>NC_091985.1:146161166-146904929 GCF_044704955.1 Pristiophorus japonicus
TGATAATGCACTCCAGTCCCTCCGGCGCCCACCTCTCGCGGAAGGCCGCGAGCGTACTGGTGGACACCGCGTGCTCCATCTCCAAGGACACCCTGGCGCGGATGTACGCGCGGAAGAGAGGCAGGCAGTCAGGCTGAACGACCCCCTCGACCGCCCGCTGCCTGGACCGGCTGATGGCACCCTTGGCCATGCCCAGGAGCAGTCCTACGAGGAGGCCCTCGGACCTACCCGCTCCCCTCCGCTCCCAAACTCAACAAACCTGTGAGCATACTCCCAGGTGCATACATTACACCCTTGACTTCCCTGAGATGTGGAAGTGAGGGAAGGATGCAGCTGTCCAATAAAAGAATTTGGAACACAATTTGTAAGCGATCTCCCCAGAGATAGTGAAGCAAACGCATTTTTGATTGGTTTCTGAAATATATATCAAAAATACTTTCCTTATCCACTGCAGGTAAATGACATATCACAGATACATAAAGGGAGTAAAGGGTTATGGGGAGCGGGCAGGCAAGTGGAACTAAGCCCAAGATCAGATCAGCCATGACCTTATTAAATGGCGGAGCAGGCTCGAGGGGCCAAATGGCCTAGTCCTGCTCCTATTTCTTATGTTAAATAAATCCTTGCATGTTAAATGGAGGAGCAACTCTTTACTATCCATATCGTTGAGGTTGTGTTTATTTTCTAGTGAAGACCATGAAATATTAAACTTTAGTTAGATCTTCTCATTTTCACTTTGTTTTCTTTATGAAATATATCTAATCGTACCCAGTGTATTCAAGCAGAATCTTTTGATAACATATTTTCAAAATGCAGCACTTTTATTCAGAATCGGCCTCTGCCCTTGAATAATGTTACAGTCCTTCCAGAAGTTGCTCCTTGATTAAAAGCCTGTCTTCATACATAAATAAAAGATGCAGCCGCTGTAATACATTACAGAATATAAGGGTCTGCTCTGGGTCATTCCCTACTGGCTGATTTTTGCTTAGTTCTGTCTGTATTAGGTTTTCTTGCTGTACTGTACAGTACATCAACCAATGCATTGAGGTGCGATTTTAACTGTCAGTGATGGCGTAAAACGGGGGACGAGCCTGATTTTTCTTTACATTGACTGCTGTAATGTATGCAGTTGTGAGTATGCTCACAGGCTGGTGGAGCTGTTGAACCCCTTTAATTCGGGGGCACTTGATTTATTGTTTTACTAAAAGAGTTGTAGAGCTGTTGCTATGTTCATGCCAGGGTGTCCCTGGAGATGGAGCAGGCGGTGTCTACCGGTACGCTTACGGCCTTCCGAGAGAGGTGCGCACCAGAGGGACTGGAGTGCATCATTACCTCTGGCAACCAAATTTTAATTTGATTTGACGAGGTTGCATTGTTAATTTGTGGGCTTTGGTGCCCGTACAAAAGAGGGCACTTGATTTAATGCTGTACAAAAATAGTTGTAGAGCTGTTGCATTGTGAGTGGCCAGTCATATGATGTTCACAAGACTCAAGGGGCTGGATTATGGGCTTTGCTGATTTCGGGGCGATAATGGCTGTGGGGCGACAGAGTTTGCGCCCAGGGACAGTTTGCGCCTCAGTCGTCAAAATTGGCCAGCTGGGCCCTGAGTGTGGGGTGGAACGCTAAGGGAGGTGTTGTACATGTCTCTTAGGGCGCTAAGCATGTGAAAATCCCGAGCTAAAGAGCTGGCCTGGAAGCGCTCTAAGAGAGGTCTGGGGAGGGAAAAGAAACCTGAAAAAAAAACACCAACAACATTCCCAATTCATAGCCCATGCCACCACAACATAAATCGCCAAACCCCCCCCCCCAAAAAAAAAACAACTAAAAACCCACTTAAATCACACTTACTGAGATGGACGTTATTTACCTCATTGCAGTCGGTATAGGTCGGACCGCCTGTTTTCACAGGCCGTCTCAGCAGGGCGCGCTGCGGGGCGTACGGTTTGGGTGGGTGTCCAAAAGCGAGCCGGTGTCGCAACCAGGGGCGTTGCACACTGGCTAAATTCTTCCACCCCCGCAAAACCGGCCCCGAAAACCCCCGCGGGGCGCTGGAAGCTGACCGCTCAGAAGAGCTTACCGCCGCCATTGCCACCATTCCTGGGTAAAAACAGAGGCAGACATCACCGGAAAATCCGCCCCAATAAAACCCCAGTCAGTTGGGTCTAGATCATCCACAATAAGGTATGCAGTGGTGAGCCTAGTGGATGAACTGGTAATGTGTCGTGTGCTTGTTAAATCTTTGTTAACAAACCAACTAGTTATTAATAGCAATGTGTGACCACGAATTATTAAGCAAAGAACCCATGAAGCAAATACATTACAACTCCCATGGTGTTTTTGCTTTCTGCAAATCTTGTTGCTTGCAAAGTTATCACAGATTTCATGCTTTACCTTATTCTGCTGTTTTTTGTAACTAAAAGCAATTCTGTGTTGAATTCTGTAGATGTAAGTGTCCATGAAAATGTGCAATCCATGCAAGTTGTTATTTTTAATTGGATTGATTTTCCCAACCCTACTCCTCGACAGGAGTTCTCTCAGAGCATTGAACAGATAAAAACCCCACTGGCATCACTCTCGACACACGCCCGCAGAGTCAGCAACAAGGACGAAGCTGTTCAGGAACTGAGCGCTCTGCAGCAAAAGTACGAGGAGGTGCAAGATCAGGCCAAGGAAGAACAGGCGCTGCTGGAAAACCTGCTGTCTCTCTGGCAGAAGTACGTAACCCTGCTAATCGCTCATTCCATTTCATTGTTAGCGCTTCCGTGCGGAATTACCCACATAGATTACACACCACGGGTGTGCCAAATGTGTTCACTGAAAATTCTTCAACCTACAATGTGCTGATACCAGTTGGCAGTTCCACAGTTGTGTGGTCCACCTGTCAGCTTGGGGCCTTTCCTCCCGTGTCCTGCCCTTCTCTCCCGAAGGCACTGCTAACAAATGACCGACTCAGGAAAGGTTTTGATAGAGTAGATAGGGAGAAACTGTTTCCACTGGCAGCTGGGTTGGTAACCAGAGGACGCAGATTTAAGATAATTAACAAAAGAACTAGGTGGAGAAGGAGAGAATTTCTACACTGAGTTGTGATGATCAGGAATGCACTGCCTGAAAGGGTGGTGGAAGCAGGTTCAATGGTAACTTTCTAAAAGGAATTGGATATATACCTGAAAAGGAAACGTTTGCAGGGCTATTGGAAACGAGCAGGGGAGTGGGACTAATTGGCTCTTTCAAAGATCCGGCATGGGCATGATGGGCCGAATGGCCTCCTTCTGTGCTGTATGATTCTATGATTCAATGAGTCATTTAAACATCCTCTCACGATTCTGCCAAACTCTCAGGAGTCTGAGGAAATCCCGGGTACTCTTTCTTTATAGGTGCTAAGTCGCCCTGTCTAAAGTCTCACCTCCATCAAATGGTCTCATGAAAATCCATTCAAGCCCTGCACTCTTGCGGTGGGATGCAGAGTCTTGATGGAACATTAAGTGCGTGTCCTGGGGCCTGATTTAGCCGTTGTATTTGAGACCCGAGACAACCAGTTACAAATCTGAAGTTCCAAGGGATAAGGATTGAACAGGAGTTGTTTCGACCTGGGAGGTGGGGGGCTGAGTGGGGGGGGGGGGGGTGGTCCTAAAAGGTCTGTGTTTGTTTGGGCTCGGTTCAGTCTGGTGACCGTGGTCTCCATTGAGCAAGGTGCCTGTACCCAAGAGACCTACTGATACATCAATCGTGTGGAGCCTTTAGCTCTGTGGCTGATCCTCCAATACTTGACTCCATGGTCAGGAAGTGCATTTGTGGACATGTGATGCGAAGTGGAGTAGGGCCATGTTTTCTCCACCTCCCTTGCTGCACTCTGCCACAAGGGCCTCTAACATCAGATTCCCTTTCCTCCTTGTCAGGAGCGCAGTCAGTACCACTGGTAGCCCTTAGAAGAGATACTCCATACTCACTTGATGAGTCTCCAATCCAACATTGCAGACTTCATAATCTGGGATTTCCAGAGATGGATCTTCTGGCCATCTACCAAAGCAGAAGAACCGACATGCTCTGCTCCATGACGCCTTCCAACCCAGATGACATCTTACTTCTTTTTTGGGGAGCGTTGAGGTCTTCTGTTCTTTTCGTTCTTGCTGCTTAAGGGTTACATGCTCTTGAATTGACCAGACGAAGGAGCCCTTGTATGTGGGATGGAGCAGAAAAGAAGCCGAGGTTATTTTACCCAATCTAAAGGTGGAACGGTGAAGTATTGAGGCATTCCACTGGGCAGCTGGGCCAAGAACTTTGTAACAGGCTGTGGGATTGGAAATGATCCAATGTTATGAACCTGTAGCGAGATTGTGAAGTGAATTCACTGGGCCGCACATCTCTGGGCCACATCCTGTGGTGAGGTGGTGTTGCTTCCCCTTAATCTTTAGCTTAACCGAAGCTTGGACCTGTCATAGATCGAGAGGTGATTAAACTATATAAAACCAATATAATGGACAGGGATCCACATTAAATCAGTTCCTAGAAGATATATGAATGATTTTGATGGTAAATAAGGAGAATTTGTTTCCACTGGCAGGAGGGTTGGTAACCAGAGGACACAGATTTTAGACAACTGGCAAAAGAAGCAGAGGAGAGATGAGGAGAATTTTTTTTACGCAGTGAGTTTTGTGACCTGGACTGCACTGCCTGAAAGGATGGTGGAAGCAGATTCAATAGTAACTTTCAAAAGGGAATTGATTAAATACTTGAAAAGGAAAAGTTAGCAGGACTATAGGAAAAGAGCGGGGAGCGGGACTAATTGGCTCTTTCAAAGAGCCAGCACAGGTAGGATGGGCCGAATGGTCTCCTGTGCTGTACCATTCTATGATTCTATTGCGAGCTGTAACTGTGGGGGATTTATTTCTCATTGTTGAATTGACAGTGACATTGCTGTGTACAATCGGAACACTTGGGGATATACAGTTTGCTGCTTTTTGGTTTGTAAAATGCTCTCTGTTTGTTTGTAACCAGGTATGAGAAGGACCTGTCCAGCTTTGGCTCTTGGCTTGAAAGGCATGAAGCAATTACAAGCTCGTGGTCCCCCTACCTTTCTTCTAACCAAGCCAAACTGCAAACTGAAGTGCAGACCCTGAAGGTAAAACCCAAGCATTATCCTCATAGGCAGTCCCTCGGAATCGAGGAAGTCTTGCTTCCACTCTTAAAATGAGTCCTTAGGTGGCTGAACAGTCCAATATGAGAACCACAGTCCCTGTCACAGTGCTGCAGTGTTTACAAAGTAAGCGATGTGCAGAGACATGGAACTGCACAATGAACTGGCGATCTAAACAAAAAGCCAGAACACAGCGATACTGCAGCTCTCGATTTCGGTCACCGCTGAGCACCTTAACAGCTCAAGTGCTAACCCCCTTCATAAACATAAGGTGACCCTTTGTTCCAGCAAGAGGTCATTCACACTCTTCAGTTTCTGAGGTCATCGTGGTTCATTCTCTCAATGAAGAACCATCCTTCCAGTGCCTTGACTTACACTGCTTTTGTTAAGAGAGTGAGAATCAGTTGTATTTAAATCCTGACGCTGTCCATCTGTGGTTATCTTGTTTTGATTCCCAAGAGGAGCAACATTATAAACTACCCAACCAGCTTAAAAAAAATAAAACTTTCATTAATACAGTGCCTGTCATGACCTCAGGGTGTCCTAAAGCGCTTTACAGCCAATGAAGTACCTTTGGAGTGTAATCACTGTTGTAATGTGGGAAACGTGGCAGGCAATATGCGCACAGCAAGCCCACACAGACAGCAATGAGATAATGACCAGGTAATCTGTTTTAGTGATGTTGGTCGAGGGGTAACTATTGGCCAAGGCATCGGGGTTAACTCCCCTGCTCTTCTTTGACATAGTGCCATAGGATCTTTTATGTCCATTTGAGAGGGCAAATTGAAAGACGGCACCTCAGACAGTGCCGCGCTCCTCAGCACTGCACTGAAGAACCAGCTTGAATTACGTGCTCAAGTCTCTGGAGTGGGGCTTGAACCCACGACCTTCTGACTCAGAGGCAGGATCTGTGTTGCTATATTTTTGGATAAATGTGATCATTGTCCTCATCATTCTCCCTGACCTGCACACCTCCTAAAAGGAGTTCGGCAGCAGTGTATCAAATTCTAGTTTTCGAAAGCTCTAGCAAATAGCTGGCACGGATACCATGGTCTGAATAGGCTCATCCTGTGCTCTCAGCGTCTGTGGTTCTTAGGGATAATTCAATAGGTGTGGCAAGTGTTCCCGTGGAATACCGACAGGCAACGTTCCCCGTAAGGTGTGCGGCACGCGGGAGCGCGGCTGCGGATCGATCGGGAGTGGCGCGCAGGCCACTCACCACCTGTTGCCACTGGGAAAAATACCGTGCACGGCGGCCACGCAGCAAGGTTAAAGGGACTGCGCACGGGAAAAATGAGTGGGGACATTTCTGACCAGTGTACTTTGTTTCTCATCGTCACTACAGGACCTGCAAACTGAGGTGATGTCCCAGGAGTCGGCCCACAGGGGACTTGTGATGCAGAGCAAGGCCTTGTACCCAACCACCTCAGAGGAGGGTTCGAAGGCAATAAAAGCAAATTTGCAACAGCTGGATAAGAGGTGGCAGAGTCTGTCCCACACCGTCAAAAAACGGTGAGATTAACTGAAACACTCTTTATCGTTTGTTTTTTAATCCACATGAAATGAACGTTTTAGCATCATAAATTTTTCAGCTGACCTTCAGAGGTCACGTTTGTATTCTAAGGCCGATACTAACTTAACCCCATCATATTGGAGGTGCGGTAGTGTAGTGAGCGTGTTACTGGACGAGTAATTCAGAGGCCTGCACTAGTTATCTAGAGAATATGAGTTCAAAACTCACCACAGCACAGCAGTTTGAGAACATTAGTAAAAGTGACTACGTCAATTGGGTTGTCATAAAAACCCAACTGGTTCGCTGATGTCCTTCAGGGAAGGAAATCTGCTGTCCTTGCCGGGTCTGGCCGCAGATCCACACCAATGTGGTTGACTAAACAAACAAACAAAGGAGCAGAAATATTCCAACCCTGAGTACTAATTATGTAATACCGCTTTTGTTCCACAGGATGCGTTTCTTTGAGGAGGCAGTTGAAAAGCACCAGCAGTTTGATGAATGTTTGTTAAGATTTTCTTTCTGGGTTGAACGCTTTCTGAGTGGCCTGCAGTCAACCTCGGAGATCAGCTCTACAGATCTACAGCCCGCTCTGAATCACATAAAGGTAAACTCCGCAGGTCCCCATTTAAAAAACAAATGATGCGAAATGGGTCTTAGCGCAAAGCGGGCGGTAGTGAATTGGACCTCGAATTACACCTCGTCGCATTTGCTTTTCCATCAATGCAAATAGTATTTTTCCCCATTTATCTTATCAAAGCCCCTCATAATTTTGAATCCCTCTATCTGGTCTAGTAATTAGTTAAATAACATAAGCAAAAAGCAAAAAGCAAAAAAAAAAAACATAAACAAAAGCAAAATACTGCGGATGCTGGAAACCTGAAACAAAAACAGAAAATGCTGGAAATACTCAGCAGGTCAGGCAGCATCTGTGGAGAAACAGAGTTAACATTTCAGCTCGATGACCTTTAATCAGAATGCACTTGACCTGAAATGTTAACTCTTTCTCTCTCTCTTGTGGGTTACTGCACTTCAAGTGCACATCCAAGTACATTTTAAATGCAATGAGGGTTTCTGCCTCTACCACCCTTTCAGGCAGTGAGTTCCAGACCCCCATCACCCTCGGGGTGAAGAAAAATTCTCCTCAACTCCCCTCTAATCCTTCTACCAATGACTTTAAATCTGCGCCCCCTGGTTATTGACCTCTCTTCTAAGGGAAATAGATCCTTCCTATCAGCCATGACTCAGTGGGTGGCACCCTCGCCTCTGAGTCAGAAACTTGTGGGTTCAAGTCCCACTCCAGAGACTTAAGCACAAAAATCTAGGCTGACACTCCAGTGCAGTACTGAAGGAGTGCTGCACTTTCAGCTGTTACGTTAAACCGAGGCCCCGTCTGCTCTCTCAGGTGGATGTAAAATATCTTATGGCACTATTTCGAAGAAGAGCAGAGGAGTTATCTCTGGTGTCCTGTTCAATATTTATAACTCAATCAACATAACAAAAACAGATTATCTGGTCATTATCACATTGCTGTTTGTGGGAGCTTGCTGTGCGCAAATTGGCTGCCGTGTTTTCTACATTATAACCATGACTACACTCCAAAAGTAATTAATTGGCTGTAAAGCTCTTTGAGACATCCGGTGGTCATGAAAGGCGCGATATAAATCCCAGTCTTTTTATCCACTCTATCTAGGCCCCTCATAATTTTATTCACCTCAATAAGTTCTTCCCTCGGCCTTCTCTGTTCCAAAGAAAACAAACCCAGCCTTTCCAATCTTTCTTCATCGCTAAAATTCTCCAGTCTAGGCAACATCCTCGTAAATCTCCTCTGTAACCTGCCTAGTGCAAACACATCTTTCCTGTAATGTGGTGCCCAGAACTGAACACAGCTGTGGCCTAACTAGTGTGTTATACAGCTCTAGTATCATTGGCTGCTGGGTTTGCCTACATTACAACAGCAACCACACTTCAAAAGTACTTCTTTGGCTGTGAAGCCAAAGAGGTCATGAAAGGTGCTGCATCATCCTGCTAGTTCCTTTTTTCGTATTTCTCAGTTAAAAAAGACACGTGATCACGCATCACCCGATGTAGGAGATCATCCGTTAGCTATTCTACCTTGTGTGCTGATTACGGGGTGAGATTAAGCCACCATCTATTCCCCACCTCAGCACGCAGGACTTACAAACCTGAAACTTAACATTTACAAAAGATTGAAACGCACATGAGTTGTAATAAGTAAGACAGTGCTGGCCAGATCCCCAGGGAACTGTTTCTAATACACTTGCCAGTTCATTGCTGAGTGAGCAAGTCTGCCACTAAATGAAATGATCTTTCACAGGCAGCAGAACCTCCCCATGGAGTGTGGACTGAATGTAATACAGCAACTCAGTGCTCGAAAACCAACACTTGAACAGGTTCTGAGTAATCAACGGATAATCTCAGTGGCCGGGGAGTTTCATTGTCACAATTGTTAAAAAGGTCTTTCAGCTAACAGAGAACAAAACAACTGAATAAAATGCAGTGAGATTGTGGCGAAAACAAAGATTTGGCTCACATTTTTGTGCTTTGCAACTCAACAAAAGCTCATTTTAAAACTGTGGTCAATTTTAACTCGGCGCGAGCTAGAATCATAGAATGGTTACAGCTCAGAAAGAGGCCATTCGGCCCATCGAGCCCATACCTGCTCTCTACAAGAGCACCTCAGATCCTCGAGAGATTCAGGCAGGTGATTCAGGTGGGGGTTTGGGAACGGGAGTGAAACACACTCTCTGGCCTAAATTTAAGTCTGGGCCGTTTAACTGCCAGGCTTCATTTGAATACCATTGGTCCATTTTCGCACGGAGTGGGCAGGAGGGGGTCGCAGAGTGACTGCTGGGAGGGGAAGATTAGGCAGTCTTTGGTCGCTCGCCATATGTACTGGGGAGAGAATTTTGAGAGTGAAGGGGTGGGGTCCGAGGCCGAGGAGGCCGATACTGTCCCTGTGGGGCCCGGAATAACACTCCTAATCTTCCAGGCCCCACAAGGGAAAGTTTTAGACTTAACAGACTGGTATTCCCTCGAGCATGGAAGATTAAGGGGTGATCTAATCGAGGTGTTTAAGATGATGAAAGGAGTTGATAGGGTAGATAGAGAGAAACTATTTCCTCTGGTCAGGAGTCCAGAGCAAGGGGATATAACCTTAACATTACAGCTCGGCCGTTCATGGGTGATGTCAGGAAGCACTTCTTCACACAAAGGGCAGTAGAAATCTGGAACTCTCTCCCCCAAAGGGAGAGAGGCTGGGGGTCAATTGAAAATGTCAAAACTGCGATTGATAGATTTTTGTTAGGGCTACGGAACCAAGGTGGGAAGATGGAGTCAAGGTGCAGATCAGCCAAGATCTAATTGAATGGCGGAACAGGCTTGAATCAACTCGGCAGCCTGTTTCCTAACTCGCACCAAGTCCCGCTCACCCATCACCCCTGTGCTCGCTGACCTACATTGGCTCCCGGTTAAGCAACGCCTTGAGTTTAAAATTCTCAACCTTGTTTACAAATCCCTCCATGGCCTGGCCCCTCCCTATCTCTGTAATCTCCTTCAGCCCCACAACCCTCCCCCAGGGATGTCTGCACTCCTCAAATTCTGCCCACTTGAGCATTCCTGATTATAACTGCTCAACCATTGGTGGCCGTGTCTTCAGCTGCCTGGGCCCTAAGCTCTGGAACTCCCTCCCTAAATCTCTCCGCCTCTCTCCTTCTCTTTCCTCCTTTACGACGCTCCTTAAAACCTACCTTTTTTGGTCATCTGCCCTAATTTCTTCTTATGTGGCTCGGTGTCAAATTTATTTGCTTTGTCTTTTAACACTCCTGTGAAGCGCCTATATAAATACAAGCAGCTTAATTAGGTCACCCCTTAATCTTCTATACTTTAGGGAATACAAGCCTAGTCTACACAACCTGTCCTCATAAGTTAGACCTTTCAGCCCAGGTATTATTCTGCTGAATCTGCACTGCGCCCCTTCCAAGGCCAGTGTATCCTTCCCGTGGTGCAGTACTGTAAATGGGGCCTAACCAGAGCTTTATATAACTGTAACATAACGTGCACCCCTTAGTATTGCAGCCCCCTTGAGTTAACCCTGTGTACCTCTTGTCTCGTTATCTCGCTGTGCAGGACCAGGCAGGAGCAGTGGAGCAGCAACGTGCTGAGCAGGAAAGCCTGAAGGACCAGGCCGACCAGTTGTGCTCCATGTGCGAGCCACAGGATCAGCTTCTCCACGGCAGAACCGAGGAGTGCTTTCAGCTTTTCCAGCAGGCCGATCAGGTTGTTGAGCGAAGGAAAGAGGTCCTCCAGCAGCTGGCTTCTTTCCTGGAAACCCACCGAGTGGCAGGCAACGTGCTGCACAGGATTAGGAAAACCGTTGAGACGGCAAGTAACTGGGACAAGGTGAAGACGGAGCTGCTGGATAAGGAGCTGGGCGATGTGACGCCGGACATTAAACAATTGGAATCCCAAGCTCCGGCCCTTGACGCTCTCATCAGTAAAGCTCAGTGCCATCTGAAGAATGTGGGCTCTGACTCGTGGACCTCCTGTAGGGCATTGGCAGAAGGACTGGAGGTAGAACTAGAGTCTGCCCAGAATGTCCTGGGCACCAAACAAAGTGAGGCCGAAGCACTCAACTCCCTGTGGAAATCGTTTAAAGAGCGCAAGGAACAGTTGTTGAAGACCATTGAAGACATTGAAGAAAAGGCAGACAGCGAGGGTTTGAAAGAACCTACTCTGCCAGGGTTACAGCTCAGGTGAGAATAGTCCAAGGGATGTGTTGGGCACAGTACTGGACACAAATGGTCAAACATGCTTTTCACATGAATTTCTAGAATAATGCTGTTTTCAGCAGTTAGAAACAACAAAGTTCACACTATTTGACTTATGGCCTTTAATCCCAACAAATATTAGAGAGAATTTGCCCCTTTTTATAGCCCCATCCCAGGGGCGCTCTCGGGCCGCAATGGCGTTTCCGCCCAGGGAAATTGCCCTGGCGGTTTGGGGGGGGCCACTGTCCTGGCAGTGTTGTGCCCCACGGTTAGTGACCTGGGTCGCCGCACAACTGACGATAAGGTCATCGCGCCGACCCCTTAAAGGCCCGCGTGGGAAATTGCCCCCCCCAGGCCGCGATGCCGGAGCGTGCCGATGTCAATGCCAGCTTCGCAGGCGGACATCTACCGCCAGGGCACCCCTTAAAGGGGAGGCCTTTAGAGCGCTGGGCCGCCAGCTTTATTTGTCGGCCAACTCTTGGGTCGGCCGACCCGAGAATGGCGGCCTGCATGTTGACCGGGCCACCATCGTGCAGCCCGCACTCCGCTTTGGGTGCTGGGCTGCTGGCCCGATCGATCACCTCCCTGGTGGCCCAGTGACGGCCACCAAAGGGCCTGCAGAGTGCGCAGCGGCACTCCCCTTTAATGGAAGGGGAGGGGCATTGTAGCGCGTCAGCGCCAGGCAGAGCATCCGTGTAGTGGTGGCCTGTTCCTCGCAGCACTGCACTCAGCACTGCGCTACCGCCCGGGAGCGTCCCTCAAAGCATGCGGAGCCCCGGAGACAGCCCCGGAGACAGTGGGGGAGACAGCCCCGGAGACAGCCCCGGAGACAGTGGGGGAGACAGCGAGGGAGACAGCCCCGGAGACAGCGGGGGAGACAGTGGAGGAGACAGTGGGGGAGACAGCGGGGGAGACAGTGGGGGAGACAGCCCCGGAGACAGTGGGGGAGACAGCGAGGGAGACAGCCCCGGAGACAGCGGGGGAGACAGTGGGGGAGACAGCCCCGGAGACAGTCCCGGAGACAGAGGGGGAGACAGCCCCAGAGACAGAGAGGGAGACAGCCCCGGAGACAGTGGGGGAGACAGCCCCAGAGACAGAGAGGGAGACAGCCCCGGAGACAGTGGGGGAGACAGCCCCAGAGACAGAGAGGGAGACAGCCCTGGAGACTGTGGGGGAGACAGCCCCGGAGACAGTGGGGGAGACAGCGAGGGAGACAGCCCCGGAGATAGTGGGGGAGACAGCCCCGGAGACAGTGGGGGAGACAGCCGGGGAGACAGCCCTGGAGACAGCCCCGGAGACAGTGGGGGAGACAGCCCCGGAGACAGTGGGGGAGACAGCCCCGGAGACAGTGGGGGAGACAGCCCCGGAGACAGTGGGGAGGAAATGGGGGGAGACAGCCCCAGAGACAGCGGGGGAGACAGTGGGGGAGACAACCCCGGAGACAGCGAGGGAGACAGCCCGGAGACAGTGGGGGAGACAGCGGGGGAGACAGGGGGGAGACAGCCCCGGAGACAGCCCCGGAGACAGCGAGGGAGACAGCCCCGGAGACAGTGGGGGAGACAGTGGGGGAGACAGCGAGGGAGACAGTGGGGGAGACAGCGAGGGAGACAGCGGGGGAGACAGCGGGGGAGACAGTGGGGGAGACAGCGGGGGAGACAGCGGGGGAGACAGCGAGGGAGACAGCGGGGGAGACAGCGGGGGAGACAGCCCCGGAGACAGCGAGGGAGACAGTGGGGGAGACAGCGAGGGAGACAGTGGGGGAGACAGCGAGGGAGACAGCGGGGGAGACAGCGGGGGAGACAGTGGGGGAGACAGCGGGGGAGACAGCGGGGGAGACAGCGAGGGAGACAGCGGGGGAGACAGCGGGGGAGACAGCCCCGGAGACAGTGGGGGAGACAGTGGGGGAGACTGCGAGGGAGACAGTGGGGGAGACAGCCCCAGAGACAGTAGGGGAGACAGCCCTGGAGACAGTGGAGGAGACAGTGGGGGAGACAGCCCCGGAGATAGTGGGGGAGACAGCGGAGTAGACAGTGGGGGAGACAGCGGAGGAGACAGTGGGGGAGACAGTGGGGGAGACAGCGGGGGAGACAGCGGGGGAGACAGCGGGGGAGACAGCGGGGGAGACAGCGGAGGAGACAGTGGGGGAGACAGCGGGGGAGACAGCGGGGGAGACAGCGGGGGAGACAGCGGAGGAGACAGCGGGGGAGACAGCGGAGGAGACAGCCCCGGAGACAGTGGGGGAGACAGCGGGGGAGACAGTGGGGGAGACAGCGGGGGAGACAGCCCCGGAGACAGTGGAGGAGACAGTGGGGGAGACAGTGGGGGAGACAGCGAGGGAGACAGCGGGGGAGACAGCGGGGGAGACAGTGGAGGAGACAGTGGGGGAGACAGCGGGGGAGACAGTGAGGGAGACAGTGGGGGAGACAGTGGGGGAGACAGCGAGGGAGACAGTGGGGGAGACAGCCCCGGAGACAGCACTCCGCTTCCTTTTGAGGGGCGTACGGCCCCATTCTGCAACAAAGGCGAGACCTCGGGGCCAGGAGCAGGAAGTCCCGCCCCCAGATGGTGACCGCCACCAATCGGGGCGAAGGACAATTTCTAGCCCTTCGACTTGGAATTATCTCTGTTCTACTTTGAACTCCTGCTGTTCTCAGCCATTCTGTGGACCCTATTTTGAAAGTACTCTGACATGCATAGTTTAATTCACCAGTCTACGCCAACCCAAAAGAGTGTATTGTAGCACTGTGTCATAATTCTGGAACGAACAATGAGCTCTTTTGACTCAACCTGAAGTAAACTAACAATAGAATTCAGCTATTGTACAAAACGGAACAAAGCTCCAAATCCAAGCAATTCAATTCCATTCAACACGCTGCCAAATTGATTTTTTTTAAAGGTCTGTTGAGCCATTGAAGAAAACTCCTCATTGTAGCTTCCATGAAGGAATGATTTCAATGCAAGCTTTGTGCAGGAATAGTGTACAGGCCTTACCTACTGCTGCTATATAAGTCGGATCAAGTGAATGGTGTCATATTCTGCCGTTGATTCTTAAAGTGCCGACAGACTTCCGGGACCTTAACTTCTAATTCTTTTTAATGTGTTTGTTGCTTACTGGTTTATTCTGGATTAAAGAAAGAAAACACTTGCATTTATGTAGCACCTTTCACAACCTCAGAACGTCCCAAAGTGCTTCACAACCAATGAGGTTGAGGGTTTGAGCCCCATTCCAGAGATTTGGTTACACAAAATCCAGGCTGACATTCCAGTGCAGTACTGAGGGAGTGCTGTACCGTCAAAGGTGCAGTCTTTCAGATGAAACATTAAACCGAGGCTCCGTCTGCTTTCTCAGGATAAACGATCCCATGGCACTATTTGAAGAAGAGCAGATGAGTGTCCTGGTGTCCTTGTCAACATTATCCCTCAACCAAAAACAGATTATCTGCCCATTCACCTGATTTTCTGTTTGTGACTTTGCTGTAAGAAAATTGGCTGTTGCATTTACCTACGAAACATAGTGACTGCACTTAAAAAAAAAGTAATTCACAATGTGAAGCAATTTGAGACACCCTGCAGATGTGATAGGGTACTGTATAAATACAATCCCCTTCCTTTAGCAAGCTTTAAAATCTCACTGCTTATTCCAGTTACAAGTAACGTCATGGTCAGGAATCAGCTCTGAAGATTTCTCCATTTTCCTGAATTGCTCAGTATGGTGCTGTGTTTGGTCAGTTCAGACGTAAGCAGTTCCAGATGTATGGGTTGGTAATTGGTTGGGAGGTAGGAGACATATGGGCTCAAAATTCGGTTGCTTAGTGTCACACGTTAGCGCCTGGGAGGGGCACTAATGGGCCGCTACGCGCTTACCGCCCAAGAGCCCAGCTGTTGGTGCCTGCTGCGAACTTCATTGGTGGTTCAGCGACGGCGCTATCAGTTAGCGCTGCGCACTCTAGCGCCCACCCACTGGGTATCGCCATGAGTGTGCAACGCCACGCTAATGTCGTGATCCCGCACTTCACTCCTTTCGCCTGCCGTAGCGCCTGGCGCCGTCACCGACAGGGAGAGCAGGCGTGCCGTGGAAGCTCCCGGGGCGATATTATAAAGCAGGAGCAAGTGGGTGTTCAGTGTAAAAATGTTTAACATTGCTGTGATTCTGTGAGCTTTGACACACTGCTGCTGGTGTTTACAATGCTCCATCAACTTTCTCTCATTTTTCGGGTGGTCCAGCTGACCTGCCCGTTAGAGGCTTGGATGCCGGTTTCCGAGCAACAGACCTTCATTATCCCTGCAGCGCTACAGCCCCGTAGCTTAGAGCTATTCCCTTAGCGCTCCACTCCCCTCTTGGGGCGCTAATAGTGAATATCCCGGTTCGAGGCGGTAACCATCGCCCGGCACTAAAATTAGCGCCCAGGCGGTGTCAATGTCTCAAACCAGACTATAACACATTTTTAGCCCATAGTGAGATGTGACACCGGTGTTCCCCAGGGATTTGTAGTCGGGCCTCAGCTTTTCACTATATTAATGCCTTGGATGAAGGAATAGAGAGTTGTATATCCACGTTTGCAGACGACACTAAGTTAGGAGACCTAGTACGTTCTGTAGATGGGAGCAGGAAGTTACAAAGGGACATGGATAGACTAAGTGAGTGGACAAAACTATGGCAGATTGAGTTCAATATGGGGGAAGTATGAGGTTATCTACTTTGGATCTGAGAAAAACAAAATGGGAGTATTTTCTTAATGGTGAGAGACTAGGAACTGTGGAGGATTTAGGGGACCATGTGCATAAATCACTAAAAGCTAGTGCACAGGGACAAAAAGTAATCAAAAAGGCAAATTGAATGTTGGTCTTTATCTCTGGTGCTGGAATACAAAAGGAGATTCATCATCATCATAGGCAGTCCCTCGAAGCGAGGATGACTTGCTTCCACGCCAAAAAGGGATGAGTTCACAGGTGTTTCGATGAAGGACCTGATATTTCTGGTCCCGAACTATATGTTGAAGGGTGGAAGATGCCTGCGCGTGGATTTTTTTAATGTGGGGTGGCCGTTGCACACCAGCCACCACACGGGCTTGACAGAGCTAGGTCTTGGTCCAGTGGCAAGTATGCTTCAGTTATGTAGAGCCTTGATCAGATCCCATTTAGTGTACTGCACTCAGCTTTGGACACCACACCTCAGGAAGGATCCATTGTCCTTGGAGGGGTGCAGAATGATACGAGGGCTAAAGGGATGAAATTATGAGGCCAGGTTGTATAGTCTAGGCTTATGTTCCCTTGAATTTGGAAGGTTAAGGGGTGATCTAATCAAGGTGTTTGAAATGATTCAGAGATTCGATCGGGTCGATACAAGGAAAACATTTCCTCTGATGGGAGAATCAAGGGGACAATCTTAACATTAGAGAAACGCCATTCAATCAGGAAGCACTTTTTCACACAAAGGGAATGGAAATCTGGAATTCTTTCCATCAAAAGGCGGTGGAGGCTGAGGGTCAGTTGGAGCTTTCAAGACTGAGGTCGATAGATTTGTGTTGGGTTAGGGTATCAAGGGATTATGGAGCAAAGGCGAGTAACTAGAGTTGAGATACAGATCAGGCTTAAAAAATCCCAACCGAAACTGCAGTTTGATGAAGCAATCTGAAATCCAAATTCAAAGAAGAGTTGAGCCGTTTAAAACCTGGACTTTGTTGACGTGCTTGAGCCTAACCAGAGCACATCCTTTCCTCCTGCAGGTTGAGGCAATTTAATCAGTTTGAGGAAGATCTCAGCTCCCAGCAGCACGAGTTGCAGTGGCTGATGGACAAAGCAAAACAATTGGCTCAGAAAGATAAATCTTTAGCTGCGGAAGCTGAGAAAGAAATTAACTTATTGGATGCGACCTGGAATGACACCAAAAAGCTGATCAATGACATGTGAGTACGGCCAAACTAATCAGATGAGAGACTCGATTCTTATCTCGCTGATTCGTGACTAATTAGGGTTATTTTTATCTTCAGTGCAACTAAATTAATCAGATGTGTAAAAAGGATGCGTTTATTTGTACTAATAAAATGGCCACCATATCTCTGATTGGATCTCCATTATCACATGACCTATTGCTGATTGGTCCCCTTGGATGATAAGCCATACCCTGAATTTTCTCTAAATGTGTAACTAGAGCCGCCCAGCCCAAGTTCTGACTGACTTTGCAAAGTGTAATTCGATCCATGCTGACTTCAGAAGCTAGAGAGGACAGATCTCGAACAATCCAGCAAAAGCCACTAAGTTCCAGCCACAAAGTCCATTACCCCAGCACAGCATTGTGTGTGGGTCACTGATTGTTAACAGGTTTATTGGGTATGAAGTGAATAGTGACACTGTTGTGACTCCTGGATTTCATCCACTTAAATGATATCCGTGATGCACCGAGCTTTCTGAGAAACGTGATCCATCTTCCCCAAGTTCCCTATCACCCCTCCTCCCCCCATATGTCTCTCTCTCCCCCCCAGCCCCCAATGTGTCGCTCTCCCCCCGTGTATGTCTCTCTCCTCCCCTACCTCCTCATGAGTCGCTCTCCCCCCCATGTGTCTCTCGTCCCCCCGTGTCTCTCCCTCTCCCCACCCCCTGTGTGTCTCTCTCTCCTCCCCCACTCCTCCCGTGTGTCTCTCTCCCCCCGCCCTGTGTCTTTCTCTCTGACCCCCCACGTGTCTCTCCCTCCCGCCCCCCGAGTCCCTTTCTCCCCCTCCCCCCATGTCTCTCTCCACCCCCCACCACCCCCGTGTCTCTCTCCCCGCCCCGTGTCTCTCTCCTCCCCCACTATGTGCATCTCTCTCTCTCCCCCATTGTGTGTCTCTCTCTGCCCCCCCCGTGTCTCTCTCTCACCCCCCCATGTCTGTCTCTCCCCCTTCCATGTTTCTCTCTCTCTCCCCCCCCCCCCCAGTCTCTCTCTCCCCCCTCCAGTCTCCCCCCACCCCGTCTCTCTCTCCAGCCCCAGTCTCTCTCTCTCTCCCCCGTCCCAGTCTCTTCCTCCCTTTCTCTCCCTCTCCCACCCCCCCAGTCTCCCTCTCCCCTCCCCGATCTCTCTCTCTCTCCCCCCAGTCTCTCTCTCTCTCCCCCCCCAGTCTCTCTCTCTCCCCCCCAAGACTCTGTCTGCCCCCCAAGTCTCTCTCTCCCCCCCAGTCTCTATCTTCCCCACCCCACCGTGTGCTTTCTCTCTCCCCTTCCCCCAGTCTCTCTCTCTCCCCCCCCAGTCTTATTCTCCCCCACCCAGTCCCTCTCTCCCCCCCCAATCTCTCTCATCCTCCCCCCACCATGTCTCTCTCCCTCTCCCCCCCCCCCAGTCCCGTGTGTTTCTCTCTCCTGCCTCCCAGTCTCTCCCCCCAGTCTCTCTTTATCCCACGCCCACTTTCCCCCCCATCTCTCTCTCTCCCCCACCCAATCTCTCTCTCCCCCCCCCCCCGCCAGTCTCTCTCTCTTCCCCCCCCCCCACCCCCCCGCCGTCGTGTGTCGCTCTCTTCCGCCCTGTGTGTCTCTCTCTCCCCCCCGTGTGTCTCTCTCTCCCCCCCGTGTGTCTCACTCCTCCCCCACCATCCCGTGTGTCTCTCTCCCCCCGTGTGTCTCTCTCTCCCCCGTGTGTCTCTCTCTCCCCCCGTGTGTCTCTCTCTCCCGCCCCATGTGTCTCTCTCTCCCCCCGTGTGTCTCACTCCCCTCCCCCACCATCCCGTGTGTCTCTCTCTCCCGCCCCATGTGTCTCTCTCTCCCCCCGTGTGTCTCACTCCCCCCCCACCATCCCGTGTGTCTCTCTCTCCATCCGTGTGTCTCTCTCTCCCCCCGTGTCTCTCTCTCTCCCCCCGTGTGTCTCTCTCTCCCGCCCCATGTGTCTCTCTCTCCCCCCGTGTGTCTCACTCCCCCCCCCCACCATCCCGTGTGTCTCTCTCTCCCGCCCCATGTGTCTCTCTCTCCCCCCGTGTGTCTCACTCCCCCCCCCACCATCCCGTGTGTCTCTCTCTCCATCCGTGTGTCTCTCTCTCCATCCGTGTGTCTCTCTCTCCCCCCGTGTGTCTCTCTCTCCCGCCCCATATGTCTCTCTCTCCCCCCGTGTGTCTCACTCCCCCCCCCCCACCATCCCGTGTGTCTCTCTCCCCCCGTGTGTCTCTCTCTCCCCCCGTGTGTCCCTCTCTCCCCCCGTGTGTCTCTCTCTCCCGCCCCATGTGTCTCTCTCTACCCCCGTGTGTCTCACTCCCCCTGGTTCAGGTTTCGGGCGAGAGTTGTCGGCGGCGGGGTTTGAAGGATGCAGGCACAGAAGGAAGAGAAAAGTGTTTGTACAAATAGTCAGTACAGTGTAAAAATTTATAAAATTACAATTATTTAAATTTCATTCAAAGTGGATTTAATATTCCATAACCACATTAGTTGCATATGGTTTCATTGTAAGTGGGCGTTTGTTTATTTATATTTCTTTCGATTATGACACAAATTAATTTTTTTCTTTGTTCATTGTTAAGATGTGGGCGTTGCAGGCAAGGCCAGCATTTATTGCCCTTGTAACATTTACAATGTCAGCTGTGGCTCAGTGGTTAGCACACTCTCTGAATCAGAAGGTTGTGGGTTTAAATCCCACTCCAGGGACTTGAGCACATAATTGTATGGAATTGCTGACTGCAAGGTACTGAGCTATTTTCCAGTGTATTGTGAAAATTTTATACGAATAAAGTATATTTTTGAAAAAAAAACATAAATCTAAGCTGACACTCCAGTGCAATGCTGAGGGAGTGCTGCACTGTCAGAGGTGCTGTCCTTCGGATGAGACATTAAACCGAGGCCCCGTCTGCTCTCTTAGGTGGACGTAAAAGAGCCATAGCACTATTTTGAAGAAGAGCTGGGGTGTTATCCCCGGTGTCCTGAGGCCAATATGTATCCCTCAATCAACATAACAAAAACAGATTATCTGGTCATTATCACATTGCTGTTTGTGGGAGCTTGCTGTGCACAAATTGGCTGCTGCGTTTCCCACATTATAACAGTGACTACACTTCAAAAGTGCTTTGAAACGTCTGGTGGTCGTGAAAGCTGCTATGTAAATATAAGTCTTTTTTCTTTTGGTACAACTGAGTAGCTTTCTAGGCCACTTCAGAGGGCAGTTCAGAGTCAACCACGTTGGTGTGGGGACTGGAGTCACATATAGGCCGGACCAGATAAGGATGGTGGATTTCCTTCCCTAAAGGACCTGAGTGAACCAGTTGGATTTTTACTATAACCCGACAGCTTCATGGTCACTTTCACTGATGTCAGCTTTTCATTTCCATATTTTTAAACTGAATTCAAATTTTCAAACTGTCATGGTGGGATTTAAACTCACGTTCTCTGGCGGAGCTGCCTTGAGGGGCCAAATGGCCTACTCCTGCTCCTATTTCTTATGTTCTTATGTATTTGTCATGGCCTCTGGATTACTGGTCCAGCAATATAACCACCACACTACAATTAGACTGTGCTTAATGGCTGAAATCTGTGTATTCTTAAAGATTTTATATAATATTAATATGCAGCCTATGCTGTTAGTTGATGAACGTAAGTTTTCTTTTATATACAAGGTGGTAACAGAATTGGGAGACTTTAGAAATTCCCACCACAGCGCCACCCAGTGGTCGCTGCCTGTAACTACATCTGTGACAGTTGACATAGCAAAATTGAAGGGGAAATGGTTGCAGCAATGGCAAGTCATGTTTACAGACAGGAAAAGCATGCCCTTCACTATAGGACAGAATTTCTACCAATCTCCTGGTGGAACATTGGCAAAGTTTTTTGCCCAACGTTACTGCAGGAAAATGCCCGGGAAACTCTACTCTAATGATAGATTCTATTAAGTGACTTTATGTGGAATGTGTGAATGAAGTGCATTCAATCTCCCCTCCAGCCACGCATCACACTGATTTACTGTTTTTTCACTACAGTCAGGATCAGGGCTGCTTCCTGGTTGCCCTCATGAGGGACTATCAGAGCTCCAAGTCTGCACTTCTCAAAGTGATCGAAAATTCCGAGGCTGTAGCTGTGATCAAATCAAGTCTATTGGATCAAGGAGACATAAGGAGAACACTGTCCAAGGTACGTGCTGTCATACCCCATTAGTCATCAATCTTTGTGTGTAGAAGCCCTGCAGCGTTGGAACATATTGTAACAGAATCATAATACTACATAGTTACAAAGTTCAAATAATGATTTGGGGATTTTCCCTTATCCGTCGCGTTCCCATCCATTAGTACCTTTAGCTGATTTGGCCCAGACTATGGAAATCTCTGTGCATGCTATGTGTTGGAAGATACACCATAACATACTTTTCAGGAGTGCCTGTCCTTCCTCTGGTTCACAACCATCAGGAACGGGCAAGCTTGCTTCCTTGGTTAATCCAGAACTGAAATATCATTCATAAGCAGCATTCTGACTGAGGATCCAATACATTGTGTTGCAGCTGAAGAAACATCTCCAGCCTTTGCCCATCTCGCCCCACACTCTGGCAGACCTCTCCCTCTGTCTTGCTACCTCTCTCTTCCCTTCTTCAAAAGCCTCCATTCATCTCCCACCCAGGTTTAATGCTGGGTCTTTTCATTCACTTCTGTGAAGTGTTTTGGGATGATTCATTATTTTAAGGATGTTGTGTGGGGTAAATTTTCATCTTCATCGCATGGGCGCTAATCTGATTATTGGATTCTGTAACGGTGGGGGAAGGGGGTGATTCGATCCACCAGATAATCATCCATATAGTCAAGTCGAACGATATCAGAGTATGTTGCTGTTGTAGGCTCTTTATTCAGTCGATGCATTGACTAAACGTCAACAAAATTAACTACTTTTTAAAGGCTATGAAATCGTGCGTACTCTACCCGATACCACAGGTTATTTGGAATCAGCTAATTATCACCACATTCTACTGTGAAGTGTTGAAATCCGAAATATTTTACACTGCAATATATATTCTGTGAAGTTAAAAAGAAAAATGGGAACAAACTGAAGGAAGGACATTAGAGGATGGCCCTTAAGAAAATAAATTGAAGGCAGTCTTCGAGAAAAAGAGGGATATAATGAGAAGATGGGAATAAGATCAATCAAAAAAAAGGTTGGGCTTCTTGACCCATATGGCTATTTCCTTTTTTAAAATGTATTCGTTCACAGGATGTGGGCGTCGCTGGCAAGGCCAGCATTTATTGCCCATCCCGAATTGCCCTGGAGAAGATGGTGGTGAGCCGCTGCCTTGAACCTCTGCAGTCGGCGTGGTGCAGGTACTCCCACAGTGTTGACTTTAAATTTCCACGGTTCCTTTTAGAATTGCAGCATAAGTTAACCATTTTTCACAAGGACCATCCTCTAATGTCATTCTTTCTGTTTGTTCACCTCTTTCTTTTCAACTTCACAAAATTAAAGTACAATTATTACGTGCGGAGGTGAGCTTTGAATTATTGGTTTAAGGTATTACTCTTGATTGCTGGATGCTCAGAACAGCCAATCGGTTCAGCTTGGACAATCCCTTGAGTTGTGAGGATGGTGATACTTAATAATCACTGGCTTGTGTTGACCAACTGAGAGTGAAGCCTTGATTGAGCTTGTAGTGATGGATAATGATGTGGACATTTCAACATGTCACAACACAAGCACAAGGGACACTGTCTGCATTGAAGGGCTTACAAAGTTCTGTGTTTGTAAGCCTTTTTATTGCCATTCGGTAGTGCATTTACCTGGGTCCCAGATTTTAAAAAGCTCAACTCCACCATCATGGGTCAGCTTAGGTCATTAGAAATAATCCTGCGGCGTATGGCAAAAATTGGTCACAGGCAGAACCCGACGGCCTAGCATTCCCTCGGGGTTTTCCCAATCTCCTGCTGTAACTTTGGAGTGAGGTCGGTGAAAGGTCCACTTCAACCAGTCGCTCTGTTTCTGCGGGCGTTCTGCCAACCTCCCGACAGAGAGCACTCGCAGAAGGTCCAGGCGAACATCTTTACCGATGGGGAATGAAATGTTGGGTGAAGTCTAGCTCTGATTCTTTCTGTCTGTTGGCCAGCATGAAGTCTTGAAGTCCGAGTTAAACGGGAGCCAAGAGCAGCTGGACGGATTCACCTCGAAAGGAAAACAGCTGTTGGCAGAACTGAAGAAGATCCCTGGCTGTGACCCCTTGCCCCTCAAACAGGACCTGGACAATATCTTGGACCAGTGGCTAGACGTAAGGATGATCTATAGTCGTGTTATTCTACGCTCTTGTTAAATGGAAAAAAAAAACCTGTATTGCCATCTATTTCCCACCTGCACCCTCGTTCACACGATTGTCCATAGAGATATAGAAACATAGAAAATAGGTGCAGGAGTAGGCCATTCAGCCCTTCGAAGCTGCACCACCATTCAATATAATCATGGCTGATCATGCAACTTCAGTACCCCATTCCTGCTTTCCCTCCATATCCTTTGATCCCTTTAGCTGTAAGGGCCACATCTAACTCACTTTTGAATATACCTAACGCACTGGCCTCAACAACTTTCTGTGGTAGAGAATTCCACAGGTTCACAATTCTCTGAGTGAAGAAGTTTCTCCTCATCTCGGTCCTAAATGGCTTACCCCTTATCCTTAGACTGTGACCCCTGGTTCTGGACTTCCCCAACATCGGGAACATTCTTCCTGCATCTAACCTGTCCAATCCCGTCAGAATTTTATATGTTTCTATGAGATCCCCTCTCATTTTTCTAAATTCCAGTGAATATAAGCCTAGTTGATCCAGTCTTTCTTCATATGTCAGTCCTGCCATCCCAGGAATCAGTCTGGTGAACCTTCGCTGCACTCCCTCAATAGCAAGAATGTCCTTCCTCAGATTAGGAGACCAAAACTATGCACAATATTCGAGGTGAAGCCTCACCAAGGCCCTGTACAACTGCAGTAAGACCTCCCTGCTCCTATACTCAAATCCTCTCACTATGAAGGCCAACATGCCATTTGTCTTCTTCACCGCCTGCTGTACCTGCATGCCAACTTTCAATGACTGATGTACCATGACACCCAGGTCTCGTTGCACTTCCCCTTTTCCTAATCTGTCACAATTCAGATAATATTCTGCCTTCCTGTTTTTGCCACCAAAGTGGATCACCTCACATTTATCCACATTATACTGCATCTGCCATGCATTTGCCCACTCACCTAACCTGTCCAAGTCACCCTGCAGCCTCTTAGCATCCTCCTCACAGCTCACACCGCCACCCAGCTTAGTGTCATCTGCAAACTTGGAGATATTACATTCAATTCCTTCGTCCAAATCATTAATGTATACTGTAAATAGCTGAGGTCCCAGCACTGAACCTTGCGGTACCCTACTAGTCACTGCCTGTCATTCTGAAAAGGACCCGTTTATTCCTACTCTTTGCTTCCTGTCTGCCAACCAGTTCTCTATCCATTGGATGCCATGAACCCAAAGCCTCTCCCCATCAATATTGCTGGTACATTGTGTTCCGGGGCAAAGAAAATGGTCCCGAAATTAGACCGTGAGATACAAATGTACGGGACAATTGTCATGTTCGTCCAAAATTCTCCGAACTGTTTAAAAAAACTCCATTTCGTTAGACCTTTTAATATACATAATAATGGCCGACATTCTTATATTTAGGCACTCCCAACTGTTCTGTGCTAATTAGATTGTACACACAAGAGACTGATTGAGCCGTAAGCTTTTGCCGTATTTAGCGTGGTCTCGTTTATTAATAGCCGACCGTGTACCTTCTCCCCTAACAGGTATCCGAGCGACTGGATGACAACATTGAAAGGCTAAGTGTGAGCCTCGCACTTTGGGAGGATGTGCTCAACATCAGCGATGAGATGGACACGTGGTCCAAAGGTTCTATTTCTGAACTGAATGAAATGATCAGCAACTTGAATGACAGCCAGAGAACAGAAGTGAGACTGCTGGAGTTGCAGGTAGATCACAGGAGGTTGCTGTTGGTAGTGCGATGAAGTACTGCTTTAATGTCCTGGGTTAACTCATTACATTCTCATTGTTGCCCATTGGTCTGTTTGTCAGGCCGTCTTAAACTGGGAAGTTAAATTGGGAATTCCTGCTGGCAAATGTGCTTGGGGTGGGAATAGTGCATGTGGGAGCTGGAAGATTGGGAGTGGTCAACTGGCTCGCTTCTCTCATTAGCATGCTGTTCGTTCAGTGCATGAAACAAGAGTGACAAACCCCACCATAAATACTCACCTGTGAGCTCTGTTGTGTTCATACTCTATTTATTTGTTACAGCTCACTGGATGGGCATTAGGACCCTGTGAGAGCTATTCACTGTTGCTGTACTCATGCTGGTTCATGCCGGTTTGAGGACACCATTTTGGGTTGTATAAAAGTACAGTGAAGTTAAGTTACATTTCTCCTGGCTCAGTTTGTCAGTTATTTATGCGTACACAACAAGCTCCTCTTCCGTTGGACCGCCAGCTGATACCAGACACAATGTGCATGGCTTACGGTGTCCTTCAATGGCAATTGGGGTCATGCATACGTCGAAAGACCCTGAATCACGTATTAAAAGGGCCAACCTCCTGAAACAAACGTGTGCTCTGGCCGGCCGGCGTTAGGCCCCTTCAGAGGTGCCGAGAGTCGGAGCTCCAGCGGAAGCGAGTCACGGTGCCACCTTTGGGCTGTTAAATGCCCCAAGGTAAAATCCAACCCCTGGAAATGCCGCGATCAAGAGACAAGCCGAGCCGGCATCCCGCGCAGAATATCACCCTGTGCACACAGCACCCTGCTGTACAATGCCTAACCCAACTTCTTCCCTCCTCCATATCTGCTGTGCCATCAAAGACCATCAGGCTATGAACTCAGCTCCTCCAGTACCGTGGGTGCTGCCAAGCTCCTAATAGACAGGCACCACTGTGGCACCTCAACTGCCGAGCGTAGATTGTATGAATTTGCACTTCTGGGGGCTCACGTTGG
This sequence comes from Pristiophorus japonicus, assembly GCF_044704955.1. Taxonomy (NCBI): domain Eukaryota; kingdom Metazoa; phylum Chordata; class Chondrichthyes; family Pristiophoridae; genus Pristiophorus; species Pristiophorus japonicus. Next base: position 146,187,526 of record NC_091985.1, read on the forward strand.
GAGTTCGGGCTCGGAGCTGAACAGGGTCTGCAGGATCTTCTGTCCTTTCCTGGTCCACCAGCCCTGGGTGCTGGAGATGTTTTAGAATTACGTGAAATTACAGAAACAGGCCATTCGGCCCAGCAGGTCTATGCTGGGGTTTATGCTCCACACCAGCCTCCTCCCACCAGCTCAACCTATCAGCATATCCTTCTATTCCTTTCTCCCTCATCTGTTTATCTAGCTTCCCCTTAAATGCTTGTGTCCTCAGCTACTCCACATGGTAGTGAGTTCCACATTCTCACCAGTCTCTGGGTAAAGAAGTTTCTCCTGACTTCCTTATCAGATTTATTGGCGACTATCTTATACTTACGGCCCCTAGTTTTGAACTTCCCTGCAAGTGGAAATATGTTCTCATTAATCTTACTGTTTCTGTTGCGTTCTCTCAGCATCTTTCCCATTTTCCTTGTACTTGTCTTTACAATTGGTCCTACACCATTCTTGGGTGCATTTGGATTGCCTTCTGCTTATCTATAAAACACCTATTGACCTCCCCTAATAAACCACGTTAGTCTCTGTAGCCCCTCAATCTGTTTGTATTTGGTCAGAATGACTTTGACTGGATCCTCAGCAGAAGCCCCTGCTGTCTATGCCCCAATGGCCCTCTTTGAACTAATTTGGCATGTCCTTGAACTCGGCCCTTTCGAAATGAAATAATTTGATTCCACTCTCCTTTATTTTTTTTAATATTCCTTCGAGAGCGTTTCAGCTCAACTGACACGGAGTTTCTCAGTGACTTGGTCTGAGCCCTTGGTCAACTGACCCTTTCATTCTCTGTTATTGACTTGCAGTCTGAGGTCAAAAGTAAAGGGGAGAAACTCAAGCGTCTGCATTCTAAAGTCTGTGAGCTGACGGAGCTATCCAGGTGTCAGGAGCCACCGCCTGTGCTGCAGGTAAGCAAAAGCTGTCTATACACTTCTCACGCCTCCCCCCCCCCCTCCCCGCTCATGTTTTACGGTGAAATGCAAGGGCAGAAATTGCAAGGCAGCACTGCCGGATGTGGAGCGCAGAGCTGGGGCTGAACCTTGCATGTCCCTATGGCTCACTGGATCAACTCACTGAGCAATCAGGAAAGAAAAAAATAAGGACATACATTTATATAGCGCCTTTCACGACCACCGGACGTCTCAAAGCGCTTTACAGCCAATTAAGTACTTTTGGAGTGTAGTCGAAAGGATGTTAAAAGTGCGCTTACTGGGTCCTGCTCCCTGCGATGACAGCATTTTACTCACCTTCGTAGGTCTGGTCACGGCCCCTTTGTTCACGACAGTCACAGTCTCTGACAGTAAGGGTATAGAAGATTACGGAGTGGTCTAATTGAGGCATTTAAGACGATTAGAGGAGTTGATAGGATAGATAGAAACTATTTTCTCTGGTGGGGGGAGTCCAGAACAAGAGGGCATGACCTTAAAATTAAAGCAAAGCCATTCAGGGGCAATGTCAGAAAAAGAAAGACTTGCATTTATATAGCGCCTTTCACGACCTCAGGACATCCCAAAGCGCTTTACAGCCAATGAAGTACCTTTGAAGTGTGGTCGTCATTGTAATGGAGGAAGCACTTCTTCACACAAAGGGTTGTGAAAATCTGCAGCACTCTCTCTCCCAAAGGCTGTGGACGCTGGGGGATAATTAGAGCTTCCAAGACTGAGATTGATCGATTATTGTTGGGCAAGGCTATCATAAGAACATAAGAAATAGGAGCAGGAGTAGGCTATTTGGCCCATCGAGCCTGCTCTGCAAGGGATATGGAACCAATGCGGTCAATGGAGTTGAGGTACAGATCAGCCATGATCTACTTGACCGGCAGAACAGGCGTGAGGTGCGGAATGGGCTACTCCCTGTCCCTGTGTTTGGCCGAATATTCCAACCGATCACCGTTCTATACCCGCAGGCAATAGAAGCCGATTCACAGAAGAAGCTGGAACACTCCCAGGAAGTGTGCGAGGTGGCCAGGGAAACACTGAGGGATTTTAGCGCCCAGAAGAGTCAGATGGAGAGTTACATGGAGAAGCTCAGTGACTGGCTGCGCACGGTGGAGCAATCGATTGCCGCTTGTGCCAACGGCCGGGATACCGAGGATCTGCGGAAAGTGAAGGTACGGGGGGGGGAAGCTGAAGCGGTGGGGAGTCCGGCCGCCTCCAAGGGTCTCGCCAACTTCTACCGTCTTGTTGATTATTTTGTTTGTCGTTGCAGGAACTGGACTTGGAGCTGGTCAACCAGCAGAGCAAGATCGACTCAGCACGAGAGAATCTCAACAGCCTCTGCCGCAAGTACCACTCCACAGAGTTGGAGGGGCTGGGCATCAGAGTCACCGAGCTGATTAAACAGTACGAAACTGTCAACCAGCTGTCCTCCAAGACACAAGGCAGACTGCAGGAAGCACTGCAACAGCATTTCAATGGTGAGGAGAACTCTCTACCCAAGTATATTACATCGAATTACATAGAATTTGCTGCACAGAAACAGGCTATTCAGCCCAACTGGTCGAGGTCGGTGTTTATGCTCCACACGAGCCTCCTCCCACCCTACTTCATCTCACCCTGTCAGAATATCACCCTGGAGAATATATTTCTATTCCTTTCTTCCTCATGTGTTTATCTAGCTTCCCCTGAAATGAACCTTTGCTATTTACCTCAACTACTCCATGTGGTAGGGAGTTGCACATTCTAACCACTCTCTGGGTAAAGAAGTGTCTTTTGAATTCCTTATTGAATTTATTAGTGACTATCTTATATTTATGACCCCTAGTTTTCGACTCCCCACAAGCAGAACCAACTTCCCTACATCTAACCTATCAAATCTCGTCCTAATTTTAAAGAGCTCTGTTAGGTCACCCGTCTAGAGGAAAGAGCCCCAGCCTGTTCAGTCTTTGTAACTGAATTAATCTACATTACTAAATGTTTTGTGCACGTGACACTCAGGTTGGGCAACTCTGGCCAATCAAATCCCAATTCCTTCACCTTGTTAAAGTTAACCAATCAGGACCCAGAGCCGGGTGCCAATCAGAGCTCCAAACCAAAATGATTGGTTGGTTTTAGACACTGATGTTCTGTTGAACGTATTTCCCATGACGTGCAGTCACCATGAAAGTTCCTCATCCATCTCACTGTATACCCACCCATAAAAATCATTCATACACTGAGAGCGGGACACTGGGAATAGTTTGGGTTTAAAAAATAGTATTAGGCAGTCCCTCGTAGCGAGGATGACCCACTTCCACACCAAAAAGGGATGAGTTCACTGGTGTTTCAATGAGTGACCTGATATTCCAGGTGCCAAACTACATATTGAAGGGTAGAAGACGCTTGTATGTTGATTCTTTTAACGTGGGATGGCTCTTACACACCAGCCACAACAAGTGCTTGATCCAGTGTCAAAGGTTAACCATGATGACTGGAGACCAAGTTCTGCTGCACGGACCTAGTGCGCACACATACTCCTACTATCCATAGATCGCAGTGTGTGCTGGCCCATGCTGCCCCTGGGACCTCGCCTCTTCTGAGCCCCAATCACGATAATCCTAGGCCCCGATCTCTCCGCCACGATCTCTCGCCTATGGGGAGAGGGTGGGGCAGTGAGATTAGTTTGTGATTGATACAGGCCTATGTGGAGAGGGTGGGGCAGTGGGATTAGTTTGGGGATTGATACAGGCCTATGGGGAGGTGGCGGGGCAGTGGGATTAGTTTGGAATTGATGCAGGCCTATGGGAAGAGGGTGGGGCAGTGGGATTAGTTTGGGATTGATACAGACCTATGGGGAGAGGGCGGGGCAGTGGGATTAGTTTGGGATTGATGCAGGCCTATGGGAAGAGGGTGGGGCAGTGGGATTAGTTTGGGATTGATACAGGCCTATGGGGAGAGGGCGGGGCAATGGGATTAATTTGGGATTGATACAGACCTATGGGGAGAGGGTGGGGCAGTGGGATTAGTTTGGGATTGATACAGGCCTATGGGGAGAGGGTGGGGCAGTGGGATTAGTTTGGGATTGATACAGGCCTATGGGGAGAGGGCGGGGCAATGGGATTAATTTGGGATTGATACAGACCTATGGGGAGAGGGTGGGGCAGTGAGATTAGTTTGGGATTGATACAGGCCTATGGGGAGAGGGCGGGGCAGTGGGATTAGTTTGGGATTGATACAGGCCTATGGGGAGAGGGCGGGGCAGTGGGATTAGATTGGGAGTGATACAGGCCTATGGGAAGAGGGCGGAGCAGTGGGCTTAGTCTGGATTGATACAGTGCTATGGGGAGAGAGTATGGCAATGGTTTGGGATTGCTTCAGCAAGGAGCCGGCACAAATACAATGAGCTGAATGGCCTCCTTCTGTGCTATAAACCACTGTGTACGTACTGAGTAAGTTTGAGCCACTTACTACTCAGTTACAGGTGCTACTAATTTGTAACAGATTTACTGTGCTATTGTTTCAAACATTCAGGGTTGGTGAACTTTTCCGTTCTTTCATGTGCCTTTCATGTCATCGCAAATTGGCTGCCGCGTTTCCCAAATTACAACAGTCACAAATATCCAGGTCGCTGATTGGAGCATGGGCAGGTATAGCAGGAGCGGCAAGGTTTTGGCGCAGGAGGGGCGCGTGCTCGTGGAGCGACATGATCGGGGCCCAGCAGAGACGTGAGTTCGAGACCCAGAAGAGGTCAGGGCCAGCACGGGCCAGCCCACACTGCGATATGTGCACCCACTAGGTCCGCACAACAGAGCTAGTCTCCAGTCATCTTGGTTAATCCTTGCCATGGACCAAGACCTAGCTCTGTCAAGCCCATGTGGTGGCTGGTGTGCAACGGTGACCCCAGGTTAAAAAAATCCACGCACAGGCATCTTCCACCCTTCAATGTGTAGTTCGGGACCTGGAATATTAGGTCCTTCATTGAAACACCTGTGAACTTTTTGGTGTGGAAGCAAGTCATCCTGGTTTCGAGGGATTGCCTATGATAATGACAACAGTGACTACACTCCAAAAGTACTTCATTGGCTGTAAACACTTTGAGATGTCTGGTGGTCGTGAAAGGTGCTATATAAATACAAGTCTATCTGTCTGTCTATCAGGACATCCCAAAGCACTTTACAGAAAATTAAGTACTTTTGAAGTGTAGTAACGCTTGTAATGTAAGAAGCGCAGCAGCCAATTTGCGCACAGCAAAGTCCCACAAACAACAATGAGATAAGGATCAGATAATCTGTTGTTTTTGGTGACGTTGGTTAACAACAACAACAGCTTTATTGAAGGGATAAATATTGGCCTGGACAGAGGGAAGAACTCCCCCATCTACTTTGAATAATGCCATGTGATCTTTTATGTCCACCTGAGAGAGCAGACGGGTCTCAGTTTAATGTCTCATCTGAAAGACAGCACCGCCGACAGAACAGCTTTCCCTCAGTGCTGCCTGCACTGGAGTGTCAACCTGGATTATGTCCTTAAGTCTTTGGAGTGGGACTTGAAGTCACAACCTTCTGACTTGTTACACCTGCTCAGCGTCACTCTTTGATGTTATTGCCTCTCAGCGTTACTCCCCCTCAGTGTCACAGTTTGTTACTCCTTGCGAATACTACTATTGATAGTGGGTTTCCTCCTGTTGAAAAGATTGCTCGTGAAGTAGGTGCGGGTTTGAGTGTGAATGTCTCGATATAATTCACACAGCTGTATCTAACAGTTTGGCTGAACAATATTGGTGGAATGTGCGACGGGAACATTTATTAATTGTTATGCTTTATTTTTGGAAGGGTTTTTGCAGGAGTTTCAGCAGTGGCTGAGTGACGCGAGGGTGTCAGTGAAGGAATGTGGTGACCAGTGCGGAGATACACACACCATCGAGGAGAAACAGCAGAAACTGGAGGTTTGTGAACCCCTCAGTACACTGACTGCATTTATACAGGTCGCAAAACAAAGTCCTAGTGAAAATATTACTCAGTGCAGCAGAGTGAAGATTGGAGCTGGAGAATGTTATCTGTTTATTAATGCCGAGGTTATAAATGAACACAACTTCACAAACTGCATATTCAGCTCAAGGTAACAGAGCAAATATATCCCTGTCACTGGATATTTCCCAGTAGGATTGTGCAATGAACAACATGTCGTGCTCCTGTAAATTCAAACACTGAGAGACGTAAATCACTGTGGCAATGTGACTGCGTGCAGCTTGTTCCCACCACCCAGAGCCCATGCGTCAGCTATTATATTCTGCAGCTCTGCTCCTGCAGTAGTTTCTACACAGACCTTGACTTACCGAGAGGCGAGCAGATCTCTGCAGATGTGCCTCAGCAATCTATTCTAGTCAGTAGCTGTAGAGTAATTGATGTGGAGGAGAGGGTACGGAGGAGAGTGTATGGGGGAGAGGGTATGTGGGAGAGGGTATGGGGGAGAGGGTATGGGGGAGAGGGTATGGGGGAGAGGGTATGGGGAGAGGGTATGGGGGAGAGGGTATGGGGGAGAGGGTATAGGGGAGAGGGTATGGGGAGAGGGTATGGGGGAGAGGGTATGGGGGAGAGGGTATGGGGAGAGGGTATGGGGAGAGGGTATGGGGAGAGGGTATGGGGAGAGGGTATATGGGGAGAGGGTATGGGGAAGACGGTACGGAGGAGAGGGTATGGGGGAGTGGGTAAGGGGAGATGGTATGGGGAGAGGGTATGGGGGAGAGGGTAAGGGGAGAGGGTATGGGGAGAGGGTATGGATGAGAGGGTATGGGGAAGAGGGTATGGGGAGAGGGTATGGGGAAGACGGTACGGAGGAGAGGGTATGGGGGAGTGGGTATGGGGAGAGGGTATGGGGGAGAGGGTATGGGGAGATGGTATGGATGAGAGGGTATGGGGAGATGGTATGGGGGAGAGGGTATGGATGAGAGGGTATGGGGAAGAGGATATGAGGAGAGGGTACGTGGGAGAGGGTACGGGGGAGAGGGTATGGGGGAGAGGGTATGGGGGAGAGGGTATGGATGAGAGGGTATGGGGAGAGGGTATGGATGAGAGGGTATGGGGAGAGGGTATGGGGGAGAGGGTATGGGGAGATGGTATGGGGGCAAGGGTATGGATGAGAGGGTATGGGGAGAGGGTATGGGGAGAGGGTATGGATGAGAGGGTATGGGGAGAGGGTATGGGGAGAGGGTTCGGGGGGGAGGGTATGGGGAGAGGGTATGGGGAAGAGGGTATGGAGGAGAGGGTATGGGGGAGAGGGTATGGGGAGAGGGTACGGGGGAGAGGGTATGGAGGAGAGGGAATGGAGAGAGGGTATGGGGGAGAGGGTATGGGGGGGGAGGGTATGGGGGAGAGGGTACGGAAGAGGGTATGGGAGAGGGTATGGGGAGAGGGTATGGGGAGAGGGTATGGGGAGAGGGTATGGAGGACGACAGGATCGGAGAAGGAATTCTAATTTTTCAGTAATGATGATTTGCTGTTTTCAACTCTCAGTTTGGTTCCTGTTATTTCATGAAATGTAATTCCCACTCACTCTCACGCTCACTCACTCACTCTCATCTCTCACTCACTCACTTTCACACTCACTCTCTCATCTCTCTCACACACACTCTCACTCTCACTCACTCTCTCATTCACTCACACTCTCACTCACTAACACTCATTCTCACTCACTCACTCTCTCACACTGTCTCTCACTCACTCACTTACACTGTGTCTCTCTCTCTCTCACACTGTGATTCACTCACTCACACTCTCTCACTCACTCACTCTCTCTCTCACTCTCTCTCTCTCTCACTCTCTCTCACTCTCACTCTCTCTCTCACTCACTCTCACTCTCTTACTCTCACTCTCACTCCTCACTCACTCACTCACTCTCACTCACTCTCACTCACTCTCACTCACTCTCACTCTCTCTCTCACTCACACTCTCTCTCACTCACACACTCTCTCTCTCTCACACTCTCACTCACTCTCACTCTCTCACTCACCCTCACTCTCTCACTCACTCTCACTCTCACTCTCTCACTCACTCTCACTCACTCTCACTCTCATTCACTCTCACTCACTCACTCACTCTCACTCTCTCTCTCACTCAAACTCTCTCTCACTCACACATTCTCTCTCTCTCTCTCTCTCTCTCACACTCTCAGTCTCTCACCCACCCATTGAGTATCTAAGTATTTTCAATGGACGCATCAGGTGGTCCTCGTGTGTTGGCAGATAGTTTTCTGTTTGTTCAGAGGTTGTGGAGCCAGTGTTATCTTTTTGTTCTTGGTGTGTTTAAGGACTCTATCTGAACAAGTTATGATTGTGTGATTTTTTTCCACAGGCATTCCTGAGCAGAGTGAGTGTGGGGCAGAATAAACTGGATGCAGCTGTGGCTGAAGGAGACAAACTAGTGCCACACTTGCCCAAACCCAGTGCTGCCCAGGTTCAACAGCAGTTGGCCAACAACCAGCAGGAATGGCAGGGCTTCTTGAATCAGTGCCAACAGAACAAGAAGACCCTGGAGGACTATGCTGAAGAGTTGAATAGGTAGATGTAAATAAAGCATGTCTCAGAAAGACAGGTCTTGTACATTACTAAGGTGTCAGCTGTGGCTCAGTGGGTAGCACTCTCACCTCTAAATAAGAAAGTTGTGGATTCAAGCCCCACTCCAGAGACTTGAGCACATAACCTAGCTGACACTCCAGTGCTGAGGGAGTGCTGCACTGTCGAAGGTGTCATCTTTCAGATGAGGCGTTAAACCGAGGCCCCATCTGTCCCCTCAGGTAGATGTAAAAGATCCCAAGGCACTATTTGAAGAAGAGCAAGGGAGTTCTCCGGGTCAATAATTAGCCCTCAACCAATACCTGAAAACAGATTAACTGGTCATTATCACATTGCTGTTGGTGGGACCTTGCTGTGTGTAAATTGGCTGCCGCGTTTCCCTACATTACAACAGGGACTAGGCTTCAAAAGTACTTAATTGGCTTTGGGACATCCTCAGGCCATGAAAGGCACTATATAAATACAAGTTCTTTATTTCTTTAAGTAAGGACACAGATCAATGAGCATAGTTCAGCGACTAAGATCGTTTTTTCCAGCATAGAGCCGTGCTGTGGAGAATGCATAGTGGAACTCTGCGCTCAGAGATCAGCATGCCCTGCTTCGACACACGCGTGTGTACTCTTGTCTCGTTCTGTATCGTAACCATTCCCATGACTAAAGGTATCCATTTGTCACAGCTTTGAGAGCGATCACAAGAAGCTGAGTCTGTGGATCCATCAGGCAGAAGAAAGGTTGGCCACAGAAGCTATCGGAGAGAACAAGGAGAACATCCCAGAGATGCAAGTTGAGGTGGAAAGGATGGCAGATTTCTACAAGGAGATTCAAGGACAGAGGTAGACAACTTGTTCAACTACTAGGGGAATCAAGGGGTATGGTGAGAAAGCAGGAATGGGGTACTGAAGTTGCATGTTCAGCCATGAGCTCATTGAATGGCGGTGCAGGCTAGAAGGGCCGAATGGCCTACTCCTGCACCTAGTTTCTATGTTTCTATGTTTCTAAAGAGTTAAAGTGCAAGTGGTGCTCTCTCTCTGTAACGTTGTATACAGAGGGTGCACAGTGAGAGACAGGTGCCTGGATAACTTGTTATAAATGTGTACTTACTTATGCCATGTACAGATCACAGATACTACCTGTAGTTCTTTGGTCCAGTAACCTCTCTAAAAGTGGGAGCCTAGATAATGACTGGTGGTACCTTGTTTACTTTTTTGCCAGAACTGGGAGTTTGAAGGTAAAGTAAAAACATAATTATCAGGCATGTGGATAAAACCTCAAACAGAAACACACCTAAATGCAAATAAAATGAGCATTGATGATAGCTGGAGCTAGCAGGATTTTTGTTTCCCCATATCTTTCTTGCTTCTCCAGAAAATCTGATCATCTGTTCTATTTTCTTTCCCCCTTCAAAATATCTAGTGCTGCATGAGCTTGGTGACTTCAAATAACTGTAGAATCACCGACTCACACAGCACAGAAGGAGGCCATTCAGCCCATCGTGCCTGTGAAAGTTCTATCCAATAGAGATAGGAACTTTAAGTAAACAAATGCACGTGTTCTTCGAAAGTAAAAGTGGAATTGTCTAATCCCTAATTATCTCCGGTCAGAATGTGGAGATTTATGGAATGAGTTCCCCCGAGGTCCCCTCACACGCTGGGCTCCGGGAATGCAGAGGAAGCCTGTTTCCGGGCCTCCTCTTGGGCTGATTTCTAGTGGGTATACGCTTGTAGCCCAAGCGACTTGTTGCCTCTGTTCCTGTGGAGTTAAAATCAGCAAGGTGGCGTGTGAGGGAAATCAGTGGCAGAAACCCAGGCCTTGTCACTGAGCGTCATCACATGGGCGGAACACAAAGTACTGGCTCGCATGTGGTCCCCTATCTTTACATTTCAGTTCATTGCAAATATGAATTTATGATTGGTGATTGCGTACGTGCCGGGTAAGTTTAATGTAGGAAAACCCTCTGCACTGAAACCGCAGAAAGAATTCACATTTCTACCTCGCCTGGAAGACAGAGCGGGAAATAATGAAACAGGACGAGCTTTGGTTGGGAGAATATGGAAACGAAACTAAAAGCCAGGTTGAAAAGATGGATTTCAAAAAGTTTTTTGGAGACAGAGAGAGAAAGACACAGAACCGCAGAGTTCCAGAGAGCAGGGCCCAATCTGTGCCAGCACAGAGAGCGAGAGAGGCCGAGAAGGTCAGCGTTGGGCTGGGAGAGGACATCAGGGATGAGGGGGGGGGAATGGTGGACAGGAGATAAACTGCAGATTGACAGTATGTTTTGTTGCCTCTCCCAGGAGATTACACGGCTCAGGTGGTGGGAAGTTCTTAGTCATGATGTTCCAGCCATCACGATGTGTGAGGCAGGTTTGATGGACCAGTTGGTCTTTTCCTGCCCATCAATTTCAAATGTTTGTAAATGGGGTGGGTAGAGTGCTTTGAAAAGATGTTAATGCCGCATTCTATGTTCCTGTACCATCAGCATTTACATGACAGATTGCATGAAGTGTCAAGGTCGCACTATATTATATTACTTTTTCTTTTGCCTGATTTACGCTCCTGTGAAGCGCCTTGAGACGGTTTCCGACGTTAAAGGCGTTGAATAAATACAAGTTGTTGTTGTGAAAGGGCGCTATATAAATACAGGTTGTTGTTATTCTGATACGTGCTCTTGTGTTTTACCGTCCAGGGATTCTTTTGATAACTTGTGCCAGAAGGCGCAAGCCCTGAACGAGCTGGGCTACGGAGACGGAGGTGCGACGCGCCCAGCCTCTCAGCTGCTGTCCCGACACCAGCTCCTGGCCAAGACGGTGAAGGAGAAGCTGAGAGCCGGCCAGCTGGGCCTGCAGGAGCACCAGGCCTTCGAGGATACCCTGCAGAGCACCTGGTCCTGGCTGCGAGGGGTCCAAAGTACACTTGCCACCACAGGCAGCACCGTCGGCAGCAAGGCCACGCTGGAGAAACAGCTGCTTCAGGTCCAGGTGTGCTATCGATGCAGGCGGCAGGCTCACTCATACTACTGTTCGTAACTGGAGCCTTCCCCGACAGAGCTGGACAGAGGACTGACAGTATCAGCACAACCCCAGACTGTCTCTTTAAGTTCATTCCTCCCCGCCCCTCCCCACTGCCACCCAATCTGCGAACATGTGGATCGGTCCACCTCTCCTTTTTAAAAATTCATTCTCGGGATGTGGGCATTGCTGGCAAGGCCGGCATCTATTGCCTATCCCTAGCTGCCCTGAGAAGGTGTGATACAACTGACTGACAGGGTAGATGCAGAGAGGATGTTTCCCCTCGTGGGGGAATCTAGAACTAGGGGGCATAGTTTCAGAATAAGGGGTCGCTCATTTAAAAGGGAAATGAGGAGGAATTTCTTCTCATAACAGGTTGTAAATCTGTGGAATTCTCTGCCCCCCCAGAGAGCTGTGGAGGCTGTCTATCTCCACCTTAAATATATTCAAAGGCGGAGTTAGACAGATTTTTGAAGGATAGGGGAATAAGGGGTTATGGGGAGCGTGCGGGGAAATGGAGCTGAGTCCATGATCGGATCAGCCATGATCTTATTGAATGGTGGAGCAGGCTCGAGGGGTCAAATGGCCTACTGCTGTTCCTATTTCTTATGTTCTTATAAGGCCACTTCAGAGGGCAGTTAAGAGTCAACCACGTTGGTATGGGACTGGAATTACATTTAGACCGTGTCGTGTAAGGACAGCAGGTTTCCTTCCCTGAAGGACAAATTGTCCTGAATGGCATTTGGGAAACACAAGTGATGCTTAAAAGATTTCACTGGCCTTGCTACATCCTCCTTTTCAATATGAAGGGGAACCTCCTGACAGTGAGCATCATCCATTGTAAATCAGGCCTGCTGACCTCTGCAGCCAGTCCCTGGTGTGTTCTCCCACTACATGCCTGTGCTTGGTGACACGGAGGTTCTGCCTTGCCTGAGATGTCCAATCCACAGTCAGTCAACTGGCCAATCAGTAAATGTCTCAATTTGAAAGGAGTTATACCGTACAGGGTGCCATGCTAAAATTCTGCTAAATCATTGGTTAGGGCGCACTTAAAATGTTGGGTTAAGTTTTGGGCACGTTACTTCAGGAAGGATGTCAAGGACATGGAGAAGGTGCACTAAGATGATACCAGAGATAAGAGGCTTTAGCTATGAGGAGAGACTGAGAGAAATGTGTGCTTAAAAGATCTCCTTTTAGCCATTAGAACAAAGGCTAAAAGGAGATCTGCTGGAGCAGTTCAAAATTAAGAGGAATTTTAATCAAATAGATTTCCACCGGTCGGTGAGTCAGTAACTGAAGGCAAAAGAAAAATACTGCGGATGCTGGAATCTGGAATAAAAACAGAAAATGCTGGAACTTTCAGCAGGTCAGGCAGCATTTGTGGAGCGAAAGCAGTGTTAACATTTCGGATCGATGACCCTTCGTCATGACCCGGAAAGGTTAACTCTGCTTCCTCTCCACAGATGCTGCCTGACCTGCTGGGATTTCCAGCATTTTCTGTTTTTATTCCAATAACTAAAGGCACAAAGTTAAGGCCAGCAGCCAAAGATTGAAGGAAGGAGCAGGAGAAATCTTGTTTCACAGAGGAGCTGTTAGGTCACGGAATGCCGACCAGAAACAGTGGTGGATGTAGAATCCATAACAGCTTTTACAATTGAACTGGAACAATTTTTGGAAACCACGGACCGGATCTTGCTGGAAAAGTAACAGCAAGTTCACAAAGCATGTCGCTATTGATGGGCAATTCACCCAGCAACTTCAGGGGATTAAGACACACACCAGTTGCGAATCTCCAGAAATTGCTGGTCAATTTATGTTGCTCTGCCGTTTGCTTCGCACAAACGGCACCTCCTTCTTCGCCTGCCCGTTATTTTTAAGAACTTGCTGGATTTGCACATTAATTGCCCATTGAACGCGCCGCAGAAAGTTAAGTCTGATAATTAAGAGTGTAAGTGCCCTTTTTAATGGCATGATAATTGTTAATGAAATGTCAATCAACCCATCTGACCCAGAAAGGGAACTATTTGAATAGTGTATTGACTCAATCTCATTCCTGCAAGTAGTCAATTGTTGATGGAGATTTAAAAAAAATATTAGTATTTACATTTTTTTCATACTTTTCCTTTCAGTTCCTTTTTTTCTCCTTCTCGCAATCTTTCTTACCCTCTTTATTACTTTTTCTGTACCTGATTTGAATCTAATTCACCCAATTTCCTTTTCTATCGTTCCTCTGTTTCTTTCCAATCCTTAATTCTCATTGGTATCAGCTCACACTTCCAGCAAGTTAAGGTGCAAAAACTTTGAGCTGAAGTGTGCAGGAAAAAGTCTAACTAATGGTGTACACTGTGACATGCCCCACTCCAGCAAGATCCAACCCAATAAATTTGAAAGGGTGATTGGAAAGCAGAATGAATGGGATTGAGTGGACAGCCTTTTCAGAGAGCCAGCATAGACACAGTGGGCTGAATGGTTTTCTTCTGTGCTGTACAATTCCATGAGTTGTCAATTGCTTAATATTACAAAATTAAGCTTGAACGGTCAGATGGTTATAAGGTGAAGAAATATTTGTGATATGACATTTTACTTACTGTTTAAACTGCAGCCAGCTGTAGAAAATGGTATCTCCCGCCACACCTGATGGGAAACTGAACAAAAGGCGTTTCAGGTTCTCTTGGTGCAGCCAGCATTCCAGTTAGAGTCAAGGCGCAGTCCAGGGGTACTTGAAATATTTGTTTTGAACCTGCTGTATTGTAGTGTCAGCTGTGGCTCAGTGGGTAGCACTCTCGCCTCTGAGTCAGGTTGTGGGTTTAAGTCCCACTCCAAGGACTTGAGCACAAAGAAATCTAGACTGACACTCTAGTGCAGTGCTGAGGGAACACTGCGCTGTCAGAGGTGCCGTCTTTCAGATAAGACGTTAAACCGAGGCCCCCGTCTACCCTCTCAAGTGGACGTAAAAGATCCCACGGCACTATTTCGAAGAAGAGCAGGAGAGTTATCCCCGGTGTCCTGGCCAATATTTATCCCTCAATCAACATCACAAAAAAAACAGATTACCTGGTCATTACCACATTGCTGTTTGAGATCATTGTAGTGAGAGATCATGGCAGAGGAGCGGCGAGAGATCGTGGCGGAGGTGCGGCAAATGAGGGTGCAGGGACCAGAAGGGCCGAGGTCCCAGGGGCAGCACGGGCCAGTCCACACTGCGACATGTGTGCGCACTAGGTCCGTGCAGCAGAACTGGTCTCCAGTTGTCCTGGTTAACCCGTGCCACTGGATAAAGGCCGAGCTCTGTCGAGCCCGTGTGGTGACTGATGTGCAACGGTCACCACACATTAAAAAGATCCATGCACAGGCATCTTCCACCCCTGGAGTTCAGGACTGGAACATCGGGTCCTCCATTGAAACATCTGCGAACTCATCCCTTTTGGTGTGGAAGCAAGTCATCCTCGTTCGAGGGACTGCCTATGATGATGATGCTGTTTGTGGGAGCTTGCTTGTGCGCAAATTGGCTGCTGTGTTTCCCACATTGCAAAAGCACTTCACTGGCTGTAAAGCGGTTTGGTACATTCAGTGGTCATAAAAGGCGCTATATAAATCCAAGTCTTTCTTTCTTGTTCAGGAGATCCTGCTGATGAAGGGAGAAGGAGAGGTGAAGCTGAACATGACCATCGGCAAAGGAGAACAGTCCTTGAAGAGCAGTAACCCGGAGGGGCGAAAGGCCATTCACAGCCAGCTTCAGGCACTGAAGGAGGCCTGGGCCGAGGTTGTCAGTAACTCTGTGAACTGCCACAGGTACAGCCTGGCTCTGAAGTAACGACGGTCACAGTCTCTTGACACCTTAAACCATCTTTGAAATTCTTTCTGGCGCAAAGCAACAGTTAAATTTATCAATGATCTTTTAAATTTACCCATGGAATTTGTAATCGACAGTAAAACACGACAATATATCGTAGTTCTCCATCCTGCTCCCCGGCCACTGTTGCTGGGCCAGACCGTTCGGAGCCTTGGTTTCTTATTTCACCCCAAGCTGAGCTTGACTCCATATCGTCTCCATCACCAAGACCTCTGTAACATCGCCCGCCGCCCCCGCTGCCTCAGCTCAGCTGTTGCTGGAACCCTCATCCATGCTTTTGTTACCTCGAGACTTAACTATTCCAACGCTCCCCTGGCTGGCCTCCTACCTTGCACCCTCCATAAACTGCAGCTGATCCAAGACTCTGCTGCCCGTGTCCTAACTCACACCAAGTCCCGCTCACCCATCGCCCGTGTCCTAACTCGCACCAAGTCCCGCTCACCCATCGCCCGTGTCCTAACTCGCACCAAGTCCCGCTCACCCATCGCCCGTGTCCTAACTCGCACCAAGTCCCGCTCACCCATCGCCTGTGTCCTAACTCGCACCAAGTCCCGCTCACCCATCGCCCGTGTCCTAACTCGCACCAAGTCCCGCTCACCCATCGCCCGTGTCCTAACTCGCACCAAGTCCCGCTCACCCATCGCCCGTGTCCTAACTCGCACCAAGTCCCGCTCACCCATCGCCCGTGTCCTAACTCGCCCAAGTCCCGCTCACTCATCGCCCGTGTCCTAACTCACACCAAGTCCCGCTCACCCATCGCCTGTGTCCTAACTTGCACCAAGTCCCGCTCACCCATCGCCCGTGTCCTAACTCGCACCAAGTCCCGCTCACCCATCGCCCGTGTCCTAACTCACACCAAGTCCCGCTCACCCATCGCCTGTGTCCTAACTCACACCAAGTCCCGCTCACCCATCGCCCGTGTCCTAACTCACACCAAGTCCCGCTCACCCATCGCCCGTGCCCTAACTCACACCAAGTCCCGCTCACCCATCGCCTGTGTCCTAACTCATACCAAGTCCCGCTCACCCATAGCCCGTGTCCTAACTCGCACCAAGTTCCGCTCACCCATCGCCCGTGTCCTAACTCATACCAAGTCCCGCTCACCCATCGCCCGTGTCCGAACTCATACCAAGTCCCACTCACCCATCGCCCGTGTCCTAACTCGCACCAAGTCCCGCTCACCCATCGCCCGTGTCCTAACTCGCACCAAATCCCGCTCACCCATCGCCCGTGTCCTAACTCGCACCAAGTCCCGCTCACCCATCGCCCGTGTCCTAACTCGCACCAAATCCCGCTCACCCATCGCCCGTGTCCTAACTCGCACCAAGTCCCGCTCACCCATCGCCCGTGTCCTAACTCGCACCAAGTCCCGCTCACCCATCGCCCGTGTCCTAACTCGCACCAAGTCCCGCTCACCCATCGCCCGTGTCCTAACTCGCACCAAGTCCCGCTCACCCATCGCCCGTGTCCTAACTCACACCAAGTCCCGCTCACCCATCGCCCGTGCCCTAACTCACACCAAGTCCCGCTCACCCATCGCCCGTGTCCTAACTCATACCAAGTCCCGCTCACCCATAGCCCGTGTCCTAACTCGCACCAAGTTCCGCTCACCCATCGCCCGTGTCCTAACTCATACCAAGTCCCTCTCACCCATCGCCCGTGTCCGAACTCATACCAAGTCCCGCTCACCCATCGCCCGTGTCCTAACTCGCACCAAGTCCCGCTCACTCATCGCCCGTGTCCTAACTCGCACCAAGTCCCGCTCACCCATCGCCCGTGTCCTAACTCGCGCCAAGTCCCGCTCACCCATCGCCCGTGTCCTAACTCGCACCAAGTCCCGCTCACCCATCGCCCGTGTCCTAACTCGCACCAAGTCCCGCTCAGCCATCGCCCGTGTCCTAACTCACACCAAGTCCCGCTCACCCATCGCCTGTGTCCTAACTCGCCCAAGTCCCGCTCACCCATCGCCCGTGTCCTAACTCGCACCAAGTTCCGCTCACCCATCGCCCGTGTCCTAACTCACACCAAGTCCCGCTCACCCATCGCCCGTGTCCTAACTCGCACCAAGTCCCGCTCACCCATCGCCCATGTCCTAACTCACACCAAGTCCCGCTCACTCATCTCCCGTGTCCTAACTCGCACCAAGTCCCGCTCACCCATCGCCCGTGTCCTAACTCACACCAAGTCCCGCTCACCCATCGCCCGTGTCCTAACTCACACCAAGTCCCGCTCACCCATCGCCCGTGTCCTAACTCACACCAAGTCCCGCTCACCCATCGCCCGTGTCCTAACTCACACCAAGTCCCGCTCACCCATCGCCCGTGTCCTAACTCACACCAAGTCCCGCTCACCCATCGCCCGTGTCCTAACTCACACCAAGTCCCGCTCACCCATCGCCCGTGTCCTAACTCACACCAAGTTCCGCTCACCCATCGCCCGTGTCCTAACTCACACCAAGTCCCGCTCACCCAGCGCCGACCAACATTGACTTCTGGTCCGGCAACGCCTCGATTTAAAAAATCTGATCCTCATGTTCACATCCTTCCATGACTCCACCCCTCCCTATCTCGGTAACCTCCTCCTGCCCTGCAACTCTCCGAGATATCTGCGCTCCTCCAATTCTGCCCTCTTGTACATCCCCAATTTCCTTCCCTCCACGATTGGCAACCATGCCTTCAGCTGCCTAGGCCCTAAATTCTGGGATTCCCTCCTTAACCCTCGCCACCTCTCTATCTCTCTCTCCTCCTTTAAGACGCTCCTTAAAACCTACCTCTTTCACCAAGCTTTTGGCCATCTGTCCTAATATCTCTTTATGTGGCTCGGTGTCAAATTCTGCCTGATTACGCTCCTGTGAAGTGCCGTGGGACATTTTACTATGTTAAAGGTTGCTATATAAACGCAAATTGTTATTGTTGTTGCTGATTATAACTAATTTTCCTTGGGATTAGGTGCAGAAGAATTTGCCTACATTTGAATAGATTTGCCTATGATTAAGAGTGGGATGGGAATGTTAAAGGAAGTGTTACATGAAATGTTGCAAGAAGTGTTTGACAATGCCTGCCGCATGCTAGATTTTTAATATATTGTAGATACACAAACAGTCTCATGGGCGGAGGCTGAGTGTAGTGTCCCTGCACCTTACTACAAACTCACACGAGGCATAGATATATCAGACACGGTCACTCTGTGACATTCACCTTTATTCCCAGGACCAAGGAGTGTGGACCCTGGGTGGGACCTCCCCTTTTATACCTGGAAACCCAGGTGAGGAGTGTCACCCGCAAGTTCACCCCTGTAGTCAGGATGTGCATTTCTAGGGTACAGGTACAGTGTACATGAGTTACAGTTACATGACTGTCATTGCAAGATGGTTAAATACATGACATCACCTCCCCCCTTAAGTCTTTTTATTTCAGAGGTTAAGTCTGTCAGGTGGTCGACGCTCTCTCGTGGAGCGCCGCAGTTGTGGCTCTGGTGGCTGAGCCTCGGCACGCGCCTCTGTCACCTGAGGTGATTCCGGCCTGTCCGGGCTGGCCGCAGGGACTGTGCATGCTGAGGGCTGTCTTTGTTGCTCGTCCGCTGGCAGTGGTGTGGGTACCATCTCATATTCTTCTTCAGGTTCCTCCGTGCCTATGCTGAACCTTTTCTTTACTTGGTCCAAGTGTTTGCGGCATATCTGCCCATTGTTTAGTCAGACCACCATGACTCTATTTCCTTCTTTGCCAATTACGGTGCCCTCAAGCCACTTGGGTCCCAAAGCATGGTTAAGAACAAATACCGGGTCATCTATTTCTATACACCTCCCCCTTGAGCCTCGATCATGGAGCTCGGTTTGGGACTGGCGCTTGCCCTCAACAATGTCTGCCAGGGCTGGGTGAATGAGGGACAGCCACGTCTTGAGCGTGCGTTTCATGAGGAGTTCCGCTGGCAGGACTCCCATGAGCGAGTGCGGGCGAGACCTGTAGGCCAGCAGGAGGCGCGACAGGCGGTACTGAAGGGAGGGTCCTTGGATGCGTAGCATGCCCTGTTTTATGACTTGGACCGCCTGTTCCACCTAGCCATTGGAAGCCGGCATGAACGGCGCTGTCCGGACGTGTTTGATACCATTGCCCGACATAAACTCCTGGAATTCATGGCTGGTGAAACACGGGCCACTGTCACTGACCAGGATGTCCGGCAAGCCATGGGTCACGAAAACCGTACACGGACTCTCCACGGTGATGGATGTCGTGCACGAGTTCAATATGATGCGCTCGATCCACTTCGAGTATGCATCGACAACAATCAGGAACATTTTCCCCATGAACGGGCCCACATAGTCTACGTGAATACGTGACCACAGTCTGGTGGGCCAGGGCCACGGGCTGAGTGGGGCCTCCCTGGGGGCATTGCCTAGCTGGGCACACGTCGTACACCTGCGAACCCAGTGTTCCAGGTCTGAGTCAATTCCCGGCCACCATACATGTGACCAGGCAATGGCCTTCATTAACACGATGCCAGGGTGCTCGCTGTGGAGTTCCCAGATGAACGCTTCCCTTCCTTTCTGGGGCATGACTACCCGGTTGCCCCATAGCAGGCAGTCGGCTTGGATGGAGAGCTCATCCATCCGTCTCTGAAACGGACTGACTTCCTCGGGGCATGCCCTGTGTGTGGTCGCCCAATCTCCAGTCAGGACACATTTCTTTATCATGGATAGGAGGGGGTCTCTGTTGGTCCAGAGTTTGATCTGGCGGGCTGTGATGGGAGAGCCTGCAGTGTCAAAAGCCTCAACGGCCATGCCCATCTCGGCGCTCTGCTCTGACGTCCCCTCGGTGGTGGCCAGTGGGAGCCTGCTGAGCGCGTCAGCGCAATTTTCAGTGCCTGGCCGGTGCCATATGGTGTAGTTATACGCAGCCAGTGTGAGGGCCCAGCGCTGTATGCGACCTGATGCATTGGCATTGACAGCCTTGCTGTCGGACAACAAGGATGTTAACGGCTTGTGGTCCATCTCTAGCTTGAACTGTCTATCAAAAAGGTACTGGTGCATCTTTTTCACACCGTAATCAGACGCGAGTGCTTCCTTCTCGACCATGCCGTATCCACTATCTGCCTGGGAGAGCGACCTGGAGGCGTAAGCCACCGGTTGGAGTCGGCCGTCATCGTTACCCTGCTGCAACACACACCCAACCACATAGGATGACGCATCACATGTTAGGACCAGTTTTTTTTACAGGGGTCATACAAAGTCAACAGTTTGTTAGAACACAGCAGGTTCCTCGCCTTATTGAAAGCCCGTTCTTGACAGTTCCCCCAAAACCATTCACAACCTTTACGCAGGAGCATGTGTAACGGCTCCAACAATGTGCTTAAGTTCGGCAGAAAGTTCCCAAAATATTTCAAGAGTCCCAGGAATGATCGCAACTCCGACGTGTTGCCAGGTCTGGGCGCCCGGCGGATCACCTCCATTTTTGATTCAGTGGGCCGGATCCCGTCTGCGGCAACCCTCCTGCCCAAAAACTCGACCTCCGGGGCCAAAAACACACACTTGGCCTTTTTCAGCCGCAAGCCTACCCGGTCCAATCAGCGTAGCATCTCCTCCAGGTTGTTGAAGTGTTCTTCGGTGTCTCGATCCGTTATGAGAATGTCGTCTTGGAATACAATCGTTCCAGGAATGGATTTGAGCAAGCTTTCCATGTTTCTCTGAAAGATAGCTGCCGCCGAACGAATGCCAAACAGACACCTGTTGTAGATAAATAATCCCTTGTGTGTCGTGATGGTGGTCAGAAGCTTGGATTCTTCAGCCAGTTCCTGAGTAGTGTAGGCCGAAGTGAGGTCCAACTTTGTGAACAGCTTACCACCTGCCAGCGTGGCAAAATGGTCCTCCGCTCTCGGAAGCGGGTATTGGTCTTGCAGCGATACTCGGTTGATGGTGGCTTTGTAGTCGCCACAAATCCTAACCGAGCCATCTGCTTTGAGGACGGGAACGATGGGACTTGCCCAGTCGCTGAATTCAACGGTCGAAATTATGCCCTCTCTGAGCAGCCTGTCCAGTTCACATTCAATTTTTTTACGCATCACATACAGCACCGCTCTGGCTTTGTGGTGCACTGGTCTGGCGTCCGGAGTGATGCGTATCACTACTTTAGTGCCCTTGAACGTTCAGACACTAGGTTGGAACAGTGACCCGAATTTTTGCAGGACCTGTGAGCATGAACTTCGCTCCACGGATGAAATGGCGTGCACATTCCCCCATTTCCAATTCATCTCAGCTAGCCAACTCCTCCCCAAAAGCGCGGGGCCATTTCCAGGAACGATTTAGAGTGGCAGCCGGTTCTGTGATCCATTGTGTGTTACCACCAAGTTTGCACTGCCCAGCACTGGGATGATCTCTTTGGGGTACGTCCGTAGCTGTGTCTCAATGTGTTCCAGTTTGGGCCTGCTAGCTCTGTGTGGCCATAGTCTCTCAAATTGTTGGGCGCTCATGAGTGACTGGCTAGCTCCCGTATCCAGCTCCATGTGCACCGGGGATGCCATTCAGTAAGACGTTCATCATCATGGGTGGCATTTTAGTGTATGAGCTGTGGACGTCAGCCACATGAACCCACTAAAACTCAGCATCTATGTCTTTACCCCAGGCCTCATCCTGCATTGCAGACCCCTCGTCTGGTTCCTCTGTCTCGCAGATTAGCCTCACTACTGCCTTTTTGCACACCCTGGCCAAGTGTCCACTGACATTACAAATCCTACAGGTATATTGCTGGAAGCTGCAGCTTCTCGCAGTGTGTCTACCCCCGCACCTCCAGCATGAGCTGAGATTGAGATTGCTGTTAACAAAAGGACTATTACCAGGCATTCCTCTCTGATTGCCCATTTGGCTGTTTCTAAGCACTCTGATAGTGGGTGTTAATGGTCCCATCGCAGGACGCATTGTTCCTCGAGTTTCTCGTCGCCAAATGTAGTGTCCCTGCACCTTACTACAAACTCACACGAGGCACAGATATATCAGACAAGGTCACTCTGTGACCATCACCTTTTATTCCCAGGACCAAGGAGAGTTGACCCTGGGTGGGACCTCCCCTTTTATACCTAGAAACCCAGGTGAGGAGTGTCTCCCGCAAGTTCACCCCCCTGTGGTCAGGGTGTGCATTTCTAGGGTACAGCTACAGTGTACATGAATTACAGTTACATGGCTATGTCATTGCAAGATGGTTAAATACATGACACTGAGGAATACCCTGTCATCCTGAGACAACGCTCATTAATGGCTCCAGCTGGTCAGGCTGCATTTATCGCCCATTTCTAGTTTCCTTGAATGGACTCGGAGTTCACCACAGTGCGGGAGTGGAGTCACGTGTAGGCCCGGACCAGTTTAGGGGTGGCACATTCCCTTCCCTGACCCAGAGGGGCCTTTACGGCACTCCGACAGATCAAGGTCACTTTTTCTGGTGCCAGCTCCACAAATGACCAGATTTTATGGAACTAAAATTCACCGCTTACTTCGGCAAGATTTGAACTTGCGACCTCTGGGTTGCTGGTCCAGGACCAGAACCACTCGGCTGCCAAATGCATCAAAGGATCACAGGATCACAATGGTTTAACGGCCGCGATTCATCAGAGGTGACCTCATTTTTATCATTCTCTACTTCCTAGTGGGCAGTGTAAGGGGAGGGCAATAATCAGACCGACACTGTCCAGTAGTATGTTATATTGTGTGACCTTCCCTGTCCGCACAGTTGTATAAACTCATTCGTAGCCTGTTCCCTTTAGTCCTCCCCCATCACTGGTAGGAGTCCCTGGCTTCTCCCCCATCGAATTATGGACAGAGTGTTGCTTTCCCTCATCAGTGCCTCTTCTGTAACCGTACATTCTGTTGCTCATTTGCCTTCTAGCCAGCTCGAGTGGGCGGTGGTGCAGTGGAACAGTTACCTGGAAAGTAAGAGGCAGCTACAACAGTGGATGGAGTCTATGGAGCAGGAACTGAGCCAAGGCCTGGAGCAGCAGCCAGACCTGAAAGATAAGCTCTCGCAGCTGGAGCGATACCAGAGCCTCTTGACTGATATAGAGAAGCACTCGGTCATACTTAACCGTTTGATGGACAAAGCCCGGGAGCTGCTGGAGAGAACTGGTGATGCGTCTTTCACAGAGGACGCACACCTGGAGATGAGGACCCAGTTTGCTGATATTGTTGTGGTCGCCAAGGTAACCTGCCCTTCCTGTTCGGGTCCGATTCCCCCAGGGTTGTAACGGAAATGACCACAGTGAGGTAGCTTAATGTGGGAGTTGCAGCATTAACCGCTGTTACTGACGTCATGTCTTGCTTGGTCCCTGACTGAGAGACCCACTTTCTGAGCAGAATGTAGTTTGTGCATCAGAATGCACACAGGAAGAAAAAAAACATTCTATGAATGTTAGCTAAGGACTTAACTTGGACTGTAATTGTGAAACATTATGTAGGGAACCACCCTCCTCTTGAGAGCCGAGTGGGAAAAGTCCCTGCCCACTGAACCATATGGACTCCAGGTCTGCACTGAGTGGTCTATGGTTGGGCCAGCAGTCATGGTGAGATGGTTATGATGATACAGTTACGGTGATGTGGTTACGGTGATACGGCTACGGTAAATTTTAACCCCCCCAAAACGGATGGTGTCGGATCAGATGTTAACATTTTATAAATCTCAAACCCGATCCTAACCCGCCCACTTCTGGGTTTAATGGAGGCAGGACAGGGGCGTGAGGCCAACCGCTGCCAGGTTAAATATTTTAATGAGGCTGGCAGCCTCTGATTTAACCTACTCAGCAGGTTTAATTCTGGCCGGCCAAATTTCCCAGGCCTTGGGAAACCTGGCAGCTGAAGCGAAGTGAGTACAGCTTGGGGACAGGTAAATGCCTTTACAGCACTGCTTGTGGGCCAGGAGGAGCTAGAGTGCTTCCCCCCGACCTCTATTAGCCTTCCGCACACATAGACCTCCAGGGTCGGGGATCGAACCGACTTGCTCCAGAGTCTTGCCAATCAGGCTGAATTCTGGGCGGGGAACTTTTCAAGGAGAAAAGACACCGATGTGGAGCTAAAACTCGACAGAATGTGGGAAAACCCAGAGTTCCGGGTATCCTGTCCGATACGGTTGCGGTGATATGGTTACAGTGATACGGTTACAGTGATACGGTTACGGTGATACGGCTATAGTGATACGGTTAGAGTGATACGGTTAGAGTGATACGGTTAGGGTGATACGGTTAGGGTGATACGGTTAGGGTGATACGGTTAGGGTGATACGGTTAGGGTGATACGATTAGGGTGATATGGTTACGGTGATATGATTAGGGTGATACGATTAGGGTGATACATTTACGGTGATATGGTTACGGTGATACGGTTACAGTGATATGGTTACGGCAATACACTTGGCCTCAGCACCGAAGGGTGGGGTGTGTGAGGATCTAGCCAATTCTCCCTCTGCAGATCGGCATCCAATGATTGTGGGATGATGTTAGGATTGGGTATAGCTGTGCTACCCTTCATGGTCGAATAACCTTCCTGATACTCGATATCGGAGCTTGCACAAGGAGAAAGGCGAGGTACACGATGGCCTGTGGAATTGTAGACCAACAAAAGTCACCACCTGCAGGAGAGGCGGTGGGGGAATGGTTCAGCGGAAATGATACTGTGGATAATGCATATGTTCCGATCGTAACAATTTCCGTATAAACATGGTTTCGATTTCAGGGGAAAGTAAAGAAGCTGGAGGATATGGTGCAAGACCATCAGCAATATCACAATGCTGTGCAGGAGCTGACCAACTGGCTGAACTCGGCGAAGGAGGAGCTCCACCGCTGGGCGGATTTATCGGGAGACTCGGTCGCTCTGCAGCGAAAGCTGAAGAAAGTCATGGTGGGAAAATTAATCCTCACTTGATCTACAGAAGTTAGACAGCAGAAATTTGTAAAGAGGAAATGCAGATTCACATATGGTATCAGCTGAGGCTCAGTGGGTAGCACTCTCGTCTCTGAGCCAGAAGGTTATGGGTTCAAGTCCCACTCCAGAGACTTGGACACTTAATGTAGGCTGACACTCCAGTGCAGTGCTGAGGGAGTGCTGCACTATCGGAGGTGCCATCTTTCAGATGAAGCATTAAGCTGAAGCCCCGTCTGCCTTCTCAGATAAGTGTAAAAGATCCCCTGGCACTATTTCGAAGTGAGCAGGGGTGTTCTCCCTGGTGTCCAGGCCAATATTTATCCCTCAGTCAACATCCAAAAATAGATTAGCTGGTCAATATCACATTGCTGTTTGTGGGAGCTTGCTGTGCGCAAATTGGCTGCCGTATTTCCCACATTACAACCGTGACTACACTCCAAAAGTATTTCATTGGCAGTAAAGTGCTTTGAGACAACCTGAGGTCACAAAAGGTACTATATAAATGCTCGTCTTTCCTTTTTATTTTTCTGTCAGGCCCAAAGCTTAACTCATCCTTTTTACAGACACCTGCTGTCCATTTTCAGCATTTGCAGATATCCCTTTTTATATAAATATGATAATAGATTTTTTTTTTAAAAAAGAGTTTTCAGTTTCTTGTTGCAAGTGTGAAGCAGTTTGTGTAAAACTGGAATTGCTGGAAACTCACAGCGACTGTGGGAAGAACAGATGAGTTCATGTGTTGGGCGACAGTCCTTTGTTTGAACTAGAAAAAAATGAAAGACGAACAAACGTTTCAATAGAGTCAGAATGTTGGCCTGATGTTAATTCCGGGCAGATGTCGGGGTGCGAATTAGAAACTCCCCTGCCGCACCAGAACTGAGGCCATGGGGCTATCTTAACTCCTGAGCCTCATTGGGGCAGGAGGCGACAGGAAATCGGGCAGCTCGGAGTCCTCCCAGCAGGTCCCGCGGGCGTCCCCCGATCGGGAAGGGAGGAGGGTGGTTGCCGCAGCATGCCTACGCTTTCCTTGTGGGGCCTGGAGGAGCAGGCCTGTTCCTCCTGGCCCCACAGGGAAAGGAAGAGAAAGAGGTTCAGCTCTGACCTGTTGTAGCCTTCCTCGGCCCCAATCCTCTCCCCCTCTGACTGCACCTGCTGGGTAACTCCCAGCGACTCCCCATTCAGGCCGGTGAGTTACAATTGCAGTCGCGTCCCAATGACATCATTGGGACCAGACATGCAAATGTAAATAAGGACCCCCCCCCTCCCCAGCTCAGCAGAACATGTTAAAATTGGGAATGGTCAGCCCCAGGTTGGGTAAGTAACCCGGCCGATTTTAACTCCCCATTCGCCCGGTTTCTGCCCAGCGGATAGGGTTAAAATTGCCCCCCGAAATGTTGCCCCTCCCCCTCGTGAGTTTTTTTCCCCCTTCCTCTATGTTCTGACTCTATTGAAACGCTTGTTCATCTTTTATTGTCCTCAGCTCTGACCACGGACGGTCTGATCCAAATGTTAACTCCCCTGTTCCCTCCACAGCAGCTGATGAAATCCGTTCTCTGTTTGCAGCATTGCTAGCTTTTGTTTCGGATTTCCAGCATTTTATTTTGCTTTTGTGCCCATTCAGAATGGTTAGGTGCAACTCGATCTTAACGAAAGCTGGGCGCGAGAGAGTCAGGGGCGGGGGGGGTTTAACAATGATAAAAACGGAGAGCGTGTCCCCAGCCAGCCACAGACGCGCCTGTTGCCGTTGACGGCGGTGGGTAGCAAGCCGTGCGAGTGTCCCACCCTCAAGAGGCGGGACTCTTCATTAACGCATTTAGATTAGGCTCCCACAGTGCAATTGGTAGCCTCATTTAAGGTGAACCGTTGATGCGTGGGATTCGCAGGGGTCGGGAAACCCGGCACTGAAAGGGAGGCAGGAGATGGCTCGTGGGTCAGGATGAGCAGGAGTATTCCCCCGCAAAGAAGCCTTAAGCCTCCGCTCCGCCAATCGCCACTTCTCTCTCCCCGTTGCCGCGATCGGTGACCTCACCCCACCGATCTGTAGCTCCCAATTGCCGGACACCACTCCCAAAGGTCTTGCCAGGTCTTCCCCAAACTTCCGCGTTTACCCACACTCTCCCCGCCTCCACCTAAATATCGGGCCCATGGTGCTTTTTTAAAAAAAGTAGTGTTATCATTCTGTATTTAATGAGTGCAAACCCTATTTCTGTAACCTCCTCCAGCCCTGCAACATTCAATGCAGGCCTCATGTGCATCTGGATTTACTTCGACCCACCACTGGGGGGCCGTCCCTTCAGTTGCCTGGGCCCTAAACTCTGGAACTCCCTCCCGAACCTCTCCGCCTCTCTACCTCTCTCCTCCTTTAAGATGCTTCTTTAAACTTACCTTTTTGACCAAGCTTTTGGTCACCTGTCCCCATAGAGTCTCATAGGATCATACAGCACATTAGAAGACCATTCTGCCCATTGTGCATATGCTGGCTCTTTGAAAGAATTATCCAATTAATCTCACTGCCCCGCTTTTTCCCTATAGCCCTGCAAAATTTCCCCTTCAAGTATTTATCCAATTCCCTCTTGAAAGTTACTGTTGAATCTGCTTCCACCACCCTTTCAGGCAGTGCGTCCCAGATCATAACAACTCACTGCAGAACAAAGATTCTCCTCGTCTTCTCCCCGGTTTTTTAGCCAATTACCCTAAATCTGTGTCCTCTGGTTACCGACCTTCTTGCCTGTGGAAAAAGTTTCTCCCTATCTACTCTGTCAAAATTCCTCATCATTTGGAATACCTCTATTAAATCCCCCTTTAACCTTACATAGAATTATATAGAATTAGTGTACAGCACAGAAACAGGCCACTCAGCCCAACAGGTCCATGCCAGCATTTATGCTACATCCTCCCATCCCTCTTCATCTAACCCTATCAGCCTATCCTTCCATTCCTTTCTCCATCATGTGTTTATCTAGTTTCCCCTTAAATGCACATATACTATTCACCTCAACTACTCCCTGTGGTAGCGAGTTCCACATTCTCATCACTCTTTGAGTAAAGATGTTTCTCTGGAATTCCCTATTGGATTTATTCATGACTGTATTTGTGACCTCTAGTTTTGGACTCCCCACAAGTGGAAAAGTTTTCTCTACATCTACCCTCTCAAACCCTTTCATAATCTTGAAGCCCTCGATCAGGTCACCCCTCAGTCTTCTCATTACTGGAGAAAGAACCCCAACCTGTTCAACCTTTCCTGATAGGTGTCTCTTATCAGTTCTGGTATCATCCTTGTGAATCTATTTTGAACCTTCTCCAGTGCCTCTATATCCTTTTTCTAATATGGAGACCAGAAGTGGGCACAGTACCAACCAAGGTTCTATAAATGTTTAATATAATTTCTTTGCTATTCAATTTTATCCCTCTGGAAATGAACCCTAATGCTTTGCTTGCCTTTTAATGGCCTTATTAACCTGCATCACTACTTTTAGTGATTTGTGTATCTGTACCCCTCCATCCATTTGCTCCTCTACTCCATTTAGACTCTTATATCCAAGGAGTACGTGAGCTCCTTATCCTTCCTACCAAAATGCAACACCTCATACTTAGCTATATTAAAATTCATTTGCCAATTACACGCTCGTTCTCCAAGTCTTCTTGTATTTTGTCTTATTCTTCCTCGGCATTAACTATATCCCTCAATTCAGTGTTATGTCCAAATTTTGAAATTGTACTTCAGATTCCTGAGTTCAATGTAAATAGTGAACAACAATGGTTCCAACACTGATCCCTGTGGAACACCACTTCACCATTTGCCAATCTGAGTAGCTACACTTAACCCCTACTATCTGTCTTCCATTTTGGAGCCAGCTTGCTATCCATTTGGCTACTTGTCCTCTGACTACACAAGCTCTGCCCTTAGTCATGAGTCTACCTTATTGAAGGCCTTTTGAAAATCCAAATATATTACATCTATTTCATCAGCTAACTGGTCTTTAGTTCTCTGAACTTGTTTTATCTCCCTTTTTAAATATAGGAATAACAGTAGCTGTCCACCAGTTAATTTTTTCTAATTAATTTTTATATATATGTCACACTGCCTTTGCTATCTCTTCCCTAACTTATTTTAATATGCACAGATGCAATCCATCTGGACCAGGGGTTTTATCCTCTCTAAGGTTGAGTAGTTTAGCAATTGTCTGCCCCCCTTTCTATCTTAAATGTCTTTATATCTTTTTTATCTCTTCTTCTAATGCCATGTCCTCCATGTTAGTTTCCCTGGTAAATACTGAGGCAAAGTAATTATTCAATATTTCTGCAATTTTGCTGTCATTACCTGTGAGTTTATTGTATGTAACCCTTAGTGGCCCTATCCCTTGCCTGTTTTTTTTTCTTTTTTCTGCTCTAAGGAGAACAACCCCAGCTTCTCCAGTCTCACCATGATAACTGAAGTTCCTAATCCCTGGAACCCTTGTCGTAAATCTTATCTACATACTCTCCAAGGCCTTGGCATTCTTCTTAAAGTGTGATGCTCAGAATTGGACACAATACTCGAGCTCAGGCCTAACCAGTGATTTGTAAAGGTTTAATATAACTCCCTTGCTTTAGTATTCTATGCCTCTGTTTAAAAGGTCAGCAAGGACCATGTCTGCTTGTTTAACAGCCTCCTTATGTGGCTCGGTGTCAATTTTTGTTTGCTCATGCTTCTGTGAAGCCCCTTGGGACGTTTTACTCTGTTCGAGGCGTTATATAAATGCAAGTTTTTGTTGAAGTAAAGAACCAGGTGTCCGATCTGTGAGATCTGGCGGATATAGCTGCTCTTTGTTGGGCAGAGTAAGGGTTAATATCTGCTGCAGGATGTTGCGTAGCATTTGCTCAACTATGAACTCTCCAACTGCTCCACGAGGACTTACATAAACAATTATGACAGTGCTGGTGACTGTAAATGCTTTCCATTCCCAGGAACTGATCGCTTCCAGACGGAATGGCAGAGAGCGTTTAAACAGAGTAGAGGCTCTGGCTGGAGACGTACGGCTGCACACAGCAGCTAACGGGTGTGGGGCAATTGGCAGGGAGCTGGAGGCACTGCGGGCGGACTGGCAGCAGTGGGAGGAGAGCACCCTGCAAGCACAGAGCGGCCTGGAGACCATGCTCAGCCAGACCACCAGCTCCGAGCAGGAGTTCGAGGCTCAGGTGGCTCAGCTGGACAAGGACCTGCAGGACTTCGGTGCCAGTCTCGGGGCCTGTTCGCAAAGCCTGTCCGAGCTGCAAGGCAAAACCACCGACAGAGAAGTCGTGGAATGTTGGCAGAAAGCAAAGGTTTGTTCTGGGCTCGTAAAGGTCCTGTGGAGTCTGTCCGGGGGAGTGGAAAATGAGCAAGGAAAGCAAATTGACGTGGGCTGTTTTTGGCTTTGGTAATGCTAAATAGATGGGGTAAAAGAGAGCGCCTTCTTAACAGATAATTGCACACCGTAAATATCAATACACTTATATGTTAGTGACGTGAAACAGCTTGAACACTTTCAGTTTAAGTACAGTAACAGGAATTCTATCTTTGAAAGCTGAAATTTTAGCCGTTTTCTGGGTGTCGGACACCACTGTTCAGACTGATGACTAACCCAATGGCTGATAACTAAAGTAAAACACTCCACTACACTGTGAGAGACTTAACCAGACTAACATCGCACTCTATCTTGCATTTAGTTCTGTACATAATGTATCGCTTTCCAAATGTAAATAGCTTGACACTTTTATGTTACTAGTTACATAGAACACATCTCCAGCAAATAGCACATGTTCTGCAACACATAGTATCACTCCCACACACACAGTATCACTCCTATTCACACAGTCACTCCTACACAGTCAGAGCTACACACAGTCATTCCAACATACAGTCACTCGCCCACACAAAGTCACTCCCACACACAGTCACTCCCACACACAAAGCCACTCCCACACACAAAGTCACTCCCACACACAGTCACTCCCGCACACAGTCACTGCCACACACAGTCACTCCCACACATTTACTCCCACATACAGTCACTTCCATACAAACAGTCACTCCCACACACACAGTCACTCCTACACCCAGAATCTTTTCCACACACAGTCACTCCCACACACAGTCACTCCCACACACAGTCATTCCCTACACACCCAGTCACTCCCACACCCAGTCACTCCCACACCCAGTCACTCCCATACAAACAGTCACTCCCACACACACAGTCACTCCTACACTCAGAATCTTTTCCACACACAGTCACTCCCACACACAGTCACTCCCACACACAGTCACTCCCACACACAGTCACTCCCACACACACAGTCACTCCCACACACACAGTCACTCCCACACACACAGTCACTCCCACACACACAGTCACTCCCACACACACAGTCTCTCCCACACACACAGTCACTCCCACACACACGGTCACTCCCACACACACGGTCACTCCCACACACACGGTCACTCCCACACACAGATTCACTCCCACACACAGATTCACTCCCACACACAGAGGCACTCCCACACACAGAGGCACACACACAGTCACTGCCACACACAGTCACTCCCACATACAGTCACTCCCATACAAACAGTCACTCCCACACACACAGTCACTCCTACACCCAGAATCTTTTCCACACACAGTCACTCCCTACACACACAGTCACTCCCACACCCAGTCACTTCCACACCCAGTCACTCCTATACAAACAGTCACTCCCACACACACAGTCACTCCTACACCCAGAATCTTTTCCACACACATTCACTCCCGCACACACAGTCACTCCCGCACACACAGTCACTCCCGCACACACAGTCACTCCCACACCCAGAGTCACTCCCACACCCAGAGTAACTCCCATACAAAGAGTCACTCCCACACACACAGTCACTGATACACCCAGAGTCACTTCCACACACAGTCACTCCCACACACACAGTCTCTCCCACAACCAGAGTCTCTTCCACACACACAGTCACTCGCACGCACAGAGGCACTCCCGCACACAGAGTAACACCCACACAGTGTAACTCCCACACAGAGTAACTCCCACACACAGTCATTCCTACACCCACAGTCACTGCCACACACAGTCACTCCCACACATTTACTCCCACATACAGTCACTCCCATACAAACAGTCACTCCAACACACAGTCACTCCCACACACAGTCATTTCCCACACCCAGTCACTCCCATACACGCAGTCACTTCAACACACACAGTCTCTCCCACACACACAGTCTCTCCCACACACACAGTCTCTCCCACACACACGGTCACTCCCACACACACGGTCACTCCCACACACACAGTCACTCCCACACACAGATTCACTCCCGCACACAGAGGCACTCCCACACACAGAGGCACTCCCACACACAGAGGCACTCCCACACAGAGTAACTCCCACACAGTCACTCCCACACACAGTCATTCTTACACACACAGTCACTCCCACACACAGTCACTCCCACACATTTACTCCCACATACAGTCACTCCCACACACACAGTCACTCCTACACCCAGAATCTTTTCCACACACAGTCACTCCCTACACACCCAGTCACTTCCACACCCAGTCACTCCCACACACACAGTCACTCCCACAAACACAGTCACTCCTACACCCAGAATCTTTTCCACACACATTCACTCCCACACACAGTCACTCCCACATACAGTCACTCCCACATACAGTCACTCCCACACACACAGTCACTCCCGCACACACAGTCACTCCCGCACACACAGTCACTCCCGCACACACAGTCACTCCCGCACACACAGTCTCTCCCACACCCAGAGTCTCTCCCACGCACACAGTCACTCCCACAAACAGTCACTCGCACACACAGTCACTCCCACACACACAGTCACTCCTACATACAGAGTCACTTCCACACACAGCCACTCCCACACACAGTCACTCCCACACACACAGTCACTCCCACACACACAGTCACTCCCGCACACACAGTTTCTCCCACACCCAGAGTCTCTCCGACACCCAGAGTCTCTCCCACACACACAATCATTCCCGCACACAGTCACTCCCACACACAGAGTCACTCCCACACACAGAGTCACTCCCACACACAGAGTCACTCCCGCACCCAGAGTCCCTCCCGCACCCAGAGTCCCTCCCGCACCCAGAGTCCCTCCCGCACCCAGAGTCCCTCCCGCACCCAGAGTCCCTCCCGCACCCAGAGTCCCTCCCGCACCCAGAGTCCCTCCCGCACCCAGAGTCCCTCCCGCACCCAGAGTCCCTCCCGCACCCAGAGTCCCTCCCGCACACACAGTCCCTCCCGCACACACAGTCCCTCCCGCACACGGTATCACTTGTCACGTGATTATACTCCTTCTGACTCCATTTGATTTTTTGCAATATTCTGTGGTGTATTTAATGAACAATGAATGTAATTGTAAAGTGTGGTGTCCTGCTAGTGATTATTTTTGGTGCAGGAAACAGAGGAAGCTCTGAAGGAGGCGGAAAGCACGAGTGAATCTTTGAAGGCTCAACTAAATGAACTCTGCAGATTTTCCAAGGATTTGAGCTCACATTCAGACAAAGTTTCTTCTTTAATCAAAGAATACAATAGGTAAATGCCCACTTATATTGAAACCGTTTGGGAATGAAGCAGTCAATTTTTCTGATAGCAAAGCATTGTGTTTTAGCCTGGGCCCAATGGGTAGCACTCTCACATCTGAGCCAGAATGTGGTGGCTTCAAAACCGACTCCAGGCACTTGAGTCTATAAACTAGACTGCCACTTTGGTGCAGTACTGAGAGAGTGTTGCACTGTTGGAGGTGCAGTTTTTTTGAGGAGCCTTAAATTAAGGCTCCACCTGCCTGATCAAATTGGCACAAAAAATCGCATGGTACTTTTCAAAGATGAGCAGGGAGATCTCCAGGGACGTAAATTTGGAAGCCTTTTCACCCAGATTTAGGCCCTTATCTGGGGCCAGGTGGCCATGACTCTTGCTTGAATTGATTGCTAAATTTCGTGACTTTTCAATCTGCTCAACATGCTCCAATCTAGCCAGCAGGACTTGCCAAAGCTGCACTCGAGCAGCAGTGGAGTTAGAGGAAAGGATTATGTCGTTGGATACTCAGCGCATCACAGGGGGTAATTTTGGCCTTCAGCGTTTGGGCGGTTAACTTGTGAAAGGATCACCAGCCTGCTCTTCTTTACTCAGGATGTGGAACTCGACCACAGTGACTGAGGTGAATAGCACAGATGTATTTCTGGAGAAGCTAGATAAGCACATGAGGGAGAAAGCAATAGAAGGATATGTTGATATGATTAGATGAAGTAGGAACATACAAACAGGAGTAGGCCATTTAGCCCCTCGAGCCTGTTCCGTCATTCAATGAGATCATGACTGATCTGTGACCTAATTCCATATACCCACCTAGCCCCATATCCCTTAATACCTTCGGTTAACAAAAATCTATTAATTTCAGATTTAAAATGAACAAATGATCTAGCATCAGTTGCCATTTGCGGATAAGAGTACCAAACTTCTACCACCCTTTGTGTGTAGAAGCGTTTCCTAACTTTACTCCTGAAAGGCCGGGCTCTAATTTTTAGACTATGTCCCCTAGTCCTAGACTCCCCAACCAGCGGAAATAGTTTCTCTCTATCTACCCTATCTGTTCCCTTTAATATCCTGAAAATTTTGATCAAATCACCCCTTAACCTTCTAAATTCTAGGGGATACAACCCTAAATTGTGTAATCTCTCCTCGTAACTTAAACCTGAGTTTAACAAAGTCTGGGTATCATTCTGGTAAACCTACGCTGCACTCCCTAAAAAGGCCATCCTGAAGTGTGGTACCCAGAACTGAACACAGTACTCCAGGTGTGGTCTAAACAGGGCTTTGCGCAGCTGCAGTATAACTTCTACCCCCTTATATTCTAGTCCTCTCGATATAAAGTCGGGTGTAAGGTGGGAGGAGCCTCGTGTGGACCATAAATAGGTTGACTGGCCTGTTTCAGTGCTGTAAAATTCTGTGTAATTCTATATTATAGAAGTTGTCCAATTTCCATTCGATTGATTTTGATGGATGCTACGATGAAGCCATTATTATGAATGGTTTTGATCAAAAGTGCTGAATGAGTCATGTTATGGATTGACTCACACTAAGCCGAGGCTCACTGCGATGGCGTAGTCTCCTCATGGTTTTTAAAAAAATATTTGTTCATGGGATGTGGGTGTCGCTGGCAAGGCCTGCATTTATTGCCCGTCCCTAGTTGCCCTTGAGAAACTGGTGGTGGTGAGCCACCTGCTTGAACTGCTGCAGTCTGTGTGGTGAAGGTTCTCCCACAGTGCTGTTAGGGAGTGAGTTCCAGGATTTTGGCCCTGCGACGATGACAGAACGGCGATATACTTCCAAATCAGGGTAGTGTGTGACTTGGAGGGGAACTTGCAGGTAATGGTGTTCCCATGCGCCTGCTGCCTTTGTCTTTTTAGTTGATAGAGGTTGCGGGTTTGGAAGGTGCTGCCGAAGAAGCTTTGGCAAGTTACTGCAGTGCATCTTGTAGACGGTACACACTGCAGCCACGGTACGCCGGTGGTGGAGGGAGTGAATGTTTAAGGTGGTGGATGGGGCACCAATCAAGCGAGCTACTTTGTCCTGGATGGTGTTGAGCTTCTTGAGTGTTGTTGGAGCTGCACTCATCCAGAAAAATGGAGTGTATTCCATCACACTCCTGACTTGTGCTTTGTAGATGGTGGAAAGGTTTTGGGGGGGTCAGGGTGTGAGTCACTCACCACAGAGTACCCAGCCTCTGACCTGCTCTTGTTGCCACAATATTTATGTGGCTGGTCCATTTAAGTTTCTGGTCAATGGTGACCCCCAGGATGTTGATGGTGGGGGATTCGGCGATGGTGATGCTGTTGAATGCCAAGGGGAAGAGGAAAATGGAAAAGAGTGACTAAAGTAAATGTTGGTCCCTTAGAAGATGAGAAGGGGGATTTAATAATGGGAAATGTGGAAATGGCTGAGACCTTAGACAATTATTTTGCTTCGGTCTTCACAGTGGAAGACAAAAAAACCATGCCAAAAATTGCTGGTCACGGGAATGTGGGAAGGGAGGACCTTGAGACAATCACTATCACTAGGGAGGTAGTGCTGGACAGGCTAATGGGACTCAAGGTAGACAAGTTCCCTGGACTTGATGAAATGCATCCCAGGGTATTAAAAGAGATGGCGGAAGTTATAGCAGATGCATTCGTTATAATCTACCAAAATTCTCTGGACTATGGGGAGGTACCATCGGATTGGAAATCAGCTAATGTAACACCTCTGTTGAAAAAAGGGGGCAGACAAAAGGCAGGTAACTATAGGTCGGTTAGTTTAACATCTATAATGGGGAAAATGCTTGAAGCTATCATTAAGGAAGAAATAGCGGGACATCGAGATAGGAATAGTGCAATCAAGCAGACGCAACATGGATTCATGAAGGGGAAATCATGTTTAACTAATTTACTGGAATTCTTTGAGGATATAACGAACATGGTGGATAGAGGTGTACCGATGGATGTGGTGTATTTGGATTTCCAAAAGGCATTCGATAAGGTGCCACACAAAAGGTTACTGCAGAAGATAAAGGTACGCAGAGTCAAAGGAAATGTATTAGCATGGATAGAGAATTGGCTGGCTAACAGAAAGCAGAGAGTCGGGATAAATGGGTCCTTTTCAGGTTGGTAATCGGTGGTTAGTGGATTGCCACAGGGATCGGTGCTGGGACCACAACTGTTTACAATATACATAGATGACCTGTAAGAGGGGACAGAGTGTAGTGTAACAAAATTTGCAGATGACACAAAGATTAGTGGGAAAGTGGGTTGTGTAGAGGACACAGAGAGGCTGCAAAGAGATTTAGATAGGTTAAGCGAATGGGTTAAGGTTTGGCAGATGGAATACAATGTCGGAAAATGTGAGATCATCCACCTTGGAAAAAAAAAACAGTAAAAAGGAATATTATTTGAATGGGGAGAAATTACAACATGCTGCGGTGCAGAGGGACCTGGGAGTCCTTGTGCATGAATCCCAAAACGTTAGTTTGCAGGTGCAGCAGGTAATCAGGAAGGTGAATGGAATGTTGGCCTTCATTGCGAGAGGAATGGAGTACAAAAGCAGGGAGGTCCTGCTGCAACTGTACAGGGTATTGGTGAGGCCGCACCTGGAGTACTGTGTGCAGTTTTGGTCACCTTACTTAAGGAAGGATATACTAGCTTTGGAGGGGGTACAGAGACGATTCACTAGGCTGATTCCGGAGATGAGGGGGTTACCTTATGATGATAGATTGAGTAGACTGGGTCTTTACTTATTGGAGTTCAGAAGGATGAGGGGTGATCTTATAGAAACATTTAAAATAATGAAAGGGATAGACAAGATAGAGGCAGAGAGGTTGTTTCCACTGGTTGGGGAGACTAGAACTAGGGGGCACAGCCTCAAAATATGGGGGAGCCAATTTAAAACCGAGTTGAGAAGGAATTTCTTCTCCCAGAGGGTTGTGAATCTGTGGAATTCTCTGCCCAAGGAAGCAGTTGAGGCTAGCTCATTGAATGTATTCAAATCACAGATAGATAGATTTTTAACCAATAATGGAATTAAGGGTTACGGGGAGCGGATGGGTAAGTGGAGCTGAGTCCATGGCCAGATCAGCCATGATCTTGTTGAATGGCGGAGCAGGCTCGAGGGGCTAGATGGCCTACTTCTGTTCCTAATTCTTATGTTTTATGTTCTTATGTTAGACTCTCGCTTGTTGGAGATAGTCATTGCCTAGCATTTGTGTGGCACAAATGTTACTTGCCACTTATCAGCTCAAGTCTGAATGTCGTCCAGGTCTTGCTGCATGCGGGCACGGACTGCTCCATTATCTGAGGAGTTGCGAATAGAACTGAACACTGCAATCTTCAGTAAACATTCCCACTTCCAACATCCCCACTTCAATGGTGACTGGGTGTTGGAGCAGCCTTGGTATCGCATGACATTGAAGCATAGGCCATGGCATCAACAGCGGCCTGCGTGTTGATATTGGGTATAAGGGAGTCTTGACTTCTGCTTGATGAGGAATACCAGAACCTGAGGTGGTAAAAAACAGAACATGCGGGAAATCCACGAAGGCTCAGGCAGCACCTGCTTACGATGTTTCTGGTGTGTAACTCTTCATCTAACTTGTTATCTCCTTGTTTCTTGCTGCCTGCAGCCTTTGCTTGCAGACGGCGAAGTATTGTCAGAACAAGGAGAAGGCGCTGGAGCAACGATTCCGTACAACTTTCCGGGAGTTTCAGCAGTGGATGATCAACATGAAAATCACCACCTGCTTCGATACGCCTCAAAATATTGATGAAGCAACTGCAATCATACAGAAACTACAGGTAAAGTACTCGCACGACACAGTTATGACAATAACATTTATTGTGAGAAAACAGAAGCGGAGCTCAAATCGGCTGGGCTATTTTGATGAAAGGGTGAAAGCAGGCGCTAAATGGGGGCTGTGCTAATAAGACACGCCTGTTTAAAAAGTCTGCTTTTAGCACGCAATTGTTGGTCCTAATTGCTGATGACCATAATTTGACCTTGCCTGGAGATGCTAAATCAGGCACCTGCATGTTTAGCACTCAAGCGCTGATTAAAAGCATTTTTCGTGGAGTGGTATACGTGGGTTCCACTCACCCACTGCCACTGAAGCTCTGGCTGACACACAGCAGCAGATTTCAGGCTGGCTGAGGGACCGAGGGAGAGGGCACACAGGTACTCGGACACGGCACTGGAGGTCCTGGTGAAGGAGGGCCAGAGGAGGAGGGGCGGGGAAGGAATCCAACTCGCCCTCCTGCCTCTCCTGTCCCTCTCTTGCAGCGGCAGCTAGTGCTGCACAGCCTGGCCTCATGCCCTCCTCCCACTCCTCCTGCAGACCAAGGAGGACCCCTAGCAAGATGTCAGTGACCAAGCACTCCCTGTCTTCCGGTGACTCCTATAAGGTGTCCAATAAGATAGAGCAGCACAGCCCTTACTCTTTTTAGCTGAATTCCTCAGAGAATTTCCAGAATAAATGTTGATAAAGTCTTGACAAAGTGTCCCAGAAAGTTTCTCGATGTGCTTCAAAAGTCCTCTTCAAACCTCCAGCAGCAAGTGAACAGCAAAAGGTGAGATAATTACAGAAAATGCTGGAAACACCCAGTGGGTCAGGCAGCATCTGTGGAATAAGAAACAGAGTTAACGTTACAGGTCGATGAAGTAAAAGGTGACTGTGCCTTTAAGTAGCGCTCGAATTCCTCTGCAACGACTTGTTTACTCCCAGTCAGCTGGCCGCTGTTAGGAGAGGGTATGAGGTCAAGCGCTATCCACCAAAATGTCGTGCAGCCTCTTTAATGAGCACTGGCAGGCAATTTAGGTGGCAATTAGCATCTTAATGATCCTCTGGGTGGCTGTTCCCAGCACAATCTTCAACTCCTTTACCAATGTGGCATCTAGTTCTAAACGCAGGTTAAACTGGCACTTAAGCTCAAGACTCCATCTTGGCCACATTGGAATCTTTTTA
Organism: Pristiophorus japonicus; assembly: GCF_044704955.1. Classification (NCBI taxonomy): domain Eukaryota; kingdom Metazoa; phylum Chordata; class Chondrichthyes; family Pristiophoridae; genus Pristiophorus; species Pristiophorus japonicus. Next base: position 146,227,355 of record NC_091985.1, read on the forward strand.
GCGGCTGAAGGAGCCATCAAAAATTGCCCTCCAAATGTTCAAAAAGGAAAACATGTCCAAAAAAATGCAAACGAATTGAAGGGGAAAGGAAAGAGGGAGGAAGCTTCAGGCACAATTGATTCTTCAGCTAATGAGCTGGAAGCTGACTTGTATTTCAATTGACAATACTGCGGGGTCATGTTTGCATTTCAATTGCCTCACAGTCAGAAGATCGTGAGCTCAAGTCCCACTCCAGAGACTTGAGCACGTAATCTCAGTCAACACTCCAGTGCAGTACTGAGGAAGTACTGCACTATCAGAGGTGCCGACATTTGAATGAGACATTAAATTGAGGCCCCGTCTGCCTATTGAAGTCGATACAAAGTACAAAGAATGAAAGATAGACCTGCATTTATACAGCGCCTTTCATGACCTCAGGATGTCCCAAAGTGCTTTGTAGCCAATTAATTAATTTTCAAGTGTAGTCACTGTTGGAATGTAAGAAACATTGTAGATCCCATGGCACTAGTCAAAAAAGGAGCAGGGTGTTCTGCTGGTCTCCTGGCCAATATTTATCCCTAAACAAACACCATTAAACACAGTTCAATTGGTTATCTCATTTATACATAGAAATATGTTGAAATTAAAACCTGGAAACAGGCCATTTGGCCCAACCAGTGCATGTTGAACATAAGAACATAAGAAATAGGAACAGGAGTAGGCTATTTGGCCCCTCGAGCCTGCTCCACCATTCAATAAGATCATGGCTGATCTGATCATGGACTCAGTTCCACTTCCCTACCCACTCCCCATAACCTTTTACTCCCTTATCGCTCAAAAATCTGTCTAACTCCACCTGAAATATATTCAATGACCCAGCCTCCACAGCTCTCTGGGGCAGAGAATTCCATAGATTTACAACCCCCTGAGGGAAGAAATTCCTCCTCATCTCAGTTTTAAATGGGCAGTCCCTTATTCTGAGACTATGCACCCTAATTTTAGTTTCCCCTATGAGTGGAAATATCCTCTCGGCATCAACCTAGTCTAGCCCCCTCATTATGTTTCGATAAGATCACCTCTCATTCTTCTGAACTCCAATGTGTATAGATCCAACCTACTCAACCTATCTTCATAAGTCAACCTTTAATAATGGGAAACGTGGAAATGGCTTAGACCTTAAACAATTATTTTGCTTCGGTCTTCACAGTGGAAGACAAAAAAACCATGCCAAAAATTGCTGGTCATGGGAATGTGGGAAGGGAGGACCTTGAGACAATCACTATCACTAGGGAGGTAGTGCTGGACAGGCTAATGGGACTCAAGGTAGACAAGTCCCCTAGTCCTGATGAAATGCATCCCAGGGTATTAAAAGAGATGGCGGAAGTTATAGCAGATGCATTCGTTATAATCTACCAAAATTCTCTGGACTCTGGGGAGGTACCATCGGATTGGAAAGCAGCTAATGTAACACCTCTGTTTAAAAAGGGGGGCAGACAAAAGGCAGGTAACTATAGGTCAGTTTAACATCTGTAGTGGGGAAAATGCTTGAAGCTATCATTAAGGAAGAAATAGTGAACATCTGGATAGGAATAGTGCAATCAAGCAGACGCAGCATGGATTCATGAAGGGGAAATCATGTTTAACTAATTTACTGGAATTCTTTGAGGATATAACGAACATGGTGGATAGAGGTGTACCGATGGATGTGGTGTATTTAGATTTCCAAAAGGCATTCGATAAGGTGCCACACAAAAGGTTACTGCAGAAGGTAAAGGTACGCGGAGTCAGAGGAAATGTATTAGCATGGATAGAGAATTGGCTGGCTAACAGAAAGCAGAGAGTCGGGATAAATGGGTCTTTTTCAGGTTGGAAATCGGTGGTTAGTGGTGTGCCGCAGGGATCGGTGCTGGGACCACAACTGTTTACAATATACATAGATGACCTGGAAGAGGGGACAGAGTGTAGTGTAACAAAATTTGCAGATGACACAAAGATTAGTGGGAAAGCAGGTTGTGTAGAGGACACAGAGAGGCTGCAAAGAGATTTAGATAGGTTAAACGAATGGGCTAAGGTTTGGCAGATGGAATACAATGTCGGAAAATGTGAGGTCATCCACCTTGGAAAAAAAAACAGTAAAAGGGAATATTATTTGAATGGGGAGAAATGACAACATGCTGCAGTGCAGAGGGACCTGGGGGTCCTTGTGCATGAAACTCTTTTGGAGTTTATCTGCAAAACAAAAAACATTAAGCGTGCCACCCGCCCTGGATGACACACCAGACATTTACAAGGCCCTTTTTTTTTCTTTTTTTTTTTGTGTTTTTCTTTTTTTTTGGTATTTTTTTTGGGCGCTAAAAACAAATTTTTTCCAGTGCCCCCTATAAAAGGGGAGGGGGACACTAAAAGCACCGGCAATTAAAACAAATTAAACTTTAAAACGTAAAATCAAATTAAAATTTGGTTGCCGGGCGTGATGATGCACTCCAGTCACTCCGGTGCCCACCTCTCGCGGAAAGCCGCGAGCGTACCGGTGGACACCGCGTGCTCCATCTCCAAGGACACCCTGGACCGGATGTAAGAGCGGAAGAGAGGCAGGCAGTCAGGTTGAACGACCCCCTCGACCGCCCGCTGCCTGGACCGGCTGATGGCACCCTTGGCCGTGCCCAGGAGCAGTCCTACGAGGAGGCCTTCGGACCTACCCGCTCCCCTCCGCACAGGGTGCCCAAAGATCAGGAAAGTGGGACTGAAGTGCAGCCAGAATTTCAGGAGCAGCCCCTTCAAATAATGGAACAGGGGCTGCAACCTCGTGCATTCAATAAAAACATGGAACACGGACTCTTCCAGACCGCAGAAATTGCAGGCGGCCTGGGAGTCCGTGAACCGGCTTAAAAATTTGTTGCACGGCACTGCTCCGTGCACCACCCTCCAGGCCAAGTCCCCGATGAATAGTGGGAGGACCCCTGCGTAGAGTGCCCTCCATCGGGGACCCCCGCCTCCTCCGGACGGCAGGATGGTACGCCATGGCGTGTCCGGACGGCAGGCGAGGATGGCAAAGTTGAGAGTGTGCAGGAGCAGCCCGTACAGGAAACCCCTCCGCGCGGAACTGAAAGGCACGGAGGGGATTTCTCCGAGGCGGCTCAAGTTGTGAGGCGCCGGCCCCCGAGGGGGGTTCCGGGGTTTGGCGCCGATGAGGAATTCCGTCTGGACGGGGGTCAGTTCGGACGGGATCTCCCCACATGCTTGAGCCTCCTCGATGCACCTAATGGAGTCAGGGCCCAGAGCTGTTTTTAGCGACTCGATGGCTTCGGCCGCGTGGCGGACGTCGGCTGAATTTAGGCACCGCGCCAGCGTGCCTGGCGCCATCCAGCCCGCTCCTCCACCATCGAGCAGGTCCCTGACCCTGGTCACCTCACCAGCCACAGCCCTCTCTTCCGACCGCCACATAAAACCTCGGTCGTGGAGGTACGGATTCCCGAGCAGCGGCTCCTGCAGGACGGCCGCCACTCCAGCCGGCGGAGAGCTGCGCTTGGTGGAGACTTTGTTCCAGACCCTGATGAGTTCCTTGTAAAAGACAGGCAGCTCCCGGAGGGCGGTCCTGACACCCCCCAAGTTCACAAACAGGAGCTGCGTGTCGTAATTGAGGTTGCGCTGCTGGCGGAAGAAATACGTCGCCAGAGCACACCACCTAGGAGGGGGCTCGACGTAAAGGTATCTCTGCAGGGTCTGAAGACGGAAAGTCGCGAGCTGGGCGCTGACGCACACCAACGACTGACCGCCCTCCTCAAGCGGGAGAATCAAGACCGCGGCAGAGACCCAGTGCTTCCTGTTGTTCCAGAAGAAGTCCACCAGCTTCTTCTGTATCTTGGCGACAAACGCAGGGGGAGGGGTCAAAGTGACCTGCCGGTACCACAACATTGCGGCCACCAGCTGGTTTATGACTAGCGCTCGACCCCTGTAGGACAGCACTCGGATCAGTCCTGTCCATCGCCCTAGGCGAGCGGCGACCTTGGCCTCCAGCTCCTGCCAGTTCGCCGGCCAGGCTCCCTCGTCGGGGCTAAGGTAGACTCCCAGATAGAGGAGATGGGTCGTGCTCCAGGCAAAAGGCCTGAGCTCCTCCGGCAGGGAGTCCACCCGCCACTGACCCACCAGGAGTCAGGAACATTTCTCCCAGTTGATTCTGGCGGAGGATGTGGCCGAGTAAATCTCTTGGCACTCACGCATCCTCCGCAGGTCAGCGGGATCCTCTACCGCGAGGAGCACGTCATCGGCGTAAGCCGAGAGGACGACCCCCACGCCCGGCCCTTGCAGAGCCAGTCCCGTCAACCTCGTCCGCAAGAGGCGCAGGAAAGGCTCCACGCAGATGGCATATAACTGGCCGGACATGGGGCATCCCTGGCGCACCCCTCTCCTAAAGCGAAGGGGCGCCGTCAAGGACCCGTTAACCTTAATCAGACACTCCGCGGCGGCGTACAAAAGTCGGATCCGGGCGACGAAATGCGTCCCGAACCCGAAAGCGCGCAGAGTTCCGAGCAGATAGTCGTGATCCACCCTGTCGAACGCCTTCTCTTGGTCGAGAGATAAGAAGGCGACCGACAGACCAGCCTCCTGGGAATGATGGATGAGGTCCCGGACCAGATGGATGTTGTCGTGGATTGTCCGGCCCGGGACCGTGTAGGAGTGGTCGGGGTGGATCATGTGGTCCAGCACGGCACCAAGGCGAGCAGACATCGCCCTCGCGAAGATTTTGTAGTCCGTGCTGAGGTGGGAGACCGGGCGCCAGTTCTTAAGGAGGCGGAGATCGCCCTTCTTAGGCAGCAGGATGATGACTGCCCTGCGCCAAGAGAGGGGCATCTCCCCGGTCGCCAGACTTTCCCTCAGGACCCGCGCGTAGTCGCCCCCCAGGACGTCCTAGAACGCCCTGTGGAACTCCACGGTCAGCCCGTCCAGCCCCGGGGATTTTCCCCTCGAGAGCCGGTCGAGGGCACCGGTCAGCTCCGCCAGGCTTAGCGGAGCTTCCAAATTTTCGCCGCCCTCCGGGCTGACCTTCGGCAGGTCCTCCCACAAAACTCTACGCGCTTCCTCGCTGGACGGATCCGGAGAGAACAGAGCCCCGTAATATTCACGGGCCCTGTTGTTGACGCCCTCCGGATCCGAGACGAGAGAGCCGTCGTCGGCCAGCAGCGTCAAGAGCTGCTTACGGACACTCTGCCTTTTTTCCAGCGAGTAGAAGAAGGGGGAGCCGCGGTCCAGATCCCGCAGGAACCGGATCCGCGACCTCACGAACGCGCCTCGGGACCCGACGAGCTGCAGGTCCTTCAGCGCGGCCTTCTTCGCTTCGTACACCGTCCGCAGGGCCGGGTCCTGGACGACTTGACCGAGACGGGATTCCAGGTCGAGCATCTCTTTTTCTAGGCGCCCGACTCTGGCCGCCCGCCTCTTGGTCGACCCCCTCGCATACTCTTGACAGAAGACGCGGACGTGAGCCTTGCCCACGTCCCACCATAGCCTCAAGGAGGGGAAGCCCCCCTGCTTCCTTCTCCAGTCGGACCAGAATCGACGGAACGAGTCCTGGAACCGCACATCCTCCAGCAGCTGGTTGTTAAAGTGCCAGTACGCGGACCCCGTCCTCGCGCGGAGCGAAGCGAGCTCCGCCCACACCAGGTGGTGGTCCGAACACGGTACCGGCCGCATGGAGGCCGCCGGGACGCAGGAAACGTACGCCCGAGACACGTAAAAGCGGTCGACTCTGGACCATCCTACTCCAGGCCTCACCCAAGTAAAGGCGCTGGAGTCGGGGTGGAGATTTCGCCAGACGTCCACCAAGTCGAAGGACCCGACCAGGTCCCTCAACTTCTCCATCGCCGTCATGCACTGCGGGGCACCGGAGCGGTCCCTCGCCTCGAGGGTGCAGTTAAAATCCCCCCCGAGGACAATGCAGTCGCCGACGTCGACGGAGCCAAGAAGAGCGGACACCTCTTCAAAGAAGCACGTTTGCTGCGGGCCGGGCTGAGGGGCGTACACGTTCACGAGATGGAGCGGCACGTCCCCCAGGCAGCAAGCGGCCTGGCACGGGCTCCTCGACCCCCAAGATCTCCGGCTGAAAATGCGGGCCCAGCAAGATGGCCACCCCACTAGAAGTGGCGGTGAGGTGGCTCATGCGGACCTCTCCTTGCCATTCCAGGAGCCACGTTGCTTCGTCTCCCGGAACAGTGTGGGTTTCTTGCAGGAAGCACACCGCATATTTCCCCTCCCGCAGGAGCGAAAAATTGTCAAATCTACGGCGTGCCCCTCTGCCGCCGTTGATGTTGAGGCTGGCTATGGTTATCTTCATGACAAAAGCATAGTGCAACCTCTACCTTAACCTATTGTGGGGGAGGGAGCGGAGTCTTTTGTTGAACTCCACTCCCTCCGCAGCCCAGCGAGGAGTCCCTCGAGCTCGCGCTGCTCAAGGTGTTGCGCCTTTGTCAAGGGCCCGCCCGCGGCCTCCTTGTGCATGAATCCCAAAAAAAAGTTAGTTTGCAGGTGCAGCAGGTAACCAAGAAGGTGAATGGAATGTTAGCCTTCATTGCGAGAGGGATGGAGTACAAAAGCAGGGAGGTCCTGCTGCAACTGTACAGGGTATTGGTGAGGCTGCACCTCGAGTACTGCGTGCAGTTTTGGTCACCTTACTTAAGGAAGGATATACTAGCTTTGGAGGGGGTACAGAGACGATTTACTAGGCTGATTCCGGAGATGAGGGGGTTACCTTATGATGATAGATTGAGTAGACTGGGTCTTTACTCGTTGAAGTTCAGAAGGATGAGGGGTGATCTTATAGAAACATTTAAAATAATGAAAGGGATAGACAAGATAGAGGCAGAGAGGTTGTTTCCATTGGTCGGGGAGACTAGAACTAGGGGGCACAGCCTCAAAATACGGGGGAGCCAATTTAAAACTGAGTTGACAAGGAATTTCTTCTCCCAGAGGGTTGTGAATCTGTGGAATTCTCTGCCCAAGGAGGCAGTTGAGGCTAGCTCATTGAATGTATTCAAATCACAGATAGATAGATTTTTAACCAATAAGGGAATTAAGGGTTATGGGGAGCGGGCGGGTAAGTGGAGCTGAGTCCACGGCCAGATCAGTCATGATCTTGTTGAATGGCGGAGCAGGCTCGAGGGGCTAGATGGCCTACTCCTGTTCCTAATTCTTATGTTCTTATATTCTCATCTCCGGAATCAACCTAGTGAACCTTTCTAAACAGCTTCCAATGCAAGTATATCCTTCTTTAACTACGGAGACCAAAACTGTACACAGTACTGTAGATGTGGCCTCACAAATATCCTGTACAGTTGTAGCAGGACTTCTCTCCTTTTATACTCTACCCCCTTGTAATAAAGGCCAACATTCCATATGCCTTCCTGATTACTTGCTGTACCTACATACTAATTTTGTGTTTCATGCACAAGGACCCCCAGGTCCCTCTGTACTGCAGCACTTTGCAATTTTTCTCCATTTAAATTATAATTTGCTTTTCTATTTTTTCTGCCAAAGTGGATAACCTCACATTTTCCCACATTATACTCCATCTGCCAAATTTTTGCCCACTCATTAGCCTGTCTATATCCCTTTGCAGATTTTTTGTGTCCTCCTCACAATTTACTTTCCCACCCATCTTTGTATCATCATCAAACTTGGCTACATTACACTCAGTCCCTTCATCCAAGTCATTAATATAGATTGCAAATAGTTGAGGCCCCAGCACCGATCCCTATGGCACCCCACTAGTTACTGTTTGCCAAACGGAAAATGACCCATTTATCCTGACTCTCTGTTTTCTGTTAGTTACCCAATCCTCTATCCATGCTAATATATTACCCCCAACCCTGTGAACTTTTATCTTGTGCAGTAACCTTTTATGTGGTACCTTATCGAATGCCTTCTGGAAATCCAAATACACCACATCCACTGGTTCCTCCTTATCCATCTGCTCGTTACATCCTCAAAGAACTCCAGCAAATTTGTCAAACACTATTTCCCTTTCATAAAAGCATGTTGGCTCTGCTTGATTGAATTATTCTTTTCCAAATGTCCTACTACTGCTTCCTTAATAATGGACTCCAGCATTTTCCCAACGACAGATGTTAGGCTAACTGGTCTATAGTTTCCTGCTTTCTGTCTGCCTCCTTTTTTAAAAAGGGGCGTTACATTTGCGGTTTTCCAATCCCCTGGGACCTTCCCAGAATCCAGGGAATTTTGGTAAATTACAACCAATATATTCACTATTTCTGCAGCCACTTCTTTTAAGACCCTGGGATGCAAGCCATCAGATCCAGGGGACCTGTCCGCCTTTAGCCCCATTATTTTATCGAGTACTGCTTCTTTAGTGATAGTGATTGTATTAAGTTCCTCCCTCCCTATTGCTTCTTGATTATCCACTATTGGGATGTTTTTAGTGTCTTCTACCGTGAAGACTGATACAAAATATTTGTTCAAAGTCTCTGCCATTTCCCTGTTCCCCATTATTAATTCCCCAGTCTCATCCTCTGGGGGACCAACATTTACTTTAGCCACTCTTTTCCTTTTTATGTATCTGTAGAAACTCTTACTATCTGTTTTTATATTTTGTGCTAGTTTATTTTCATAATCTATCTTCCCTCTCTATTGTTTTTTAATCGTTCTTTGCTGGCTTTTAAAAGTTTCCCAATCCTCTGGCCTCCCACTAGTCTTGGCCACATTGTGTGCCCTTGTTTTCAATTTGATACCATCCCTTATTTCCTTAGTTAGCCATGGATGGTTAACTTCTCTTACAGTCTTTCCTTCTCATTGGGATATATTTTTGATGCGAGTTATGAAATATCTCCTTAAATGTCTGCCACTGCTCATCAACTGTCCCATATTTTAATCTATTTTCCCAGTCCACTTTAGCCATCTCTGCCTTCATACCTTTGTAGTCTCCTTTATTTAAGTTTAGGACACTGGTTTGAGATCCAACTTTCTCACCCTCCAACTGAATTTGAATTCAAACATGTAATGGTCACTCGTTCCTAGAGGATCCTTTATGAGGAGATCATTTATTAATCCAGTCTCATTACACAGTACCAGATAGCCTGATCCCTGGTTGGTTCCACAATGTAGTGTTCAAGGAAACTATCCCGGTTACACTCTATGAACTCTTGCTCAAGGCTACCCTGGCCAATTGGCTTTGTCCAATAAATATGAAGGTTAAAATTGCCCATGATTATTGGTGTTTTCCCTCCACACATTGGCTGTTTTAATGCCTTTCCCTTGTACTTGCCTCACTATTAATGGTGATGGTATTTCATTGGTTCTGAAGACCATCGGGAGATCTAGAGGATGATTGTTGCTTCTTTGTTGCTGCTGCTCCAAGTTCCAACTTACAATGTAAACACAGCTGCCTTAACACATTGCTCCGATGGAACTGGTTCCACAATGTAGACATGCCGTTGGCTGGTCTTACTGGGTCAGCCTTGACTCAGTGGTAGCCCTCTTGCCTCTGAGTCAGAAGGTGATGACTTGAGCACATAATGCAGCTGACACTTCAGTGCAGTACTGAGGGAGTGCTGCACTGTCGGAGGTGACATCTTTCGGATGAGACGTTAAATCGAGGATTCGTCTGCCCTCTCAGGTAGATCATAGAAGCATAGAAACTTACAGCATGGAAGGAGGCCATTTCGGCCCATCGTGTCTGAGCCAGCTAACCAAGAGCTATCCAGCCTAATCCCACTTTCCAGCTTTTGGTCCGTAGCCCTGCAGGTTATGGCACTTCAAGTGCACATCCATGTATATTTTAAAGGTGGTGAAGGTTCCTGCCTCTACCACCCTTTCAGGCAGTGAGTTCCAGACCCCCACTACCCTCTGGGTGAAAAAATTTCCTCTCATATCGCCTCTACACCTCCCCCCAATTACTTTAAATCTATGCCCCCTAGTTGTTGACCCCTCTGCCAAGAGAAACAGGTCCTTCCTATCCAATCTATCCAGGCCCCTCATAATTGTATACACCTCAATCAGGTCTCCCCTCAGCCTTCTCTGTTCTAAAGAAAACAGACCCAGCATCTCCAATCTTTCCTCATAGCCAAAATTCTCCAGTCCAGGCAACATTCTTGTAAATCTCCTCTGCACCCTTTCCAGTGCAAGCACATCTTTCCTGTAATGTGGCGACCAGAACTGCACGCAGTACTCCAGCTGCGGCCTAACCAGTGTTTTATACAGTTCAAGCATAACCTCCTTGCTCTTGTATTCCATGCCTCGACTAATAAAGGCAAGTATTCCATATGCCTTCTTAACCACCTTATCTACCTGGCCTGCTACCTTCAGCAATTGTGGACCTGCACTCCAAGATCCCTTTGTTCCTCTACACTTTTCAGTGTCGTACCCTTTAATGTCTATTCCCTTGCCTTGTTAGACCTCCCCAGACGCATTTCCTCAAACTTATCCAGATTGAATTCCTTTTGCCACTGTTCTGCCCACCTGACCAGTACATTGGTATCTTCCTGCAGTCCGCAGCTTTCTTCTTCATTATCAACCACGCAGCCTATTTTAGTATCATCTGCAAACCTCTTAATCATACCCCCAACATTCAGGTCCAAGTCATTGATATAAATACCACAAAAAGCAAGGGTCCCAGCACTGAGCCCTGCGGAACCCCACTGGATACAGCCTTCCAATCACAAAAACACCCATCAACTATTACCCTTTGCTTCCTGCCTCTGAGGCAATTTTGGATCCAACTTGCTACTTTTCCCTGGATCCCATGGGCTTTTACTTTTGTGACCAGTCTGCCATGTGGGTGTAGATGTAAAACACCCCACACTGCTGCTTCGAAGAAGAACAGGGAAGTTCTCCCGGTGTCTTGGCCAGAATTTAGTCCTCAACATCACTGAAAAAAAGCAGGTGAGCTGGTCACTATCAGATTGCTGTTTGTGGGAGCGTGCTGTGTAAACATTGGCTGCCTCATCACTACAGTGACTACACTTCATTGGCGGTAAAGCACTTTGAAACATCCTGAGATCGTGAGGCGCTGTATAAAAGCAAATTCTTCTTCTTCTATTGATGGCCGTTTTGCTTCTGTTTTTAGGATTTCCTATCAGAGAGCGAGGCCTGTCAGAGCAAACTTAACACCCTGATTTCCAAAGGTGAGCTGCTGAGCAGGATTCTCAGCAAGGAGAAGGCCGAAGCGATAAAGGCCAAGGTGTCGACTGCCAAAGAGGACTGGAAGAATCTGCTGGCTAACCTGCACCAAAAGGAGGCTGCCTTACAGGTAGGAAACTGCTAACTAGCAGCCGGGTAATCGGTACCTGGGAAACTAAAGGGAGTGGAGAAACATTTGAAAAAGAAAAAAACAGTCGAATGGGAGAAAGTGGGACGAATTGGACAACACTTTCAGAGGCGAAGCGCCAAGTGGCTTCCTTTTTGTTATGTCTGTAATGCACTTATGAATGACTCCACGAGGCAATGTGTTGTACTCAAACTGTAGTAACCTTGGTCCTTTATTCGTAACTCCAGAGTGAGGCACAAGCATGGTTGGCAGCCTTTTATACTGGGCCCTGCACACCTATACAGGTGACCCTCAGGTCTCCCACCACAGTGTCCTCTGGTGGACAGCCTCTGCCACAGGGGCAGGAAACCCCAGTCTCCACCAGTTGCACCCTCTAGTTGTGCCAGCATAGCATATACACAGTGTAAACCTTATTGATAGTACATCAGGTAACAAGTCTCCATCTTATGCAACTATACAGTGACTACACAGAGAGTATATCTACAGTCTGCATATATAACACTTCTGCACTGTAAGATTTCACGTTCTCTCATGGTCCCCCATGTCTTTCCTACCCTTTAACTTTAACAAACCCTTTCATGGACATGATACTGTGTGAGCTGTGTATCTGGTGCACTGACCTCTGCACCACCTGTCACATGACACTCTAACCACCTTCTTGAGTAAAGATTGTTTTCCAACCTCCCTGTTTGTGCCTTTTCCGATTACCTTGTGTTCCGTGCCCATTCGCGGACCAGCAGAACCAATCCTATTGCTGCTTACCCGCCGCGACCTTCGGTTTAAAGGTGTCGGGTTTTTAAAGAGCCGCTGCCGCCAACAACCCGTGTTTTGCTTCGCCCCCCTCTCAGAACCTGCAGTCTCAGATGAAGGACTTCGAAGCTGGAGTCGGGCCTGTGCAGGAGTGGCTGGTCGCCACGGAGACGGTCGTGCAAGGGAGCAGCGCCCAGCTGCCCGACCTGCTGGCGAAGAAAAATGAACAGTTCAGGTTGCAGGTAGTCCACCCTCTCACAACCAACGGGCTGAGAGCGTCCCTGAACACAACGCATTTCACCACCCGCTCCATGTGATTCACAAACCTGTGGGGTGACTTCTTTAGGCGGGACGGTTATCTTCACCACCACAACATGCCATCCCCATCACCTTCATCCTATGCTGCCGAACGCATGGTTCAGGACCTCCATTCCGCTTAGCTAATAATCCGGTGCTCGCCTTCACCTTTGGTCGCAGAATGAGTCGACTTCATGTTTCTAACGCAATCCAACTGCTTTTAATGTGCTTTGCTCCCAGTGCCCCGCACGGTAGTGTTAGTCGATGCTCTCCATGTGCCTCGCTCCTGCCCAAATATGATACCCACTGTAACATGTGTTTTGTTTTTATTTGCAAACCCGCTTGTGCCTTCCAGTCTGTCCTAGAGGATATAGCCTGCCGCGAGTCCCAGCTAAACAAGCTGAAAGAGAAAGCTCAGCACCTGTGGGAAGAGCAAGCATCTAACAAAAGCTTTATGCACAGAGTGTCTCAGCTGTCCGCTTGGTATTTAGCCTTAAATAACTTAGCCAAGGTAAGGCCCAGAAGTGAATGTGTTCTGCTCGAAAATCAAAACCAATCAAAAGAGTAACTTTCTAAAGGAAAAAATTTGCAGCAAATTGCCTCATGTGTTCCGTGACTCTGCTTACAATGAGTGACTAAATTAGTCATTTTCTCAAACTCATGTTGTGAAATTCCCTGGTGTTGGTTGTACAGACAGGATTGTTTTATTAACTGAATCCCCGCACTGTACTGGAAAACCCAGTATAAAGACAACCGTGGATGGAGTGCTGTGTTCAGTAACTGTGTCTCAGATAACAGAGCTTCCCCTCGCTGTTAATGGTCTTTATCACGTTATTCACACCCGTGAAGCACAGTCCCTGGGCGACAGTCCCTTAGCGACAGTTGCTGAGCGACAGAAGTACAGATGGATGAAAAACCCTGCGAGAGATGCGCGTAAAGTCTGGGAGCGTTCGGAGTCGCTTGTGACCCGAGGAGCTGATTCATTGTCACCTGCTTTTAGCTTCAATTCATTGTGCTAGTTGTCGTGAATCGCTCGCGGTAGACAATATTTCGAGAGTAAGTAGGACGACAAAGCACATTGTAATAAATAAACTGCACAGCATATTTCAACCCTGTTATATTTAGGGAAATATTCACTTCAGTTAATTAGATGCAGCCTAGGGAGCGACACTAAGAAAGAGGTGCATTTAAATAGCGCCTTTCACAACCTCAAGACGTCCCAAAACACTTTGCAGCCAATTAAATTATTTTTGAAGTGTACTCCGTGTTGTAATGTAGGAAAAGCGGAAGCAAATTTGCTCACAGCAAGGTCTCACAATCGGCAGTGAGATAATGACCAGATCATTTATTTTGGTGATGTTGGTTGATGGATAAATATTGGCCAGGACACCGGGGAGAACTCCCCTGCCCTTCAAAATAGTGCCATGGGATCTTTTATGTCCAGCTGAGAGGGCAGATGGGGCCTCGGTTTAATGTCTCATCCTAAAGATAGCACCTCCGACAGTGCAGCTCTGGGAATGTCAGCCTAGATTAAGTGCTCAATGTCGCTGGAGTAGGATTTGAACCCACAACCTTCTGACTCAGAGGCGAGAGTGCTACCCACTGAGCCACAGCTGACTAATAGCTTCCTGTACTTGCAGGGATCTGTGAAATTATTCAGATTACACGGTTGGTGGTGATGGGTATTTAATTTCAATCTGTCAGTGCTGTTTGTAAAGCACAATATTACTCTTCCTCACAGGCAGGACTTAGTCCTCCTGCTGCATACAATGGACACGCTTTGTGAATTCGGGAGTTGAAATCAGCCAGTCCGATTTATGCCGAGTGCAAAATCTGATTAAAGTCGATGAGTGGGAAATCGCGATGACTGTGACTCGGGTGTACCAATCTCCAGCTCAGGACTCCCCGGTCTGTGCTCCTACTGCATTGAAGTTATGTCCCTTGGAGCTTGTACGCCTTGTACGAGTGAACTACATTTATAAGTGAATAGAATGCACCTGCGGAGTTCTCCGATTACACATGTAAGGGTAAACAGGTGATCCCGGAGTGGAGCCCTGCTCGCTGGGAGCGCTCCCATGATTTTCGGGATACTATACCTTTGGTCTCTCATCACTTTTCCACATTCGCCCACCCACATGGACCAAATGCCTGTCTACCTGTCGGCTTTTGTAGCTGTGCTTTGTGCCGCCTTTCCACAAAGGCAGCAGCCAACATTTAGCAGCTAGTTCCCCCTATTCCAAGCGGTCTAACCATTAGCTGCTGCAGGCTCCCCTTTGCCGTTGCTGTTCTATGGTGGGATCACCATGAACTCGAGCTGAGCGACGATGGTGGAGAGAACAATGGAGGATCAGGAAGTGAGCACAGTATTATGTTTGTACTGTACCTATGAATGACTACACGAGGCAATGTGTTGTACTCAAACTGTAGTGACCTTGGTTCTTTATTCCAAACTCCAGAGTGAGGCACAAGCATGGTGGGCAGCCGTTTATACTGGGCCCTGCCACCAGGACAGGAAACCCCCGGTCTCCACCAGTTGCACCCTCTAGTGGTGCCAGGATAGTATATACACAGTGTAAATCTTATTGATAGTACATCAGGTAAACAAATCTCCATCTTATGCGACCACACAGTGACTACACAGAGAGTACATCCATAGTCTACATATACAACACACGCTGCTACATAAGAACGTAAGAAATAGGAGCAGGAGTAGGCCATACAGCCCGTCGAGCCTCCTCCGCCATTTAATACTAGTTCAGGAACTGCACACAGCGGCAGCGGGCTGCGAAACAGGCGCGTTCTGCCGGTGCGCAAAGCTCTGCATTGTGATGGACTTCAGCCAAGTGGACAGACTGGAGTAGCTGGAGTGGTTCTCCTTAGAGCAGAGAAGGTCAAGGGAAGATTTAATAGAGGTTTTCAAAATGCTGACGGGTTTTGATAATGTAAATTAGGAAAAACTGTTTCCAGTGGCCGAAGGGTTGGGAACCAGAGAAGATAGATTTAAGATAGTTGGCAAAAGAAACAGAGGGGAGGTGAGGAGAATTTTTTTTGCACAGCGAGTTGCTGTGATCTGGAGTGCGCTGCCTGAAAGGGTGGAAGCAGATTCAAGCGTAACATTCAAAGGGGAAAGTAGCACTGTTGGAGCTAAACCGGCCTTCGTACTGCCATTGCTCACAACGTGGGTGGGATAATGTGGAGAAATCTGGGTCGGAGCTTACACGTGCTTGGGGAGAAACAAAGTGTTGGGCAATGTTTTTATAGTGGTTGTTTCTACCCTTTCTGGATTTCAGGAGAAGGCTTTACGAGTTCAGCGAACCGTGACAGAGCACCAGCAGTTCTCGCAGGGACTGAAGGAGCTGCAGGACTGGCTCTCCGACGCCAGGCACATGCTGGAGTCCTACTGCACTCCCACCGCCGACAAAAACATGCTCGACAGTCGAATGGCAAAGGTCGAGGTGAGTTCCACAGGATACGTTTATATCACAGGGCCGGTTTTATACACTCCCCGGCTTGGAGCCCACCCTGGGAAAGAGCAGATCAGATGCACATTCTGCACAATTCTCTGCCCATTATGGTGGCCAGGACACTGGGGATAACTCCCCTACTCTGCTTCAAATTGTGCCGCGGGATCGTCTACATCCACATGAGAGGGAAGACCGGGCCTCGGTTTAACGTCTCATCTGAAAGATGGAACCCTCAACAGTGCAGCTCTCCCTCAGTACTCCTGGAGAGTGTCAGCCTGGATTATGTGCTCAAGCCCTATACTACGTTACACAGTCAGTGATTAATGTGGGTGACCTACTTCTTTAAAGGTTCTTCATCATTGTAGTTTTACAATGATGAAACTACAATGGACTTTATCAAACAGAGGGACTCGTATATCATTGGATTAGCAACACTGTAATCTTCTTTGGTGTTGCCGTAGAGGTATGTTCCACGATACAGATAAATATCAGGGTCGAAAGTGGGAGGAAATCTTCCGTGTTTTATATCTGAGAACGTGTTAAAATTACTTTATAGAAAGTTATAAAAAGAGATAGACTCAGAAAATTTCAGGAATTTGTCTAGTCTGTGATGTCACGTGTGTGTCACACGACACACACAGGAGTAGGTTACCAGGTTCACCCCCTGGGTGGTGATCTGGAAAAGCACAGCAGTGGAATGAAACACACATGGGGGATGGTCAGTATGTGAGAGTGACCACTCCGATGGTCAGTATGCGAGGGTGACCACTCCGATGGTCAGTATGTGAGAGTGACCCACTCCGATGGTCAGTATGTGAGAGTGACCACTCCGATGGTCAGTATGTGAGAGTGACCCACTCCGATGGTCAGTATGTGAGAGTGACCCACTCCGATGGTCAGTATGCGAGGGTGACCACTCCGATGGTCAGTATGTGAGAGTGACCCACTCCGATGGTCAGTATGTGAGAGTGACCCACTCCAATGGTCAGTATGTGAGAGTGACCACTCCGATGGTCAGTATGCGAGGGTGCCCACTCCGATGGTCAGTATGCGAGAGTGACCCACTCCGATGATCAGTATGTGAGAGTGACCACTCCGATGGTCAGTATGTCAGGGTGACCCACTGCGATGGTCAGTATGTGAGAGTGACCCACTCCGATGGTCAGTATGTGAGAGTGACCACTCTGATGGTCAGTATGTGAGAGTGACCTGCTCCGATGGTCAGTATGTGAGAGTGACCCGCTCCGATGGTCAGTATGTGAGAGTGACCCACTCCGATGGTCAGTATGTGAGGGTGACCACTCCGATGGTCAGTATGTGAGAGTGACCCACTCCGATGGTCAGTATGTGAGGGTGACCACTCCGATGGTCAGTATGTGAGAGTGACCCACTCCGATGGTCAGTATGTGAGGGTGATCCACTCCGATGGTCAGTATGTGAGAGTGACCCACTCCGATGGTCAGTATGTGAGGGTGATCCACTCCGATGGTCAGTATGTGAGTGTGCCCACTCCGATGGTCAGTATGTGAGAGTGATCCACTCCAATGGTCAGTATGTGAGTGTGCCCACTCCGATGGTCAGTATGTGATGGTGACCCACTCCGATGGTCAGTATGTGATGGTGACCCACTCCGATGGTCAGTATGTGAGGGTGATCCACTCCGATGGTCAGTATGTGATGGTGACCCACTCCGATGGTCAGTATGTGAGGGTGACCACTCCGATGGTCAGTATGTGAGTGTGCCCACTCCGATGGTCAGTATGTGTGGGGGACCTGCTCCATTACATCACTGCGCAGAAGCAGAAGATGAAAATGTGCCCCTGTATTCTTTTTAAATAACTGCCAATATTGGCACCTTTTAAAGGTGTTTACAACCATCTTAATGAAAGGAATATACTTCTGTTTCTCAGTCCTATTTTGCTGCCCTACTTATTCATCCTGTGCGATTCCGTTCTCATTTGCCCAAGTCACTGGACTGAGCAGGATCCAAATGAATGCAATTAAGCCCCTAACCTGCACAGGAAAACTGTCACAGTGGTGGATAGAATTATTCATTGTTTGGCAAATCACAAAAGATATAAACAGACATCAACTTCTCAAAGGTTAGGAATCCACCACCGGCACACTGTGGCTGCAGTGTGTACCATTTACAAGATGCACTGCAGCAACTCACCACAGCTTCTTCGACAGCGCCTCCCAAACCCACAACCTCTACCACCTAGAAGGACAAGGGCAGCAGGTGCATGGGAACACCATCACCTCCAAGTTCCCCTCCAAGCCACACACCATCCTGACTTGGAAATATATCACCATTCCTTCATTGTCTCTGGGCCAAAGTCCTGGCACTCCCTCCCTAACAGCACTGTGGTAGCACCGTCACCAAACGGACTGCAGCGGTTCACGAAGGTGGCTCACCACCACCTTCTCGAGGACAACAAGCGATGGGCAACAAACGCTGGCCTTGCCTGTGACGTCCACACCCTGAGAATTAATTTTTTTTAACTCCTCCTCCAGGATGGGTGGAGGGAAGCTGACGGTTTGTGGGCCTTGATTAATTGGAATTGAATCGCTCTTTCGACAGGCTCTGCTCGCTCTCAGACAGGAGAAGGAGATTCAGCTGAAGATGGTGCTGACCCATGGGGAGTCTGTTCTAAGGAGCACCTCCTCTGAGGGCACAGCCGCTATTCGCAAACAGATGGAAGATCTGAAAGATTCCTGGGACTCACTACTCTCCTTCTCTATTCAGTGCAAAAGGTCAGTCCATGCTCTTCTGTGACAGAATCATGGGGGCTGCGTTAAAACCAGCCAAGGGCTCTGCAATGACAGAGAGGTGACAGCCACTGGTTGAAGTGACCGTCAATGGCGATCACTGTGTACTTCTGAATCCTGTAGAATAATGCGGCGGAAATTCCTGCAGGTCAGTTTTTTAGTCTGACATTTGCCTTGGGCCTTATTCTCATCATCTGTAGTTATCGAGTGAATGACCAGCTAATTAGTGTTTCGTGGTGTGGGTTAAGGGAGGAATGTTGGCCAGGACATCAGGGGAACTCCTGCTCCTCTCTGAATAGTGCCATGGCATCTTTTTCATCCACCCGAGAGGGCAGAAGTGGCCTCGGTTTAACATCTCTTCTGAAAGATGGTACCTCCTGTAAAGTCCTGACCCTGCAGTACAGACTTACACGAGGCACATGCTGAAGTCAAGGTCACTCTGGACCTGCACCTTTATTTCACAGCTCTCGAGTGCCACACTTGCCTGAGACCTGGCTTTATATACCTGTGTGGAACAGGTATGCCGTGTCTCCTGCAAGTGAACCCCTGGTGGTAAAGTATGCTTGTGGTTACAGGTCATATCTAGTTACAGTCATGTATAGCATGGTAAGATACAGTACTGTGAGATACATGACATCACCCTCCCCCAAGGTCTTATTGTCTTTATAGATTCAGTCTCTCAGGTGGTCTACGCTCCCGCGTGGAGCGTCTTAGTTGTGGTTCAGTTGTTTGCTTGGTGCCTGTTTTTCTTTCGGTGTGATTGCTGGTATCTCGCCAGGACTGTCTGTTTCGTTCAGTATGATTGCTGGTATCTCGCCTGGGCTGTCTGTTGAGATTGCCCTTTTCTCAGGTTGTTCCCTCTGTCTGTCCACCAGGTGTGGTGTGAGTTCCACATTGTAGTCTGCCTCTGGTTCTGCAGTGTTGTTGGTGAATCTACTTTTTACTTGGTCTACATGCCTCCGGCAGGTTTGGCCATTGTCCATTTGTACAACCAGTAGCCTGTTTCCTTCCTTGCCTGTTACTGTCCCTGCAAGTCACTTGGGACCCCTGCCATAGTTTAGCACAAACACTTTGTCCCCTATCTCATTCCACCTCCCCCTTGAATTTCGGTCATGGTACTCGGTTAGCTTCTGGCGCTTTGCCTCAACAATTTCATGCATGTCTGGGAGGATTAATGAGAGCCTAGTCTTTAAGGTCCGTTTCATCAATAGTTGCGCGGGGGGAACCCCAGTCAACGAATGAGGTCGAGATCTGTATGCCAGCAGCAGTCGCGACAGGTGGTTCTGCAGCGTGGGACCTTGGATTTTTAGCATGGCTTGTTTAATGATTTGCACTGCTCGCTCCGCCTGGCCATTGGAGGCCGGCTTGAACGGTGCCGTCTTAACGTGATTTATGCCGTGGTCAGCTATAAAATCTTGAAATTCTGCGCTGGTGAAGCACGGACCATTATCACTGACCAATATGTCAGGAATTCCGTGCGTTGCAAACATGGTTCTAAGGCTCTCCACAATGGTGGAGGCGGTGCTCGAGTTTAAAATGGTGCACTCGATCCACTTTGAAAATGCATCGATGACTACGAGGAACATTTTGCCCATGAATGGGTCCACATAGTCTACATGCACCCGCGACCACGGTTTGGTGGGCCAGGGCCAGGGGCTCAGGGGGGCCTCCCTGGGGGCATTACTGAGTTGGGCACAAATGGTGCACCGCCGGACACAGAGCTCCAAGTCCATGTCAATGCTAGGCCACCAGATGTGGGATCTGGCTATGGCCTTCATAAGGTCGATCCCCGGGTACTCGCGGTGGAGCTCCCAGACAAACGCCTCTCTGCATCGCAAGGGCATAACTACTCGGCTGCCCCACATCAGGCAGTCTGCCTGTAGTGATAGTTCATGCATGCGCCCATGGAAAGGTTTGATCTCCTCGGGGCAGGCATCGCGAGCCACTGCCCAGTCACCAGTTAAAACACATCTTTTGACTAAGGATAACGTGGGGTCGCTGGTCATCCAGGCTCTGATTTGGCGAGCCGTCATGGGCGAACCTGTGGATTCAAAGGCATTGATTGCCATGACCATCTCACAGTCCTGATCGTCAGACCCTTCCGTGGTTGCCAGGGGTAGCCTGCTAAGCGTGTCGGCACAGTTGTCTGTGCCTGGTCTGTGCCTTATCGTGTAGTCGTAAGACGCCAGCATGCGTGCCCACCGTTGAATGCGGCCGTGGCGTTGGCGTTTATTGCCTTGCTCTCAGATAGCAGGGACGTGAGGGGTTTGTGGTTGGTTTCTAACGTGAACTTGGCCCCGAAAAGGTATTGGTGCATCTTTTTGACACCGTACACGCACGCAAGCGCCTCCTTCTCAACCATACCGTACCCGCGCTCCGTCTGCGAAAGTGACCTGGAGGCATAAGCAATGGGTTGTAATTTACCCGCATCATTGACATGCTGTAAAACGCACCCGACCCCGTACGCTGACGCATCACATGTAAGAACTAGCTTTTTACCTGGGTCAAAAAAGGCTAAAACACTGTTGGAACATAGAAGGTTGCGTGCCTTATTGAAGGCGCGTTCTTGGGCTTCCCCCCAAAACCAATTGCACCTTTTTCTGAGTAGCACGTGGAGAGGCTCCAGCAGCATGCTCAAGTTCTGCATAAAGTTCCCAAAGTAGTTGCGTAGCCCGAGAAAGGCGCGCAGTTCCGAGACATTCCGGTGCCAGACGAATTGCTTCGGTTTTGGATTCTGTTGGGCGGATTCCATCAGCGGCAATCCTTTTGCCCAAAAATTCAACCTCAGGCGCGAGAAACAGACACTTGGATTTCTTAACTCTTAGGCCTACCCGATCCAATCGCTTTAGTACTTCCTCCAAATTGCGGAGATGGGAGTCGGTGTCCCTGCCCGTGATGAGTATGTCATCTTGAAACACAACCGTCCCCGGGATGGACTTGAGCAGACTGTCCATGTTGCGCTGGAATATAGCAGCTGCCGACCTGATGCCGAATGGGCATTGATTGTACATGAAAAGGCCTCGATGTGTGTTGATGGTGGTGAGTAGCTTAGACTCTTCGGTCAGTTCTTGCGTCATATACACAGATGTGAGATCTAGTTTTGAGAAAAGCTTTCTTCCAGCCAATGTGGCAAATAGGTCCTCCGCTCTGGGCAGCGGGTATTGGTCCTGTCGGGAGATTCTGTTTATGGTAGACTTGTAATCCCCACAGATTCGTACGGATCCATCAGGCTTCATGGGACTTGTCCAGTCGCTAAATTCCACGGGTGAGATAATGCCTTCCCGCAAAAGCCGATCCTGTTCGTGTTCAATCTTTTCCCTCATCACATAAGGCAAAGCTCTAGCCTTGTGATGGACCGATCTGGCATCCTGTGTGTAGATTTTAACTTTAGCCCCTTTGAAGGTGCCCACACCTGGCTGAAAGAGATATTCAAAACGACTTAGAACTGTTGAGCAGGAGGTCCGTTCCTCTGACGACATGGCATGAACATCATCCCATTTCCAATTTAGTTTTGCCAGCCAGCTTCTCCTCAACAGTGCTGGGAGATCTCCGGGGACAATCCACAGGGGAAGTCGGTTCACTGTCCCTTTGTGTGTGACTGAGAGCATGGCGCTGCCAAGGACTGGGACGATTTCTTTGGTCTAGGTCCTTATTTTGGTGTCGATCCTTGTGAGTTTTGGTCTGTTGCTTTTGTGCGGCCACAGCTGTTCAAATTGTTGGATGCTCATGAGAGATTGACTCGCTCCCGTGTCCAGTTCCATGTTGACGGGTAACCCGTGGAGTAGGACCCACATCATTATTGGAGGCGTCTTGTTGTAAGAACAGTGGACATTGATCGTGTTGACCCGCTGTACCTCGGCATCCTGGGCACTGTCCCCACCGTCTTCTGGTCTGCTTTCCGACCCTTCCGATTCGTATACCAGCCGAGCTGCTGTTTTTCTGCACATGCGAGCCAGATGCCCTGTATAGTTGCAGTTTCTGCAAACAGCATGCTGAAATCGACACCCCCTTGTTGAGTGACTTCCCCCCACATCTCCAGCACAGACCGCTTCCATTGTTTCCGAAGAATGAGCTGCATCTGGCTGATCTCTCTTTGAGCTTCTCTCAGTCTGTAGTTGATTGCTCGCATTGTGGGTTGATGATGTGTGAACGGCCGTTCATGTGGCCCTTGATGGCTTCTGGCGCCACTGCCTGCTGTTGAAGGCCTGCTCCCCTGCCTTTGTCTGTGTTTGGGGATAGCGGCTTGTTTCACGCTGTGAACCCCTTGTTCCGATGTTTCGTTAGTTGTCGTACCCGCAGTGTAGATCAACCTCGTTTCTTCTTCTCCTGCCAAGAATGTCTGTGCGACCAATGCTGCTGCCTCTAGGGTCAAATTCTTGATCTCTATAAGCTTTCGGAATATGCCTGCGTGGCCTATTCCTTCAATAAAAAAGTTTCTCAGTACTACTCTCCTCTGTTCATCGGAGAACTCACATAAACTAGCCAGCCTCCGAAGTTCCGCCACAAAGTCGGGTATGCTCTGGCCCACACAGCGTCTGTAGTTGTAGAACCTGTGTCTGGCCATGTGTCAACTGCTCGCTGGCTTCAGGTGGTCTCTCACCAGTGTGCTCAACACCTCAAACGATTTGCTTGCTAGTTTCTCGGGTGCCAGCAGGTCCTTCATTAAGGCGTATGTTTTCGAGCCACAGCTTGTCAAGAGATGGGCTCTTCTCTTGTCTGCCTTATCGTCGCCCAACCAGTCTTTGGTTACAAAGCTTTGCTGGAGCCTTTCTATAAAGTCCTCCCAATTGTCTCCAGCATTGTACTTTTCATCTGATCCGTTGGCAGCCATTCTGTGGATGCTGTGATCCCGTAACCCGTCGCCACTGTAAAGTCCTGACCCTGCAGCACAGACTTACACAAGGCACATGCTGAAGTCAAGGTCACTCTGAACCTGCACCTTTATTTCTCAGCTCTCGAGTGCCACACTTGCCTGAGACCTGCCTTTATATAACTGTGGAACAGGTATGCAGTGTCTCCTGCAAGTGCACCCCTGGTGGTAAAGTATGCTTGTGGTTACAGGTCATATCTTGTTACAGTCATGTATAGCATGGTAAGATACAGTTATGTACAGTAGTGTGAGATACATGATACTCCGACAGTGCAGCACTCCCTCCGTACTGCATTGGGAGTGTCAGCCTGGATTATGTGCTCAGGTCTGCGGAGTGGGACTTGACTCCATGACCTTCTGACTCAAAAGATAGAGTACTACCACTGAGCCAAAATGTGGTTTTAAAAAAGTAGACATTTTCATGCCTTCTTTTTGCCTGACTTGCTACGATATATTGAAGAGATTTAATGCATGTTACTATTTGCTGTCACTATTTTCAGTTCATCACTCCCTCTGATGCACTTCATTACAGAGAGTGACTACCTGAAGCAATTGATTATAAAATATCCTCACACAGTGCTGCGTGTGCCTTCATAAACCAGAAACCATATTCCTTATTCTAAAAGCACATTGAACGTCAGCCTCCGTTCTTGCAATAATAGTGCGACACTGTCCCACGAACCCCACAACATGTTAGTAACCCTCCAGCTGAAATAAGTTGCAGTCACAAGAAGTATGTAAGTGACAGTCAGACAGGAAGTGAAATTCACAAGGCACGGGCGGAAAACACTGCGACTGTGTCAAGTGAAGATCGACCTCCAACTGTGGGGTGGATTTTATGAATTAGCCTTTTAGATATATTACACTAATATAATCTTTATTTTTCAATTCTGTGTTCAGTCAATTGGAAGGTGCATTATCCCAATGGACCAGTTACCAGGATGATGTCCGACAGTTTATGAGCTGGATGGATCGGATGGAGGGAGACCTGAAGGCCTCTGAACGACAATTTACAGAACTTCGGGACAAAGCAACAGGATTGGGCAAAGCCAAGGTATGTGCAGGCTTGAGATGAACAAAACCTGCCCTCTGGCGAGACAGAGTGAAGTTCAGCTGACCTAGACTTAGGTCTTAGTTCAGAAATACAACACTATAGGGTCGCAGCAAGCTGGCAAACATTTTCAACGTTAAAAACAATGAAGATTAATCAATCCTCGGCATACCTCCATATTAAAATATGAAAGGGACCCGCTTCTATAATACAACTTACTTCAGGATTTCCCAAAGCACTTACACTAAATGTGCTACTTTTGAAATGCAGCCATTGTTGGATGGACAAACAAATCTTTGAAAGTGGCAGGACAGCTTAAAGCAGTTAATAAAGCATATGCAATACTGGGCTTTATAAATATAGGCATAGAGTACAAAAGCCAGGAAGTTATGTTAAACCTATCTAAAACACTAGTTCAGCCCCAGCTGGAGTACTGTGTCCAATTCTGGGCACCACACTTTAGGAAGGACATGAAGGCTTTGGCGAGGGTACAGAAGGGATTTACTAGATTGGTTCCAGGGATGAGGGAATACAGTTACGTGGATGGACTGGAGAAGTTGGATTTGTTCTCCCTAGTGCAGTGTAGGCTAAGAGGAGATTTGATAGAGGTGTTCAAAATCATGAAGGGTGTAGATAGAGTAAATGAAGAGAGACTGTTTCCAATGGCTGAAGGGTCGATAACCAGAGGCCACAGATTTAAGGTGATTGGCAAAAGAACCAGAGGCGACATGAGGAAAAACTTTTTTGCAACGAGTGGTTCGGATTTGGAATGCAGTACCTGATAGAGTGGAAGAAACAGATTCAGTAGATGCCTTCAAACGGGAATTGGATAAATACTTGAAGGAGAAACCATTGCAGGATATGGGGGAAGAGAGGGGGTGTGGGACTGACTGGCTCGCTCTTCGAAAGAGCCGGTGCAGACTCGATGGGCTGAATGGCCTCAATCTGTGCTGCAGTATTCTACGATTCTATGGCTGCTGGTTTGAGCACAGCAAAATCCCACAAGCGGATTACTGGTCCAATTTTATGCATTATCGGTCCACTTGTCTGGATTACTAGTCCAGTTCTCTGGATCACTAGTCCAATTCTTTGGATTACCGATCTAGAACTCTGGATTACTGATCCGGATTACCAGTCCCGTTCTCTGGATTATTGATCCATATAAAAAGCATACAGAGACACAGAGAGGGTGTAGAGAAAATTTACAAGGATGATACCAGAAATGCGTAGGTACAACTCTCAGGAAAGGATGAACAGGTTGGGTCTCTTTTCTCTTGAAAAGAGAATGCTGAGGGGTGACCTAATAGAGGTCTTTAAAACGGTTTTGATAGAGTGATATAGAGAGAATATTTCCACTTGTGGGGAAGAGCATAACTAGAGGCCATCACTATAAGATAGTCACCAAGAAATCCAATAGGGAATTCAGAAGAAACATCTTTACCCAGAGAGTGGGGAGAATGTGGAACTTGCTACCACAGGGAGTGGTTGAAGCAAATAGTATAGATGCATTTAAAGGGAGGCTAGACAACATATGAGGAAGAAGGGAATAGAGGGTTATGCTGATAGAGTTAGATGAGGAAAGACGAAAGGAGGCTCGAGTGGCCTGTTTCTGTGCCGTATCATAGAGAATCATAGAATCATAGAAATTTACAGCATGGAAGGAGGCCATTTCAGCCCATCGTGTCCGAGCCAGCTGACCAATAGCTATTCAGCCTAATCCCACTTTCCAGCTCTTGGTCCGTAGCCCTGTAGGTTACGGCACTTTAAGTGCACATCCAAGTATTTCTTAAATGTGGTGAGGGTTTCTGCCTCTACCACCCTTTCAGGCAGTGAGTTCCAGACCCCCACCACCCTCTGGGTGAAAACATTTCCCCTCATATCTCCTCTAAATCTCCCCCCATTTACTTTAAATCTATGTTCCCTGGCTGTTGACCCCTCTGCCAAGGGAAACAGGTCCTTTCTATCCACTCTATCCAGGCTCCTCATAATTTTATACAACTCAGTCAGCTCTCCCTTCAGCCTCCTCTGTTCAAAAGAAAACAGACCCAGCATCGCCAATCTTTCCTCATAGCCAAAATTCTCCAATCCAGGCAACATTCTTGTAAATCTTCTTTGCACTCTTTCCAGTGCAATCACATCGTTCCTGTAATGTGGTGACCAGAACTGCACACAGTACTCCAGCTGCAGCCTAACCAGTGTTTTATACAGTTCAAGCATAACTTCTTGCTCTCATGCCTCAACTAATAAAGGCAAGTATTCCATATGCCTTCTTAATCCCTTGTCTATCTGGCTGTTACCTTTAGGGATCTGTTGACCTACACTCCAAGGTCCCTTTGTTTTTTTACACTTTTCAGTGTCGTGCCATTTAATGTGTATTCCCTTCCCTTGTTAGACCTCCCCAAATGCATTATCTCACAATTATCCAGATTGAATTCCATTTGCCACTGTTCTGCCCACCTGACCAGTACATTGGTATCTTCCTGCAGTCCTCAACTTTCTTCTTCATTATCAACCACACAGCCTATTTTAGTATCATCTGCAAACTTCTTAATCATACCCCCAACATTCAGGTCCAAGTCATTGATATAAATACCACAAAAAGCAAGGGCCCCAGCACTGAGCCCTGCGGAACCCCACTGGATACAGCCTTCCAGTCACAAAAACACCCATCAACTATTACCCTTTGCCTCTGAGGCAATTTTGGATCCAACTTGCTACTTTGCCTTGGATCCCATGGGCTTTTACTTTCCGTGACCAGTCTGCCACGTGGGACCTTATCAAAAGCTTTGCTAAAATCCATATAAGCTTTGCTAAAATCCATATAGTTGTATATCTTATGTAATCCTTTATGTAATCCTATGTAGGACAATCTCTCCTGTGACCTGCCATAGTTGAAGTAAGTTTTATTTTGAAACATGCGTGGATGCTTTAACCAGTGGTTTCCCTTTCGTGCAATGAGTCAGATGTGGATTCTGCTGTTTCAGTTACTGTACGAAGATACCCTGAGTCACAGCCGTCTGCTGGAGACCATCCAGGCTAAAGGCGAGAGCATGACCCAGCACTACGTGACACGCTTGGAACTACAGGAGCTTGAAGAACGCTTCAGCAATCTGAGTGATAAGGCTAAGGTAGGCTACACAGAAACAAACCAGTGAAAAGAAAGAAAGAACTTGCATTTATTTTGCACCTTTCAGACCTCAGGTTGTCCCAAAACGCTTTACAGCCACTGAAGTACTTTTTTGAAGTGTAGTCACTGTTGTAATGTATGAAACGTGGCGGCTAAATTGTGACCAGCAAGATCACACAAACAGCAATAAGTTAATGACCAGTTAGTCATTAGTGCTGTTGGTTGAGGGATAAATATTGGCCTGGAGCAAACTCCCCTGCTCTTCTTTGCAATAGTGCTGTGGGATCTGTCACGGCCACCCAAGAGCGCAGACTGCACCCAAAAGACAATCCTTGGGCAGTGCAGCACTCCCTCATTGTTGCACTGAAGTGCCTGCCGAGATATTGTGCTCAAGTCTCTGGAGTGGGACTTGAACCCACAACCTTCTGAATCAGAGGTGAGAGTGCTACCCACTGACCCACAAGCAGCTGTTTATTTTTATTGCTGTGCACCGTATTCTGTTAGTTCAATCTTCGGTTGTATAGAGCTTGTTGGGGGAGGCCCATGTATGGTACATGGTGTAAAAGATGACGTGATTGACAGGCTGCATACAGGATACATGTCCCATAAGTTAGGTGGCATATTAAATTGTGCAGAAGGGAGCAGAAAATTGCAAAGCTGCATTGATAGATTAAGTGAGCGGAAAAAACTGTGGCTGATGGAGTTCAGTATGGGGAAGTGTGAGGTCATCTACTTCGAAACTAAGAAAGATAGATCGAAGTATTTTCTAAAAGGTGGGAAGCTGGGAACTGTGGAGGAGCAGAGAGATTGAGAGGTCCAGATACAGAAATCGCGAAAAGCTAGTAAACAGGTACCAAAAATAATCAAAAAGGCTAATGGAATGTTGGCCTTTATCTTAAGGTGGCTGGTATACAAAGGGCTGGAAGTTATCTTATAGCTATACAGAGCTTTGTTTAGACTCCATTTAGAGTCTTGTATTCAGTACTGGGCACCGCACCTCACAAAGGATATTTTGGCCTTGGTGGGGATGCAGCGCAGATTCAGCAGCTTAATACCGGGGTTGAAAGGTTAAATTATGAGGACAGGTTGCATAAGAACATAAGAACTTAAGAAATAGGAGCGGGAGTAGGCCACCTGGTCCCTCGAGCCTGCTCCACCATTTAATAAGATCATGGCTGATCTGATCATGGACTCAGCTCCACTTCCCTGCCCGCTCCCCATAACCCTTTATTCCCTTATCGCTCAAAAATCTATCTATCTCCGCCTTAAATATATTCAATGACCCAACCTCCACAGCTCTCTGGGGCAGAGAATTCCACAGATTTATAACCCTCTGAGAGAAGAAATTCCTCTTCATCTCAGTTTTAAATGGGCGGCCCCTTATTCAGAGACATTGTCCCCGAGTTTTAGTTCCTCCTATGAGTGGAAATATCCTCTCTGCATCCACCTTGTCCAGCCCTCTCATTACCTTATATGTTTCGATAAGATCACCTCTCATTCTTCTGAACTCCAATGAGTATAGGCCCAACCTACTCAACATATCTTTATAAATCAACCGCCTCATCTCCGGAATCAACCTAGTGAACCTTCTCTGAATAGCCTCCAATGCAAGTATATCCTTCCTTAAATACGGAGACCAAAACTGTATGCAGTACTCTAGGTGTGGCCTCACCAATACCCTGTACAGTTGTAGCAGGACTTCTCTGCTTTTATACTCCATCCCCTTTGCAATAAAGGCCAACATTCCATTTGCCTTCCTGATTATTTGCTGTACCTGCATACTAACTTTTTGTGTTTCATGCACAAGGACCCCCAGGTCCCTCTATGCTGTGCAATTTTTTTCCATTTGAATTATAATTTGCTTTTCTATTTTTTCTGCCAAAGTGGATAACCTCACATTTTCCCACATTATACTCCATCTGCCAAATTTTTGCCCACTCACTTAGCCTGTCTATATCCCTTTGCAGATTTTTTGTGTCCTCCTCACAATTTGCTTTCCCACCCATCTTTGTATCATCAGCAAACTTGGCTACATGACACTCGGTCCCTTCATCCAAGTCATTAATATAGGTTGTAAATAGTTGAGGGCCCAGCACCGATCCCTGCGGCACCCCACTAGTTAATGTTTGCCAAACGGAAAATGACCCAGTTATCCCGACTCTCTGTTTTCTGTTAGTTAGCCAATCCTCTATCCATGCTAATATATTACCCCCAACCACATGAACTTTTATCTTGTGCAATAACCTTTTATGTGGCACCTTATCGAATGCCTTCTGGAAATCCAAACACACCACATTCACTGGTTCCCCCTTATCCACCCTGCTCATTACATCCTCAAAGAAACATAGAAACATAGAAAATAGGTGCAGGAGTAGGCCATTCGGCCCTTCGAGCCTGCACCACCATTCAATAAGATCATGGCTGAACATATTCAGCAAATTTGCAAATTTTTCAATTTTGTCAAACATGATTTCCCTTTCATAAAACTATGCTTGATTGATTTATGCGTTTCCAAATGTCCCACTACTGCTTCCTTAACAATGGACTCTGCATTTTCCCAATGACAGATGTTAGGCTAACTGGTCTGTAGTTTCCTGCTTTTTGTCTGCCTCCTTTTTAAAATGGGGGCGTTACATTTGCGGTTTTCCAATCCGCTGGGACCTCCCCAGAATCCAGGGAATTTTGGTAGATTACAACTAATACATCCACTGTCTCTGCAGCCACTTCTTTTAAGACCCTGGACTGTAAGTCATCAGATCCAAGGGACTTGTCCGCCTTTAGTGCATAAAACCGGCTTGTATTCCCTTGAGTATAGAAGATTAAGGGGTGATCTAATTGAGGTGTTTAAGATGATCAAAGGAATTGATAGGGTAGATAGAGAGAAACTATTTTCTCTGGTGGGGCAGTCCAGAACAAAGGGACATAATGCTAAAATGTAGGGATCGGCTGTTCAGAGGTAATATCAGGAAGCACTTCTTCACAGAAAGAGTAATGAAAATGTGCAACTATCCCCCCAAAAACCTGTCGAGGCTGATGGTCAATTGAAACGTTCAAGACTGAGATTGATCGATTTTTTTGGTGGTGGAAGGGTACCAAGGGATATGGTACCAAGGCGGGTAAATGGAGTGACTCAGAAAACAACAGCTGTTGGGTAATTCTATTGGGGTCCCTTTATGTGAACGTGGATCTGCTTCCTTTGATTTCCAGGAGGGCACCAGAAAAGCTGAGGAACTGCTTCAGCTCCACCGAGAGTACCAGCACGGTGTGAAATCGTTTGAGGAGTGGCTGGAGCAGGAAAAGGAGAAGCTGTGCTGCTGTTCGCACCTGGGGAATGACGTGGAGACCCTCGAAAATACACTCCGAGACCTAGAGGTAAAAAGTGATTTGCATTGATATAGCACCTTACACGTCCTTGAGACGCCCCAAAGCACTTTACAGCCAATGAAGTACTTTTTTGAAACGGAGGCACTGTTGTAATGTAGAAAACACGGCAGCTAAATTATGCACAGCAAGATCCCACAAACAGCCATGAAATAAATCACCAGATTGAGGGATAAAAGTTGGCCAGGACATCCTGCTCTTCTTCAAAATATTGAATGCATATCTTTTATGTCCACCTGAGAGCGCCTTTGACAACCACTGGATGTCTCAAAGCGCTTTACAGCCAATCAAGTACTTTTGGAGTGTAGTCTCTGTTGTAATGTGGGAAACGCGGCAGCCAATTTGCGCACAGCAAGCTCCCACAAGCAGCAATGTGACAATGACCAGATAATCTATTTTGTTATGTTGATGGAGGGATAAATATTGGCCAGGGCACTGAGGATAACTCTCCTGTTCTTCTTCGAAATCGTGTCATCGGATCTTTTGCGTCCCCCTGAGCAGGCAGACAGGGCCTTGGTTTAACGTCTCATCTGAAAGACGGCACCTCCGACAGTGCAGCACTCCCTCAGCACTGCACTAGAGTGTCAGCCTAGATTATGTGCTCAAGTCTCTGGAGTGAGATTTGAACCTATGATCTTCTGACTCAGAGGCGATACTGCTAGCAACCGAGCCACACCTGACATGAAAGATTCTCTGATGGGAGATTATGCGGTTCATTTCATGAATATATCCCGAGCAGCTGCCTTGCGTTGTATTAATGCAGCCCGACACAACCATATTGTTCCACAGGACCTGGAGAGGCACTGCACCGAGGGCCAGTCTTTAATGAGCGCTGTCCTTAGGAACCAGGAGAAGGTGACCCTGTCTGGATCCCCGTATGTGGAAGATCGCATTCTCGAATCCGCTCAGCGGGACTGGCACCTGTACCAGCGAAGGCTGGTCGAGGCGAAGGAGAGGGTCAACGCCACCCTGAACATGCTCAGGCGGCTGGAGAAGATGTTCCAGCAGGTCGACACATGGCTCTCTGACCTAGAGAGCAAGGTCAACCTGCGGACGGGAAGGAAGTCCGACCGAGACACGAAGGAGACTCAGCTACAACAGTTACAGGTGTGTACAGTGTAAACAACAACAGCACATTACTCTGCACTGCTGCTGATTGGTCTTTCCATTGCTCCATGCCTTACATTGCTGCGCCCTGACTAAATCTCCCCGACTGACTTATCTAGCCTATGTAAACATTGAAAAAAAGGGAGACTTACATTTATATAGCGCCTTTCATGACCACCAGATGTCTCACAGTGCTTTATAGCCAATGCCAATGCAGTACTTTTGGAGTGTAGTCACTGTTGTAATATGGAAAACGCAGCAGCCAAATTGCAGACAGCAAGCTTCCCACAAACAGCAATGTGATAATGACCAGATAATCTGTTTTTGTTATGTTGATTGAGGAATAAATATTGGCCTGGACACTAGGGAGAACACCCCTGCTCTTCTTCAGAATAGTGCCGTGGGATCTTTTACACTGAGAGGGCCGACGGGGCCTCGGTTTAACGTCTCATCCCAAAGACAGCACCTCAGACAGTGCAGCACACCCTCAGCATTGCACTGGAGTGTCAGCTTAGAATTTGGTGTTTTAGCTTCTGGGCATGGGACTCGAACCCCCACAACCTTCTGACTTAGAGGCAAGTGTGTTATCCACTGAGCCACAGCTGATACTGGCACTTTGCAAAGGTACGCTTTGAAGTTGAAATACAATCAAACTTTGAACTTAGAAACAGGAGGAGGCCATTCAGCCCCTCGAGCCTGTTCCGCTATTCAATTAGATCTTAGATGATCTGTATCTTAACCCTATTTACCCGCCTTAGTTCCAAATCCCTTGATACCCTTAAACAACAAAAATCTATCAATCTCATTTTTGAAATTTTCAGTTGACTCCCAGCCTCAACAGCTTTTGCGGGGTGGGGGTGGGGGGGGGGAGAGATTTCCAGATTTTCACCACCCTTTGTGTGAAGAAGTTCTTCCTGACATCAGCCCTGAATTTAATTTTAGTTATACCCCCTTGTTCTGTACTCTCCCACCAGAGGAAATAGTTTTTCTCTAGCTACCCTATCAAGTTCTTTAATCACCTCAATTAGATCACCTATTAATCTTCTATACTCAAGGCTAGTCTATGAAAACGGTCCTCATAATTTAGCCCAAAGCCCCAGTATCATTCTAGTGACTCTGTGCTACACCCTGTCCAAGGCCAATATATCCTTCCTGAGGTGAGGTGCTCAGAATTGAACAGGATATTCAGGATGGGGTCTGACCAAGGCTTTATATAACTGAAGCATCACTACCTCCCCTTTGTATTCCAGCCCCCTTGCG
Source organism: Pristiophorus japonicus (assembly GCF_044704955.1). NCBI lineage: Eukaryota > Metazoa > Chordata > Chondrichthyes > Pristiophoridae > Pristiophorus > Pristiophorus japonicus. The sequence continues at coordinate 146,260,685 of NC_091985.1, forward strand.
ATAAAAGCCAACTTTCCTTTAGCCTTTTAAACTATTTGGCACAAATGATGTTACTTGCTAAACACTGCTGTGTTATTTTACACCCCCACAGGCGCACTTACACAAACATGCATACAAACACACGCACATGCAGTTCACACGCACCCAGTTCTCTCTCACACACACACACACACACACACACACACACACATATGCGCACACATGTCACACACACTACTACACACATACACATATCCATCTCCTGCTGATGACAATCCTCCTCTAAGCAGACTTTCCCTGCACCTCTTTTGTCTGACGCCAACACAATCGGATCTTTTATTTTAAATCCATTGCAGCCCAGTTTTTGGAAGGTTTGCGCTAACCCACAGCAAAGCTTTGGTATCCGAAGTTTTAGATGGAGAAAAAAAGCCAGTGCTGGCTAACCAATAAGCTGTGTACAAATTAGGAGACGGGTTCTGCATGTGGCAGAAAAAAACATACAGCCTGGTTTGACCAGCACAAGTTAATTTTTTTCTCCAATCAGCCGTATTATTAGTTAGATTGAAATGACAGTGCGCGGATTATTCATTTTCCCTTCTGTCTTATTAGAAATGGAATGAAGAAATCCTTGGTCGGAAGGATGAAGTGGAAAGGGTCGGCTTGCTAGCCCACCAAGTCCTGGAGGAGAGTCACATCAACAGCAGCGTGGGAAGTCAAGCTACCAAACTGGCTGCCAGATACCAGGGCATCCTGCTTCACGTGGTGGTATGTAGCCAACAGCCCAACAACCATGGTCCGTGCTGAACCGCAAACCCGCCTCTGGGCGCTCCAGCTTTTATCCTGTTTATTTGGAGGCTTTTTTCTCTCTTAAGTGTGTTGCTATTCACTCAGTGGAGTCGATTCCCTGGAATGTTACAGGGGTGAGGACCAACAGTTATGGAGAGAGAGCTGAGAAGTAGTGGGGGGGTGGGGGTGGGGGGGGGAGGGTGGGTTTCGCTCGAGATGAGAAGTTTAAGGGTGACCTGAGGGAGACCTTCAACATTACGAAAGGTTGTGAAAAAGTAAATCGTGACAGATTGTTTTCACTGGGCAGACAGGGTACGCATTTAGGGCAGTGACAAAAAGAATTAAAGGGAAGTTAAGATAAAGGTTCCTTTACACAGAGGGTGGTGAGCATGAGAAATGCTCTGCCACAAACATACTGCAGCAGAGCCCATAAATTCGTGTATAAGGGAATTGGATAGTTGCTCAAGAAAGAGGAATATTAAAGTGGAGTAGCAGCAGAGTGGGATTAGACTGGGTGGGATATTAAAGGGTATGGGGAGTGAGCAGGAGAGTGGGGGGGGAGACTGGGTGGGATATTAAAGGGTATGGGGAGTGAGCAGGAGAGTGGGGGGGGAGACTGGGTGGGATATTAAAGGGTATGGGGAGTGAGCAGGAGAGTGGGGGGGGAGACTGGGTGGGATATTAAAGGGTATGGGGAGTGAGCAGGAGAGTGGGGGGGGAGACTGGGTGGGATATTAAAGGGTATGGGGAGTGAGCAGGAGAGTGGGGGGGGAGACTGGGTGGGATATTAAAGGGTATGGGGAGTGAGCAGGAGAGTGGGGGGGGGGAGACTGGGCTTGATGGGTCGCATGTTCTGTTTCTGTACTGGAAGATTCCATGATTCAGTCTCCATTCCGGGTTACCCATGGACCAGTAGACGGACGTGTGTTACAGCAGCCCAAGAGATGAATCTGCCGTGGCTTTTCCCTGCCTCTCTGTGGGTAGGTGTTTGGGCTATGGTCTCCAATGCAGTGGAACCAAGACTGGAGATTCAGCAAATCTGGGGGATCCAAATCTGGGGGCACCAAAGTTAGGGAGGGACCAAAACGTGGGCGCCCAACGTTTGGGGGATCCAAGTCTGGGGAAACAAAATGTGGGGGAGACCAAACCTAAATCTGGGGGGGGGGCAAAAGCTTGTGGATTGTGAGGGGCCGAAATTGCCCCTTTCTATAAGAACTGTGGCCGCCTCTTTGTGGTCGCCGACATTTCATAAATTGCCCTCCATTATTTTGCAGCGATGCTCGTCGTCTGTACGTCGTCGATGCTCGGGTACGCGCTGACCCCTCACGACCGACGGCGATCCCTTTTCCAGGAGCAGATTGGCTGCTGCTCCGTTCCCCCGACAGCTTTCCCCGGCGGGAAGCTGTGTGTGGCTCGGCGGCGCGTCCGCCCTTAAAGGGGAGGACGCGCTGCCGTGGCCGCCATTTTATTTGAATTGTCGGCTGACTCCAAGGTTGGCCCAACGATGGTAGCCACGGGCACGGCAGGGACGCCAACAGGGGACCGGGCCGCTAGCCCAGACAAAAGAAACATCTTCAAGATCGGTGAGTGTGTCCCCTTTCAGTCAGAGGGCAATTTTGGGCCCCGAATCTCTTCAAAGCTCATTCACAGGGGATGGTCCTTTTAAATCACCATGGCACCCATCAGCATGTTTACAGCTTCTAGCAGATGCACATGGATTGAAAAGTCTCTTCCCGCAGGACCAGACCAAGTTGCTGAGAGAGGAGCTGAGAGCCTTGGAGGAAGCTGATTCAGCACTGAGCGCCTACACAGACTGGCTCAGGGCGGCACAGAAGAACTTCAAAAACATGGCTGTGGCTTTAAACGTGGTGGACAAAATCGCCATGGAAAACAAGATTAAAAAGTTTGAGGTAAGAGAAAAGGAAATGCAAACGTATAAGATTATGAGGGGGCTTGACAAGGTGGATGCAGAGAGGATGTTTCCACTGATAGGGGAGAGTAGAACTAGGGGGCATGATCTTAGAATAAGGGGCCGCCCATTTAAAACTGAGATGAGGAGTGTAAAGTCCTCACTCAATGGCACAAAACCCACACGAGGCACATTCTATGGACAAGGTCACTCTATGGCCTGAACCTTTATTCACGGGACCAAGAAGTGATGACCCTGCTTGGGACCTCCCTTTATTTACCTGGATAACCAGGTAAGGAGTGTCTCCCACAAGTTCATCCCCTGTGGTCAAGGTGTGCATTACTTAAGTATGTACAGTATTGCAGTGGTGTTACATAGAGGTTACATACATGACGAGGAGGAATTTCTTCGCTCAGTGGGTTGTAAATCTGTGGAATTCGCTGCCCCAGAGAGCTGTGGAAGCTGGGTCATTGAATATATTTAAGACAGAGATAGACAGTTTCTTAACCGATAAGGGAATAAGGGGTTATGGGGAGCGGGCGGGGAAGTGGAACTGAGTCCATGATCGGAACAGCCATGATCTTATTGAATGGTGGAGCAGGCTCGAGTGGCCGTATGGCCTACTCCTGCTTCTATTTCGTATGTTCTTATGTCATCGACCTAAAACACTGGGGGGAGCTCATTATAAATACGCATGTAGATTTATATACCAGGTGTGTGTTGCACATTGGTGCTCCCGGAGCAGAGCTCTACACATCACGAGCACACATTGGGAACTTACTCCTGGAGGTCAAGGCAACCCACCCAGTTTTCCGATGGATAGAAATTCCTGCAGGCTCACAGACCTCCAATTCCCGAATTCCTGATGCGTGCTCCCATCATGCAAAGCTGTATGCTAGGAGTGCTAATTCATAACACGTTTCCCCTCGCCCAATGCAAGTGGCCGGTGCGGTGTTTTATTCTGTGTTCACAATGCTGTTGCCTTGTTGGATCGATGTTCGTGTTCTGATTTAGGATTGGTCCAGTGTGGCAACAATACTAAGAACAAAACTCTCCAAACCTTCAGACACTAAATTCAAGTAGGAGAAACCACAGTGAGTAAGAACTAGAAAGAAAGAGCGCCCTTCACGACCACTGGGCGTCCCAAAGCACTTTACAGCCAATGAAGTGTAGTCACTGTTGTAATGTAAGAAACGCAGCAGCCAATTTGCGCACAGCAAGCTCCCACAAACAGCAATGGCATAAAGACCAGAAAATCTGATGATAGAGCGTTAAATATTGCCCAGGCCACCGGGGATAACTCCCCTGCTCTCTTTGAAATAGTGCCATGGGAACTTTTACATCCACCTGAGAGAGCAGACAGGGCCTCAGTTTACCATCTCATCTGAACGACAGGACCTCCAACAGTGTAGCAGTCCCTCAGCACTGCACTAGAGTATCAGCTCAGATTTTTGGGTTCGAGTCGCTGGAGTGGAACTTGAACCCAGAACCTTCTGACTCAGAGGTGAGAGTGCGACCCACTGAGTCACCGGCTGACACACCAAAAGCTATAAGCCCAAAAGCTCCAAGTGGCCTGGAAGTCAATACAGATTTTTAACGAGGTGAGTGATTGGATAGATATGGATGTGCTGTACATGGATCTTCAGAAGGGTTTAATAAGATGCCTCACAAGAGGCCTGTTGGAGAAAGTCAGGTATCTGGCAGAAATGGCAATGCAGAAGCAGGGATAGAGAGTCGAATGATGAGCATGAAACAAGGGTTGCGAAATTGCCCTTCTTTATAGCCCCATTAAAACCTACGGGGCGCACTAATGGGGCGCAATGAGGTTATTGCCCGGGGGAAGGAGTCGATAGCGCCTCCGGGGAAATTGCCCCGAAGGTTTGGGGGGCGTTGTGCCGTTAGCGCCGTGCCCTGCGATTTGTGCCCTGGGCTGGCGCAAACACGGCGATGAGGTCATCCCCGTGCCAACACTTTCACGCCCTGCAATGGGAATTGCCCCCCCCCCCCCGGGCAACAAAGATGCCATCGGCCGATGTCATTGCCAGGCTGCCCCTTAAAGGGTAGGCCGTTTGTGCCATGGGCTGCCATATTTTTCTATCATCCAACTCTTCTGTCGGCCCGACAATGGTGGCTCTCAACTCGGCCGGGCCTCCATCCTGCGGCAATTCGTTATGGGTGCCGGGCTGTTGGCCCGGTCGAGGGTCGCCTGGTGGCCGAGTGCCGGCTGCCAAAGGGACTGCAGAGTGTGTAGTGCGCGCAGCGGCCCTCCCCTTTAATTGAAGTGCAGGGGCGTTCTGCCGCGTCAGCGCTACATGGAGCATCCGTGTAGCGCTGACATTGCCGGCGGGGCGCTGGGCTCCGGAGCGTGGCGCTGGATACGGCACCACTCTACCGCCCCGGGAGCACCTCTCTTCGCCTGCAGAGCACCTCCGATAGCGCTCCGCCTCCGTTGAGGGGCGGAAGGGCCGAATTCCGAGCCGAGGCCAGAACTTTCAGGCTGGGCGATAAATGTCCCAGCCCTGGAAGGTTACTGCCTCCAAATGGGCCGCTGGGCAATTCCGCCCCCAAGGAGTTGGGGTAAATGGGTGTTGCTTGCACTGGAAAAGGATTGAAGTGTTGTACCCTAGTGGTCAGTGCTGGGTTCACTTTTGTTCTCCGTATGTCTTTGGACACACTGGACATAATTTCCGATCCACTCTGTCCCTTCGGCTTCATTATGGCCCACGAGTATATGAGAGACCAATTCATTAACATTCCCTTTGGTCCAAAACACCCTGATTGGTAAAGAAAAGATGTTTGAAAAGCCTTAAAGGGGACAATGGAATACTCGAGCATACACAGCATTGTGAGCAGTTTGTGGCCTCCTGCGTAGCCTTTATGTTTCAGAGATGCTGTTTCATTTCCAGACCCTGCACAATGACATTGACATGGGGAACAACTTACTGAAGATGATTCTTGAGAAGAGCAAGAAGGCCATCGAGTGCCTGGAGGGGCCTGGAGCTCAGTGCCTTCGGGAGTCGATGAATGGCCATATTGGCCAACTCAATGAGCTGACCAGCTCCATCAGGCGGGAGCGTGGCAATCTGGAGAAATGTCTGTACCTCACGAAAGAGTTCTTGGACAAGTACCAGAGCCAAACCAAGTGGTTGGCAGAGTATCAGGCTATCTTACAGATCCCCGTGGAACCAAAAGTGGAACTGTATGAGAAGAAAGCCCAGCTAGCCAAATACAAGGTAAGGGGAACTCAGAAAACTGGCTAAATAACAATAAAAACATATAGTTCGACTTATTGTGTACTGAAAGAAATGTTTATATCTATCGCACCTTTCATGACCTCGGGATGTTTCAATGAGCTTTACAGCCAATGAAGTACTTTTGAAGTGTAGTCATGTAGGAAACACGGCAGCCAATTTGCACACAGCAAGGTCCCACAAACAGCAATGAGATAATGATCAGATAATCTGTTTTTCAATGATGTTGGTTGAGGAATAAATATTGGCTAAGACACTGGGGAGAACTCCCCTGCTCTTCTTCAAAATAGTGCCATGGGATCTTTTAAGAGGGCAGACGGGGCCTCAGTTTAACATTTCATCCGAAAGAAGGAACCTCCAAGGTGAAGGTTCGAGAGGGTAATTCCAGAGCTCAGGGCCTAGATAGCTGATGGCACGGCCATCAATCATAGAGCAAAGGGAATCTAACACCTGCCCAAAATGTCAGGAGGAAAATATATGGAATACCTGAGTCTGATCCTGTTATAGTGGGAGATCAGCAAAAGAAATAAATCCTTAGGGGCTGTTCTTTCATCATTTAGCCCTACCACTGGTTTTCCGGTGGTATTTCGGTGCTATTTAAATATCGCGGTTTTTTTACCACCGAAATACCACTTTCACTCAAGGCCACTATTGTCATCAAACATGACCGGTGGCAGGGATAACTGTATTTTGTTCTTATTTTTGATTGTGCAGCACTCAAAGTAAAATGGGTGGTATTTTTGCGGGTGCTAAAAATGGTGGTATTGATGAATCTACCTCTGGTGGTAATTTTCGGTGTTGGAGTCTTGGCCGAAGGTAAAAGAAGTGCAGGGTGGGAGCTGATGTTTTATTGCTGTTTATGTTGTAGTTCTTGTAGTTGTTCTTGTTGTGTTATTGTTATATTGTTGTTGTTGCAAACATTTTTAAAATGTTGAAGTAAAAAAAATTATTTATTCATTGACTTTTACATTTTTCAAATTTACAACATTTTATAACATTTTGATAAACCTAATCATTCTTGTACTGTGTCTAACTTTTAGAAAATGAAGGGTAAAACTCAACGATAGACTGGGCGGTAAAGGTGAAACGTAACTCTCACTGTTCAAGCAAACGTTGATTTATGAGCTGCTGATGTTCTCTAATATCCTCAAATATTCTCAAAATGTTCTCAAAATGTCCTCCAATTTTCTTAAATATCCTTAAAATGTCCTCAAATAATCCACTAAAAGCCTCAAATAACCTTAAATTCTGACTCTGAACTCACAAAGATGTCTGTGTAAAGCTCAGCCTTCTCTCACGTGGAATGGACGGCAGCTCCGTTTTTTAAAATAGCCTCCATAGCATTGGATTCAATCAGATAAGATCAGATAAGACGGCACTTTTCTTGGTAATTTAGGCCAGTGGTAAAAATGATGGTATTGATGAATTTACCTCTGGTGGTAATTTTCGGTGGTATTTCGGTGTTGCACATTTAATGATGTCATAAAAACGGCAAAAAAATAAGATCGGTGGTATTTTTACCACCGGTGGTAAATCACTAATGAATTTAACACCGGTGGTATTTTGGTGCTAAATTATGAATTCGGCGATATTTCAGTGGTAATCGGCGATGAATTTACCACCGGTGGTATTTTTGGTGGTAAATGATCGAAGAAATGACGAAAATCCTGCCCAGGGCAGTTTCTGTTGTTTTACTTCACGCCAAACATCATTCTCCCAAACTTCATATCTGCTTTGCCCTATAATCATCAAATTTTTCTCATTTTGCAGTCCACAATTGTTTCATTTTAAAATATGACTGTTGCGGAATTGTTGGCCATATGATGCTCGGACCTAACCTCTTCTCTCTGCCTCAGGCCATCCAGCAGACGATCGTGTCTCACGAACCAGGGATAAAGTTGGTGATCGAGAAAGGCGAAGCTGTCTTCGAGCTCATTCACGACCCTGCCGTCGGTGACAATCTCAAGAGGCTACTGTCAGATTACCAGGAGCTGTGCTCCACAGTGATGGTAAGTGCCCTAGGGTCAGGATAAGGCTCCCCAGGGTCAGAGTGAAGTCTCCAGGGTCAGGGTATGGGCTTCAGGGTCAGGGTAAGGATCCCAGGGTCGGGGTAAGGGTCCCAGGGTCAGGGTCCCAGGGTCAGGGTAAGGGTCCCAGGGTCAGGGTCCCAGGGTCAGGGTAAGGGTCCCAGGGTCAGAGTAGGGCCCCAAGGTCAGGGTAAAGGGCCCCAGGGTCCGAGTGAGAGTCCCAGGGTCAGGGTAGGGCTGCAGGATCAGGGTAAGGGTCCCAGGGTCGGGTAAGGGCCCCAGTGTCAGAGTGAGGATCCCAGAGTCAGGGTTAGGGTTCCAGGGTCAGGGTAGGGCCCCAAGGTCAGGGTAAAGGGCCCCAGGGTCAGGGTAACGGTCCCCAGGGTCAGGATAAAGGGACGCAGGGTCAGGGTAAGTGCCACGGGGTCAGGGTAAGTGTCCCGGGGTCAGGGCCTCCAGGATAAGGGTAGGGCCCCAGGGAAAGGACCCCCAGGATCAGGGTAAATGTCCCCAGGGTCAGGGTAAGGGCCCCAGGGTCAGGGTCCCAGGATTGGGGTAAGGGCCCCAGGGTCCCAGGGTTGGGGGTAAGGGCCCCAGGGTCCGAGTGAGGGTCCCAGGGTCAGGGTCCCAGCCTCAGGGTAAGGGTCCCAGGGTCAGGGTCCCAGGGTCGGGGGTAAGGGTCCCAGGTTCAGGGTAAGGGCCCCAGGGTCCGAGTGAGGGTCCCAGGGTCAGGGTAAGGGCCCCAGTGTCAGAGTGAGGGTCCCAGGGTCAGGGTTAGGGTTCCAGGGTCAGGGTAGGGCCCCAAGGTCAGGGTAAAGGGCCCCAGGGTCAGGGTAACGGTCCCCAGGGTCAGGATAGGGACCCAGGGTCAGGGTAGGGCCCCAGGGTCAGGGTAAGTGTCACGGGGTCAGGGTAAGTGTCCCGGGGTCAGGGCCTCCAGGGTCAGGGTAGGGCGCCAGGGAAAGGGCCCCCAGGATCAGGGTAAATGTCCCCAGGATCAGGGTAAGGGCCCCAGGGTCAGGGTAAATGCCCCAGGGTCAGGGTAAAGGCCCCAGGGTCAGGGTAAAGGCCCCAAGGTCAGGGTCCCAGGGTCAGGGTAAGGGCCCCAGGGTTAGGGTAAGAGTCCCAGGGTCAGGGTAACGGTCCCAGGGTCAGGGTAAGGGCCCCCAGGGTCAGGGTAAGGGCCCCCAGGGTCAGGGTAAGGGTCCCAGGGTCAGGGTAAAGGGTCCCAGGGTCAGGGTAAGGGTCCCAGGGTCAGGGTAAGGCCCCAGGGTCAGGGTAAGGGCCCCAGGGTCAGGGTAAAGGGTCCCAGGGTCAGGGTAAAGGTCCCAGGGTCAGGGTAAGGCCCCAGGGTCAGGGTAAGGGTCCCATGGTCAGGGTAAAGGGTCCCAGGGTCAGGGTAAAGGTCCCAGGATCATGGTAAAGGCCCCAGGGTCAGGATAAAGGCTCCAGGGTCAGGGTCCCAGGGTCAGGGTAAGGGTCCCAGGGTCAGGGTAAAGGTCCCAGGGTCAGGGTAAGGGCCCCCAGGGTCAGGGTAAAGGCTCCAGGGTCAGGGTCCCAGGGTCAGGGTAAGGGTCCCAGGGTCAGGGTAAGGGCCCCCAGGGTCAGGGTAAGGCCCCCAGGGTCAGGGTAAGGGCCCCAGGGTCAGGGTAAAGGGTCCCAGGGTCAGGGTAAAGGGTCCCAGGGTCAGGGTAAAGGTCCCAGGGTCAGGGTAAGAGCCCCAGGACTCAGTACAGGAGACCTCTCCCAGCCTGGACACAGACAAAGCTGACGGATTGACTGTACAGGAGATTAGTCTGAGCCTGTACGAGACTCCCGTCCCACACCAAGGTGGATGTTTCTTAACTGCCCTCTGAAGTGGCCTAGCAAGATACTCAGTTGAATCAGCACCTTGTCAGTGCAGCAAGGGATAGGTAACAGATGCCAGCCTTGGCAGCAATGCACACATCCCGAGAATAACTTTAGATAAAACTCCCCGACTGTTACTGGGCTCCTGCAGATGTTGTGCCAATGTTTCGCTGTTCTTTCTTTCCAAGGTCTGCGTGCAGAATCTGGAAGAGAAGGTAAGGGAGCACGAGGATTATAACAGTAATCTGCAGGAGGTGGAAAAGTGGCTGCTCCAGATCTCCACCAGGCTGGTGGCCCCCGACACAACCCAGAGCACCAATCTGGAGATGGCAACACAGCACCTGGCCAGACACAAGGTGCGTGCTGGGATTTACACTGACTGTACATGCTAAAAATGGTTCTTATTTACAAACGTTACAAGATTGAGATTGTGCCGGTATTTCTCCGCACCGGGAGAAGATAGGAAGAGGAGGAGGCCATTGTAAGGGGTTTTCACAGGGTTGTTGTGCCTTGGGTGTCTCTCTCTGGGCTTCTGCCTTCACAGCTTCCAATTTATTTGACAAGGTGTATCTCAACAAACAGCAGTACATCAACAAAACAATCCCCTTAAATCCCACTAAACGGACACAACGAAAATCTTTACACAAGTTTAGCAGTACAATGCCCAACCTCCCACCTTTCCTGGCCTAACTGAGTTGGGAGTTCTGGGGACCAGAGGTTATACTCACTACTGTGCCTTCTGCAGTCTAGTGGTTTGTTTCTTCTATCTTCGGTGTCTTTGGACACTGGTTTTCCTTCAGTGTCGAGAGTCTTGCTGGTTGTTGGATGACGAGGGCAGGGAACCACCCACACTACATCAGAAACCCCTTTTTATAGCCAGATTATCCAGTCCTCCTCTCCTGCTGAAATCGATTCTTCCCATTGGTGGACTTTGTGATTTTGAAAAGTGCAGCAGGTTTAGATTATTGTGGGTTTTTTCCACTGATGCTAACCTACTCAAGGTTTGAATGGGTGTTGATTGCGTTGGCCTCCTGTAGCCATTGTGTAGGCCCTTGGGTTGTTTTTGGGTTCCCTGGTTTCTAAAGGTCTGTATAATTTTCCTTCAATTCAGTTTTTCTAACCTACTCAAGGTTTGAGTAGGTATTAGTTGGGTTGGCCTCCTGTAGCCATTGTGTAGGTCCTTGGTTTGTTTTGGGTTCCCTAGTTTTCTGAAGATCTGCATAATTCCCTTCCATAGTGTAAACATGGGGAAGACAATAGTCCGATAATGGCTGTGAGTCAGTCCCAGTTTTCGAGCAAGTGCTCTCCCATTGGCTTGAAAGCCCCATGCTTCGGGCTGACTCTGTCTCACCATTGGCCCTCCGGTGTCCTCCCCCGTCCAATCACTGCTCTGCCAAGGTCAAACTGTATCGGTTTCAATTCACAGCACAGACTGATCCCACAGCCCTTTTCCTTCTGGGTAAAATGAGGGGGTTTTCGTCCTCCCCTACATAATCCCCCATCTGACACAGTCAGACACCACTCGAGTGTGTCAAAGTTCAGGGTGCTGAGAAAACCCGAGGTCTCCCAAATTGCCCAACTTTCCCCAGTTTAACTCTAAACTGATCCCGTCGATATATATCGTCATTCCTTTTAACGCGGTACAAAACACAGAATCCAACAGGTTACAATATATGACAGCAATATACATATATGTACTTAAGATTACAGCAGCAATTGTACATTGAGTCTCATTTCAGTCTTAACCGTAAAACAAAGAAACCTGCCCTGCAAACTCCCCAGGGGCCATGTATGAAAACGCAGTCATCCCTGGGAATAACAAAACCGCCTAAGTGTCGCGGTCAAGCTTTGTTTACACGTCTTGAGTGTTTAGCAACGGCTCTCCTGGCTGTGTAGTAGCCTGAGGAACTGCTTTCTTTTTCTTATTCTCCTGAGCTTACAGCTTGTAACTAGCAGATAAGCTACAATCAGGAGTTGGCCGATTACTAAGGCATGCGATCCCACCCGAATCCATGCAGGTATGTCTGCCCGTATTCCCAAATCCCACCATGCTGGGGGTTTAATCTGGGCAATCTCCCCTGCTAGAATTTCAGTTTTCTGCTCCATGGTGTAAAAATGTTTTTGAGACAAATCCACTGCCTGGAGGAGGGCTGTAAGTTTCTCAGGTAGTGGGGCAATGGGATAGACAAACTGGGCGACATATTGTTGTAGATGGCTGAGGTTGTTTTGTACTGTGAGGTGAATCGTGGATGGTTCAGGGATGGGTGTGATTCTGGTGTGTGCCACTTGAACCTCTGCCCTGGGTTTAAAGCAAAAGCTGCTGTACGGTATTGGACACCACCTTTCCGGTCCGTGTTCATACCATTGGGCACTTGTGGTGACACAATATGTCCCACCGCTTACATATGCTACCTGTGGAGGCATGTGGTTAGGGGCCATTACCTCCATTGTGCAATTGATAGGCTCTGCCCCAGCAGTGCTGAACCCGCATTGTGGCCTTGCAAAAGCGTTCAAGTGCTGGGGGCACAGGATTACCTGTGCTCCCCTGCTCCGACAACCCGAGAGATCTGTACCTGTCACAGTGTGCTCCCACATTGTGACATAAGGTGGGACCTCTTGGAATCGAAAATGCACCCCTCCACGAATGACTCCCACATTCTCCACTCGGTACAGGGGTGCTAGTCGTGGGGCCCCCATCACGGGCATCCTGACCACCACACCCATGATGGTATGATTTGACTTTCCACAGTCCACCGGTACCGGGTAGGCTTCCGACGCTACACGAAGTTGGCAAGGACTCAAAACATTATCATAAGGGTGCAGTGCTGCTAAGTGCTGGTTGCTGATCCAGGAGGGGACCCGTCCCTGTCTCAGATCCTCGAGGTTACTCCGTCCCTCTCCCAGCAACCAGGCCCCATAGAGCACGCACACCTCATTTTGGGCGGCTTGATCGGAGGCGTTTCTATCCTCCCGAATCAAGGCGTTTATAGCCCTGGCCTGTGCCTCCAATTGAGAGATAATCTCCTTTAAGTGAACTATCATTGCCACCTCTTCGTGGAGCACAGATCCCACTACGGTATTCTCGTCCCCCAGGATTTTGCGCAGCTGATTCTTTAACCCATTTATCTGGAGGGCCAACTGCATGTTATCCAAACTGTTTATGGCGGACGCCCCGGTGTTAAACCCCGTGAAAATGTCATTTAAAGTGCCACGCCTCTGCCTGCCCGGTTCGGCCCTATCCCACTATTTATACAAGTCTGTCACTTTGACATCCCCGAAGTCCAGTTCATAGAACTTCCGGAACATCTCCCGCAGCAGAGCCTGGTATAACAGCTCGGTTTCCCGGGGACACCACGTAGGTAGGCGGACTTCTGTCAGATTTAGCACCACTGATGCCACTGCGTAGTGTACCCCCTGATAAAGTAGTTTCTCGGTAGGGACCAACACTAAACCATTCCCCGGCCCCCTGGTTGCTGTCGGGCACTCGTGTGGGACGGTGGGCTTGGCCGTGGGTGGGGGTTTTCTTTCCCGAACTACAAGTTCGGTGGCGTTTACTGGTACCCGGGGATTGGGGGTCACACACGCCTCCCCGCTGCGATCCCATACCACCCCATCCCCGACATCCTGCCACCACCTATAGAAAGCAATGGAGACCCCCTCTGAACACACGCCAGTGGATCCCCACATACACAAATAAATTCCTTGGTCGTACGCCCACCATTTCTCCCAGCACACCGTTACCCCGCCAGATGACCCCATGATGGTTCGATAGGTATCATTATCCAGACGTTCCCAGTCCGAGTGTCGGTCTCCCACATCCCTCTTGAGCTTTCTGAGCCACCACCACCGTCCCAGAGGTATGTCCCCTTGGCAAGTTAGGCATACCTTCCTGCCTTCTGTCACTCTCACTCTGGAAGTGGCCACAGTGATCTCCGGGCAGGGGATGGAGGCCTCTCCGTAGGTAAAGTCCTTATGGTTGGAGTACTTGGTGGAGTTCGATCCCAACCACCCAGGCCATTTCCCCTCGTGGGAGTAGGTGACCCGGCCATCCGCCGCCAGAGTCCCTTCTCCTGTGGTCACTGTCAGCGCTCTGCCCCCAGAGCATCCGAAAACCAGGAAGTCCTCGGTGTCCCCTCAGTGCCCGGTGCAGATCCTTAGCGATACCAGCATCACTAACGTCCAGTAGGGAGGTGTTGACACCTGAAAGGCAAGAAGAACATGGTCTTGAGAGACCTCTCCAGGCTCGGCCCACTTAACATGTTCCGAACATAAAATGCTGTACCCAACCGTCACTGCCTTACCTAAACACATATACTCACAACACAAAGTAACAAAACAGGAAGGGAAAATATACACACCGCCACCCGTCCCCGGGTGGCCAGGCTATATCCTGTCACTGTACAGGCGTCGTCGACCACTCGGCTGACCGTACCCTGGGGACCAGGATGCCCTCCGCTGAGGGGCTCGTATAGTCCCCCTTAATGAGTCTTGTGCTGCCCTCCAAGGCCGTCCCGAGCCCCGGATAATTGGTGGGAGACCCTTGCTAGCGCAACAGAGCACCCTCCCTGTTGTCTTTCACCGTATCGGTCTGGGGCGGGAGGCTAAGTAAACAGGGGACCACGGCGCCCTGGGCTGTGGCACTCTGTTACTCCTCCTTACTGTCGGTGCAGAGTCCCACGTTATGGGCTGCAGTGACATCTCCTCCACCTCTTGGGCTAGCCCCAGCTGATCCACCATGGGAGGTTCAGCTTCCCCTTGGACCTTGCTAATGGTAGAGCCTTTCTCCCTACTTCTGTTAGTGGGCTGGGAACCTCTACCCAGTGGTGGGATAGCCTTACAGGAGCAGTGAACCAGTCCTGGCTGTAGAGCTTCGGGGCCCGCTGCCTCCTCCGGAGCCTCCAAATCCACCGGGGCCTGTTCTTCCCCCAGTGCCTGATTCCCTTCCCTTGCTCGTCCCCTCTGTTTTTTACCTCTTTTGGGGTCAAACAATTTACACTGATTAATGTGATACCACTTCACCCGGCGAGGCAGTCGAACCGCATAGACCATAGGGCTAGCCTTGTCGACGATGCTGTATGGTCCCATATACAGTGGTTCAAATACCCCGACCCGGGCGAAGCTTCTCACCATCACCTGGTCGCCCACCTCCCAATCATGGTGACTGCGGGGTTCCAGCAGCAGCCGATTGGCACGGTGCTGTTTACCCATGTTGTTGGCCGCCTGCCAGTGAATCTGTTGAAGCTGTTCAAACAGATTCCTGACGAAGCGGTCCCGGTTCACCTCTCGGAGCTGCCCTTCGGTGAGAACCGGCGCCAACACATGCACTGGGGTTCTCATGATCCGGCCCGTCATCAGCTCATGGGGTGAGTACCCTGTGCTCTTTGACTGACTGGCCCGGATTCCCATGAGGACCAACGGTAAGACCTCCACCCACTTGTTCGGTGAGTCTCCCGTCTCCTTGCGCAGCCTTTCCTTTAGGGTCCGGTTCAGGCGTTCTACGGGGCCTGAGGACTGAGGGTTGTAGGCGACATGCCATTTGGCTTTTATCCCCAGCACCTTTAGGGTGGCCTGCATCACCTGGCCGGTGAAGTGGCTTTCCCGGTCGGACTCCACGATTTGAGGTAGACCCCACCGAGAGAACACCTCCCTTACCAGGATTTTTGCAGTCCCCACCGCGGTAGCTGTTCGGCAAGGGAAGGCTTCCACCCACTTGGAAAACACATCCACCAGCACTAGGCAGTATTTATAACCTCCCTGGGTGGCCAGTAGGGGTCCGATGTAGTCGATCTGGATCGACTGCCATGGTCCCTCTACCCGCCTGACGTGTCCCATAGACACCTTCCTTTTCTGAGGGTCTGGGTTGTTTGCAGCGCAAACCAGACAGCCCGCACAGAAGTTGCGGATGTATTCCCGGAGGTCTGGCCACCACCCTGCCTTTTCTACCCGTTGCCAGGTAGATTCCGGCCCAGGGTGTCCCGCACCTGGACCCTCATGGGCCAGCTGAAGGAATTCCCTCCGGTGTTGTGGCGGCACTACCCTTTTGTCCCCTTTAAATAACATGCCTTCCCGCACAGCAATATCTGCAGCATTGTATGGACCCTCCGCCTTTTCCCCCTTTTTGATAGCAGCCAAGACAGCCTTCAGGATCGGATCCTGCATCTGGACTACTTTAAGGTCTGGGGCCGCAGCTGCCCCTACGCTCCCTTGTGTCCCTGGCTTGCTTCTTGCTGCTGCTATCCTGCCTGCCTCGTATGGGTCCCATGGGCGACCTGTGCGAGCACCTTCCCTTGCCAGCAGGTCTGCCTGCTGGTTACCTTCCCCCCGTGGCTCAGTTTTGGAGTGGGCCTTTACCTTATGGATATATACATCCCCGGTTTCTCCCACTGCAGCCACGATCTTTTCTAGCAGGGGTTTGGTCACAAGGGGCTTCCCATCCGCAGAGGTGTACCCCCGGCGTGACCAAATCGCCAGATACTCTGTACACGAATTGCAAGTGAACATGCTGTCCGAGCAAATCGTGTATGGGGTAGGGAATTCCTCGGGGTGTGTGACCACATACATCACCGCCGAGAGTTCCGCCTGCTGGGCGCTCAGGGTGCATGGGAGTTTAAGAGCCAAGGCAATTCCTGCCTTGGGATCCCAAACTCCGCAGCCCGTGAGTCTTATACCCGCGGACACTGAACTGGAGCCATCAACGTAGATCTTGCGGCCTGTGGGGTGTATCCCTGCCCGAAATCCAAAGTTAATGTCTCATACTCCCTCCACAGAGCATCTATGCGGCTGCCCTGGATAGATTAAATTTGCTGCGAGCCTGGGCTCGCAGAGGCCCTTGACCTTTAAAGTCATTTGGGAGAGGAGGAGGGTCCAGCGAGTGATTCTAGCACTGCTCACTGTCCCGTCCTTAATCCTCCCGTCCAACAGCATCTGCGTCGGGGTATGATGGGTGAGGAGTGTAATGGGGGATATTCCGGTAAAGATCTGAGCTTTCTTTACTGCCCAGTGGGTGGCAAGCAAGTGCCTCTCACAATTGGAGTATCCCTTTTCTACCTCCGTGAGGACCCTGGAGGAGTGCACCACTGGTCTCAGCTGACCGTTTCGCCCCTGGAGCAACACTGCACTTAAACTGTCACCACTGGCTGCCACCTCCAGGAAGAATTCCTCCCCCCCATCAATTGCCCCTAGGGCTGGTGCTACCTGCAGGTCTCTCTTAAGACGGACAAATGCTGCCTCACAGCCCTCGTCCCATTCCCACTCGACCCCCTTATGTAGGAGTCTGAGCAGAGGGGCGGCAGTGGCTGCATAGTCCTCGATGAAGTCCCTACAGTAGCCAGTGATTCCCAGGAAAGACCTTACCCCCGACACATCCCTAGGGACAAGGAGTTCTTGCACTGCCTTTCTTCTAGCCTCATCAATGGCCCTTTCTCCTGCCCTTATCGTCAGGCCCAGGAATTTTACCTCTCCTAGACCTATCTGGGCTTTCTTGGGGTTAACTTTAAAACCCCCTTCCTTCAGTAAGACCAGCAGTTCGGCCAGCAGTGGACCGTGTTCCTCACTGCTGTCTGTGAACAACAACAGGTCGTCCACATACTGGACCAGCTGGTGTGGCTGGCTGAAGCCTTTTAAGCAGTTCGCCATGCATTGTGAAAGATGCTGGGACTATTATGAAAGCCCTGTGGGAGGCAGCTCCATGTATACTGCTGTTCCCGGAAGGTGAAGGCAAACTTGTACTGGTCTTCCCTCCGCACAGGGATAGACCAGAACCCGTTGGATATGTCGAACACTGTGAACGTGGTTGCGGATGCAGGGATTTCCCCTATCAGATCCGCAACCGCCGCTACTGTGGGGGCACAAGCTGGGATGTTTTTATTGAGCACCCTATAATCCAACGTAGCCCTCCAAGAATTGTCCGGTTTCCTAACCGGCCAAAGCGAGGAGTTGACATGGGTGGCTATGGGTCTCAAAACACCCTGCTCGACAAGCGAGCTTAAAGCTGTCTCCAAGTCTGCTTCTGCCTCTCGGGGAAAGCCATACTGCTTTTGCGGGCGGGACATGGGATCCCCATCTATTCTAACCTCCACTCCTGTGACTCTCCCACAATCGTGTTTATGGGTGGCAAATGCTGCAAGATTTGCTTGCACATAGGCCCGGTACTCGGCCGGGGTGTTACCGACCAGAACCTCCAGGTCGTAACCCCCTTTTGGCTTCATTGTACACAGAGTCCCTTTTCCCTGTTTCTTATCAATAACCATGACTTCTCCCTCTGCTCCCGTGCCCACTGTGCCCCATAGACAGTGATTCCTCAAGTCTACTAGGATCTGGCGAGCGATGATGAAATCAGCCCCCAAGATCCCTTTTCCCACCTGCTCCCAGTTCATCAGGACGCACTTCTATTGTGTTTGGAGTGCTCCTAAACGAACTGCGAGCGGGACTGAGAAAAACCCAGCCTTCTCATTACCTGTGAACCCAACTAGTTGATACGGCACCCCGTTTGATAGAGGTGAGGTTGCGGGGTCCTCAGAATGGACTATTGTGCTGGAAGCACCAGTGTCCAAAAGGTAGGCACCTAATACACCCTCAACCTCCATCTTGACCCAGGGTCGTCCCCAGGGGTCGTATTCTAGTGGGCACAGGTATGCAGGCTGGGTCTGGGCTAGTCACGGCCTCTGTACTGGCAGGGTTGCTGGTGCTTCCCTGCCTGTTGCCGTGGTTACCTTCCCAGTCCCCTCCAGCGCTGTCCTCACTGCAGCTACTATCTGGTCAAGGGATGGTGAGGAGCTTGCTCCACATCCCCCACACTGGGCGGCTCCTGAAGAACTTCTCCCCCCATATCTCTTTACTGGGCTCCTGCAATCCCTTTTAAAATGCCCAGCTTTCCCGCACCCGTAGCACACTCCCTCCTTATCAGATGAGCGGCCACCCTCCTGGTGCCATTCCCTTTTGGGAATCGGGTTGGGTTTTACTTCATTTACCCGACCTTTGGAGGTTTTCTCCTCCTCCCCTCCTCCATTCCGTTGGACCAGTGCCAGTTGCCTGACCACTGCTTCCTCGGTGAGGTTGGGGTCCCGGGAATCGAACCACAGTTCTGCCCTGGCCTTGAGCCGAGGCAAGCAGTTTGCCACCAGCATCCTCAGCCAGCGGCCAGTCTGTACCGCGGAAAGATTCGCCCGGTCGAGGAGCTCCCCACAGGCTGCGTGGTATACCACCCACAGCCCGTCCGCAAACGCCTGCGGGGTTTCCCCTGCGAGCTGCCTTGTCCTTTCGACCCGTTCGAAAGGACTGCCGTCATCGAAGCCCATAGCCTCAAGGACGGCCCTCTGGACCTCAGTAAATGTATGCTGTCCCCTCCGGCATTCTGCCGGTAGGGCCTGGTACAATTTGCTGTCCAGAGAGAAGAGCAGCAGCTTGGCTGTCTCTGCGTCGTCACACCCATTAATTTCCCCTGCCTGCATCACCTCCATGAAGTGGATAGATGGGTCCCCGCTGCGAGTGAGTTTGGCCAAATGGGCCACCATGGCCCTGAGTGATTGAACTCCATGGGGAATAATAAAGTCACTCTCCAGTGCTCCCCGACCTTGGCCACCTCCCTGTGGAGGACCGTACTTGCGCTGCCTGACCGGGCACATCCGCCCTTGTTCAGGATCTTTCTGCGCTGGTCCCTCTATCTCCGGCTGTCCCACCATACCCGGTGCAGCAGACAGTGCCTGGTCGCCTGATCCAGCCCTTAACTGATCCTCGGCAGGAGCCTCACATCCGTGCTGCCAAACGGGACACATTGGTCCTGCCCCCAGCCCTGGGTATGCTAATACCTGCATGCCCCGCCCCTCCTGGTACCCCACCGGACAAACCACCGGTGCCTCAGGAGGTGGTCGGGCGTCTCTTGCCTTTGGATTCTCCTCTACCCCCCAATACTCTCCTTTGTCCCCTGTGGACCCTCTGGGTCCTATCAAGGCGACCATCCCCTTTGCCTGGGATAGAGCGTGGGTGAGAGTTTTAATCCTCTCCTGGCAGGGACCGTGATCTGCAAACTCACTGCTACTGGCCACTTTATAGGCTGCCTGTACGTCTTTTAATTTATTCTCTAGTTCCCAAATTTTCTGGGTGTACTGAGAGTTCTGTTCCCGGAGGGACCCCTCACTACCCTTGGCCTCAGTGACCTGACACTGAAGATAGTCCCGGCTATTTCGGAAGGTCTCCTCCAACTGCCTCTTCCCTTGTTGCTCCTCAGCTAATTCGGCCAGCAGGTTGTCCCCAACCGCAGCCCGGATAGCAGAGAGCTCCTCTGATTTCTGAAGACGCTATTCCAAGTCCTTCACCCGCTGGTCGAGCTTTCGGACTTGGCGGGTGAGGCAGATAAGCCAGATGGCCTTTTCCACCCTGTGGTTGTGGTCCTTCCCTGCTGTCCACTGAGCAGCAGCATCCACTGGGCGCTCTGCCCGAGTGAGGGCTTGCACCCAAGGTTTGGTGAGGTTCACCTTGCCAAAAATGTATGAGGAAATTCTCTCCTCCATTTTAGTTTCCTCTCTTATCACCTCATCTGTTATATTAACATCTCCTGTTTGCTTATGTCCCTTCGTGGACGCCATGTTCTGTAAGGGGTTTTCACAGGGTTGTTGTTGTGCCTTGGGTGTCTCTCTCTGGGCTTCTGCCCTCACAGCTTATGCCTGGCCTGTGAGGTACCCGGAGTGCTGCAAGAGCACCCCTGGAGAGACTGTGTCCACAGCTTATGAAGAGGGTTTTGAGACTCGTGCGTCCCCACAGCTTATGCCTAGCCTGTGAGGCACCTGTGAGTGTCAAACACTCCTAAACCCTTCTTCCCTAGCCTGTGACACACAGTTGAGCATTTTCGAGGCGCTCCTAGCTTCCCTTACACTGTTCTGACATAAGACTCACGATCAGGAGATGTAATACAATAGAACTGAGACAAGGTGATTCCAAGAGGAACTTTGGGCTTCCAATTTATTTGACAAGGTGTATCTCAACAAACAGCAGTACACCAACAAAACAATCCCCCTAAATCCCACTAAACGGACACAACGAAAATCTTTACACAAGTTTAGCAGTACAATGCCCAACCTCCCACCTTTCCTGGCCTAACTGAGTTGGGAGTTCTGGGGACCAGAGGTTATACTCACTACTGTGCCTTCTGCAGTCTAGTGGTTTGTTTCTTCTATCTTCGGTGTCTTCGGACACTGGTTTTCCTTCAGTGTCGAGAGTCTTGCTGGTTGTTGGATGACGAGGGCAGGGAACCACCCACACTACATCAGAAACTCCTTTTTATAGCCAGATTATCCAGTCCTCCTCTCCTGCTGAAATCGATTCTTCCCATTGGTGGGCTTTGTGATTTTGAAAAATGCAGCAGGTTTAGATTATTGCGGGTTTTTTCCACTGATGCTAACCTACTCAAGGTTTGAATGGGTGTTGATTGCGTTGGCCTCCTGTAGCCATTGTGTAGGCCCTTGGGTTGTTTTTGGTTCCCTGGTTTCTAAAGGTCTGCATAATTTTCCTTCAATTCAGTTTTGTTAATTGGGTTGGCCTCCTGTAGCCATTGTGTAGGTCCTTGGTTTGTTTTGGGTTCCCTAGTTTTCTGAAGATCTGCATAATTTCCTTCCATAGTGTAAACATGGGGAAGACAATAGTCCGCTAATGGCTGTGAGTCAGTCCCACAGTTTTCGAGCAAGTGCTCTCCCATTGGCTTGAAAGCCCCATGCTTCCGGCTGACTCTGTCTCACCATTGGCCCTCCGGTGTCCTCCCCCGTCCAATCACTGCTCTGCCAAGGTCAAACTGTATCGGTTTCAATTCACAGCACAGACTGATCCCACAGCCCTTTTCCTTCTGGGTAAAATGAGGGGGTTTTCGTCCTCCCCTACACCATTCAGCCCCTCAAGCCAGTTCCGCCATTCAATTAGATCATGGCTGATCTGTATCTCAACTCCACTTACCCGCCTTTACTCCATATTTCTTGATACCCTTACCTATTGATCTCAGTCTGGAAAGCTCCAATTGTATCCGAGCATCCGCAGCCTTTTGGGCGAGAGAGTTCCAGATTTTCACTACTTTGAGTTAACATGTGCTTTCTGACATCTGAAAAGCCCAGCTCCAATTTCAAGGTTATGACCCTTTGTTTCAGACTCCCCCATCGGAAGAAATTGTTTCTCTCTAACGACCCTCTAAATTCCTTTCATCATCTTAAACACCTCAATTAGATTGCCCCTGAATCTTCTATACCCGCGGGAATACAAGCCTAGTCTACGCAACTTGTGCTCATAACCTGTGCTCAGAATTGGTGTATCGGGAGTTCAGGCTCGTTCCTGATTCGAGGCTCCCTCCTCGATTTCCCCTCGATTCGTTCTGACGGGTCAATGCTCTGGACCTGTGCGGCGACTTGGCGGGCTCCCGTTAAATGTGACGAGATGTGCGGACTTGTGACGCCGGGAAGGCGGGCTGTTTTGCTTCTGTGCGGAGCTCTGGAGGTCGTGGGTGGTAACTCGAGCTGAGGGTGCCAGGACCAGTGTAGTCGGGGCCTGGAGTATCTGCGGAGGCCAGACTGCAGAGTGCAGTGAGGAGTCATGGCCTCTGGAGAGGGGGAGGGAGGGTCCAGGCCAGGGATGCGGCCCGAGGAAGCATGATTTATTTGTTTTAACATTTTCCGTCTTGGCCCCCTGACACAAAGTGGGGGGCAGGGGGGCTGAGGGGAACATGGCTCTGGGCTCAGGGGTCGAGGAGTGGGGGCGGTCAGAGTAATTCCCTTCCCTAATGACTGCAGGTGCCAAAGTCTCTGGGCTGCTCGGGCGGCAGAGATTTACATGCACTGCCGCTTGTGCCCACCTGTGCCCCAATGCTAACAATGCGTCCTCCTAATTGACCCTACGAACCCTGAAAGGGTCTGCCCTGGAACAGGGCACTGGCCATCACAATCCCACTGCCTACTCTGCGAGGAATTTCACAAGTGGATGGGAGGATCTCAGATTGGCAAGACCTGAAGCAGAAACCCTATCCTAACTCTGCAATAACTAGACGCTACCCATTCCAACCTCCACAGAAATTGAGCTCTATCAATAAAACTCTGCACCTCACTACCCTTGGAGGGGTTGAACTGCAGATTCGCCAGACTGAAAGACTTAAGTTGAGAGGACAGGGTGCATAGACTGGACCTGTATTCCCTTGAATATAGAAGATTAAGGTTTGATGTAATTGAGATGTTTAAGATGTTTAAAGGCGTTGATAGGGTAGATAGAGAAACTGTTCCCTCTGGTAGGGGGAGTCCAGAACCTTCAAAGGGTCGTGGAGGCAGATTCAATCGTAGCTTTCAAAAGGGAATTGGATGAGTATCTGAGGAAACATAGAAACATAGAAAATAGATGCAGGGGTAGGCCATTCGGCCCTTCGAGCCTGCACCACCATGGCTGATCATGCAACTTCAGAAAATGCAGGGCTACGGGAAATGGCGGGGGTGTGGGCCTTGCTGAAGTATTCTTGCAATGAGCCAGCACGGGCTCGACAGGCCGAATAGTCTCCTCCTGTGCTGTAACCATTCTATGAACGTTAAAATTAGTGCTAGGCCATTCTGGGGTGAAGTCAGGAAGCACTTCTTCACAAAAAGGGTGGTGGAAATCTGGAACGCTCTCCCCTAATGTTGTTCAGGCTAGGTCAATGAAAATGCCAAAACTGAGATAGATAGAGTTTTGTTACGCAAGGGTATTAAGGATTACAGACCGAAGGCAGGAACGTGGAGTTAAGATACAGATCAGTCATGATCTAGTTGAATGGCGGACCTGGCTCAAGGGCCTGAATGGCCTGCTGCTGTTTCTATATTCCTAATGGATGCTCAATTACTGCCGCACACAGTACAATATCTGTAGGATGACTCGATGTGATCCAAGTGCCATTTTGTTCTCTCCCAACAGCCAATCATGGAGGAGATAGCCGGTTTTGAACACGCCTTAGCAAATCTGAGAAGCAAAGGGGACAGCCTGATTGCCAACTGCACGGAGGAGCTCCAAAGGAAGTTTAAGCACCAGGTCCAAGGCCACCTGCAGGGGATCCGGGACAGTTATTCTGCTATCTGTAGCACAGCTCAGAGAGTAAGGAACAATCCCCACACTCACCTCGCTACTTGTTCTTGTCACTTTCTGACTTATGCGGGCAGATTGTAAACGGAGATGTAAACCGGGCGGGTTCTATACCAGGCGGACTAACGCTCCACATCGTCAGTTTTACCCCCGGGCGCAACTCGAAAGTCTAACCCCCCTATTGTCTTCAAACCTAGCTCTCTCAAAATGTCTAGTTTCCCCATTGACACTCTTATCTCCTGTGGAACCCCTGAAACCTGCATTACTTGGGTAAGCATCTGAAAGGCCCCAAATTCCCCCGGGCCAGGGTTCAGTTGCTAACCAAAAAAATGCAGACAGCAGCCAGCTGGAAGCGTTCCGATGCAAGGGGCTTCTGCGTTTCCCACATTACAGCAGGGACTACACTCCAAAAAGTGCTTCATTGGCTGTAAAGCGCTTTGAGACGTCCGCTGAAAGGCGCTATATAAACGCAAGTCTTTCTTTTCTTTACCTTGTGCAGAGCGCTCTAACTGTGCCCGGTTAAACCTGACGGCGGCTAACTCTCTACCTTTGTTTAACCCGTTCCTTGCCAGCTGTACCAGAGTCTGGAACGCGAGCTTCAGAAGCACGTCAGCCACCAGGACACAGTGCAGCAGTGCCAGGACTGGCTCGGGACTGTGCAGCACCAGCTGGAGCCCCAGGCTCGCCCACCCACCAGCCCAAAGAAATCACTCAAACAGGTAACAAAGCAAGCACCCAAACCAAACTCTGCCAATCCCCACAGCATCCCAACAGGGGTAGAGGTATCTACCATCAACCTGTGGCCCCTCCGGAATCAACGTCCAGTGATGCTGCATCCAGGTTACTGAGGCCGTTTACACAGGCTGTGCAGCGTCGAGAGCAACATTTGTGACTCCTGGCACACATTGTGAGAGCTGCTTGTGTAAATGCTGATGTATCTCCAGCTGGATTGCTGGGAGCTCTCCCAGTTAAAATGTCATTCTCGGGATGCGGGCGTCGCTGGCAAGGCCGGCTGTTATTGCCCATCCTTAGCTGCCCTTGAGAAGGTGGGTCTTCTCCTTGAACCGCTGCAGTCCGTGTGGTGAAGGTGCTGTTAGGGAGGGAGTTCCAGGATTTTGACCCTGCGACGATGAAGGAACGGTGATATACTTCCAAGTCAGGATGGTGTGTGACTTGGAAGGGCTGATCTTCCCATGTGCCCTCTGCCCTTTTCCTTCCAGGTGGTAGAGGTCACGGGTTTGGGAGATGTTGTGACCAAGCCGTGGCGAGTTGCGGCAGTGCATCTTCTGGACTGTACACACAGCAGCCACGGTGGAGGAGGGAGTGGACGTTTAAGGTGGTGGATGGGGTGCTGATCAAGTGGACTGCTTTGTCCTGGACGGTGTTGAGCTCTTTGAGTGTTGTTGGAGCTGCACTCGTCCATGCAAGTGGAGAGAATTCCATCACATTCCTGTGTCTCTCTTAAACTAATCCAGTTTTCTAAAAATAATTCATCTCATTTCATTTCAGCTTATTTCTCATACATAAATCTTTGAAGGTGCAGGACAAGTTGAGAAGGCTGTTTAAAAAGCATACGGGATCTTTGGCTTTATAAACAGAGGCATTGAGTACAAAAGCAAGGACATCATATTAAACCTTTATAAATCACTAGTTAGGCCTGAGCTAGAGTATCGTGTCCAATTCTGAGCATCGTTCTGTAGGAAGGATGTGAAGGCCTTGGAGAGGGTGCAGGAGAATTACTCGAGTGGTACCAGGGATGAGAGACTTCAGTTACGTGGAGACGTTAAAGAAACTGGGATTATTCCCCTTCGAGCAGCAAAGGTTACAGCAAAACCACAACTTTCTGACTCAGGAGGTGTGAGTGCAACCACTGAGCCAAAGCTGATACCTACGAAGGGTCTAGAAGGAGGAGATAGGGATGATGAGAGTTTAGGGAGGGAATTCCTGAGCTTAGGGCTGAGACACCTGAAGGCATAGCCACCAATGTTGGGGCGAAAGGAGTGGGGGATGGATAAGAGGCCAGAGTTAGAGGAGCGCAGAGTTAGAAGAGTGTTATAGGGCTGGAAAATGTTACAGAAATAGGGAGGGGCGAGGCTAGACCACAAACTAAACCTGAGTCTTGGGCCAGTTAATAAGTATCTAATACACGGTTCTATTCAATGATTATGATTTAATTTAAACTGTATACTTCCTCAATCTTTTTTTTTTGGATGTACTAACATTGGTACCATTACTATTTGTGGGTGCGTTGTACACGGAGAGTTATGTGCATTGTACACTATACGATGTTGTTCTTAATAACTCTAGACTCCACCTTGCTGCAGGTGAAATACTATCGGGCTCTGCAGGAGCAAGCGAGCACTTACCTGGAACTCCTTTGCTCCATGTGCGACTTATCCGACGACACTGTGAAGAAGGTGGCAGCAGACATCCAACGCACCAAACAAACGGTAATCTATGTGTGTCGGCACTGTCACTCCCATGCTTGCCTGTCCCAGACGCACCATCCCCTTTCTAATTGATGAATAACCCAGTGCCATTCATTCCAAGACCAAAAGTAAGGTGAAAAGTTACTTTTCACCCTTTATGGATTTTGAAGCCCTGATTTACAGATGCAAGGCACTAGACTCTAAATATTTCTTCTTCGTGGTGTAATCAACCTCGGAGTTTTTACAGCCTTAACAAAGAGTCAACTACATTTCAGGTTTGTTACATTGCCTGTTTCGTCAATTTGTGTCTATTGTGCTTAAAAATGACATTAATTTCTTGGTTAGTCTGACCTTCGAGGTTTTCAATTCGCTATGAGGGAGATTAAAATGCACAGCTGAGCAGCCCATCGGGGCTTTTATTTACCACTGAGTTGTATAAAAATTTCCGGGCTGGATTTTCCGGTCCTTTGCGCGCTGGGTTTCGCCCCGGAGCGGTGTGAAAGGCGGCAGTGAGGTCCCCGTGTCCCGCTGCGATCCTCGGGTCGGGTTTTGCCGCGGCGCTGGGCAGCACCGCCAGGAAGAGCTGTGCCGGGTGAGCAACGCCCCTGGTTGCGACACCGGCAGGAGTTGTGACTTTCCCCCGATCTGTTCGCCCGGAAGTGCGCCTGCGATGACCACCTGGGAAATCAGTGCGGTCCAGCCATGCCGGCGGCGGTGAGGGAGGTAACGTACTCCAAAGATAAGTGCCAATGTTTGTTCTTTTAGTTTTTGTAGCGATTAGTGTTATGGTGGCATGGGCAATGTTTTGGGAATGTTTTTGAGGTTTTTTAAGGTTTCCTCCCCTACCCGGCGCCCCCCCTCGCCCCCAGGCCTCTCTCGGAGCGCACACAGCCCAGCAGTTTAGTTCTCGAATTTCCCATCCTGAAAAGTGTACAACGTCTCCCTTAGCGCTGCGCCCCCTGATGCCCAAACTTACATACTAAAGCGCAAACTGTTCCCGGCTAGTAACTTTCCCGCCCTGCCTCTGCTTTCGCCCCGAAAACAGAAAAGACTAAGATCCAGCCCTACAGGTCTTGTTACAACACAGAATGACAGAGGACGCCTGGACCTGAACCCATGACCTTCTGGCTCAGCAGAGAGATCCACCAATCCAATACAGTCTCTCTACGCTCTGCCGTTACACATTAGTGCAGCCCTCATGGGTTAACATTTTGATGAATCCAGGCTGTACTTTGTTTCAGATTGAGCAGCACCTGGTCAGGTCACAGGAGCTGGCCCTGGGTTGGGAGGAAATAAAACGTCACAAGGTGGAACTTTCAGCTTGCTTTCTGGACACTGAGCAGCAGCTCCAAAGCCTGAAGAGGAGGCCTGCGGAAATGGAGTTGAAAATTATTCAGAAACAGTTGGGCCAGGTGCAGGTAAGGACTTACGCCTACATTAACAGAGACATTAACAGACAGTTGTCAGATCACAGGAACAGGAGGAGGCCATTCAGCCCCTGGAACCAGCTCCGCCATTCAATGAGATCATGGCTGATCTGTACCTCAACATTTACCTGCCTTTGCTCCATTTCCCTTGATACCCGTAATTAACAAAAATCTATCGAGCTCCAATTGACCCTCAGCGCCCACAGCCTTTTGAGGGAGAGAATTCCAGATTTTCACTACCCTTTTTGTGAAAAATTGCTTCCTGATTTCCTACTGAATGACCTGTCTCTAATTTTAAGATTATGTCCCCTTATTCTGGATTCCCGCACCAGACGAATTACTTTCTCTCTAGCTACCCTATGGAATTCCCTTAATCATGTTAATCACCTCGATTAGATCAACCTTCTAAACTCAAGGGAATACAAGCCAAGTTTATGTAGCCTGTCCTCATAATGTAACCCTCTATGCCCCGGTATTCTGGTCAATCTGTGCTACACCCACTCCACGGCCAATATATCCTTCCTGAGGCGCGTTGCCCAAAACTGAACACAGTCTTCCAGATGGAGCCTGACCAAGGCACTGTACAATTTTCAAAGCGAGCAGGGTAGTCACATTCTTCAGTCCGCGTATTCTAAACTCACTTTGCAGCCAAGTGACTGGCCTGTGGCCCCCTCTCAGACCTTTGCCGCTCGCCCCTTTGCCCAGCTCCGCCATTAGCAGGCACACAGGTTGCCACCCAAGGTGGATTACCCCAGCTGCTTTTCATTCTCTCTCGCAAAAGAGTCTTTGCGCCTGGCGCCAGGGGATTATTTGGATTGACTGAATCCCTCCCACGGGGTGACACTGGATGGCGGAGATCCAGGGCAGCAGTTTTGTCATTTCTTATTTGATTTCTCGGTATTCATACTGTTGTGTTAAAGGCATCAACCCTAAACCATAGCAGGAGTGCCTTGGGTGCCATTGCTCCATTTGGGGGCCTTGACACTTGATTCACAGTTCAAGTGGTTTATGGTGCGCTGTTAGATGTTACTGGGATTGGAGGTTTTCTATGTCCATTCGTTTCAACCTATCCTGATGGGACTGAACAAGTCCAGATCCCACCTTAAGGAAGCGAGCAGCAATTTAAATGAGTTTCCTTCACCCTTGACCTTAGTGGGCTTTTGCTGATGAGGACACAGTCACATTTACCAGCCAAGTCCAGAGCTCGCACTAAGAAGCTGTTGGAATGTTCTGAGTTTATTTGTTATCTTCTTCAGGAGCTGGGTCGTCAGTTCCAGACCAAGCAGGCCAACATCACTGCACTTACGGAGAAGGTCAGCAGCCTGACAGAAGGCCACGAGTCCCCTGAACACTCAGAGATCGGCCAGTTAAGCAACCAGTGGTTGGAGTTGTGTCTCCAGATCAATACTCTTCTCTCAATGACGGAGGAGGACCAGCAGAGAGCAAGGGATTACCACGATCGAATGAGTATTGTGGAAGTGATTTTGGACAAGTTCACGAAAGAATGGGACAACTTAGCAAGGTGAGTGTGTGGTTAAGACGGACAGATTGATCTTATTTATGAAGCTGTCTCAATGCTGTCTGTGAGGTCTTGCTGTGCTCACATGCGCTCCAGGCAGGCCAAGGGACCTTGCTCCAGAAAGGAATCTGAAGACCACCGCTCTGATTAAAGCGAATATGTACACTGTGGGTAACTGTCATCATTCTCACTCTAATGTTGTTTTATTTGTAACAGAACCGACGCTGAGAGTACGGCCGAACACCTGGAAGCCCTGAAGAAGCTGGCGAGTGTCGTGCAGGCTCAGAGATTTGTACTGGATGACCTGAAGGAGCAGAGGCAGAAACTAATGGACCGCTTGAACCCCGAAGATAAGGAACTGATCAAAGAGCAGACCAGTCACTTCGAGAAGCAGTGGGCCCACGTGGAGAACCTGATTGAGAAGAAGATCCAGATCTCCGTCACCACCTTGGAGGAGCTGGGCCAGTGCCAGTCCAAGCTGGAGGACCTGCTGGACTGGGCGGACGGCCAGGCCCACCTCTTTGCCGAGGCTCTGAGGTGCAGCCCTCCGGCGGAGCTGGCGCAGACGCTGCTCCTGGACCACATGGCCGTCTGCCACGAGCTGGAGCGCCAGCAGCTGGCTCACGGGGCGGCGACGGAGGAAGCCGAGAAGATCCTGGCCCGCCTGGGCCTGGACGAGAGGCAGCGCCTACAGAGGGCCCTGGCAGCGCTGCACGGCAAGATGGGCTCCCTGAGCCAGGCGGTCAGCCAGAGGAGGAAGTACCTGAGCAAGGCCCTGTCGGACCGCACGCAGTTCCTCATGGCGGTCGGACCCGCCATCCACTGGGTCCAGCAGAACGAGAGGATGGTCGCGTCTCAGGAGCACGTTGCCCTCGCCCCGTCCGATATGGGCAAGCAGATCCGCGCCTGCGGGAAAGTGAGCGCCAGCCTGAAGGAATACCAGGCCGACGTCACCGCCCTGTGGGCTCAGGGCAGGGAGCTGGCGAGGGAGGCGACTGAGGAAGAGACGGCGGAAATAATGAGCCAGCTACAGGACCTGCAGAGCAGGTACGACACGGCACTGCAGAGCAGCGCCCAGAGGCTGCAGGAGCTGGAGAAGATCCTGGTCTCCCGGCAGTACTTCAAGGCGGACCTGGACAAAGTGTGCCACTGGCTGAAGCAGGCGGACATTGTGACCTTCCCACAGATCAGCCTCATGAGTAGCGACACGGAGCTGTGCTCGCAGCTGAGCAAATACCAGCTGGTCCTGGAACAATCCCCCGAGTCTGAAAACCTGCTCCTTCTGGTGCAAAGAGCCGGTCGGGAATTGCTGCCCGGGCTGAGTGAAGCCGATCATTCCTTCTTGGATGAGAAGTTGAACGTGCTGCCCAAGCAGTTTAACTGCATTGTGGCCCTCGCCAAGGAAAAGTCCGACAAGATCCAGGAGGCGATTGCGGGCCGCAAGGAGTACGTCTCCCTGATTGATTTGACCAGCAAGGCACTGAGCGAACTGGAGGACCAGCTGGTTCAGATGGGCAAAACGCACCTGAGCCTCTCCTCCAAGGAGGTGGTTTCCGCGCAGAGCGAGTACAGGACCCTCCTCGGCGAGGTGGTGAGCCTCGGGAAGGCGGTGGAGGAGCTGAACCAGCGCAAGGAGACCTTCCGGAGCTCTGGCCAACCGTGGCAGCCCGACGAAATGGCGAGTCTGGCAAGCCTGTACAGCCGGCTGAAGCGTCAGGTGGAGCTGAGAGTGGGGCTGCTGGACGACACCATCACAGCGTACCAAGACCATGAGGCCACGTCGCTGCAGTTGGAGACACAGCTTCAGGCTTTGGGAGAGGAGCTCGTCAAAATAAACGAGGAGACCCTTTCCATCGAGGAGAAGCTGAAGAACTACCACGCTTTGGCTGGGTGCGTGCAGGACGCCGGCTCGCTTTTGAAGAGGCTGATCGAACAGGTGGAACAGTTTTCACCCGAGCTGGACAGCCGGGTTCACGAGGCCAGAAGCCAGCAAATACAAGCCTGGAAAGGAGATCTTCAGGCAGCCCAAGGAACGATCGGTGCGAGGATAATGGAGTGCGAGAGCAGGCTCATTCAAAGGATCGACTTCCAGACGGAAATCCAGCACACCCTTGATTGGCTGCGGCAGATTAAAGGAGACCTCGGTGCTGCGGCAAACTTGGACATAAAGCTTCAGAGCGTCCAGGAAGAGATACGGAAGTCCCAGATCCTCGAGGAGGAAGTGCAGTCAAGTCTTCGGATCATGACAGCATTGAGCAGTAAAGAGAAAGAGAAGTATACCGAGTCCAGGGAGCTGATGCCTCCACAGGTGGAGAGCAACCTGCTTGAACTTTCCCAGCTCGAGGCCGAAGTCCAGGAGACATTAAGCACCAAAAAGGTTAGTCAATATCTTAGGAACAGAGGTATTGTGAGACAAGAAAAGAGCAAGGACCATCTAGATGATCTTCTCCTATCCTTGTACATCAATAATGGAGTTGTTGACTAATCGTAGCAATTACCCTCTATCAATTAGTCTCCAACACACCCAGACATGAGGTGAGTAAAACCACAGTGGTGGAGAGCTTTGGGAACCTTAGGACCAAATTCGCCTGTTCCTCCCAAGCCTGTTACACTTACCACATGTCCTGTCTCAAACTAATGTTATACTGTATCCCAAAATATTATTTTCAGAAAGAAATCTATCTCATTTGCATTTGAATTCATCAACACTATCTGTTGCCATTGTGTGAGCGAGAGAGTGAGAGACTGGGGAAGAGAGAGAGGGGCTAGGGGGAGAGGGAGAGAGAGACTGGGGCAGAGTGAGAGAGACTGTTCCATGCAATGACTAAAATTAGAGTTAAAATCTCACTGAAAAAATACCGTCGTGTTAACGACACATGCCATTATTGATGAGCAAATCTGGCAGCAAGTTCAGGGGATTGAGAAATATGCTGTGAGTTGCAAATCTCCAGAACTTGCTGGTCGATTTACGGCGCTCTGTCATTTGCTTTGCACAAACGGCATCTCGCCCTTCGTCTCCCCATTATTTTTAGGAACTTGCTGGATTTGCACATTAAACTTGAATTAAACTCACCGCAGAATGCTAGGGCTGGCACTTAACAACGTAAGTACTCTTTTAGCAAAGTGATCATTGTTAGTGTAACACCAATCAACCTCACTAGCCGAGAGAGGGAACAATTTAATAACAGTTCAATCTCATTCCTGCAAGGAGTCAATTGTTAGAGATTTAAAAAAAATATAATTTTAAATTAAAACATTTTTTTTACTATGCCTTTCTGTCCATTTTTATCATTCTCTCTTAATCCAATCGTTCCCTCTCTTTATTTCTTTCTGTACCTGATTTGACTCTAATTCACTCACTGTCAATTCACCCTATTTCCTTCTCCGTTGTACCTCTGTTTCTTGCTCAGTCTTTAACTCTCATTGGTTAAGGGGACACACTGCTGGTCCCTTGGGTCACTCAGCTTGCACAGGGCAAACAATGGTTTCGCCGAATGGTGAGGGAAAACTCTAACTACCGGGACATGCTGTGAGATACCCCGCTCCAGTCTAACATGACTACTCAGTGGAAACGGGTCTTAGGAAATTACTCCTCATTTGCAAGGAAATGATATTGGTGAATCTTGTTACGATCAATCCTGGCAATTGTTCCTGTCAGAGTCCATGCAGGATAAGAACTCCCTTGTCGATCTGATGACTGATTGGACAGAGTGCTAACAATAATTTATCTTGCCCCCCCCCCTCACCCCCATCCCAGATGTCCCTCAACAAGGTGCAGGCCTTGATCCAGCAGTACCAACGGGCAGTTCAGTCTGCCGCTGACTGGTTGGAGGATGCCAGCGCGCTCCTACAGCAGGCAGGCGATGGCCTGGATGTGGAGGGTTCAGAGGAGACCTTGAGAAGACACGTCGAGTTCTTTGCCACACAACCAGTCCTCACGAGCCAGCTGGGAGAGTTGGAGGGCCTGGTGCCCGACCTACTGCCATCGATCAGCACGGCGGGCCGAGAGCAAGTAGAGCAGAGCTTGGCCTCATTGCGGCAAAGAAGAGCGGACACTGAGCAACAAGCTCAAGGTCAGCAAGACATTCTGCAACGGTAAGTTCTCCAAATCGGTGACAATATAGCGCCAGTATGTTTTACCATATGAGACTGCAGTGTCATTGAGCTGATCAGGGCAGGTTGGTGTAGTAGTTATATAACGCAGTTCAGAGAAGGATCACGAGGTTGATTTCTGAGATGAAAGGGTTGTCTTATGAGGAAAGGTTGAGCAAAGGTATAGGAAAGGGCCTATACACATTGGAGTTTAGAAGACTGAGAAGTGATCTTATTGAAACATATAAGTGTTATGTTCAGAATAACTCCACAAGACTGTGTGCTATAAGTTCAAACTGTTGTGACCTTGGTCTCTTTAATGTAACTCCAGAGTGAGGAAGCAGCATGGTAGACTGCCTTTTATACCTGCTTGCCCAGGGTGTGCAGGTGACCCTTGGGTCTCTCACAGGTGTGCCCCCTGGTGGCAAATCTTACACATTAGTAAAGTTTACATACATAACAATAAGATTCTGAGGGGGCTTGACAAGGTAGATGCAGAGAGGATGTTTCCCTTCGTGGGGGAATCGAGAACTAGGGGGCATAGTTTCAGAATAAGGGATCACCCATTTAAAACGGAAATGAGGAGGAATTTCTTCTCTCAGAGGATCGTGAACCTTTGGAATTCTGTACCTCAAGAGAGCTGTGGAGGCTGGGCCATTGAATATATTTAAGGTGGAGATAGACAGATTTTTGAATGATAAGGGAGTCAAGGGTTATGGGGAGCGGGTGGGGAAGTGGAGTTGAGGCCAGGATCAGATCAGCCATGATCTTATTGAATGGCGGAGCAGGCTCGAGGGACCAAATGGCCTACTCCTGCTCCTATTTCTTATGTTCTTATGGTCTTATGTTATACAATGAAGCGAGATTTTCAACTTGCCAACCAGGCATAAAACTGACATGGTGATCTACCACACTTGCAATCCTGTGCACATTACAAAATATTACAAAAAGGACATCGAGGCACTGGAGGAGGTGCAGTACAGATTTACAAGGATGAAACTAGAACTGAAGGGTTATAACTATCAGAAAGATTGAACAGACTGGGGCTTTTTTCTCTCAAAAAGAGAAGGCTGAGAGAGAACCTGATAGAGGTCTTTAAAATTATGAAGGTTTGATAGGTTAAATGTAGAGAAGATGTTTCCATTTATGGAGGAGTCCAAAACTAGGGGGCATAAATATAAAATAGTTACTAATGAATGCAAAAGGGAATTCAAGAGAAACTTCTTTACCCAGGGAGTGGCTGGAGTGTGGAACTTGCTACCCCATGGAGTGGTTGAGACAATTAGCATAGATGTATTTAAGAGGAAGCTAGATAAGTACGTGAGGGAGAAAGGAATAGAACGATATGCTAATGGGATGAAATAAGGTGGGAGGAAGCTCAAATGGAGCATAAACTCCGGTGTGGACCAATTGGGCCGAATGGCCTGTTTTTGTGCTGTACATTCGATGTAATTAATTTCCATTGAAATCATGGAAAATTTGCCCCAACGTCATGGGACAACATCTTCAGGAGGGTGTCAATGTTGTGCAATATTAGTGCAATGGTTTTATGATTTAGCCCTCCAAGGTTTCGTATGACAGCCTCGCATATCGGGTTTTCGGGCCTCAAGGGGTACACACCCTGTTCGCAACTCACCTGGTCTTCTATCCATTAGTCTACCACTGGCCTGACTTGGCTCAGGGGTAGCACTCTTGCCTCTGGGTCAGAAGGTCGTGGGTTCAAACCCCACTCCAGAGACCTGAGCACAAAATCCAGACTGACACTTCCAATACAGTACTGAGGGAGTGCTGCACAATGAGAGGTGCCGTCTTTTGGATGAGACGTAAAACTGAGGCCCCATCTGCCTGTTCAGGTGGATGTTAAAGATGCCATGGGGTGATTTAAAGGGCATTGAGTTCTTCTGGTGTCCTGACCAATTTTCCTGCCTTAACCAAAATCAAATTAACTAGTCATTTTTGTAATTTACTGTTTGTAGCTCGGTACAATTTGATCTGAGATTAGTTGCCTGCGGAGGTTAGGCTGCATGGTTGCCATGATTGTGACATTTGATTGACCAGATTAAGTTTTTCACAGACAGGCCAAAGGATACGGAGACAACAACAATTACAGAAGGAGGCCATTCGGCCTTTGTTGTCTGGGCCGATGCTAGCTCCTCAACTGAAGCTATCTCTTCTGTTCCCATTCCCCAATGTCCTGAGACACTCAAGATAACTCTTTGAGGGCCTGTTGGAGTGGGCGTAGTGAATGAGTTATCCCATGGTGAGGCCGGGATACTTTTCTTTTGTTTTAAACTAAACTATGGTTTCTCCCTTTCAATTATTAAGTAAACCGCTTGTTTTGCAACACTGGGTGTTTTCGAACAACAATCCCCAGCTCTCCATCAGATCAGCACTGCTCTGGGAAATTTGGATTTTTTTTAACCAAGAACTGACTAAGTATGGTTCCGGCACATTTTCCCTAGATGTGTAACCCAGTGGCACGACTACCAGGAGGCCAGGCAGCAGGTCATTGCTCTGATGAACCAGGCGGAAAAGAAGTTGTCAGAATTTTCCACAGCCAAAGCAGCAACTAGCCATGAAAGTGAAGAGAAGCTGACACAACACAAGGTCAGTACGGCAACATTAACTGGCTCACAACATTAACTACCCACAACATTAACTAACTCACAACATTAACTGGCTCACAACATTAACTGGCTCACAACATTAACTGGCTCATAACATTAACTGCTCATAACATTAACTACTCACAACATTAACTGGCTCATAACATTAACTGGCTCACAACATTAACTGGCTCACAACATTAACTGGCTCATAACATTAACTGGCTCACAACATTAACTGGCTCACAACAATAACTACTCACAACATTAACTGGCTCATAACATTAACTGGCTCATAACATTAACTGGCTCACAACATTAACTGGCTCACAACATTAACTGGCTCACAACAATAACTACTCACAACATTAACTGGCTTACAACAATAACTATTCACAACATTAACTGGCTCACAACAATAACTAACTCACGACAATAACTAACTCACGACAATAACTAACTCACGACAATAACTGGCTCACAACATTAACTAACTCACAACATTAACTGGCTCACAACAATAACTGGATCACAACATTAACTAACTCACAATAATAACTAACTCACAACATGAACTACAACAACAACAACTTGTATTTATATAGCACCTTTAACGCAGTAAAACGCCTCAAGGCGTTTCACAGGAATGTATTAATACAAAAAAACAATTTTGACACTTAGCCATATAAGAAGAAATTACAGCAAGTGACCAAAAGCTTGGTCAAAGAGGTAGGTTTTAAGAAGCGTCTTAAAGGAGGAAAGAGAGGTAAAGAGTTGTAGAGATTTAGGGAGGGAGTTCCAGAGCTTAGGGCCTAGGCAACAGAAGGCACCGATGGTTGAGAGATTGTAATCAGGGATGCTCAAGAGGGCAGAATTGGAGGAGCGCAGATATCTCGGGGGGTTATGAGGCTGAAGAACATTACAGAGATAGCGAGGGGCTAGGCCATGGAGGGATTTGTAAATAAGGATGAGTTTAGATCCCAAAGATAACTATCTCACAGCAATAACTAATTCAGAACATTAACTAACTCTCAGCAATAACTAGCTCATAACACATACTTTATTTTTATTTCTCTTTTTCTTCCTCTCTTTCCTGGTTTCTATGAATTCCAAGAATTAAAAAGCAGAGAAGTTATGCTAAACTTGTATCATACCTTGGCTATACCAAAGTTGAAGTACTGTACAGTTCTAATCACCCTGTTATAAAAAGGATATAGAGGCACTGGAGAGGGTGCAAAAAAGATTTACAAGGATGTTACCGGAAATGCGAGGGTATACATATCAGGAAAGGATGAACAAGCTGAATCCCTTTTCTCTTGAAAAGAGAAGGCTGAGGGGTGACCTAATAGAGGTCTTAAAATTGTGAAAGGTTTTGATTGAGTAGACACAGAGAGAGTGTTTCCACTTGCGGAGAAGAGCAAAACTAAAGGACATCAATATAAGATAGTCACCAAGGAATCCAATAGGGAATTCAGAAGAAACTTCCCAAAGAGTGGTGAGAATGTGGAACTCGCTACCACAGGGAGTGGTTGAAGCAAATAGTAAGGATGCATTTTAAGGTGAGGCTAGACAAGCATATGAGGGAGTAGGGAATAGAGGGTTATGCTGATAGATTTAGATGAGGAAAGACGGGAGGAGCTCGAGTGGAGCATAAATTCTGGCATGATTGGGCCGAATGGCGTGTTTCTGTGTCGTATATCCTATGTAATAAGTTGTACGCGTTTGCAAAAGTGTCTAATTCTAGTTTAATCCACACATTTCACCAATATTTCTTTCCACTCCCAGTCTTTGCTGTCTGTGGTGAACTCCCTGCATGAGAAGATCACAGCCCTGGAGGAGCAAGCCTCACAGCTCGAGAGCCTGGGGAACGATGCCAGCAAGGCCACCATAAGCAGGTCGATGGCCACTGTGTGGCAGCGCTGGACTCGTCTGCGCACCATAGCCCGAGAGCAGGAAAAGATGCTGGAAGAAGCTGCACGTGGCTGGAAAAACCTCACTGACAAGGTACAAAGCAGAGCAAAGGGCGTCTCTTACCACAGAGCGAAAGGAAAATACTGCGGATACTGGAAACCTGAAAACAAAACCAGAAAATGCTGGAATTATTCAGCGGGTCAGGCAGCATCTGTGGAGAGAGAAACAGAGTTAACGTTTCAGCTCGATGACCTTTCGTCAGAACTAGAAGATGTCAGAAATGGATACTTTTACAGAGCCAGGGAAAAGGGGGCATCAAAAGAACGAAGGCTGTGATTGGGTGGGGGACAGGAATGATGATAGAAACATAGAAGCATAGAAAATAGGTGCAGGAGTAGGCCATTCGGCCCTTCGAGCCTGCACCGCCATTCAATGAGTTCATGGCTGAACATGCAACTTCAGTACCCCATTCCTGCTTTCTCGCCATACCCCTTGATCCCCCTAGTAGTAAGGACTACATCTAACTCCTTTTTGAATATATTTAGTGAATTGGCCTCAACAACTTTCTGTGGTAGAGAATTCCACAGGTTCACCACTCTCTGGGTGAAGAAGTTTCTCCTCATCTCGGTCCTAAATGGCTTACCCCTTATCCTTAGACTGTGACCCCTGGTTCTGGACTTCCCCAACATTGGGAACATTCTTCCTGCATCTAACCTGTCTAAACCCGTCAGAATTTTAAACGTTTCTATGAGATCCCCTCTCATTCTCCTGAACTCCAGTGAATACAAGCCCAGTTGATCCAATCTTTCTTGATATGTCAGTCCCGCCATCCCGGGATCAAAAGTGATGATGGTGCAGGGAAAAAGGGGGTGATAATGGGAACAATAGATGGGCCTAGAGGAGGTGTAAATGGTTGCAGCTGAAGATAGTTTATGAGAGTAAACTAGCAAGAAGCATAAAAACAG
Organism: Pristiophorus japonicus; assembly: GCF_044704955.1. Taxonomy (NCBI): domain Eukaryota; kingdom Metazoa; phylum Chordata; class Chondrichthyes; family Pristiophoridae; genus Pristiophorus; species Pristiophorus japonicus. The sequence continues at coordinate 146,299,504 of NC_091985.1, forward strand.
ACAGTAAGAGTTTCTACCGGTATTTAAAAAGGAAGAGACTAGCTAAAGTAAATGTTGGTCCCTTAGAGGATGAGATTGGGGAATTAATAATGGGAAACAGGGAAATGACAGAGACTTTGTATCGGTCTTCACGGTAGAAGACACTAAAAACATCTCAAAAATTGATAATCAAGGGGCTAATGGGAGGGGGAACTTAAAACAATCATTATCATTAGAGAAAAGGTACTAGGCAAACTAATGGTACTAAGGGTGGACAAGTCCCCTGGACCTGATGGATTGCATCCTAGGGTTTTAAAAGAAGTGGTTGCAGAGATAGTGGATGCATTGGTTGTAATTTACCAAAATTCCCTGGATTCTGGAGAGGCCCCAGCAGATTGGAAAACCGCAACTATAACGCCCCTATTTAAAAAAGGAGGGAGACAGAAAGCAGGAAACTAAAGACCAGTTAGTCTAACATCTGTTGTTGGGAAAATGCTGGAATCCATTATTAAGGAAGCAGTAGCAGGCCATGTAGAACATCATAATACAGTCAAGCAGAGTCAGCATGGTTTTATGAAAGGGAAATCATGTTTGACAAATTTGCTGGAATTCTTTGAGGATGTAACGAGCAGGGTGAATAAAGGGGAACCTGTGGATGTGGTGTATTTGGATTTCCAGAAGGCATTCGATAAGATGTCACATAAAAAGTTACTGCACAAGATAGGAGCTCACAGGATTGCGGGTAATATATTAAAATGGAAGGAGAATTGGGTAACTAACAGAAAACAGAGAGTTGGGATAAATGGTCATTTTCAGGTTGGCAAACTGTAGCTAGTGGGGTGCCACAGGGATCAATGCTGGGGCTTCAACTATTTGCAATCTATATTAATGATTTGGATGAAGGGACCAAGTGTAATGTAGCCAAGTTTGCTGATTATACAAAGGTGGGTGGGAAAGCAAGTTGTGAGGAAGATGCAAAGAATCTTCAAAAGGATATAGACAGGCTACATGAGTGGGCAAACATTTGGCAGATGGAGTATAATGTGGGAAAATGTGAGGTTATCAACTTTGGCAGAAAAAATAGAAAAGCAGATTATAATTTAAATGGAGAAAAATTGCAAAGTGCTGCAGTACAGCGGGACCTGGGGGTCCTTGTACATGAAACACAAAGTTAGTATGCAGGTACAGCAAATAATCAGGAAGGGAAATGGAATATTGGCCTTTATTGCAGGGGGATAGAGTATAAAAAGCAGAGAAGTCCTGCTACAACTGTACAGGGTATTGGTGAGGCCACACCTAGAGTACTGCGTACAGTTTTGGTCTCCTTATTTAAGGAAGGATATACTTGCATTGGAGGCAGTTCAGAAAAGGTTCACTAGGTTGATTCCTGAGATGAAGGAGTTGTCTTATGAGGAAAGGTTGAGCAGGTTGGGCCTATACTCATTGGAGTTTAGAAGAATGAGAGGTGATCTTAATGAAATGTATAAGATTCTGAGGGAACTTGACAGGGTAGATGCAGAGAGGATGTTTCCTCTCGTGGAGGAATCTAGAACTAGGGGGCATAGTTTCAGAATAAGGGGTCATCCATTTAAAACGGAAATGAGGAGGAATTTCTTCACTCTGAGGGTCCTGAATCTTTGGAATTCACTGCCTCAGAGAGCCCTGGACTCTGGGTCATTGAATATATTTAAGGTGGAGATCGACAGATTTTTGAATGATAAGGGGTCAAGGGTTATGGGGAGCAGGCAGGTAAGTGGATTTAGGCCAAGATCAGATCAGCCATGATCTTATTGAATGGCGGAGCAGCTCGAAGGGCCAAATGGCCTACTCCTGCTCCTATTTCTTATGTTCTTATGTAATAGCAGAGGGAGGAGGGAAGTATGGGAAATCTGGCAAAGAGGAAAAGGCATTCCTGCCCTCCACCCTATCACAGACTTCCCCTTTGTTCTTTCCTTCCCCATCCCCTTTCCCTGGCTCTGCACCTGCTTAAAAGCTGTTCATCTCTAACATCTTCCAGTTCCGACGAAAAATCATCGACCTGATACGTTAACTCTGTGCCTCTCTCCACAGATGCTGCCTGACCTGCTGAGATTTTCTGTTTTTATCCCTTACCACAGGTTTGGCTAATGGACTCATCTTTCCAAATAAAGGGAAAGTACATAAAGGAGCCATTGACGCAAGGCCCAGAGCCACCTGAAACAGCTTAAACACCTGTCTTCTCAATTCATTGACGAACGGCCATGTTTTCCTTAATATGTTCATTTTTACGATAAAGGTGTGAAGGCTCAAACAGGAGGCCCGATGGTAGAAAGTAGCAGGGGGCCCTTGGCTCGTTTGTAGCACTGCATTCAAAAGTGAGTTTGGGATAAATGATCAAAAACAAACAAAACAAAGGTGCCCAGGCAGAATTCTGGGAGGGGTGCTGGATGGATGGGCGAGATCATCAAAAATTGCAGGTCCAGATAAGATTGCCGTTAATCGCAAGATCACAAGGTAATGATGGTCCTTTCAACCCAACCCAACTCAGCCATCTAGACAGACCCTACGACAATCTCCCATCCACCTGATTCCTGAGTAATCCTGGGGTTTTTAAACATTCCATCATTGCTGATTTCAGTCCTAAATTTGCACTTTGACCAGCTGTGTCTCCTTGTCCTATTGTAAGGGCTTAATTTAAAATATTGTTCCCGATTTACCTATTCTCTAGCAATTTCTATCCATCAAGTTCCCCCTCAGTCGACCCCTTTCAAATTGAAAAGCTGAAGTTTCTTCACCCAGTCCTACAGTTCAGCATTCTCGGTAACTGCTCCACACTGATTGGACTTGTCAAGGCCAACTCCACTAAACCCCTACATCGCTTTCAATTCTACCCTTAGCGAGTGAGTGGGAACTAGGCCAGTGAATGACGAGGGTTGGCCACATCGTCACAGCTTTCATTGTCAAGCAGGGTGCATGCACAGGGTTCCTTTGTAATGTTATTCAATTGCAATCCTTGTTTTAGCATTCTGCTCTCTATTGCTCTTCCTACCCTTTGTGCTTTGTATGGGTTTGGAGTCTAGACCTAACTTATTGAGCGAGTAACTGGGTAACCTCAATGATCCCATTCCCCCAACACTGTTAGCCTCTTCTCAGGAGTTACGGAGCCAAGGCGGGTAAATGGGAATTTTAATTGAATGGCGGAACAGGTTTGAGGGTTGAATGAGCTCCTCTGATTCCTATGTTCCTCCTCCGACCCTCACTCGCTTGGAGCACGCGGGGGTGGTGGGGAGGCGGTGAATTCACCCGATTGTTTTCTGTCGGTGAGGCGTGTAATGTACTTGCTTCATGGCTTCTTTGCTATTAAGAACTAGTTGGTTTATTAGCAAAGGTTTAACAATCGCACTACACATTACCAGTTCATCCACCAGGCTCACAACCACCTGCCTCTGCGTGGATCCCCTGAACCCAACAGACTGGAGTTTTATTGAGTCTTGTGAGCATCACATGACTGGCTAAGCCACTCACAATGCAACAGTTTTACAAATCTGTGAGCATACTCACAGGGGTATACATTACATGGGGGATTATTTTCATGTTAGTGACTCTGCCTCCCTCCATGGGATTGTCTTTGGTCCCCAGATCGAGACAACTACCGTGGTGGTGGACCAGCTGCAGGATCGGCTCCCGGACAGCTCGGTGGAAAAGGCGAGGAAGATCGAACTGCTCGAGCTCCTGGAGTACCATGACGCCTTCGCACAGGAAGTGGAGCGGGAGCAGTCCACTCTGACTGTTCTCCGGCAGCAAGCGCTCAACATGCTCCGAGATGTGGCCATGCCTTCTACCTCTGTCGAGGACCTGCCTGTCATGCATGAGATCAAAGCCATGCAGGACAGATATGACAAGTAAGTGGATCGGATGGGAGGCTTGTATTTACCCCATTAGAAAAGGAGCAGCTCCCTCCCCTGAGTAGGTTGGGTAAATGTATGTTTTACAGTGGGCAGCATTGACCATTGCTGTAAAGTGCTTCCTAAATAAGGTAAGCAACAACAAGCAGCTCATATTTCTGGGTGTAATGCATTTGCTTCATGGATTCTTTGCTTAAGAATTCATAGCAACACATTGTATTAAGAACTAGTTGATTTATTAGCAAAGATTTAACAATCACACTACACATTACTAATTCATCCACCAGGCTCACAACTGCGTACCTCATTGTGGACCCCCTGAACCCAACTGGCTGAGGTTTTATTGAGTCTTGTGAACATCACGTGACTGACTAAGCTACTCCCAACTCAGCAGCTCTACAACTATTTGTGAGCATACTCACAGGTGCACACATTACATTGGGGAACTATATTGTCCATGTGACTTCGCAAGATAATTACAGATGAGGGAGGCCATTTGCCCCATCTAGGTTCATCCGTCCAGAAAAGGCCAACATGCCCCCATTGGAGTGTCCAATTGATTCCAGGGCTTTTGTCTCCAGCACTCTACCTGGGAGTCCATTCCATGTGCCGTGTGGAGAAGAATGACTCAATTTCAGTCCGAAATTTGCCTTTGACTAGTTTAAACCTGTGACTCCTCCTCCTCCTGTCCCAATTTAATATAATGTAATTTTCGAGTTTCTTTTTCCATTCCATTTACATCTTGCTGACCTCTGTGACCTTGAACGGAAGCAACTGAACTGACGATGCAACTTATATTTTGGTGTGCAGCTTATATCAGTGGAGTTGGAGCCAGTCCCTGGGCAGTCGTGTGAATAGTTCAGATGTACACCTGTTACACATCGTGGACACACATCTGCCATCTTGCTTTGCAAGAATTCATTGCTCACAGTGGGTGCCCTTTACCTGAGTCCTGCTTTTGGTGACTGACATTCACTACAGTGCTCCCAGCCACCAGTGTTTTACACCAACCCTTATACTCCAGGCACGGAGCCCCATTTCTCCCAGTTGATTAGTATTTATTCACCAATAGGTACTTCACCGGTCCAGGGACTAATCCGTAAATAGATGGGGATTTTTAGAAATAAATAAAGGCAAGCAAGCCACAGCATATATGTTGTTTGACGCAGTGTGATATCTAGTGCAATGTCTTTCTATCATTATAGAAATATCAAATCACCATACATCGGAAACTAGCTCCATAATGTTTCCAGCAGCGCGACTCGTTTTGCCGTTCCCTCTTGATTTTCTCCCCGCTCCTCCAGGCGATCGCGAGCTGGGATATATTTCCATCTCTGCCATCAAAGAAATGACAGCCAAGTCAGAGGTCATTCGGCCCATTGTGCCAGTGCTTGTTCTTAAACTAATGCTGTCCACTCAAAGCCCATTTCACTGCCCCTTGCCCTGTATCATTTTATATTGATCCTTTTCCAATCCTTATCCAGTTCCCGTTTAAACGATGTTGCAGTTGCTCCCTCCATAGCCCTTTGCGGTACAGCATTCTCTGACCATAGCCCTTTGCGGTACAGCATTCTCTGACCATAACCCTTTGCGGTACAGCATTCTCTGACCATAGCCCTTTGCGGTACAGCATTCTCTGACCATAGCCCTTTGCGGTACAGCATTCTCTGACCATAGCCCTTTGCGGTACAGCATTCTCTGACCATAGCCCTTTGCGGTACAGCATTCTCTGACCATAGCCCTTTGCGGTACAGCATTCTCTGACCATAGCCCTTTGCGGTACAGCATTCTCTGACCATAGCCCTTTGCGGTACAGCATTCTCTGACCATAGCCCTTTGCGGTACAGCATTCTCTGACCATAGCCCTTTGCGGTACAGCATTCTCTGACCATAGCCCTTTGCGGTACAGCATTCTCTGACCATAGCCCTTTGCGGTACAGCATTCTCTGACCATAGCCCTTTGCGGTACAGCATTCTCTGACCATAGCCCTTTGCGGTACAGCATTCTCTGACCATAGCCCTTTGCGGTACAGCATTCTCTGACCATAGCCCTTTGCGGTACAGCATTCTCTGACCATAGCCCTTTGCGGTACAGCATTCTCTGATCTAATAACCCGCTGTGTGAAAAGGTTTCCTCTGACTTCCCCTTTTTTCTCCTCAGTCCGTTGCCCCCTTTTCACTGATTCATCAACCAGTGGACATGTTTTTTTCACTGCTTATCCCTTAGCGTCTTTGGTTAGGCTTCCAGTACCTCATTCAATTGGCCGTTCTTGATATGTGAATGTATGAGTCTAGACATTGAGTGACAGCAGACTTCGTCCATGGGGCCATCACACCTGACCCGGGCTGGCATGCCTGCAGAATTCACAAATAGCGAGTGAAGTAAATGACCAATCGCTCTGTTTTAATGGTGTTGGTCAAGGGATAAACGTTGGGCCAGGACAGAGCCTCTGATGCTTCATTCAATGTACAGACTTACCAAAGAATGGGAAAACAGCTCTTGCTGATATTTACATTCTCAAAATCATATTTTGAACTCATCAAATTAAAAAAAATGAAATCCATTTTTCCTGACGGGAGGATTTTGTTCCATGGACCGAGTTTTCGTGTTGGGTTACGTAAGACGTGGTTGAGGTGAATATTGAGAAAAGTCTCTGTTTTCAATTAAAGCGTTCGGCAGAAGATAAGGAAGAGCAAGAAAATGGTCCAACAGGAGCTGAAAGAGCGGGAGGAGGTGGAGAGCGAATTAAATGCCATCAAACAGTGGCTCCAAGAGACAAGAGAGTACCTGCTCAACCCAACCTCCGATGCTGTTGTGGAGCTCAGGGAGTTGAAGGTAAGGGACAGCTAAGGGTTAATAGAAAAGAAAGAAATACATGCATTTATATAGCGTCTTTCACGACCTCAGGGCGTCCCAAAGCGTTTTACAGTCAATAAAGTACACTTGAAGTGCAGTCACTATTGTAATGTGGGAAACGCAGCAGCCAATTTGCACACAGCAAGTTCCCACAAACAGCAATATGATAATGACCAGATAATCTGTTTTAGTAATGCTGGTTGTAGGACAAATATTGGCCAGGATACACTCCTGCTCTTCTTCCAAATAGTGCCATGGGATTTTTTGCATCCACCTGAGAGCCTTTGTTTAACACCCTATCCGACAGTGCAGCACTCCCTCAGTACTGCACTGGAGTGTCAGCTGAGATTTTATGCTCAGGCTTCTGGAGTGGGGCTTGAGCCCACAACCTTCTGACTCGGAGAAGAGAATGCTAACACTGAGCCACAGCTGACACCTAACAGGTGCTATCGATGGCGGCTGAACAGACACTTGAGGCAGATTTTCGTTGTTATCGCTTGGGCATTAAACATCGCCTGGACAGAGCGCAGAACGGAAAATCTCCCACATCCCCCTCTCCTTTACTTCCGTTAATTTCCGGAGGGTTCTGTTACCAGCCTGCGAATCTCCCAGTTGAAGTTTACGTCCTGTGTTATGTCCAGGTGCTACGTAACACCTGGGTTGTAAACAGCAATAACTTGCATTTAAAATAAAAACAGAACATACTGAAAATACTCAGCAGGTCAGGCAGCATCCGTGGAGAGAGAAACAAGAGTTCATGTCTGAGGTTGATGACCTTTTGTCAGAGGTAAGGTCATCGACTTGAAACGTTAACTCTTGTTTCTTTCTCTGCAGATGCTGCCTGACCTGCTGAGTGTTTCCAACATTTTCTGTTTTATTTTCTGATTTCCAGCATTCGCAGTATTTTGCTTTTGGAATAACTTGCATTTATATAGTACCTTTAAAGTAGTAAAAAAAACAAGGCACGTTACAGGAGCATTAACAAACAAAATTTGACATCGGGTCACATAAGGAGATATTAGGACAGGTGACCAAAAGCTTGGTCAAAGAGGTACGTTTTAAGGGGCATCTTAAAGGAAGAGAGAGAGAGACAGGGAGGTTTAGGGAGAGAATTCCAGAACTTATGCCCAAGGCACCAGAAGGCACAGCCGCCAATGGTGGGGCAATGGAAATTGGGGATGCACAAGGGGCCAGAATTGGAAGAACGCAGAGATCTCAGAGGATTGTAGGGCTGAAGGAGCGTACAGAGATAGGGAGGTTTGTAGGGCTGGAGGAGATTACAGAGATAGGGAGGTCAGTAGGACTGGAGAAGGTTACAGAGATAGGGAGGGTTGTAGGGCTGGAGGAGGTTACAGAGATAGGGAGGGTTGTGTGGGGCTGGAGGAGGGTACAGAGATAGGGAGGATTGTAGGGCTGGAGGAGGTTACAGAGATAGGGAGGGTTGTAGGGCTGGAGATGGGTACAGAGATAGGGAGGGTTGTAGGGCTGGAGGAGGGTACAGAGATAGGGAGGGTTGTAGGGCTGGAGGTGGGTACAGAGATAGGGAGGGTTGTAAGGCTGGAGGAGGGTACAGAGATAGGGAGGGTTGTAGGGCTGGAGGTGGGTACAGAGATAGGGAGGATTGTAAGTCTGGAGGAGGTTACAAATAGGGAGGGTTGTAGGGCTGGAGGTGGGTACAGAGATAGGGAGGGTTGTAGGGCTGAAGGTGGGTACAGAGATAGGGAGGGTTGTAGGGCTGGAGGTGGGTACAGAGATAGGGAGGGTTTAGGGCTGGAGGAGGTTACAGAGATAGGGAGGGGTGAGTCCATTGTGGAATTTGAAAGCAAGGATGAGAATTTTAAAACTGAGGTATTGGTGGAGCGTGAGCCAATATAGTAACATTGAAGATTCAAGCTGCTGGATTTTCACTGGGGCACCCTGGAAGATTTTAATTGTACAAAGTGAGTATTAGAATCATAATAATTTACTGCATAAAAGGAAACCATTCGGCCCATCATGCCCGTGCTGGCTCATCATCGTGTAATGGTGAAGCATTTACTCATCAGCAAAGGTCATTTTGTAATTTCTACGTCATTTCCTTCATTTGTTTTTAATCAAAGGAATTGGAAAGTCTTTCTCTCACTGTAATGTAACCTCTTGTGTTTAGGAACTGCACAGCGAGGTAGCTGCTCGACACCAGATGGTGGAACGACTGGGAGAGAGACAGCGCGATAAGTACCTGGAGCTTTACACCATTCTGCCCTCTGAGCTCTCCGAGCAACTGGCTGAGGTCACACTGGCCCTTGGAGCCATTGAGGAACAGGTAAAGTTGGCGTTCGGTCCTTCAGCGATGTACTTTTCTCAGGCAGACCATTCACTACCTTAAACATCCACTCCCTCCACCACTGGCGCACCGTGGCTGCCGGGTGTACCATCTACAGGAGGCAGTGCAGCAACTCGCCAAGGCTTCTTCGGCAGCACCTCCCAAACCCGCTGCCTCCACCCTTTCGAAGGACAAGGGCAGCAGGTGCATGGGAACACCATCACCTCCAAGACACACACCATCCTGACTTGGACATATATTGCCATTCCTTCATCATCACTGGATCAAAATCTTGGAACTCCAAACCTCGCAGCATTGTGGGAGTACCCGCACCACACAGACTGCAGCGTTCCAAGGAGAAGACCCACCATCGCCTTCTCAAAGGCAACTGGGGATGGGCAATAAGTGGCAGCCTTTCCAGTGACGCCCACATCCCAAGAAATAATTTCAAGAATTCATTTACGGCCTCTTACATTCTTTGTCCGGACATTAAATAGCTTGGAGTCTTTGGGCTAGAAATTGGGTGCATTTGCACCTCCTGTTAGTGCCCCAAGGGGGTCGCTAACGGGGCACAAATGTCTTTGCTGACGTCGACCCCTGCCATATTGGGCGGGGCTTTAGCAGCGGCGCTACGGCATTGCGCCCCAATCTCCTGCACCCGGAGATCGTGACATCATCGCTGTGCACATCGCCCTGGTAGTGCCCCGGACCCGAAATTCACTTTCACCCCCTGCAGCAGCACCGGGCGAAAACACCGGCAGCTGCAGGAGGCGTGGATCGCGCGGCCGGTCGCTACCGGGCCGATGATCAAAGGCGAGGTGGCCAAGGTATGTAAAAATAACTTACCGTTGTTGATGCGTTTTTTTTTTCGTGGGTTCCTGTTACGATCGCTCAGCCCAGCACTCTGTTTGAGTGCCGGGTTCGCCACTCCCTGGGTGCTCCATGTAGGTCCGGTTTTATTTGCAGCGATGGCCCTTCCCTTTAAGGGAAGGAAAGGCCCTCTGTACATGGCAGTGCTGCACAGCCCAGTGCGCGGCACTGCTAAGGTTTCCGCCCCGCCCGCGTCCTTCAGTGCTCCACCTCCTTCCTGGAGCGCTAAAGCCAATTTTTTGAGCGCGGGGAAACATTGGCCCCTGGCGCTAAGTTTCCCAGCTTTCAAAAGGTACCGCCCCCAAACAGGGCGATAATGAAATTCTCCACCCTTTCACATTAGTTATAAGTATAACATTTCAACATTCATGGTCTTGTATTTTGCTGAAGTACTAATGCTGTCTCTTCCAGCAGTAGTTGGGAAGCTTTAGGAGATAATGGTGATTCACACTGCCCACCACCACCTTTTAAAGGGAAGCCAAGGATGGGCAATCAATGCCAGCGACACCCATATCCCAAGAACATTTTTTTAAAAAGGCAACTGGCTTCTAATATATTAAAAACACCAGCCATTACCTTTTATTCTGATTTAAAATAGCTATTTTTTTGAATTAATTGAAATAAGCAGTTATTCTAGATTTTATTTTCAACGGTTGGGTTTCCACTTCCTCTCCTCGGCTCGTGCAGGTCTCACACGTCTGCGTTGACCATCGGCGTTGAGTGATGCGCGAGCGCTCGTTTCTCTCCATTCTCCCAGATGACTTGGCCAGGGCTTGCAGGCTCACCCAGCTGTAAGTGTCAAGTCAAGACAGGGTTCCCCTCTCGAGCCTGCTACTCAACAGTTCAGTGCTCCAGCCGATGTCTGTGGGGGTCATTGGAAAGTGAGTCCTGAGTTTGCCTGTCACTTAGACTCTAGAGTCTTGCACCCACTTCTTGATTGATTCATTAGGGATAATTCTTCCTGGAAGAAGCAAGGCTTTCCAACTGGGACAAATTGTCATAAACTTGAGCTCAGTTTACCCCCTGGAGAGAAATCTGTAGTGCTCTGACTGTCTTAACGGTTTTGGCTGGATATGAACTCAAGACAGTGAGTTGCCTATCAGGTCACTGTATCTATCAGTGATCTACAGCGCTGCAGTAATACCCGCCCTCCTGTATGGATCCGAGGCTTGGACGATGTATAGAAGGCACCTCAAGTCGCTGGACATATATCAGCAACTATGTCTCCGCAAGATCCTGCAAATTCCCTGGGAGGACAGGCGCACCAACATCAGTGTCCTCGTCCAGGCTAACATCCCCAGTATTGAAGCACTGACCACACTTGATCAGCTTTGCTGGGCTGGCCACATAGTTCGCATGCCAGACACGAGACTCTCTAACGGAGCTCCTTCATGGTAAACGAGCCAAAGGTGGGCAGCGGAAGCATTACAAGGATACCCTCAAAGCCTCCCTAGTAAAGTGCGACATCACCACTGACACCTGGGAGACCCTGGCCGAAGACCGCCCGAGGTGGAAAAAGTGCATCTGGGAGGGCGCTGAGCACCTCGAGTCTCAACGCAAAGAGCGTGAAGAGGTCAAGCGCAGGCAGCGGAAGGAGCGCTTGACCTCTTCCAGCCCCACCCACCCCTTCCCTCGAAGAATGTCTGCCCCATCTGTGACAGGGTCTGTGGCTCTCGTATTGGACTGTTCAGCCACCAGAGAACTCACTTTGGGAGTGGAAGCAAGTCTTCCTCGATTCCGAGGGACTGTCTATGATGATGCTGATGATGTATCTATCATCAGTTCACTGAAACTTGAGGCGCACAAAGGAGAAGAAAATGTGGCAAAGTAAGTGACAGGGCGTGGGGATAAAGCATATCATTGGAGCAGAGCAAAGGGGACTCGTTTGATACCAGTACACGATGCATTTTGATAGGATGAATGAAGAGCAGCAGTATAAACAAAATGGTACAATTTAAAAGAGGGCGCAGGAACAGAAAGACCACACATACTCAAACTGTTGCAGGTGCAGGACAAGTTTGTAAGACTCTTTAAAAAGTATACGGGATCCTGGGCTTTATAAATAGAGAGTACAAAAGCAAGGAAGTCATGCTAAGCCTTTATACATTCTTGGTTGGGCCTCAGCAGGAGGATTGTGCCCAGTTCCGGGCATCATACTTTAGGAAGGATCTCAAGGCCTTGGGAGAAGGTACAGAGGAGATTGTCTAGAATGATACCATGGATGAGGGACTTCAGTTATATGGAGAGACTGGAGAAGCTGGGGTTGTTCTCCTTAGAGCAGAGAAGGTTAAGGGGAGATTTAATGGAGTTGTTCAAAATTATGGAGGGTTTTGATAGAGTAAATAAGGAGAACCTGTTTGCACTGGCAAGAGAGTTGGTAAGCAAAGGTCACAGATTTAAGATAATTGGCAAAAGAGCCAGAGGGAGATGATGGGGATTTTTTTACACAGTGAGTTGTGATGATCTGGAATGCACTGCCTGAAAGGGTGGTGGAAGCAGATTCAGTAGTAACTTTCAAAAGGGAATTGCATAAATACTTACAAAGGAAAAATGTACAGGGCTCTGGGGAAAAAGCAGGAGAGTGGGACTAATTGGGTAGTTCCTTCAGAGAGCCAACACAGGCACGATGGGCAGAATGGCCCCCTTCTATGCTGTCTGATTCCATGCTGCTGAGAGGCAAAGCAAACTTGGGAAAATAGTCATTTTGTGCAGCAGGTTTCTGTCATTTCCTCTTTGCTCAAAATGGAGCCTCTCCTCTTCCCCCCCCCACCCCCACCCACACACAACCACTCCCCCAGAATAAAATGGGCATGACTTTAATTTGTAAAGGGGAAGGCTGGTTCAGACTATGTTGACATGCAGGTACAGCAGGCGGTTCAGAAAGCAAATGGCATGTTGGCCTTCATAGCGAGGGGATTTGAGTACAGGAGCAGGGAGGTGTTACTTCAGTTGTACAGGGCCTTGGTGAGGCCACACCTGGAGTATTGTGTACAGTTTTGGTCTCCTAATTTGAGGAAGGACATTCTTGCTATTGAGGGAGTGCAGCGAAGGTTCACCAGTCTGATTCCCGGGATGGCGGGACTGACATATCAAGAAAGACTGGATCGACTGGGCTTGTATTCACTGGAGTTCAGAAGAATGAGAGGGGATCTCATAGAAACTGATACGTCCTTACTATACAGTATAAATGCACACGAGGCCCATGCTTGAGAGAAGGTCAGTCTGTGACCTGTCCTTTATTCCTTAGCACTCAAGTGATGAAGGTGGGTGGAGCTTCCCCTTTTATACCTGAAGGTCCAGGTTAGGAGTGTCTCCCACCTAGTGGTCAGTGTTCTCACGGTGTACAACTTAGGTCAGTTTATACATGGGTTACAATGCTGGTTGAATACATGACATCACCTTCCCTTCAAAGTCTTATTGGGATCACAGGTTGAGTCTCTCTGGTGGTTTACGCTCCCTTGTAGAGCACCTGAGTTGGGGCTCCGGTTGTTGGGCGCTGGCCTGAGTGTCTGCTGTTTGCGGTGCCTCAGGCCTGTCCGGACTGCCCACAGTGACTGGGCTCTCCTCCCTTTGGTTCCGGTGTTCGGTCACCTGTGGTGGAGTGAATTCAATATCGTGTTCTTCCTCTGCTTCTTCTATGGGGTTGCTGAACCTCCTTTTTGTTTGATCCACATGTTTGCGACAGATTTGTCCATTGGTAAGTTTAACTACCAGAATCCTATTTCCCTCTTTGGCAACCACAGTGCCTGCGAGCCATTTGGGCCCTGCAGCGTAGTTGAGGACAAAAACAGGATCATTTACATCAATACATCGTGCCCTCGCATTCCTGTCATGGTAGTCATATTGTGACTGGCGCCTGCTCTCGACAATTTCTTTCATGGTGGGGTGTATAAGGGATAACCGGGTTTTGAGCATCCTTTTCATTAGTAGCTCTGCGGGTGGAACCCCTGTGAGCGAGTGTGGTCGGGATCTATAGGCCAACAGGAGGCGTGATAAGCGGCATTGTAGGGAACCCCCTTGGATTCTGAGCATCCCCTGTTTGATTATCTGCACTGCTCGTTCTGCCTGGCCGTTTGAGGCCGGCTTGAACGGTGCCATTCTGACATGGTTAATTCCATTGCCTGCCATGAAGTCCTGGAATTCAGTGCTTGTGAAGCACGGGCCATTGTTGCTGACCAAGATGTCCGGTAGACCGTGGGCGGCGAACATTGCCCGTAGACTTTCTACCGTGGCAGAGGATGTGCTTGAATTTAAAATGTCACACTCGATCCATTTGGAATAGGCGTCTACTACAACCAAAAACATTTTCCCCATGAAAGGACCTGCGTAGTCCACATGGATGCGTGACCAAGGCTTGGCGGGCCATGGCCAGGGGCTAAGGGGGGCTTCCCTGGGCGCATTGCCCAGCTGGGCACACGTGTTGCACCTGCAAACACAAAGTTCCAGATCTGCATCTATCCCTGGCCACCAAACGTGTGACCTGGCAATTGCCTTCATCGTGACAATGCCCGGGTGCCCATTGTGGAGTTCTCTGATGAACACCTCTCTGCCCATCTGGGGCATGACTATGCGGTTTCCCCACAGTAGGCAATCGGCCTGAATCGAGAGTTCATCCTTGAGCCTGTGAAATGGTTTAAATTTCTCAGGGCATGCCCTGTACGTGGCTGCCCAGTCCCCATTCAGGACACATTTCTTGACTAGAGACAATAGCGGGTCTCTATTTGTCCAGACTTTAATCTGACGGACTGTCACGGGTGAGCCTTCGCTTCCGAAAGCTTCAACAGCCATGACCATCTCAGCAGCATGCTCGGTAGCCCCCTCAGTGGTGGCTAGTGGGAGCCTGCTGAGTGCATCGGCGCAGTTTTCGGTGCCCGGCCTGTGCCGAATTGTGTAGTCATAGGCGGCTAACATGAGTGCCCACCTCTGTATGCGGGCCGATGCGTTTGCATTTATGGCCTTGTTGTCGGCCAAAAGGGACGTTAGGGGTTTGTGATCTGTCTCCAGCTCAAATTTCCTGCCAAACAGGTACTGGTGCATTTTCTTTACCGCATATACACATGCGAGCACCTCCTTTTCTACCATCCCGTAGCCCCTTTCTGCCTGGGACAGACTTCTGGAGGCATAAGCTACCGGCTGTAACTGACCCTTGGCATTGACATGCTGCAACGCATACCCGACACCATAGGACGACGCATCGCACGTTAACACAAGTTTCTTACATGGGTCATATAGCATTAACAGATTGTTGGAACATAACAAATTGCGTGCTCTATTAAAAGCCCTTTCCTGGCTGTCCCCCCAGACCCATTCGCGACCTTTGCGTAGGAACACGTGTAGCGGCTCTAGCAGCATGTTCAATTTGAGAAGAAAGTTACCAAAATAGTTCAGGAGCCCCAGGAACGAACGCAGCTCCGTCGTATTATGGGGTCTGGGTGCTCTCTGGATCGCTTCAGTCTTGGACGCAGTAGGGCTGATCCCGTCTGCTGCTACCCTCATCCCCAGGAATTCTACCTCTGGAGCTAGGAAGACGCACTTCGCCTTTTTCAGTCGCAGACCTACCCAGTCCAGTCTGCGTAGTACCTCCTCCAGGTTGTGGAGGTGTTCTTCAGTATCATAACCCGTAATGAGAATGTCGTCCTGAAAAACCACCGTCCCTGGAATCGACTTGAGGAGGCTTTCCATATTTCGTTGGAAGATCGCGGCGGCCGAGCGAATCCCGAATGAACATTTGTTGTACTCAAACAACCCCTTGTGTGTCATGATGGTGATCAGCTTCTTCGACTTACTCGCCAGCTCCTGGGTCATGTAAGCTGAGGTCAGGTCCAATTTTGAAAAAGGTTTGCCACCGGATAGCGTCGCAAAGAGGTCCTCCGCTCTCGGTAGCGGGTACTGGTCTTGGAGTGACACCCGATTGATGGTGGCCTTGTAATCGCCACATATCCTGACCGACCCATCCGCCTTGAGCACCGGCTGAATCGTGCTCGCCCAGTCACTGAATTCGACTGGCGAGATGATGCCTTCCCTCAGCAGGCGGTCCAATTGGCCTTCATCTTTTCCCGCATCACGTACGGCACCGCTCTGGCCTTGTGGTGTACTGGCCTGGTGTCCGGGTTTATGTGAATCACTACCTTGGCCCCCATGAAAGTGCCAATGCCGGGTTGAAATAATGAGTCAAATTTGTCCAGGATCTGTGAGCATGATACTCGCTCCACAGAGGAAATTGCATTGACATCGCTCCATTTCCAGTTCATGACAGCAAGCCAACTCCTCCCCAGTAGTGCGGGACCGTCCCCTGGGACAATCCAGAGTGGCAGTCTGTTCTCCGAACCTTTGTGGGTCACGACGACCCACCGGAATGATCTGCTTTGTGTAAGTCCGTAGCTGTGCGTCAATCGGCGATAATTCTGGCCTCCTGGCCTTGGATGCCCACAACTTTTCGAACTGTTTGATACCCATCAGGGACTGGCTGGCACCCGTGTCTAACTCCATTGATACTGGGATGCCATTGAGGAGCACTTTCATCATTATCGGTGGCGTCCTGGTGTATGAACTGTATACGTGCTCCACATGAACTCGCTGAACTTCAGCTTCCAGCGATTTCCCCCAGTGTCCATTTCTGCAATTTCTGCAGGTATTTTGCTCATCTCTGCAAACTCCGGCTGAATGTGTGCCTCCACGCCTCCAGTATGAGTTGCGGTTTGAAACAAAAGTTCCCTTGCCAGTCGATCGTCCCTGACTGCCCCTGTTATTGTCCTTGAGTGCACCATTAACAGGTGTTGATGGCCCCATTACTGGCCGCATTGTCCCTTGCAATGGCGTGAATCACTGTTCAGCTTGCCATTGCCTCTGTTGAACTCCTCTGGGTTTGACTACATGTTGGGGCATGCCCGACTGCCCTTGTCTGCCTGGAGAACTGTGTGCTGCTTTAACAATGTTGAATCTCTGTCCCAACCATTCCTTAACACAGTATCTCTCGTCTGTTCTGCTAGTGGCCATGCTCGCGTGGTTTAAATCCCAGTTTCTTGTCGCCATTGATACGTCCTTACTATACAGTATAAATGCACACGAGGCCCATGCTTGAGAGAAGGTCAGTCTGTGACCTGTCCTTTATTCCTTAGCACTCAAGTGATGAAGGTCCAGGTTAGGAGTGTCTCCCACCTAGTGGTCAGTGTTCTCACGTTGTACAACTTAGTTCAGTTTATACATGGGTTACAATGCTGGTTGAATACATGACAGAAACGTTTAAAATTCTGACGGGTTCCCAATGTTCCCAATGTTGGGGAAGTCCAGAACCAGGGGTCACAGTCTTAAGGATAAGGGGTAAGCCATTTAGGACCGAGATGAGGAGAAACTTCTTCACCCAGAGACTGGTGAACCTGTGGAATTCTCTACCACAGAAAGTTGTTGAGGCCAATTCACTAAATATATTCAAAAAGAAGTTAGATGTAGTCCTTACTACTAGGGGGATCAAGGGGTATGGCGAGAAAGCAGGAATGGGGTACTGAAGTTGCATGTTCAGCCATGAACTCATTGAATGGCGGTGCAGGCTCAAAGGGCCGAATGGCCTATTCCTGCATCTATTTTCTATGTTTCTATGTTTCTATGACTACGAGCTGTGACTCCCAGTTGTTACGTTCAATGCTCTCACTGTATAGGTGAATGTGAAAGAAGGAGAAGCTCAGCAAATGCAGGCGGTGACCCTGGACTTTAACTGCAGGATGCGGGAGATCTCTGTAGGACTGAATGACATTTCCAGAAAACTGAAAGAGAAAGGATCCGATATCGTACAAGCCAAGATTGAGCAGAAGGTGAGGAAGGCAAACAATGGTCAGTTTTATTGCATTCAATGTTGGAGGCACAAAAAGCTAACATGGATGTCTTTAGTTCACAGCACTTTTCAATGGAAAGAGTATGTATTATTCATCTGTATACACAAGGAGGTTTGATGAACCTGTGTTATCTTGCTCCCTCACCTCCAACACAAGGGGACTTTTCTATCATTTGTACATCAGATTGGGAGAAGAGCAAATCGGAAAGAACTTTAGTTTATACAGCACCTTATCACATCGCCAGAAACATCCCAAAGTGTTTCAAACAAGAGTGAGTTGTTCGAAGTGTAGTCACAGTTGCTTTGTACACAAACACTACAGCCAATTTGTGCACAGCAAGATCCCACAAATTGTTATCAGACAAATGAGGAATTAAACTATATAGATTGGTGGTGTTGGTTGAGGGAAGATTGTTGGCCAGTATTCTGTTCTTCAGATAGGCCACAGGATCGTCAGTGCTCAGATGACCAACCTCAACAGGTGAATAGGGCCGCAGTTTAACGACTCATCCAAAAGACAGCAGGCTAGAAATTGCCCCTCGCCCCGATTGGGGGCGGTAACTTTCCGGGGCTGCGATTTCCTGCGCCTGGCCCAGGGTCCCGCCCCCGATGCGAAATTGGGCCATGCGCCCCTCAAAGGAAGCGGAGCGCTGTCTCCGGCCCTCTGCTTCCTTTGAGGGGCGCTCCCGGGGTAAAAGCACAGCCTTGAGTGCAGCACTACACGGATGCTCTGCCTGGCGCTGACGCGCTACAATGTCCCTCCCCTTCCATTAAAGGGGAGTGCCGCTGTGCACTCTGCAGGCCCTTTGGTGGCCGTCACTGGGCCACCAGGGAGTCTATCGACCGAGCCAGCAGACCAGCGCCCAAAGCAGAGTGCCGAGCCGCAGGATGGCGGCCCGGTCAACGTGAGGGCCGCCATTGTCAGGCCGACGCAAGAGTCGGCCAACAAATAAAGATGGCGGCCCACGACGCTAATGGCCTCCCCTTTAAGGGGCGACCCACAAAGCTGGCGTTGACATCCGCAATTTCCCCCACGGGGTGGTGAGAGGTCGGTACGCATGGTGATGACGTCCTCACTGGTTGCACAGTGGGCCGGGGCGCTAATTGCTGGGTGAGGCGCTGCCAGGACAGCGCTCTCCAAACCTCCGGGCAGTTTCCCGGGAGGCGGTAGCATCCACCTCTCCATTGCGCCCCATTAGCGCCCCCCGGAGGCCTATAATAAAAAGGCCTATAAATCTCTGACAGTGCAGCACTCCATCAGTACTGGGAGTGTCAGCCTGGATTTTGTGTTCAAGTCGAGGGAGTGGGACTTGAACCCACGGATTTCTGATTCAGAGGCTAGATTCCTTCATGCTTTCAGTTTTATAAATTATTTATTTTGAAGATGGTCTCTCTTGCCTTTTTCGCCTTTTTAAAAGTACAGTTGACATTTGGAGAGTTTCTGCATTCTGTAGAACATTGTTCGATTGAGAGAGCTTTATTTTGAGTTCCTAAGAAGGAGATGAATTATCAGAAGATCTCAGGATAATTGTGGTGAGAAAAGCTATTTGGCCCATTGCAGCTCATTGATCCAGAATGACCCGAAAGTCCAGCATTCAGTTAGTTCTGAAATGACTCCAGAGTTTTTGCTTTCGCTACGTTATGTTGAGTCCAAAACCAGACAACCAGTTACCAGGAGGAAGTATTTCAGGATATGCAATGAAGAAAATGCAACAGTTCTCTAAAGAGGCTGCTGTTCCTTCTCTCATTTATTTCAGAATCATCTTCGGGATCTTGATCTTTTCATATCCACAATAATAAAGTGGCAAGTTAAAACTCACCACTTAGCTCGCTACACCTTGCTCCATCATGGTCCTCACTCTTCTCTCAACACCACTCCCTCTTGGTGTCACTCCCAGCTCCATTATGGCCCTCACTCTCCTCTCAACACCACTCCCTCTTGGTGTCACTTTCAGCTCCATCATGGTCCTCACTCTCCTCTCAACACCACTCCCTCTTGGTGTCACTCCCAGCTCCATCATGGTCCTCACTCTCCTCTCAACACCACTCCCTCTTGGTGTCACTCCCAGCTCCATCATGGTCCTCACTCTCCTCTCAACACCACTCCCCACTTGGTGCTATTCCTTGCTGACTCACTATCTCTAGTTTGTCTCGTTCGCACCTCTGACCCCACTGTTGACTAATCGATGGTCCTGCTTCTCAGAAAATACTGCTTCCTGCTCCTTGCCACGTGCAACTTTCTGTGTTTACGTCTGATTTATGTCTGTTAATTGGGGGGCTAACCGATTGAAAACTTACCCTTCATAGTTCTTCATAGCGCTGGTGAAGAAGAAGAAATAAGGAACTTGCATTAGTACGGCGCCTTTTATGACCTCAGGGCGTCCCAAAGCGCTTCACAGCCAATGAAGTACTTTTCAACTGCTGTCGCAGTTGAGATAAAGATCCCACAAAGAGCAATGTGATAATGACCAGATAATCTGTTTTTAAGTGACATTAGTTGACGGATAAATTTGGACCAGTATAGCAGGAACCATTTATGTCCACCTGGGAGAGCAGACAGGGCCTCGGTTTTAACGTCTCATCTGAAAGACGGCACCTCCAACAGTGCAGCAGTCGCACAACACTGCACTGAAGTGTCAGCCTCAAGTCTCTGGAGTGGAACTTGAACCCACGACCTTCTGACTCAGAGGTGAGAGTGCTACATAAGAACATAAGAAATAGGAGCTGGAGTCGGCCATTTGGCCCCTCGAGCCTGCTCTATTTAATAAGATCATGGCTGATCTGATCGTGGGCTCAGCTCCACTTCCCTGCCTGCTCCCCATAACCCTTTATTCCCTTATTGCTCAAAAATCTGTCTATCTCCGCCTTAAATTTATTCAATGACACAGCCTCCACAGCTCTCTGGAGCAGAGAATTCCACAGATTTACAACCCTCTGAGAGAAGAAATTTCTCCTCATCTCAGTTTTAAATGGGCGGCCCCTTATATTGAGACTATATCTCCGAGTTTTAATTTCCCCTATGAGTGGAAATAGCCTCTCTGCATCCACTTTGTCGAGCCCCTTCATTATCTTATATGTTTTGATAAGATCACCTCTCATTCTTCTGAACTCCAATGAGTATAGGCCCAACCTACTCAACCTATTTTCATAAGTCAACCCCCTCATCTATGGAATCAACCCTGTGAACCTTCTCTGAACTGCCTCCAAAGCAAGTATATCCTTTCGTAAATATGGAAACCAAAACTGCACGCAGTATTCCAGGTGTGGCCTCACCAATACCCTGTACAGCTGTAACAAGACTTTCTTGATTTTATACTCCATCCCCTTTGCAATAAAGGCCAAGATTCCATTTGCCTTCCTGATCACTTGCTGTACCTGCATACTATCCTTTTGTGTTTCATGCACAAGTACCCTCAAGTCCTGCTGTACTGCAGCACTTTGCAATCTTTCTCCATTTAAATAATAACTTGCTCTTTGGTTTTTTTCTTCCGAAGTGCATGACCTCACACTTTCCAACATTATACTTCATCTGTTAAATTCTTGCCCACTCACTTAGCCTGTCTATGTCCTCCTGCAGCCTCTTTATGTCTTCCTCACACATTGCCCTTCCTCCCATCTTTGTATCGTCAGCAAACTTAGCTACATTACATTCAGTCCCCTCTTCCAAGTCGTTAATATAGATTGTAAATAGTTGGGGTCCCAGCACTGATCCCTGTGGCACCCCATTCATCACTGATTGCCAACCAGACAATGAACCATTTATCCCGACTCTCTGTTTTCTGTTTTTCAGCCAATCTTCTATCCATGCTAATATATTACCCCAACTTCGTGAACTTTTATCTTGTGCAGTAATCTTTTGTGTGGCACCTTGTCAAATGCCTTCTGGAAGTCCAAATACACCACATCCACTGGTTCCCCTTTATCCACCCTGTTCGTTACATTCTCAAAGAATTCCAGCAAATTTGTCAAACATGACTTCCCCTTCATAAATCCATGCTGACTCTGCCTGACCAAATTTTGCTTTTCCAAATGTCCTGCTACTGCTTCTTTAATAATGGACTCCAACATTTTCCAAACCACAGATTGGTTAGTTAGCCAATCCTCTATCCATGCTAATATATTAACGTCAATCCTGTGAACTTTTATCTTGTGCAGTAACCTTTTATGTGGCATCTTATAGAATGCCTTCTGG
The DNA here is from genome assembly GCF_044704955.1 of Pristiophorus japonicus. Taxonomy (NCBI): domain Eukaryota; kingdom Metazoa; phylum Chordata; class Chondrichthyes; family Pristiophoridae; genus Pristiophorus; species Pristiophorus japonicus. The sequence continues at coordinate 146,321,416 of NC_091985.1, forward strand.
AAATCCAAATACACCACATCCACTGGTTCCCCCTTATCCACCCTGCTCATTACATCCACAAAGAATTCCAGCAAATTTGTCAAACATGACTTTCCCTTCATAAAACCATGCTGGCTCTGCTTGATTGAATGATGCTTTTCTAAATGTCCTGCTACTGCTTCCTTATTAATGGACTCCAGCATTTTCCCAACTAGCCACTAAACCATAGTTGACACCAAGGCCAACATGGATATTAAAAGAGGCCTGTGAATAGGTTTTCTGAGCACACCCTAAGTTCAGTAATAGGGGCCTGGGGGACTTGCATTACTGGGAGAAACAGTGGGCAGAACAATAAGTTTATCGTGGGTACATTATGAGAGGATTTGACGACCTTGTATTTGCAGAGACTTTGGGACAAGCTCGACAGCTGTAATGTGAAGCTTGTGGAACTGGACGCGACGATGCAGGATTTCACAGAGCAGAACCCTCAACAGAGCAAGTGTCTGACAGACGACATGACAAAGCTGTCCAGCCTCTATCAACAGGTCTTTAGGCAGACTGAGTACAGAGCCTCCAAACTTAACAAGGTAAGCAGTCCCCGCTGTGTACGCAGTTCAACATCAGTCCTGAGGACGGGGAGAAATTTAGAATTCAGCAGAAGAGGACAAAGGGTTTAAGTAGGAGGGGGAAAATAAAGTATGAGAGGAAGTTTGCTGGGAACATAAAAACTGACTGCAAAAGCTTCTATAGATATGTGAAGAGAAAAAGATTAGTGAAGACAAACGTAGGTCCCTTGCAGTCAGAATCAGGCAAAATTTATAATGGGGAACAAAGAAATGGCAGACTAATTGAACAATTACTTTGGTTCTGTCTTCACGAAGGAAGACACAAATAACGTTCCGGAAATACTAGGGGACTGAGGGTCTAGCGAGAAGGAGGAACTGAAGGAAATCTTTATTAGTCAGGAAATTGTGTTGGGGTAATTGTTGGGATTGAAGGCCGATAAATCCCCAGGACTTGATAGTCTGCATCCCAGAGTACTTAAGGAAGTGGCCCTAGAAATAGTGGATGCATTGGTGGTCATTTTCCAACAGTCTTTCGACTCTGGATCAGTTCCTAGGGACTGGAGGGTAACTAATGTAACACCACTTTTTAAGAAAGGAGGGAGAGAGAAAACAGGTAATTATAGACTGGTTAATTATAGATCAGTAGTGGGGAAAATGTTGGAATCAATTATTAAAGATGAAATAGCAGCGCATTTGGAAAGCAGTGACAGGATCGGTCCAAGTTAGCATGAATTTATGAAAGGGAAATCATGCTTGACAAATCTTTTAGAATTTTTTGAGGATGTAACTGGCAGAGTGGTCAAGGGAGAGAACCAGTGGATGTGGTGTATTTGAACTTTCAAAAGGCTTTCGACAAGCTCCCACACAAGAGATTGGTGTGCAAAATTCAAGCACATGGTAATGGTGGTAATGTATTGACGTGGATAGAGAACTGTTGGCAGACAGGAAACAGATAGTCGGGATAAATGGGTCCTTTTCAGAATGGCAGTCAGTGACTAGTGGGGTGCCGCAGGGCTCAGGACTGGGACCCCAGCTATTTACAATATACATCAATGATTTAGATGAAGGAATTGAGAGTAATATCTCCAAGTTTGCAGATGACACTAAGCTGGGTGGCGGTGTGAGCTGTGAGGAGGATGCTAAGAGGCTGCAGGGTGACTTGGACAGGTTAGGTCAGTGGGTAAATGCATGGCAGATGCAGTATAATGTGGATAAATGTGAGGTTATCCACTTTGGTGGCAAAAACATGAAGGCAGAATATTATCTGAATGGCGGCAGATTAGGAAAAGGGGAGATGCAACGAGACCTGGGTGTCATGGTACATCAGTCATTGAAGGTTGGCATGCAGGTGCAGCAGGCGGTGAAGAAGGCAAATGGCATGTTGGCCTTCATAGCTAGGGGATTTGAGTATAGGAGCAGGGAAATCTTGCTGCAGCTGTACAGGGCCTTGGTGAGGCCTCACTTGGAATATTGTGTTCAGTTCTGGTCTCCTAATCTGAGAAAGGATGTTCTTGCTATTGAGGGAATGCAGTGAAGGTTCACTAGACTGATTCCCGGGATGGCAGGACTGACATATGAGGAGAGGCTGGATAGACTGGGCCTGTATTCACTGGAGTTTAGAAAGATGAGAGGGGATCTCATAGAAACATATAAAATTCTGACGGGGCTGGACAGGTTAGATGCAGGAAGAATGTTCCCAATGTTGGGGAAGTCTAGAACCAGGGGACACAGTCTAAGGATAAGGGGTAAGCCATTTAGGACTCAGATGAGGAGAAACTTCTTCACTCCGAGAGTTGTTAACCTGTGGAATTCTCTTCCACAGAGAGTTGTTGATGCCAGTTCATTAGATATATTCAAGAGGGAGTTGGATATGGCCCTTACGGCTAAAGGGATCAAGGGTATGGAGAGAAAGCAGGAAAGGGGTACTGAGGGAATGATCAGCCATGATCTTATTGAATGGTGGTGCAGGCTCGAAGCGCTGAATGGCCTACTCCTGCACCTATTTTCTATGTTTCCATGTTTCTCATTATCACAGTGAATTCCGCCATTTCAGAACATTATCCCAATCCATTTCTGTTTGTCTTTCCCCTGCAGTGGGGATAAAAGGCTTAGAATATGCTGACAGATTGCAGAGACTCGGTTTGTATTCCCTCGAGTTGAGAAGATTAAAGAGTGATTTAATTGAGGTACTTAAGATGATTAAAGCATTTGATAGAGTAGATACAGAGAAACTAATTGCTCTGGTGGGGAAATCAAGAGCATAATATTAAACTTACAGCTAGACCGTTCAGTGGTGATGTCAGGAAGCACTTTTTCACATAAAGGGCAGTGGAAATCTGGAACTCTCTCCCTCAAAAAGCTGGTGAGGCTGGGGTCAATTGAAAATTTAAAAACTGAGATTTGTAGATTTTTGTTGGGTAAGAGTATTAAGGGATATGGAATGAAGGCGGGTGATTGGAATTAAGATACAGATGAGCTGGGCTGAAGGCCTGGGAGGATTCTAGGATTGGGCAGGGTACCAGTGCAGATCAACAAGGATTAGGCAAGATATGGACAGCTAGGATTTGGATGAGTTGTGGACGGTGAAGGTTTGGACGCTGGCAAGGAGGAACCAAAGTCTAGAATCACTAAAAACATAGATAAAGGTTTGGGGGGCTGAAGGGCTAAGGTAGGAGTGGAGGCTGGTGATGTTGCTGAGGTGGAATTTAGCACTCTTGTTACTGGATAGGATGAGCCAACACTCGCTGTCTAGGCTCAAGACGGAGGATGCCAGGAACTCCTGTGACCAGATTCCTTTGGGGAGTTAACACCTTCAGCAGTGGAGGGGAGGAGAAGGGTAGAAGATTACCAACAAAACAGGGACATGGCGAAACGTCCCTTAAAAATGGTCTCCTACTTCTGATGACATTTGACAATTTGTCTAGTTGCTTGCATTCATGAGCAGCTCGATCTCTGCAGCTCCTCCCATCCTCCTAAAACTCCAACTCATTTAAAACTTAGTCGCCTGATCCTGTCCTGTACAGAGTCTTGCTCATCCATCACCGCTGTGTGTTGTGTGTGTTGGTGTTTGTTGGCTGTGAGTTGTGTGTTGTGTGTTGGTGTATGTGTTGGTGTCTGTTGGCTGTGAGTTGTGTGTTGTGTGTTGGTGTATGTGTTGTGTCTGTTGGCTGTGAGTTGTGTGTTGTGTGTTGGTGTATGTGTTGGTGTTTGTTGGCTGTGAGTTGTGTGTTGTGTGTTGTGTGTGTTGGTGTTTGTTGGCTGTGAGTTGTGTGTTGTGTGTTGTGTGTGTTGGTGTTTGTTGGCTGTGAGTTGTGTGTTGTGTGTTGATGTATGTGTTGGTGTTTGTTGGCTGTGAGTTGTGTGTTGTGTGTTGTGTGTGTTGGTGTCTGTTGGCTGTGAGTTGTGTGTTGTGTGTGTTGGTGTTTGTTGGCTGTGAGTTGTGTGTTGTGTGTTAGTGTATGTGTTGGTGTTTGTTGGCTGTGAGTTGTGTGTTGTGTGTGTTGGTGTTTGTTGGCTGTGAGTTGTGTGTTGTGTGTTGTGTGTGTTGGTGTTTGTTGGCTGTGAGTTGTGTGTTGTGTGTTGGTGTATGTGTTGGTGTTTGTTGGCTGTGAGTTGTGTGTTGTGTGTTGTGTGTGTTGGTGTTTGTTGGCTGTGAGTTGTGTGTTGTGTGGTCTGTGTGTTGGTGTTTGTTGTCTGTGAGTTGTGTGTTGTGTGTTGGTCTGTGTGTTGGTGTTTGTTGGCTGTGTGTTGTGTGTTGTGTGTGTTGGTGTTTGTTGGCTGTGAGTTGTGTGTTGTGTGTTGTGTGTGTTGGTGTTTGTTGGCTGTGAGTTGTGTGTTGTGTGTTGGTGTATGTGTTGGTGTTTGTTGGCTGTGTGTTGTGTGTTGTGTGTGTTGGTGTTTGTTGGCTGTGAGTTGTGTGTTGTGTGTTGGTGTATGTGTTGGTGTTTGTTGGCTGTGAGTTGTGTGTTGTGTGTTGGTGTTTGTTGGCTGTGAGTTGTGTGTTGTGTGTTGTGTGTGTGTGTGTTGGTGTTTGTTGGCTGTGAGTTGTGTGTTGTGTGTTGGTGTGTGTGTTGTGTCTGTTGTTCTAATCTAATCTTCTCTCCCGTTGACCTCTGCAGGCTGCGTCACAGTTGGAGGAATTCCATGAAATGCTTGACTTTGTGCTGAAGTGGGTGGAGAAAGCGAAGAATCTCGGTTACAGTGCCATCAGCTGGTACTCTGCGGCTCAGCTCAACGACCAGCTGATGACTTACCAGGTAGGGCACGAAGGGCTGGAATTTCGGTTCTGCTCATTTCGGGGCGGTAATGGCGGCAGGGCGGTAGATTTTGCGCCTGGGAACAGTTTGCGCCTCAGTCAGCAAAATTCAACAGCTGGGCCCTGAGTGTGGGGCGGAGCGCTAAGGGAGGACCTCTCTTCGGGCGCTAGACCGGCTGAGCAACTGAAAATCCCCAGCTAAACAGCCGGCCTCCGAGCGCTATAAGCGAGGCCTGGGGGCGGTGGGGGGGGAACCTGAAAAAACCCCACCAAAAACATTCCCAATAAATAACTCACGCCACCACAACATAAATCGCAAATAAAAACCAATCACACTTACCTGAGATTTCCATTACTTACCTCACTGTGGCTGCTGCAGCTCGGACTGCCAGCTTCCACAGACATTCCCACCAGGGGGCGCTATGGAATGCTATGAATCGGGTGGTAGCCAAAAATCGAGCCGGTATCACAGCCTGGGGCGTTGCGCACCGGTTCACCTCCGCGCCCCGTCAAAACCGGCACCAAAGGTCCTGGCGGGGTGCTGGAAGCTGGCTGCCCGCCCGTAAGGGCTAACCGCCGCCATTGCCGCCCCTCTGGGGTGCTAACAACGGTAATAAAAGCCCAAATATCCAGTCCAAACTCCTCAACATGCTTTTTGTCACTATTAGCACAACTTAGTACTCATCTGCTCAACTGTTAGCAACTCCCAGTGTTCTGGCTTGAATCGTTCGGCGAAGTAATAACCCATTGTGCTCCATGACAGTGGTCAACTAATCCCACCAGACACAAACTGATTCCATCTTGCACTGCCACCGCTCTGAGTTTTTGATTGAGCTGTCATAGAATCAGAGAGCATTGGATTTAGTGCAACTGTATATGAATATCCCATAGTTCATTTCAGAAGTTCAGCCCATTCAGCCCATCATGACTGTGCCGATTCTTTCAAAGAGCTATCCGATTAGTCCCACTCCCCTGTTCTTTCCCCATAGTCCTGCAAGTTTTTCCTTTTCAAATATTTATCCATTTCCCTTTTGAAAGTTACCGTCGAATCTGCTTCCACCATCCTTTCAGATAGTGTGTTCCAGATCGTAACAACTTGCTACATGAAAAAAATTCTTTTCATCTCCCTCTGGTTCTTTTTCCAATGATCTTTTCTGTGTCCTCTGGTTACTGACCTTCCTGCCATTGGAAATAGTTCCTGCCTATCAATTCTATCAAAACCGCCTCATAATTTGGAACACCTCTATTAAACCTCCCTTTAACCTTCTCTGCTCGAAGGAGAGCAATCCAGGGTTCTCTAGTCTCTCCCTGTAACTGATGTCCCTCATCCCTGGTATCACAGATGAGGGTTTTTTGGATTCAGAAGACACTAGACTGCCTAGAAATTTTGACAGTGTAAACCAAAGATCCAATTAGGGTGTGGTTTGTACCTGAATGAGTAGAAAGTGGCTTTGCATGATACAAGTGGAAATCTCCTAATTTTCCAAAGTCAACTCATTAGCATTTGCCTGGGTGCAGTTTGGAAACTTACATGCAAGTCAAATTTAACCGGATGGAGACAATTAAAGGGGAATATGAGAATGGTGGTGGGGGTGGGGGGATGTGGGGGTGGGGGGTGGGGAGGGTGGGGGAGATGTGAGGGTGTGGTGAGGGTGTGGGGGTGGGGGGGGAGGTGTGGGGGGGGTGAGGGGTATGAGTGTGTGGGGGATAGCGTGGGAGGGTGTGGGGGGTGTGGGTGTGTGTGCGGGGTGGGAGGGAGGTGTGGGGGGGGTGAGGGGGTGAGGGGTATGAGTGTGTGGGGGTAGCGTGGGAGAATGCGGGGGGTGTGGGTGTGTGTGCGGGGTGGGAGGGAGGTGTGGGGGAGGGTGAGGGGTATGAGTGTGTGGGGGTAGCGTGGGAGGATGCGGGGGGTGTGGGTGTGTGTGCGGGGTGGGAGGGAGGTGTGGGGGGTGAGGGGTATGAGTGTGTGGGGATGTGGGGGGGATGGGGAGGGTGGGGGGATGTGAGGGTGTGGGAGGGGTGTGGTGGGGGTGAGGGGTATGAGTGTGTGGGAATGGGGAGGGTGGGGGGATGTGAGGATGTGTGCGGGGTGGGAGGGAGGTGTGGGGGGGTGAGGGGTATGAGTGTGTGGGGGATAGCGTGGGAGGGTGCGGGGGATGTGGGTGTGGGTGCGGGGTGGGAGGGAGGTGTGGGGGGGGTGAGGGGGGTGAGGGGTATGAGTGTGCGGGGATGGGGAGGGTGGGGGGATGTGAGGGTGTGTGCGGGGTGGGAGGGAGGTGTGGGGGGGGTGAGGGGTATGAGTGTGGGGGATGTGGGGGGGATGGGGAGGGTGTGGGAATGTGAGGGTGTGGGAGGGGTGTGGTGGGGGTGAGGGGTATGAGTGTATGGGGGATAGCGTGGGAGGGTGCAGGGGGTGTGGGTGTGTGTGCGGGGTGGGAGGTGTGGGGGTGTGTTGTGGGGTGGGGAAGTTTGGGGAGATGTGGGTGTGTGTGCGGTGTGGGAGGTGTGGGGGGGTGTGGGGTGGGTGGGGGTTATGAGTGTGTGGGGGATAGCGTGGGTGGGTGCAGGGGGTGTGGGTGTGTGTGCGGGGTGGGAGGTGTGGGGTGGGTGGGGGGTATGAGTGTGTGGGGGATAGCGTGGGTGGGTGCAGGGGGTGTGGGTGTGTGTGCGGGGTGGGAGGTGTGGGGGTGTGTTGTGGGGTGGGGAAGTTTGGGGAGATGTGGGTGTGTGTGCGGTGTGGGAGGTGTGGGGGGGTGTGGGGTGGGTGGGGGGTATGAGTGTGTGGGGGATAGCGTGGGTGGGTGCAGGGGGTGTGGGTGTGTGTGCGGGGTGGGAGGTGTGGGGTGGGTGGGGGGTATGAGTGTGTGGGGGATAGCGTGGGTGGGTGCAGGGGGTGTGGGTGTGTGTGCGGGGTGGGAGGTGTGGGGGTGTGTTGTGGGGTGGGGAAGTTTGGGGAGATGTGGGTGTGTGTGCGGTGTGGGAGGTGTGGGGGGGTGTGGGGTGGGTGGGGGGTATGAGTGTGTGGGGGATAGCGTGGGTGGGTGCAGGGGGTGTGGGTGTGTGTGCGGGGTGGGAGGTGTGGGGTGGGGAAGTTTGGGGAGATGTGGGTGTGTGTGCGGGGTGGGAGGTGTGGGGGGCTGTGGGGTGGGTGGGAGGTATGAGTGTGTGGGGGATAGCGTGGAAGGGTGCAGGGGGTGTGGGTGTGTGTGCGGGGTGGGAGATGTGGGGGGGTGGGCGAGTGTGGGTGGGTGGGGGGTATGAGTGTCTGGGGGGGTGGGGGGGAATGGAGGGGGGTGGGAGGGGAAACATTTATTTGAGAGGTTCAAACAAAAGCTCAACCCAGAAGCAGCCTTTGGCTGAAGCGGAGGAAACACAAAGGGAAAAGAAATGTAAAGTGGAACCATGAGCCGCCCAGCACCATGTCCTCTCAGATGGAGGTGTTAAAAGAAAGAAAGACAGAAAGACTTGCATTTCTATAGCGCCTTTCACAACCACCAGACGTCCCAAAATGCTTTACAGCCAATGAAGTACTTTTTGAAGTGTAGTTGCTGTTGTAATGTCGGAAATGTTGTTGCATGAGGTTCTTGTGACAAGGATTTGCCCCCCTCCATGCCACTCCACAACACCACCCCCACGGGATGGTATTGCACATGCCCCCGAGGAGGAGGGCCCAGGTTTCAGGGTGCAGCTGACCATCACCTCTTCCTGTGTATGTCAGCTCTGTGCCGCAAGGGGTGTCCTTGTAGCAGACGGCAACAAAAACATGATCTGGTCATTTCTTTCATTGTTTGTGGGAGCTTGCTGTGCACAAATGGGCTGTCGCGATTCCTACATCACACATCAAAAAGTACTGAGTTGGCTGTAAAGCACTTTGGGATGTCCTGAGGTTGTGAAGGGTGCTTTATAAATGTAAGATCTTTCTTTTCACATCCAATGTTTAACTCTTCACTCCGCTCACTCGCTGTTTGTGGGATCTTGCTGTGCAAGCTGTCCACCACATTTACCAACAAAATTACACCAATTGCATTTAAGAAGTGACTAATTGGTTGTAGGTTGCTCCGGGATGTCCTGAGGCCCTATACCAATTCCAAGTCCGTCCTTCCCCCTTGTAGGCTACACTGCGTGAGTCTGAGGAGATCCAGAGCGACCTGCAGGCCATGAGCGAGAAGTTAGACAGCGTGAGCGACGTGTATCAGACAGGTGCCATGTCTCAGCGTGTGAGCGATCTCCGCCGACAGACAGAGGAGCTCCAGCAACTTACGCGGACCCGGCTACAAAGCCTGCAAGACGCAGCTAAGGTAAACCAGCCACCCAATTTATTGAAAGCTCGTCGGCTGCCCCAGTCTGACCCACACTCATAGCAAAGTTAGAGTGAGAGTGAGCGAGAGCAAACTGCTGCATCCACTGCTCTTGGTACTGAACACACTACAGAGCAGCGTTGCTGATTAACACCAAGCGAAGGCTCAGGTACATACATTTGTGTCAGAAAGTTGGATTGGATTCCCACTCAAAAAAAACAGACTGGATCCTTCCTGTGAAAGACATCACAATGAATTTGAAACTTGAGGCTGTAATGCATGCAATGAACTCCATGAAACGCACAGCACAGGAACAGACCACTCAGCCCAGCAGGTCAATGCTGGTGTTGATGTTCCACTCGAGCCTCCTCCCACCCTACTTTACCTCACCCTATCACCATATCCTTCTATTCCCTTCTCCCTCATGTGATTATCCAGCTTCCCCTTATATGCATCTATGCTAATCGTCTCAACCACTTCCTGTGGTTAGAGAGTTCCACATTCTAACCACTCTATGGGGGAAGTAGTTTCTCCTGAATTCGTTATTGAATTCATTAGTGACTGCCTTACATTTATGGCCCCTAGTTTTGGACTCACCCACCAGCGGAAACATTTTATTCTGATTCACCCTCATCTTCCATTTGTAGTGATCCTTTATTTACATGGCATCATCGTACATTAGTGTTTCTTGGGATGAGGGATTGACAGAAGGAATATCAGCGTTTAAACATTCCCTGGCAGGGTTGAAAAGTGAGCTACCCAGAGAGACAAAAACAACTCTCCGATACATTCCACTGATACTCTGTGTGTTTCTAGTTCCCATTACCTCTCCTTTCTTTCCCTGAGCCTTTTTGCTTTGTTATGGCCTTTCCCCAAGCCATACGCCACTTGTAAACAGGAGCACGGTTCAGGACGGGCAAGCTCGAGGTGCGACACCTCCCGCTTTTCCGAGGAGCATCCTTGGCCTCCATTCGGTGTCTCATCCCATGGTGAAGATATGTATGTGGGGCGTATAATGGGCAGCCGATGCGGTAACGTCTGTTTGGTGTCTCCACCCAAGCCAAATTTCACCCCTTGCCATCTTGTGGGACTTTGCACTCCACCGTCTGATTAAAGCCACCAAGCTACATTGATATATTTGTGCAAGGGACTGAGATTAGTGTCCTTACTGCTTTTGTATGGATTATTCTCTAGAAAAGGGAAGGCTGAGAGGTGACCCAACAGAGGTCTTTAAAATTATGAAGAGGTTTAATAGAGTAGACATAGAGAAGATTATTTCCACTTGTGGGGAGTCCAAAGCCAGAGGCTATATAAATATAAGAGAGTCACTAATAAATCCAAAAAGTAATTCAAGAGAAACTTTTTTTACCTAGAGAGTGGTTTGAATGTGGAACTCGCAACCACAAGGAATGGTTCAGGCGAATTGCATAGATACATTTAAGGGCAAGCTAGATAAGTACATGAGGGAGAAAAGAATAGAAGGCTATTCTCTTGGGTGATATGCTGATAGGGTTAGATGAAGAAGGGTGAGAGGAGGCTCGTGTGGAGCATAAATACCAGGACAAGACCTGTTCGGCCCAAAGGCCTGTTTCTGTGCTGCACATTCTATGTAACTTCACTGAGCTCACCAAGTTCAAAGACCGTGGAAGTCTCATTTGCACCCATTTAATGATCATATTTGATTTACATTCACCCTGAAGTAATAATGAAATATGGAATAACAGGTAGCTAGGATGAGCTATAAGGTTGCAACTAAATCCAGGGACTTTGATCATCTAAAGTTACAAATATTTTCTAATATTTTACAAATGAAACCAATATTCTGAGATTTTTTTCCTGTTTAGTTTCTGGCAACCAATTGTTGGGAAATAAATCAGCCAAGTGTATAATATAAATTGCCCTACACACAATGAAATCGCTCACAGGGTATAAGATTTTCTATCTGTATCCCATAATACTTAGAGATCAAGGGAGGGGTGATTATGATTCTTGATTTACAAAGACTTTGAGCTGGAGTCAATTGTTTTGAATTTAATCACATTTTATGCCGCACATGGTTTATTATTTTCCAATGTTGGAACATTGTACCTCATTAGGAACAGGACGTTGGATTTTAGTGTCTCAGCTTCAAACTGTAGTCCGATGTTGAGGACTAATGTCTGTTCTTTTCTGGTCACAGTGGGTGGACAGTGTCGAGGCTGTTAGTGTGCAGCAGATTGAGAAGCCGATCGGAGTGTTTGTCATGTATTCAACCAGCATTGTAACCCATGTATAATCTGACCTAAGTTGTACACTGTGAGAACAATGACCACTAGGTGGGGGACACTCCTAACCTGGACCTTCAGGTATAAAAGGGGAAGCTCCACCCACCTTCATCACTTGAGTGCTAAGGAATAAAGGACAGGTCACAGACTGACCTTCTCTCAAGGATGGGCCTCGTGTGCATTTATACTGTGTAGTAAGGACGTATCTGTGTTCACCGTTATTCTCTAGGGATCATTGCAGGGTTTCTTTCACCATGGGTGTTAAGCCCCTTAGTTTAAATGGATTAACACCATTAAAGTTATGACCATCTTGTTCATCGTTAATTATTGGGTTATGGTTTTTAAAATCATTCCAAACAGTTAAAAATCCACTGCACAGATACAATGATGATACTTTGGACTGCTGTTAGCTTGATTCTGACAGATATCTGAGAATCTCTTTATTGAACCACGAACTGGTCTGGCGTTGCTAACTTTTATTGTTTTAAGATGTAACAGAATCACAACTGACTGATACTGTCAGCGTAATAAATACTTTTAACAGTGCATCATTTATTCACATACCTACTGAGCCAGTTAATTGCTACTTCACCAACAACAATTTGCATTTATATAGTGCCTTTTACCACCACTGGATGTCTTAAAGCATTTTACAGCCAATGAAGTACTTTTAGAGTGTAGCCACTGTTGTAATATGGGAAACATAGTAAAATGTCTCAAGGTGCTTCACGGGAGCATTATCAAACAAAACTTGATACCGAGAAACATAACGAGATATTAGGACAGGGCTTGGTCAAAAAGATTTAAAGGAGCATCTTAAAGGAGGAGCGAAAGGCAGAGAGGTTTAAGGAGAAAATGCCACAGTTTATTGTATTAATTATCTCTTGAAAAGTGGGGGGGATATTGATTTTGTGGGGAGGATGATTGAGGCTTTGGTTAACGTCAATAGCTTGTGAGATTAACCGGAGCAAGACAAAGTAATGGGGTGGGGCAAGGGAGTAGGGAAGAACTCTCACTATTGATTGACTTATAGATTTGCCAATTGTAGAACTTGTTGGGAAGGGGAGCCCCAGTCAACAGCTCTCACTCCATCCTTTGTTTTGGTACCTTGTCCTAGTGTGGGGCTGAGGTAAGAGTAACAGTCATTGGCTGAGGGACTCAGATTGGATGGGGCAGGTTCTTTGTTGTTAGATTGCCCTTCATTGTCCCCAGCTCTTCTTCGAAATAGTGCCCTGGGAATTCCAGAGCTCGGGACCTAGGCAGCTGAAGGCACGGCCGCCAATGGAGAGAGAGGCAAAGGATATTGGGGATGCACAAGAGGCCAGAATTAGAGGAACACAGAGATCTCAAAGGGTTGGAGGAGGTTACAGAGATAGGGAGGGGTGAGGCCATGGAGCGATTTGAAAACAGGAATGAGAATTTTTAAATCGAGGCATTGCCGGACTGGAAGCCAGTGTAATTCAGTGAGCACAGGGACGATGGGTGAACAAGATTTGGTGCGAGTTAGGATACGGGCAGCAGAGTTTTTAATGAGCTTAAGTTGAGGGAGGGAGATAGGTGGGAGGCCGGCCAGGAGAGCATTGGAATAGTCATGTCTAGAGGTAACCATGGGTGAGGGTTTCAGCAGCAGATGAGCTGAAGCAGGGGCAGAGACGGGCGATGTTACAGAGATGGAAATAGGCGGACACCTCTCCAGATACGCCTCCTTGACATTGGGGTGTTGGGCGGATGTAATGTTGGCCTGCTGCTCCCCACCAGAACTTCGCATTAGGGTGAAAACAAGATGCAATCCCATCAGACCCAAGTTCTGTCAAGTTTTCCCATCTCGGGCCCTAATTTTTGAAATGCAGACAATTGTCTTGCTCCCGTTAGATGTGAAAGTGTTCAGTATGAAGCAATGTCGGGAAGGACTGCTGTGCAAACACAACACTACAGGCAGGGAAGGATGATACATATGCTTATCACTATAATAAATCACATGTGGCCTGTTTGCTGGAGCTGATCACCTTGTGACCTTTAAGTTTAATGTAAACTCCAAAAGTGAGACCTGCAGGGGGAGCCTGCTTTATATAGGGAGGCAGCACAAAGTGCAGTAATGTGTGCCTCCCGGGCTTTCCCCATCTGTTGGTTGTTACATGTAATTACATGGTACAATGCATGGTACAGAGCATGGCTGCTAATACATCACAAAGGAATGGTCAGGTGATGCAGGTAACTCACTATGATGCCGACGTTCATTGACCAGCTCTGTGTGTCTCACAGGATATGGAACAGTTTGAGACTGAGGTGAAGAGCCTGCAGGCAATGGTGAAGCAGGCCCAAGTTACTCTGACCTCCCCTGAGCTCGCTCGCCTGTGCCTTAAGGAGCAACTCTTTCAAAGACAGGTACTAGATAATGTATAGAATCATACCACACAGAAGGAGGCCAATCGGCCCAACGTGCTTGTGCCGGCTCTTTGAAAGAGCTATGCAATTAGTCCCACTCCCCTGCTCTTTCCCCATAGCCTGTAAATGTTTCCTTCTCAAGTATTTATCCAGTTCCCTTTTGAAAGTGACTATTGAATCAACTTCCAGCACCTTTTCAGGCAGTGCGTTCTGGATTATCATAACAAATTGCCTAAAAACATTTCCCCTCATCGCCCCTTTGGTTTTTTGCCATTTATCTTAAATCTGTGTCTTCTGGTTACCAACCCCCCTGCCAGTGGAGACAGTTTTCTCCCTATCTACCCTATCCAAACCCCATATAATTTTGAACACCTCTGTGAAATCTCTCCGTCCCCTTCTCTGCTCTGAGGGGAACACTCCCAGCTTCTCTCGTCTCTCCAATTAACTGAAGTCCCTCATCGCTGGTACCAGCCAAGGGAAGAACGTGCAAGTCCCTGCCGTGGGACTGGAACCCGCGACCTTCTGACCCGGAGGCGAGAGTGCAGCCCACTGAGGTGAGGCCAACACGTTTCTGTGCCTGCCCACCGCTCAACCATCAAGGCCGGTCTGCGCACGTGTGGTTTTATGGGGCCTCCACAGCTCAGAAAGGCCAAACCGCACATTAACAAAGCTAAGTATGGGAGAGCGGCTCACTTGGTTCGCTTGGGCTGAGATGTAACAGCATCATACCAACTAGCCCGAAATTTAAGAAGACCCTCACCCCGGTATTAATGGTGGTCTGCTCCACCGGTGCGTGTGGTGGAGTGGAAGCCCTGAGCCAGGGAGCCCATCCCAGATTCCAGGGACGGGGACAATTACGTGGCATGGGGCACCCGTTGTGGCACGCCAATTAGAATGTCGGAGTGGCACCGCAGAGCAGGCGGGTTCCTTTGGGAAGGAGGTCAATCCCCTCCGCCGTTGATTACTTTTCCCTAGTAAAGGTTCCGAGATTCTTAAGGCGCTCTGCAGGACTCGAGCCAGCACAGCTCATGAGTTTGGCTGAGGCCACTTGGCGACGTAAAAGGTGGCACTTCTAGGGGTTCCCTCGGAAATCCAGGCTCCCTGCCCCCAGACACACCCTCTTGACATAGCGAGGAGGCAGGCAGGTGGGCCGAAGGCCCGTTCACTGGGAATTTAAAGGGCCAATGTGAAGGGGGCGGGATCCCAACGGGAACTGGGCTTCACCTTCAATTATTGCCACAACCCACCATTGGGTTTCCACTCTCCTTCTCCTCCCCCGCCACCCACGAATTTTGGGGCTTCGATATTTAAATGCCTCGAGATCCACATCCGACACATTATTCAGATGGCAGTGTGACTTTCCCGATTGACGGAGCGGTTTCTGTCTCGCTAGAGATTACTGGCCGACATGGAGGGGTTCAAGCAGAAGGTCCAGGCCGTGCACAGATATCAGGCTGCCCTGCGAATTCCTGAAGAAATTGTCACCAACCTGCCCATCTGCCAGACGGCACTGAGGCTGCAGGAGGAAGCCAGTCGCCTGCAGCACACTGCGATCCAACAGTGTAACATCCTACAGGTAGGCTGCTGGGGGGGGGGGGCCTCCAGTCTAGCTCGATCGAAGTCTGCACTGCCACAATGTTTTTTATAGTATGTCTTTGGGGGGTAATTTGGGGACAGAGCCCTTCGCTTGATCACTGCCCCTTCCGCTGGACTCAGTGTCCGCTCCCTTCACCACCGGCACACTGCGGCTGCACTGCAACAACTCGCCAAGGCTTCTTCACCGGCACCTCCCAAACCCGCCACCTCCACCACCCAAAAGGACAAGGGCAGCAGGCACACGGGAACACCATCACATCCAAGTTCCCCTCCACACCATCCCGCCTTAGACATATATTGCTGTTCCTTCATCGCCGCTGGGTGAAAATCCTGGACCTCCCGGCCTACCAGCAATGTGGGACCACCTTCCCCACACAGACTTAAAAAAAAATGTATTCGTTCACAGGATGTGGGCATCACCAGCAAGGCCAGTATTTATTGCCCATCCCTAATTGCCCTACAGAAGGAGGTGGTGAGCCATCATTTCAAGAGGACAGTTAAGAATCACCCACATTGCTTTGGTCTGAAGTCACATGTAGGCCAGACCGGGTAAGGACGACAGATTTCCTAAAGGACATTAAGGAACCAGTTGGGTTTTTACGACAATCCGATAGTTTCATGGTCATCATTACTGATACTAGCTTTTTATTCCAGACTTTTATTTATTAACTGAATTTAAATTCCCTCGGCTGCCATGGTGGGATTTGAACTCATGTCCCCGGATCATTAGTCCAGGCCTCTGGATTACTGTACCCGATGCAGCGGTTCCAGGCGAAGGTCCACTATTACCTTCTCAAGGGCAACAAGAGATGGGCAATAAATGCTGGCCTTGCCATCAACGCCCACATCCCAATAATAAATATTTAAAAATGGCCAACTTAGCACTCCTGTTGGATGGGATTCCTCACTGGGATTGAAAAGTCAGAAAATGATCTCTCTCATGTTTCTGTCAATACTGATCCACACTGCGATGAGGCAAGGGTTAGGCGTAAGTGACCGATTCATGATATGGCGCTCTTGCAAGGGTGCTCACTCAGCTCCAATTGCGAGGGAAGGAGGAATTTGATCAATTATCTTGGAAGATTTGATTCCCGTGGCAGTGCAAATTGAAACGGGTTTAATGAAGGGAATTGTTTGTGGTTAGAATAGGTTTGTCAAATAATAAGTGTTTATTTTGGCTGTAACTTGGCGATACAGGAAGCGGTGATCCAGTATGAACAGTACGAGCAGGAGATGCGGCACCTCCAGCAGCTAATTGAGAGAGCGCATCGCGAGATCCAGGAAAAGCCTGTGTCTACCAGCAATATCCAGCAGCTGCAGGTCCAGATCTCCCGACACGAGGTAAACGCAGGGATAAATCTCTCATTTAACGGTGCAAATCAGAAAGCGGCAGTTCAACAGTTATTACAAAACTTGCGGGTCCCAACAATATCAAATAAAGAAATAAATTATATTTATATAGCGCCTTTAAAGCCACCAGAACGTCCCAAAGCACTTCACAGCCAATAAAGTACTTTTGAAGTGTGGTCACTGTTTTAATGTAGGAAACGCAGCAGCCAATTTGTGCACAGCAAGATCTCGCAAACATCAATGAGATAATTTCCAGATGATCTATTTTTTGGTGATGTCGGTTTAACATCTCATCTGAAAGACTTCTTCAGTACTGCCCCTCTGACAGTGCAGCACTCCCTCAGTACTGCCCCTCTGACAGTACAACGCTCCCTCAGTACCGCCCCTCCGACAGTGCAGCACTCCCTCAGTACTGCCCCTCTGACAGTACAACGCTCCCTCAGTACCGCCCCTCTGACAGTGCAGCGCTCCCTCAATGCTGTCCCTCTGACAGTGCAGCGCTCCCTCAGTACTGCCCCTCTGACAGTGCAGCGCTCCCTCAATACTGCCCCTCTGACAGTGCAGCGCTCCCTCAGTGCTGCCCCTCTGACAGTGCAGCACTCCGTCAGTGCTGCCCCTCTGACAGTTCAGCGCTCCCTCAGTACTGCCCCTCTGACAGTACAGCGCTCCCTCAGTACTGCCCCTCTGACAGTACAGCGCTCCCTCAGTACTGCTCCTCATACAGTGCAGCACTCCCTCAGTACTGCCCCTCATACAGTGCAGCACTCCCTCAGTACTGCCCCACATACTGTGCAGCACTCCCTCAGTACTGCCCCTCATACTGTGCAGCACTCCCTCAGTACTGCCCCTCCCTCAGTGCTGCCCCTCTGACAGTGCAGCACTCCCTCAGTACTGCCCCTCATACAGTGCAGCACTCCCTCAGTACTGCCCCTCATACTGTGCAGCACCCCCTCAGTACTGCACTTGGAAGACCATTTGATTCATTGGGCCCAAGTTTCTGCCCTCTGGAAAAGCGGCGCATCTCCATAAGGTGCGCGACTTTCTGGAAGAGAAAGGGCGCCGAAAACTTACCTTGTGATCCACCGGTCTCCTCAGGACGTCTTCGTGCTCGGCGTGGCGCAGCACAAGGGGTCGGGGGCGGCGGCGTGACAAAGGTGCCGGGACCTTTGCACATGCGTGCTAGAGTGTGCGCGCATGTGCAGTAGCTCCTCGCCCCCGAGGCTGCGTGGGAGGGGCTCCCCGGGCGAAGATCGGGACTCGGACTTCCCTCCCGTTCAGCTTCCACCCCTTCCCTCCCCCCTCTTCTTCCCCCCCTCCCCGTCATTGGCGGGGCCCGCCCGCCCGGCATCTCGCTGGGGGCGGGCTACACCCGAAGTGGTGGCGGCCCGGCCCGTTCAACCTCCCCCCACCTCCTCTCCCCCACCACCCCCCCTCCTCTCTCTCTCTCCCTCCCTCCTCCTCTCCCTCCTCCCACTCTCCCTCCCCCCCTCACTCCCTCCCCTCTCCTTCCCGCCTTGCCCCCCTCTCCCCTCCCTCCCCCTCCTCTCCCCCTCCTCTCCCCCCATCCCTCCCTCCCTCCTCCTCTCCCTCCCCCTCCTCCTCTCCCTCCCTCCCTCCCTCCCCCTCCTCCTCTCCCTCCCTCCCTCCCCCTCCTCCTCTCCCTCCCTCCCTCCCCCTCCTCCTCTCCCTCCCCCTCTCCCCCTCCACTCCCTTCCCCCTCTCCCCCTCCACTCCCTTCCCCTCTCTCCCTTCTCTCCCTCCGCCTCTCCCCTCCCCTCCCTCCTTCTCCCCTCCCCTCCCCTCCCTCTTTCTCCCCTCCCCTTCCTCCTTCTCCCCTCCCTCCTTCTCCCCCCCTCACCCCCCCCAACCCTCGCTGTCAGAAACACAGAGATACTGACAGAGACACAGAGAGAGAGACACTGAGGGAGCCCCATCCCAGCACGCTGTTGGAGGGCTCCCGGTGCTGCAGTAGGTGAGTAGAAATAATGTTTTATTTATTGATTGATTTTTTATTATTTTTTTAATATTTAAAAAAATTTTTTTTTGATTGATTTATTGGTTGATTTATTGATTTATTTATCATTCGTTATTGATGATGCCTCTTTATTTGTAAAAGTGAAGTGTTTAATGTTTGTAAACTTCCCTGCCCCCCCATCTCTCGTTCCCTACGCATGATTTCCAAGTGTAGGCAAGGTTTTTCTGAGCGTACAAAAATCTACACTTACTCCATTCTAAGTTAGTTTGGAGTAAGTTTTCACTGCCTAAACTTGCAAAACAGGCGTAAGTGGCTGGACACGCCCCCTTTTGAAAAAAAAATCTGTTCTAAAATGAAATATTCCAACTCACCAGAACTGGAGCAAATTAAATGCCAAGAATTGCAATTTCTAAGATGCTCCATTCTAAACTAGTTGCTCCAAAAAAATAGGAGCAACTCAAGCCGAAACTTGAGCCCAGATGTGTCTGCACCGGCTGAAAAAGAGCTATCCAGTCTAATCCCACTTTCCAGCTCTTGATCCGTAGCCTTGTAGGTTACGACACTTTAAATGTGATGAGGGTTTCAGCCTCTACCACTCTTTCAAGCAGTGATTTCCAGACCTCTACCAGCCTCTGGGGTGAAAAAAGTTCTCCTCAATTCCCCTCTAATCCATCTACCAATTACTTTAAATCTATGCCCCCTGGTTATTGACCTCTATGCTAAGGGAAATAGATCCTTCCTTTCCACTCTATCTAGGCCCCTCATAATTTTATACACCTCAATTAAATCTCCCCTCAGCCTCCTCTGTTTCAAAGAAAGCAACCCCAGCCTATCCAATCTTTCCTCATAGCTAAAATTCTGCAGTCCAGGCTTCATCCTCGTAAATCTCCTCTGTACCTTCTCTAGTGCAATCACATCTTTCCTGTAATGTGGTGACAGGAACTGTACACAGTACTCTAGCTGTGGCCTAACTAGTGTTTTATACAGTTAGGCAAAAGTTTCTTGCTCTTATATACTATGCTCAGCTAATAAAGCAAATTATCCCTTATGCCTTCTTAACCTATTTATCTACTTGCCCTGCTATCTTCAGGGATCTGTGGACATGCAATATAAAGTCCCTCCGTTCCTCTACACTTCTCAGTATTCTGCCATTTATTGTGTATTCCTTTGTCTTGTTATCCATCCCCAAATGCATTACCTCACACATTAGAGCAGGGAAAATAGAGTACGAGAGGAAGCTTGCAGGGAACATTAAGATGGACTGCAAAAGCTTCTATAGATATGTAAAGAGAAAAAGGTTAGTAAAGACAAACGTAGGTCCCCTGCAGTCAGAATCAGGGGAAGTCATAACGGGGAACAAAGAAATGGCAGACCAATTGAACAAGTACTTTGGTTCGGTATTCACTAAGGAGGACACAAACAACCTTCTGGATATAAAAGGAGTCAGAGAGTTTAGTAAGAAGGAGGAACTGAGGGAAATCCTTATTAGTTGTGAAATTGTGTTGGGGAAATTGATGGGATTGAAGGCCGATAAATCCCCAGGGCCTGATGGACTGCATCCCAGAGTACTTAAGGAGGTGGCCTTGGAAATAGCGGATGCATTGACAGTCATTCCATAGACTCTGGATCAGTTCCTATGGAGTGGAGGGTAGCCAATGTAACCCCACTTTTTAAAAAAGGAGGGAGAGATAAAACAGGGAATTATAGACTGGTCAGCCTGACATCGGTAGTGGGTAAAATGATGGAATCAATTATTAAGGATGTCATAGCAGCACATTTGGAAAGAGGTGACCTGATAGGTCCAAGTCAGCATGGATTTGTGAAAGGGAAATCATGCTTGACAAATCTTCTGGAATTTTTTGGGGATGTTTCCAGTAGAGTGGACAAAGGAGAACCAGTTGATGTGGTGTATTTGGACTTTCAGAAGGCTTTCGACAAGATCCCACACAAGAGATTAATGTGCAAAGTTAAAGCACATGGAATTAGGGGTAGTGTGCTGACGTGGATTGAGAACTGGTTGGCAGACAGGAAGCAAAGAGTAGGAGTAAATGGGTACTTTTCAGAATGGCAGGTAGTGACTAGTGGGGTCCCAGCTGTTTACGTTGTACATTAATGTTTAGACGAGGAGATTAAATGTAGTATCTCCAAATTTGCAGATGACACTAAGTTGGGTGGCAGTGTGAGCTGTGAGGAGGATACTATGAGGCTGCAGAGTGACTTGGATAGGTTAGGTGAGTGGGCAAATGCATGGCAGATGAAGTATAATGTGGATAAATGTGAGGTTATCCACTTTGGTGGTAAAAACAGAGAGACAGATTATTATCTGAATGGTGACAGATTAGGTAAAGGGGAGGTGCAACGAGACCTGGATGTCATGGTACATTAGTCATTGAAGGTTGGCATGCAGGTACAGCAAGCGGTTAAGAAAGCAAATGGCATGTTGGCCTTCATAGCGAGGGGATTTGAGTACAGGGGCAGGGAGGTGTTACTACAGTTGTACAGGGCCTTGGTGAGGCCACACCTGGAGTATTGTGTACAGTTTTGGTCTCCTAATTTGAGGAAGGACGTTCTTGCTATTGAGGGAGTGCAGCAAAGGTTCACCAGACTGATTCCCGGGATGTCGGGACTGACATATCAAGAAAGACTGGATCAACTGGGCTTGTATTCACTGGAGTTCAGAAGAATGAGAGGGAATCTCATGGAAACGTTTAAAATTCTGACGGGTTTAGAAAGGTTAGATGCAGGAAGAATGTTCCCAATGTTGGGGAAGTCCAGAACCAGGGGTCACAGTCTAAGGATAAGGGGTAAGCCATTTAGGACCGAGATGAGGAGAAACTTCTTCACCCAGTGAGTGGTGAACCTGTGGAATTCTCTGCCACAGGAAGTTGTTGAGGCCAATTCACTAAATATATTCAAAAAGGAGTTAGATGTAGTCCTTACTACTAGGGGGATCAAGGGGTAGGGCGAGAAAGCAGGAATGGGGTATTGAAGTTGCATGTTCAACCATGAACTCATTGATTGGCGGTGCAGGCTCGAAGGGCCGAATGGCCTACTCCTGCACCTATTTTCTATATTTCTATGTTTACCTGGATTGAATTCCATTTGCCACTTTTCTGCCCACCTGACCAGTCCATTGATATCTTTCTGCAGTTTATAGCTTTCTTCCTCACTATCAACCACACGAACAGTTTTTGTGTCATGTGCAAACTTCTTAATCATGAATTCTAAATCATGAATAACTTAAATTCTAACTCATTGTTGTATACCACAAAAAGCAAGGGACTGAGTACTGAGTCCTGTGGAACCCCACTGGAAACAGCCTTCCAGTCACAAAAACATCCATCGACCATTGCCCTTTGTTTCCTGCCATTGAGCTAATTTTGGACCCTACTTGGATCCCATGGGCTTTTACTTTTCTGACCAGTCTGCCATGTGGGACCTTGTCAAAAGCCTTGGTAAAATTCATATACATCACATCATACGCACTGCGCTCCTTGTTACCTCCTCAAAAAATTCAATCAAGTTAGTCAGACACGACCTTCCCTTGACAAATCCATGCTGACTATCCTTGATTAATCCACGACTTTCTAAATGATGATTTATCCTGTCCATCAGCTATTTTTCCAACAATTTGTCCACCATCGAGGTTTGGCTGACTTTCCTGTAATTACTCAATCTATCCCTTTCTCCTTTTTTAAAGGATGTGTTTATTTGTACTGTAAAAATGGCCACCATGCTCCACCCTTTGTCTATGATTGGTCCCCTTGAAGGATAAGCCACACCCTGAAGTTTCACAGGAATGTGTAACTGGAACCGCCCATGCCAAGGTCTCACTGACTTTGCAAATTGTAACTCGATCCATTTTGACTTCGTGAAGTGACAGAGCTCCTCAGAAGACAGCAAGGACCAGCCAAAGTGCCTTACCCCAATCCAAGTACAACCCTCCCCCAGCCAAAGTGCCTTACACCAGTCCAAGTGCTTCCTTCCCCCTCCCCCTCCCCTATCATAGATGGGGCATTCTGTACGGATTGTTAACAGGTTTATTGGGTATGAAGTGAATCATGACTTCTGAATATCATCCACTCCAACGTGTCTCCTCCCCCCCCCACCCGTGTCTCCTCTCCCCCCCCACCCGTGTCTCCTCCCCCCCACCCGTGTCTCCTCCCCCCCCACCCGTGTCTCCTCCCCCCCACCCGTGTCTCCTCCCCCCCCCACCCGTGTCTCCTCCCCCCCCCACCCGTGTCTCCTCCCCCCCCACCCGTGTCTCCTCCCCCCCCCACCCGTGTCTCCTCCCCCCCCCACCCGTGTCCCTCCCCCCCACCCGTGTCTCCTCCCCCCCACCCGTGTCTCTCCCCCCCACCCGTGTCTCCTCCCCCCCCCACCCGTGTCTCCTCCCCCCCCACCCGTGTCTCTCCCCCCCCACCCGTGTCTCTTCCCCCCCCCCCCCACCCGTGTCTCTCCCCCCCCCACCCGTGTCTCTCCCCCCCCCACCCGTGTCTCTCCCCCCCCCACCCGTGTCTCTCCCCCCCCACCCGTGTCTCCTCCCCCCCCCACCCGTGTCTCCTCCCCCCCCACCCGTGTCTCCTCCCCCCCCACCCGTGTCTCCTCCCCCCCCACCCGTGTCTCCTCCCCCCCCCACCCGTGTCTCCTCCCCCCCACCCGTGTCTCCTCCCCCCCACCCGTGTCTCTCCCCCCCCCCACCCCACCCCACCCCACCCGTGTCTCTCGTCCCCCCCCCCACTCCACCTGTGTCTCTCCCCCCCCCCACCCCACGTGTCTCTCCCCCCCCCACCCCACGTGTCTCTCCCCCCCACGTGTCTCTCCCCCCCCACCCCAGTCTCTCCCCCCCACCCCATCCGTGTCTCTCCCCCCCACCCCACCCGTGTCTCTCCCCCCCCACCTCACCCCACCCGTGTCTCTCCCCCCCCACACGTGTCTCTCCCCCCCCACACGTGTCTCTCCCCCCCCACACGTGTCTCTCCCCCCCCACCCGTGTCTCCTCCCCCCCACCCGTGTCTCCTCCCCCCCCACCCGTTTCTCCTCCCCCCCACCCGTGTCTCCTCCCCCCCCACCCGTGTCTCCTCCCCCCCCACCCGTGTCTCCTCCCCCCCCCACCCGTGTCTCCTCCCCCCCCACCCGTGTCTCCTCCACCCCCACCCGTGTCTCCTCCACCCCCACCCGTGTCTCCTCCCCCCCCCACCCGTGTCTCCTCCCCCCCCACCCGTGTCTCCTCCCCCCCACCCGTGTCTCCTCCCCCCCAACCCGTGTCCCCGTGTCTCCTCCCCCCCCCCCCGTGTCTCCTCCCCCCCCCCACCCCCGTGTCTCCTCCCCCCCCCCACCCCCGTGTCTCCTCCCCCCCACCCGTGTCTCCTCCCCCCCACCCGTGTCTCCTCCCCCCCCACCCGTGTCTCCTCCCCCCCCACCCGTGTCTCCTCCCCCCCCACCCGTGTCTCCTCCCCCCCCCACCCGTGTCTCCTCCCCCCCCCACCCGTGTCTCCTCCCCCCCCCCACCCGTGTCTCCTCCCCCTCCACCCGTGTCTCCTCCCCCTCCACCCGTGTCTCCTCCCCCCCCACCCGTGTCTCCTCCACCCCCACCCGTGTCTCCTCCCCCCCCACCCGTGTCTCCTCCCCCCCACCCGTGTCTCCTCCCCCCCCCACCCGTGTCTCCTCCCCCCCCAACGTGTCTCCTCCACCCCCACCCGTGTCTCCTCCACCCCCACCCGTGTCTCCTCCCCCCCCACCCGTGTCTCCTCCCCCCCCACCCGTGTCTCCTCCCCCCCCCACCCGTGTCTCCTCCCCCCCCCACCCGTGTCTCCTCCCCCCCCACCCGTGTCTCCTCCCCCCCACCCGTGTCTCCTCCACCCCCACCCGTGTCTCCTCCACCCCCACCCGTGTCTCCTCCCCCCCCACCCGTGTCTCCTCCCCCCCCCCACCCGTGTCTCTCCCCCCCACCCGTGTCTCCTCCCCCCCCCACCCGTGTCTCCTCCCCCCCACCCGTGTCTCCTCCACCCCCCACCCGTGTCTCCTCCACCCCCACCCGTGTCTCCTCCCCCCCCCCACCCGTGTCTCCTCCCCCCCCCACCCGTGTCTCCTCCTCCCCCCACCCGTGTCTCTTCCCCCCCCACCACCCGTGTCTCCTCCCCCCCCACCCGTGTCTCCTCCCCCCCCCACCCGTGTCTCCTCCCCCCCCACCCGTGTCTCCTCCCCCCCCCACCCGTGTCTCCTCCCCCCCCCACCCGTGTCTCCTCCCCCCCCCACCCGTGTCTCCTCCCCCCCACCCGTGTCTCCTCCCCCTCCACCCGTGTCTCCTCCCCCCCCACCCGTGTCTCCTCCCCCCCCCCACCCGTGTCTCCTCCCCCCCCCCACCCGTGTCTCCTCCCCCCCCCACCCGTGTCTCCTCCCCCCCCCCACCCGTGTCTCTTCCCCCCCCCACCCGTGTCTCCTCCCCCCCCCCACCCGTGTCTCCTCCCCCCCCCCACCCGTGTCTCCTCCCCCCCCCCACCCGTGTCTCCTCCCCCCCCCACCCGTGTCTCCTCCCCCCCCCACCCGTGTCTCCTCCCCCCCCCACCCGTGTCTCCTCCCCCCCCCCACCCGTGTCTCCTCCCCCCCCCCACCCGTGTCTCCTCCCCCCCCCCCACCCGTGTCTCCTCCCCCCCCCCCACCCGTGTCTCCTCCCCCCCCCCCACCCGTGTCTCCTCCCCCCCCCCACCCGTGTCTCCTCCCCCCCCACCCGTGTCTCCTCCCCCCCCACCCGTGTCTCCTCCCCCCCCCACCCGTGTCTCCTCCCCCCCCACCCGTGTCTCCTCCCCCCCACCCGTGTCTCCTCCCCCCCCCACCCGTGTCTCCTCCCCCCCCACCCGTGTCTCCTCCCCCCCCCACCCGTGTCTCCTCCCCCCCCCACCCGTGTCTCCTCCCCCCCCCCACCCGTGTCTCCTCCCCCCCCCCACCCGTGTCTCCTCCCCCCCCACCCGTGTCTCCTCCCCCCCACCCGTGTCTCCTCCCCCCCACCCGTGTCTCCTCCCCCCCACCCGTGTCTCCTCCCCCCCACCCGTGTCTCCTCCCCCCCACCCGTGTCTCCTCCCCCCCACCCGTGTCTCCTCCCCCCCACCCGTGTCTCCTCCCCCCCACCCGTGTCTCTCTCTCTCTCTCCCCCAGCCTCTATCTCTTCCAGTCTCTCTCACTCTCTCCCCACAACCTCTCTCTCTCTCTCTCTCCCCACCCAGCCTCTCTCTCTCCCCACCCAGCCTCTCTCTCTCCCCACCCAGCCTCTCTCTCTCCCCACCCAGCCTCTCTCTCTCTCTCCACCCAGCCTCTCTCTCTCTCCCCCCAGCCTCTCTCTCTCTCCCCCAGCCTCTCTCTCTTCCCCAGCCTCTCTCTCTTCCCCAGCCTCTCTCTCTCGCTCAGTCTCTCTCTCTCCTCCCAGTCTCTCTCTCTCCTCCCAGTCTCTCTCTCTCCTCCCAGTCTCTCTCTCTCCCCCAGCCTCTCTCTCTTTCTATTTCCCAGCCTCTCTCTCTTCCCCAGTCTCTCCCTCTTCCCCAGCCTCTCCCTCTTCCCCAGCCTCTCCCTCTTCCCCAGCCTCTCCCTCTTCCCCAGCCTCTCTCTCTCGCTCAGCCTCTCTCTCTCGCTCAGTCTCTCTCTCTCTTGCCGAGCCTCTCTCTCCCCCAGCCTCTCTCTCTCGCCCAGCCTCTCTCTCTCCCCCAGCCTCTCCCTCTTCCCCAGCCTCTCCCTCTTCCCCAGCCTCTCCCTCTTCCCCAGCCTCTCTCTCTCCCCCAGCCTCTCTCTCTCCCCCAGCCTCTCTCTCTCGCCCAGCCTCTCTCTCTCGCCCAGCCTCTCTCTCTCGCCCAGCCTCTCTCTCTCGCCCAGCCTCTCTCTCTCGCCCAGCCTCTCTCTCTCCCCCAGCCTCTCTCTCTCCCCCAGCCTCTCTCTCTCCCCCAGCCTCTCCCTCTTCCCCAGCCTCTCTCTCTCCCCCAGCCTCTCTCTCTCCCCCAGCCTCTCCCTCTTCCCCAGCCTCTCTCTCTCCCCCAGCCTCTCTCTCTTCCCCAGCCTCTCTCTCCTCCCCAGCCTCTATCTCCTCCCAGTCTCTCTCTCCCTTTTGGCCCCAGGCTTGCTCGGGGGGAAAGAGAGTCGGGGTAGAGGGGAGAGTCAGGGGTGGGGGGGGGGAAGAAAGACCGGGGAAGAGAGAGTCGGGGCGGGGGGGGGGGGGGCGGAGAGAGGGCAGAGGGCCGGGGCCTGAGCGGGTGAAGAGAGTTGGAGTCTCAGGTGTTGCTTCTCAGCCTCACGTGGAGGGAATGATTCGGGCCGGGAAGGGGGGGGGGGCGGAGCTTGACAGAGGTGGGGCTTGACAGGTGCATGTCTGTCAAAAAAAGTGCAGTACAAATAGTTACACTGCTTTTTTAAAACAGCGGTACAATGTTAGCAGTCCTCCGGCATCACAGCTGCAGCCAGACAGGATTGAAAAATGATGGTCAGAGCCTCTCTCACTATGTTTATCTCATCTAATATTTCATACTCCTCCTCCTGAACTCCAATGTCTACATCGTCCCTCTCTTCTGTGAAGACAGTCGCAAAGTATTCATTAAGAACCATAACCACCTCCACACACAAGCTTCTTCAATGGTCTCTAATCGGCCCTACTCTTTCTTTGGTTATCCTCTTGCTCTATATGTATTTATAAAACATCTTTGGGTTTTCCTTGATTTTAAGTAGATTTTTAACAGCATGATATTAATTATTGCTAAACAACCTCTCTGGCACTGAAAATTAACTTTTACACACGTGGAGTCTCATTCCTTCAGATTTTGATTATTGTTGGAGATTTAAAACATTTTTCTTTCTGTCTTTTATCTCTTGTAATCACATCATAATTCCCTCGCTTTCTGTACACGATTTGGCATTGAATTCACTAATCTAATTTACACTTCCTGGCTCAGACTGTGCCCTGCTTGTGAAGAATTCTTCAATCTGATTGGCTGAGGAGACACACTATTTGCATAGATCACAGATCCCCTGCTTGGGATTTCTCATCGCTGTCAGTTCCCGTGCAAAAGCCCACAGAAAGTCTGTGGGCAGGACTGTAAAATAACAGCCTCCAGGAGCCCGGGTCTGGATATTGTTGAGGGTCCAGAAAATGATTGTGGTCGCAATGTGTTCAAGGTTC
Organism: Pristiophorus japonicus; assembly: GCF_044704955.1. NCBI lineage: Eukaryota > Metazoa > Chordata > Chondrichthyes > Pristiophoridae > Pristiophorus > Pristiophorus japonicus. The sequence continues at coordinate 146,349,241 of NC_091985.1, forward strand.
TTTGCATTCGCTTTCAAAGAGCGGATCGCTGGTCCCAAAGGCTGCATCATTTGTGCAGTCATGTTGCATTAGTTTAATAGGTGGGTGGGGTGGCTTGACCCATCCACCTCCACGGAGGTGTGTGGGGGACCTGACCCATCCACCTCCATGGCACGAACCTGGTATTGCAGTACTTCCAGGAACGGTGCAGTGGCTCTAGGCCTTTTGGCTAAGAGCATTGGCGCAGAGTGATCCTTGGCGTGTGCAAGGTGACCTCTGGCGTTTGTGATTTGACAAAGAATTGGAACGATTGGCTACGAATTTAAAATTAAAAAAAAAAAAAATAGGTGGGTGGGGTGGCTTGACCCATCCACCTCCACGGAGGTGTGTGGGGGACCTGACCCATCCACCTCCATGGCACGAACCTGGTATTGCAGTACTTCCAGGAACGGTGCAGTGGCTCTAGGCCTTTTGGCTAAGAGCATTGGCGCAGAGTGGTCCTTGGCGTGTGCAAGGTGACCTCTGGCGTTTGTGATTTGACAAAGAATTGGAACGATTGGCTACGAATTTCCCCCCAAAAAAAATTCAGTCCCAGTGACACAGAGCTGGGTTGATGTACAAGCGACACAGGGCATTCATTCACCTTACTAATTCAGTGTTGGCCAGCATCGGTTTGGGCGTCAAATTTGCAGAGTGTAAATTGGGTGTCTAAACCTCAACTGAGTTGAAAGCGAAGTGGAGTCCAGTGTCTGGTCTAAAACCTGACTTTGTATTCAGACTGCGTTTTACACCAGTGCTACAGTGTTGCATCAAAGCGGAAACGTTTGACACCAGCATTAGGACTGCAGTCTGATCAAGAATACTGATTTCACCGAGCAGGAAGGGGGCTGAATTCCCTTGTGTAGCTTGAATGAAGCATCGTGATTCCTTGTTTTTTCATCAATGCGCGCACACACACATACACAAACCCCTCCGCAGTGACGGGCCAGCTCCAGCTGACACTTAACAAAATACATTTCTGCAAACGGTAGCAGAGTTCTGTAGCAGGATAAGCTGTGCAGCGAGGGGTGTGGGCAGAATGCTTAGATTGGCCTGAGTGCTGCAGATAGATATTCTGCTGCAGGTTCGTCCCACTGGAGAAAATAATGCCTGAAACAGGCTCAAAGCACGAAGATCCCAGGCTGCTAGACTGTCAGTGACTGGGGGTTGCATGTAGCGTTTCCAGTCAGACTCACATCGTCATGTGATCCAGTTATTTTGCTGCTAGCCATCTGGTTTTTCATTCAGACAGTGGTCGCGCGGTGCCTCGTTTTTCCTGTCCTTTGCCTGGCCCCGGTGAAAGCGGTGTGTCGGGAGCTGCTGAGTGTTTCTGAAGGGGGTGGAGGACATTATTCAGCTCATTTCCTGTTTGTGCAGAGTGCCTTTGGAGGCTGTGTGTGTGTGTGTGTGGAGCTGCCGCTGCCGCTCCCCCCTCTCTCTCTCTCTCTCTCTCTCACTCGCAGCCTGCCTCCCAGGCTCGCTGCGGATGTATGGACCCAGTCACAGGCTCGGCTCCCCGTCCATTGGCTGGCCAGACAGACCCAGAGCGGGGAGCAGGGTAGGTTGCGTGTGCTGAGGAGGTTCTGAGCTGTTCTTTTGTCCACCCAAAATCAAAACCAATGTCTCAGCAGGATTTGGCCCGGAAGATCAAAGGGAACCAGGAGCAGATCGCCGCGCTCAACACCAAGTGCAAGATGCTGACAATGAAAGCGAAACACGCCACGATGCTGCTGACGGTCACCGAGGTGGAGGGGCTGTCGGAGGGGATGGAGGAGCTGGACGGGGAGCCCTTGCCCACTCACTCAACCCACCCTTCCGTGGTGATGGTAAGATTGCTCACTTTCCTCTTGCCCCCATTATAGCTCACCGACTGACTGCATTAACCTAGTATCACCCACCCCCGCTTCAATAACCTGCAGGGTCTCATTGCCTGCCGTGTGCGAGTGAAACCCTGTCCCTCCTGGAACCTTTCCCCAGTAAGGCACTGTGCTGGAGATTTCTCTCAGACAGTGAAGAGGGGGTGGGGTTGGCTAACGGTAATCTCTGTGGTGTGTTCCCTTGTGAGTTTTTATTCAGATCTGTTTGACATGACTAAGAAAGGTTGTAATATTTTCAATGATTTGTGCTGTGCAGTGTGATTCAATGTAAACCCCGTTCCTGATCTCTCTCTCTCTTATTGAATTGTGTTCCTTCTGGCTTGGCTTGTATCAGATGACAGCCGGGCGCTGTCACACTCTCCTCTCACCTGTCACTGAGGAGTCTGGGGAAGAGGGGACCAACAGTGAGCTTTCCTCTCCGACAGCTTGTCGCTCTCCCTCACCTGTGGCTAATGCTGATGTGTCTGTTAACCAGGTACTATCTTCTGCACAATCCTTTACATGGACCGCATGCTTAATCAGTAATTAGACATCACATTGCTCTTGTGTATCTGGTCATTGCATCCTGCATGTTGGTTAGAAGGGTGTGATCTTGTAGAATATATAATGCTGCATAATGCACTGTAGACCCACAGCTCATCATGTGTAGAGATGGTTAGAGGTAAATTACAGATCCATAAGCAACCCAGAGCTGATTGTCAATGCTGCACATTAGAACATTCTCCTGAAATTCAACAGTGAGAAAAGGACATTCATTTATCCCTCTATTACCCTAACTCATCCATTGACACCCATCCCTCTAGTACCCTAACTCACCCATTGACACCCATCCCTCTAGTAACTTGCATTTATATAGTGTCGTTAACGCATCCCAGAAGCAATTATCAAAAAAGATTTGACACGGAGCTACATAAGGAGATACCAGGACAGGTGACCAAAAGCTTGGCCAAAGAGAGAGGTGGAGATGTTAGGGAGGGAATTCCAGAGGTTAGGGCCCAGACTGCTGAAGGCATGATTGCCAATGGTGGAGCGATTAAAATCAGGGATGTACAAGAGGCTAAAATTAGAGGAGCACAGAGATCTTGGAGAGTTGTGGGGCTAGTGGAGGTTGCAGAGGGAGGGAGGGAGGGGCGAGGTCATGGAGGGATTTGGGAACAAGGTTGAGAATTGTAAAATCAAGGTGTTGCTAGATTGGGAGATATAGATCAGCAAGTACGGGCATGATGAGTGAGTGGGTCTTGGTGCAAGTTAGTTTATGGGCAGCATAGTTTTTGGAAGAGCTCAAATTTACAGAGGGTGCTAGTTGGGAAAATGGCCAGGAGTGCATTGGAATAGTCAAGTCTAGAGGTAACAAGAGCATGGATAAGGGTTTCAGCAGCAGATGAGCTGAGGCAGGGGCAGAGACAGGCAATGTAATGGAGGGGGAAGTAGGCGGTCTTAGTGATGGGGAGGATACGGGGTCAGAAGCTCAGCTCAGGGTCAAAACCCCACAGACAAGGATGCTACTATAACAGAGAACTGTTAGAGAACAAGTAGGTATGTTATCCACTCTCAGTGTGGAGTTGTGTCCATGGGGAATGCTGGTCAGAAAACCAGGGATACAGTGTTGTCGTCCCACCCACTGCTATCACCAAAATTACCCCAACATCTGCTGGACATCCGAGATGCAAATTTGCAGTAAATGCAACCGGTCACAGAACGTCAGGGTGAATGACTACCTTCGATGTAATCAGAGGTGGGGAGAGGGAGACTAACCCACGGAGATAAAACTAATGAGGCAGCTCGGGGGTGAATTTCCCCATTGGTCATCGGCATGTTCCTCCCGTAACTTTAGGGGAAGAGCAAAACAATGGCAAAATTGGCAGGAGAATCCCTGTGGAAATTCATCCAACCCCCCCTCCCCCAATATCAGATATTTTTTTCCTTATTTATATTGTGAAAACCAGCCTTGGTTATGTGCGACAGCACAGGTGAAAGGGTGTTGGTTATCAGGTAACCAGTAACACATTACATGGAAGAAGCATTTGTAGTGTGGCCCGTCAGACTGTTAATCAGCCGACGAATTCTTCCACCACTTCACTCTATTATCCTCAAGTCTGGAGGTTTGAAAGGGACTGTTCTTCGTGCTGTTGCCACATTGGTGGATCTGTTCGTATCAGGGACTTGAGATAAATGGGAATGAATGGGGGCAGGGATTTCAACGTCCATGAGGTGCCCCGAGGCCCGTGTAAGGGGAGGCCTGAAGGGCAATTGGAGGTGCTGGGGAGGCCTGACACATACAGGGGAAGAGGAACATGGGGAGAAACTAGATTTGCTCGTGATGCTATGTCATAAAAGTTATTAGTGTTGTTAACTATCCATGCACGAGCAACCTGTAGGGCCTATTCTAACCCTGAAGCATGCATAGATACGGGTTATGGTCTTTCGATCCTGTCCTTGGTAGTTGTGAGTCTCAGTTTGTAAGTGTTTATGTTTCTAGGATAGTGCTTATTACACAACATTATCTGCGGAAGAATTGCAGACAGCAGCTCCTGATGCCCAGGATATGAAGAGTGCGGTGGCACTGCAGGAAGCTTTTGAGACCGCACTGGGAGAGCCCGCCTCCTCGAAGCTCGATGACCTGCAGCGATCCTGGGAAACTCTAAAGAATGTGGTGAGCTGGTGACTGATGGGCAGCAGAAATAATCTTCCTTTTTATCCTTGTTTGCTATACTTGCTCCTCTACTTCAACCTCTGGTCAAGAGTGTAGGCTGCTGATCACCTCTCGTAGCTCTGCGAGATTTATAGAATCGTATCCCTTCTTGGGATATGGGTGTCGCTGGCAAGGTCGATGTTTATTGCCCGTCTCTCATTGAGAAGGTGGTGGTGGGCCTTTTTTAACCAGTGATCATGGTTCGATCTGACTAAAGGGCCTGCCAGGCGTGGGACTGGAGTTGCATATAGACCAGACTGGGCAAATGGTAGGTTTCCTTTGCTAAAGGACATTCATTGAACCATTTGGGTTTTTAACGACAATCCACCAGCTTCATAGTCACTTTTACTGATACCAAATCTTTTATAAAAAAAAAACTGAATTCAAATTCTCAAACTGCCACGGTAGGATTAGAAATCGTGTTCAATGGATTACTGGTCCAGTGACATCACCACTACGCCACCGTACCCCAGAATCATAGAAGCCGCCGCCCAAAAGGAGCCCATTTGTCCCTTTGGGCCTGTGCCCTTCAACTGGAGCTATTGGGGTCAATCTTCCTCTCCTGATACCGTCCAGGAACAGGCAGTGCGGAGTGCACTGGCAACTTGTCCTGCTGTGCCGGATTCGACAGCACCTGAGCCTCCATGTAATGAAGCAGCAACACGGCGGGGTGCGGGCCAGACCGAATATCAAATCCAGGTGCTTCTGGGGCCTTAAAGGCTCCAATGCCATTAAAGGGGCAGGTACAGTGAAAGTCCCATGAGCGAGCTAGAAGGATTTGTTTTTTTCGTCGGTGATGATGAGGCGGGATTGTTAACTGGACAGCTTTTGACGATGAAGAGTAAACTTGTAGATTAACGAAAAAGAGAAAGAACTTGCATTTATAGAGCGCTTTTCACAACCTCAGGATGTCTCAAAGCGCTTTACAGCCAATTATGTATTTTGAAGTGTAGCCCCTGTTGTAATGTAGGAAACGTGGCAGCCAATTTGTGCATAAGATAAATGACCAGGTAATCTGTTTCAGTGATGTAGATTGAAAGATAAATATTGGCCAGGACACCGGGGAGAACTCCCCTGCTCTTCGAATAGTGTCATGGGATCGTTTATGAGAGGGCAGACGGGGCCTCGGTTTAACGTCTCATCTGACAGACGGCACCTCCAACAGTGCAGCACTCTCTCAGTACTACACTGGGAGAGTCAGCCTGAAGTATATGCTCAAGTCCCTGGAGTGAGGCTTGAAGCTACTAACCTCTGACTCAGAGGCAAGAGTGCTACCCGTTGAGGCACGGCTAACTCCCAAGGAGAGAGAGTGTGGGTGTGAAGAAAGAACAGGAGGAGGGAGCTGGTTTGACAGCAAAGCTCCATGTTATGGAGCAGGAGCACAGTTAGGGGGCTCATGTTGAAGTTTAAGCTTGTGTGTGGATGGAGGGAGCTGGAGGCTTTATTTTGTGTTGTGTGGGTGTGTCCCGCTGTGCTGGCACCGCATGTGGTGTGGCAGATAGAAGTGGCATTGCTGATCGTAAACAGAGCTGTTTTGATTATTTTGTTTGATGAGTAGAAATTTTCTTCAATTGAATATCAGGAAGACCGAAGCCATTGTTTTCGGTCCTTGCCACAAACTCCATTCCCTAGCCACTGACTCCATTCCTCTCCTCAACTCCTGTTTGAGGCTAAACCACACTGTTCACAACCTTGGTGTTATATTTGACCCTGAAATTAGCTTTTGACCACTTATCCGCAGCATAATCAAGACAGCCTATTTCTACCTCCATAACATCGCTCGTCTCCGCCCCTGCCTCAACTCATCCGCTGCTGGAACCCTCATCCATGCCTTTGTTACCTCTAGACTTGACTACTCCAATGCAGTCCTGACTGGCCTCCCACATTCTACTCTATGTAAACTTGAGGTCATCCAAAACTCGCTGCCCGTGTCCTAACTCGCACCAAGTCTTGCTCACCCATCACCCCTGTGCTCGCTGACCTATGTTGGCTTCCGGTTAAGCAGCACCTTGATTTCAAAATTCTCATCCTTGTTTTCAAATCCCTCCATGCCCCCCCCCCCCCCTCCCCCCCAGGAGATGTCTGCACTCCTCTAATTCTCCCCTCCTGGGCATCCCTGATTATAATCGCTCAACGATTGGTGGCCGTGCCTTCTGTTGCCTAGGCCCCAAGCTCTGGAACTCCCTCCCTAAACCTTTCCGCCTCTCTACCTCTCTTTCGTCCTTCAAGATGCTCCTTAAAACCTACCTCTTTGGTCACCTGCGCTAATTTCTACTTACGCGGCTCGGTGTCAAATTTTTATTGCATAACACTCCTGTGAAGCGGCTTGGGACGTTTCACTACATTAAAGGCGCTATATAAATACAAGTTGTTGCTTTCCCCTCCGGTCTATGGTTTCTGGGAAGGTGATTCTGGTCAGATGGGGCGTGGAGTAAATTCTATTGGACACACACACATGATAACCAGCTGTCACATAGAGTGTGTGCTGTGTAAATATTTGCTCCTCTAAACCCTCTCTCTGTTGCAGATCAGTCAAAAGCAGCGCACTCTTTACGAGGCCCTTGAACGACAGCAGAAGTATCAGGATTCCGTCCAGTCAGTCTCCACCAAGATGGAATCGATCGAAGGGAAGCTCGGTGAGGCACTCGATGCGGGCAAGAGCCACGACGTCCAGATGGCCGCACATCAGGTACGTCCTTGTGATCATAGAATCAAAGAATTATGCAGCACAGAAGGAGGCCATTCGGCCCATCAAGTTCTGCACTAGCTCTTTCGAAGAGCAGTTCAGTTAGCCCCACTGCCCCCGCTCTTTCCCCATATCCCTGCAATTTTTCTCCTTCAAGTATTTATCCAATTCCCTTTTGAAGGTAACTACTGAATCTGTAACCACCACCTAGCCGGCAGCAGATTCCAAATCCTAATCACGGGTTGCATAATAAGGTTTTTCCTCATGTCGCCTCTCCAATCTGTGCCCTCTCGTTATCGACCCTTCAGCCATTGGCAACAGTTTCTCTTTATTTACTCTATCTAAACTCTTTGTGATTTTACACATCTCTTCTCTTCGCCTTCTCTGCTCTAAGGAGAATAATCCTGACTTCTCAAGTCTTTCAACGTAACTGTAAACCTCTCCTGTACCCTCTCCAAAGCCTTCATGTTCTTCCTAAACTCTGTTGCCCAGAATTGAACACAATTCTCCAGCCCTGTGATGGAGAAGATACCCTTGAGTAGTGCCGTCCCTGATTAGCTTGTTACTGCTATCAGTGAACTCTGCTCTCCAAGCATTTATCTCTTGGACACACGGGCTTAAGGTGGCCCCATGGGACCAGCTTCACTCTGCACACGTCGATCGCAGGCATCCGTTGAGCTTTGAGTCTTGAGGCTGGTCAGATTCGGATTAAGCGTATTGGTGATTCTGTCTCTCCCAGGCCCTGATGGATGGGATTGTGATGCTCCAGGATGAGATCAATGAGCTCCAGATCTGCTTTGCTGAAGAGCTGGTGTCCGACACCGTGGACGCAGATACTGCTGACCAACTGGCCATGCAGTCCACACTAACGGTCCTCGCAGAGCGAATGGCCACCATCAAGATGAAAGCGCTGGGAAAGAAACAACTTCTTGAGGTTTGCAGACTCTTGAGTTTTCTTTCGGTTCGCGTTCTCAAGGGGTTCTGCTTTTTTGGTCGTTTTTCCATTTCATTTCTTGGTGCTCATTCAAAGGCCCTTGTTGTTGCCATTAATCATCGATTAAATTCTGGCAAAGAGAGTTGTCTGGAGCTGGCTCTAAATCGCCCAGGGAAGAGAGGTTTTTAATTCGAGAAGTTGGGGCTCTTTTCGTTAGCATACAGAAGGTTAAGGGGAAATGTTCAAAATGTTTATGGCCTTTGATAAGGTAAATCGGAAAAAGTATTTCCACTGGTCAGTGAATCAGTAACTGGAGTTTAAGATCATCAAAAAGACGTCAAAGAAGGAAGGATAGAATTTATTTTACGCAGAGAGTTGTTCGGACATGGAATGCCCAGCCAGAATCAGTGGGGGAGGCAGAATCTAAAATATCTTTCAACAGGGAAGTGGATGAATATTTGAAAAAGAAAAATTTAAAGGGGTATGGGGGAAAGTGCAGGGAGAATGGGACTGAGTGGTGAGCTGTTCCAGAGAAAGGCACCAGGGCAGTGGGAAAGGGCTCGGTAATGGGACTGTGTAGTGTTTGCTCAGAGAGCAGTTACAAGGGCGATGGGGTGAATGGGGAAAGGGCAGGTGAATGGGACTGAGAGGTGAGCTGGTGAGAAGTGCAGAAGCTAGACTGTGTACAGTAACATGTGTTGAGTCCAGAAGGCTGTAAAGTGCCGAAACGAAAGATGAGGTGCTGTTCCTCGAGCTTGCATTAAGCTTCATTGGAACAGTGTAGGAGGCCGAGGATGGAGAGGTCAGAGTGGGAGTGGAGCGGGGAATTAAAGTGACAGGCAACCGGAAGCTCGGGGTCATGCTTATGGGCTGAATGAAGGTGTTCTGCAAAGCGGTCACCCAATCTGTGCTTGGTCTCCCCATTATAGAGGAAACCACATCATGAGCAGCGAATACAGTATATTAAATTGAAAGAAGTACAAGTAAATCACTGTTTCACCTGAAAGGAGTATTTGGGCCCTGGATAGTGGGAAGGGAGGAGGTAAAAGGGCAGGTGTTGCATCTCCTGCGCTTGCATGGGAAACTGCCGTGGGAAGGGGAGGGGTGCTGGGGATGACTGCGGAATGGACCAGGGTGTCACGGAGGGAGCGGTCCCTTTGGAATGCTGAGAGGGGAGGGGAGGGGAAGATGTGATTGGTGGTGGGATCACGCTGGAGGTGACGGAAATGGTGAAGGATGATCCGTTGAATGTGGAGGCTGGTGGGGTGAAAGATGAGGACAAGGGGAACCCTGTCACGGTTCTGAGAGGGAGGGGAAGGGGTGAGAGCAGAGGTGAGGGAAATAGAACGGACAGGGTGGAGGGCCATGTTAACCATGGCGGAGGGGACTCCTAGGATGAGGAAAAAGGAAGACATGTCAGAGGCACTCGTGTGAAAGGTGGTGTCGTCAGAACAGATGCGACAGAGATGGAGAAACTGGGAGAATGGAATGGAGTCCTTACAGGATGTGGGGTGTGAGGAAGTGTAGTCCAGGTAACTGTGGGAGCGAGTGGGCTTATAGTGAATGTTTGTCAATAGTCTATCCCCAGCAACGGAGACAGAGAAGTCGAGGAAGGGAAGGGAAGGGAAGGGAAGAGTTGGAGATGGACCACGTGAAGGTGAGGGAAGGGTGGAAATTGGATGATATTTTCTAGTTCAGGGCGAGAGCAGGAAACGGCACCGATACAATTATCAATGTACCGGAAAAAGAGGTGAGGGAGGGGACCCGAGTAGGACTGGAACAAAGAATGTTCCACATATCCCATGAATGGGCAGGCATAGCTCGGACCCATGTGGGTTCCCATAGCAACGCCTTTAATTTGAAGGAAGTGAGTGGAGTTCAAGGAGAAGTTGTTCAATGTGAGAACAGGTTCAGCCAGGCGGAGGAAGGTGATGGTGGGAAAGGAGGTGTAAATGGTTACAGCAGAACCATTACCACCACTTGCTGTCTGAGAAAATGGGAACGATGCTTATGATTGAAAATTGTTGAACTCAATGTTGAGGCTGTAAGTTTGTTAAAAGATGAGGTGCTGTTCCTCGAACTTGTGTTGAGCTTCATTGGGACGGTTGAGGACAGAGAGATCAGAGTGGGAGTGGGGTGGAGAATTAAAGTAGCAAGCGATCGGAAGCTCAGGGTCACACTTGCGGACTGAATGGAGATGTTCAGGAAAGCCATCACCCAATCTGCGCTTGGTCTCCCCGATGTTATGGAGTGCGCATCGTGAAGAGCGAATATAGTAATCACAGTTATGTGACCTTGTCTGCTCTTTTAGGAGAGGCTGAATGAACAGGTGGAGGAACAGCGGCAGGAACAAGCCCTCGAACTGTATCGCAGTGAAGCTGATGAACTGGACAATTGGCTTCTGATTACAAAGGCCACATTGGACGCTACACTGAACGTGCCCGAGGATCAGATGGACATGGAGGAGCAGCTCATTGACTGTCAGGTATCGGCTCGACCTCCAAGAACTCCAGATAATAAAGGATTACTTTCCTGCCCTGTCTAGATTTTTAACTGAGTTGAGTTGTGTTGTGGAAAAATGTTGGATTTATGTAACGCCTGATCATGTCCCAAAGCGCTTTACAACCAATAAAGTACTTTTGAAGTGTCGTCGCAGTTGTAATATAGGAAATGCGGCAGCCACTTGGGATAATTCTCCTGCTCTTCTTGGAATAGTGCCATGGAATCTTTTACGTCCACCTGAGAGGGGAGACGGAGCTTTGGTTTAACGTCCCATCTGAAAGACGGCACCTCCAACAGTGCAGCCCTCCCTCAGTACTGCACTGGGTGTGTAAGCCTAGATTTTGTGCTTAAGACTCTGAAGTGGGGCTTGAACCTACGATCTTCTGACTCAGAGGCGAGAGTGCTACCACTGAGCCAAGGCTGACAGCTGTTTGTGCATGCTTTAGCATAATCACCGAACGCTGTCTGCTGCGGATGAACGATCAGAGAGGGAAGTGTTGGTCAATGCTGTTGTGTTTTCTATTGCTAGAATTTGGCCGTGAGGAAGACCCAATCATTACCCATAACTGCTACAACAAGCCTTTCCCAGTTAGGTCTTCCGAGCATCTGCTGCAGATCAATGGAAGAAAGAACGAATTTGCATTTATATAGCACCTGTCATGATCTTAGGATGTCCCAAAGCACTTTACAGCTAATTAAGTACTTTTTTGAAGTGCAGTCACTGTTGTAATGTAGGAAACGCGGCAGTCAATTTGTCTACAGCAAGATCCCACAAACAGCAATGTGATAATGACCAGATAGAAACATAGAAAATAGGTGCAGGAGTAGGTCATTCGGCCCTTCGAGCCTGCACCGCCATTCAATAAGATCATGGCTGATCATTCACCTCAGTACCCCTTTCCTGCTTTCTCTCCTAACCCCTTGATCCCTTTAGCCGTAAGGGCCACATCTAACTCCCTCTTGAATATATCCAACAAACTGACATCAACAACTCTCTGCGGCAGGGAATTCCACAGGTTAACAACTCTCTGAGTGAAGAGGTTTCTCCTCATCTCAGTCCTAAATGGCTTACCCCTTATCCTTAGACTGTGTCCCCTGGTTCTGGACTTCCCCAACATCGTATCTAACCTGTCCAGTCCTGTCAGAATTGTATATGTTTTAATCAGTTTTAGGTGTTGGTTCAGGGATAAATATTGACCAGGACACACAGCCAATAATTTGTGCATCGGCTTTGTGAAGCAGGATGCCTTTGTAAAACAAAAATGTGTAAGACTGTTAGATTCTGAACTACGTACAGAGTAAGCGCTTTGAAGCATAAATCGGCTTTTTGGCATACTGAATACGTGGGCCTCGAGAGGTTGCGATTTAGAGCTGTGTGTGTGTGTGTGTGTGTGTGTGTTGGAAGGCGATCTGAGTTGCCCTCGCTGTTTCTGCAGAACATGCTGATGGAGATAGAGCGGAAAGTGGCATCCATCTCGGAGCTCTCCGTGAACAGCGAGAACCTGCTGATGGAAGGGAGGCCCCAGACCCGGGAGCAAGCTGAGCACCTGACCGAGAAACTCCGCAATCTGAAGGGGAGCTTGGTGGACCTGCAGAAAATGCTGCAGGACAAAAGGATCAGTATCAAGGTAAGGCCTTTAGAACACAAGAACATCAGAATTAGGAGCAGGAGTAGGCCATTCGGCCCCTCGAGTCTACTCCGACATTCAGTAAGATCATGGCTGATCTTCTACCTCAACTCCACTTTCCTGCACTGTCCCCATATCTTTTGATTCCTTAATACCCATGCTAACTGCATCGCACCTTTTAGAACTGCATCGTACGTTTTAGAACATTCTTGGTTCGTGAGGGTATGCTACTTTTTAAAAAATTCTCTCCCCTTGCCTTGTTTAACCAAAGGCTGCTCATCTCTTGCAGCTGAGGGGACAGATGAGTGCTCCAAGGCCACTGGCCATGCTGCTCTAGTGCTTGTTGCTAGGAGACGGTTAAGATGCCCTTCCTGATATACAACCCCTTCCCCCCACCCCCCCCCCCCACAAGCCTGGGGGAGGCACTGACCTCCATTTGGCGCTGGGGTAGAGCGATACGGCTGAGAACAGGCACTCGAGGGAGCAGGCAGTTAAAAGCAAGTCCCATCGTTCTTTGATGTCCTGCTTCGTTGCTACGACGTGTTGTGTCGGAGCCCCCGAGTTCATTTCTGCATCGCAGATAACGTACGTTTTAACGACCGATTGGGTTGAGTATAATTCTGAAACTCCTGTAACTGTATGTTGCTTCACATTTGCAGTCCTGTTGAGTTTGCTAACAGGCAGGATGTGTGTGTGACAGGAAATGTGTGCGAAGTGCACAAGTAGAAAGATCCAGTGCTAGAGCGTAAGGTACACCAGTGAGCGAGCATGCCCAGAACAATGTAAACAATCAACATCTAATCTGTGTAAATACAATGAAATACAGCAGTCAAACGGTGATCATTGTCTCAGACAAACTGAACAAGGTAACCCAGCAAGTGAACTCACGAATTATTATAAGCACCACTGTCATGTATGTAACCTTCATACAACTCTAACCTTCATGTAACTGTAACCTCCATGCAACCACACTGTACACTGTATATATGTCCTGGAAGTGCACATCTTGACCACAGGGGGTGAACTTGTGGGAGACACTCCTCACCTGGGCACTCAGGTATTTAAAGGGAGGTATCACGCAGGGTCATCACTTCTTGGTCCTGGGAATAAAGAAAGGTCACGCAGTGACTGTGTCTGCAGTACATACCTCGTGTGATTCAATAGCAAGGTGCAGGGACACCACAACGACCATGTTTACATTTTATTTTTGCCATAGCCTATCTTTAACGAAATACAACAAGCAAATCTGTGTCTAAAATTAAAAAGAAAAGAAAGACTTGCATTTCTATAGCGCCTTTCACGACTACCGGACGTCTCAAAATATTTTACAGTCAATGAAGTACTTTTGGAGCGTGGTCACTGTTGTAATGAAGCAAAATCTCTGCCTTGTGGATTTAATTACTTCTTCATTTTTGTAGGCCAGCCTTGCGTGGTATGAACTGAACATGCATCTCAGGGTTTGTGACATGTAATGTGGTCACTGTGTGCTTGAAAGCTTTGTTGATGTAAACCGTTGCAAATTAATTCTGTCTCTGCTCTGAGGTCACAATCAAAGGGCCGTATATATTGGTACACAGAATCTTACAGCACAGATAGAGGCCACTCGTACCTGTGCCAGCTCTTTGAAAGAGCTGTTCAGTTTAGTCCCACAACCCAGCTTTTTCCCCAAAGCACTGAAAATTAATCTTCATCAAGTACATGTGAATTTGCCATTTAAACGTTTTGTGGGATTTGATTCCACCACTCATTCAGATACTGTATTCCAGATGGGAAAATCCTGCCGAATAACACCAATAATCACCAATAAATACCCACAGGATCTGGGAAAATCCCACTTTATAACATCAACAATTGCCGGAAAATCCTACCTGACATTGGCCAGTACTTCAGTGATTCTGAGAAAATAGTTTGATTTTAGAATTCCAGCTGAATTGCTGGCATATCATGACTGTATCATTATTCCATGTGCCTATGCTCTTGAATGTATTTCTCTATGTGCTTTTCGTGCTCTGTGCTATATAACTGTGGAGATGATTTTCATGAGGGTAACCCTCACTTCAGTGACTTGTGCTTGACCTGTTATTTAGTAGACAGTTTTTTACGCAGTGAGTTGATATGCTCTGGTGGTGGATGCAGATTCAAAAGCAACTTTTAAAAGAGGACTCGTTAAATAGCTGAAGGGGAAAAGTTGCAGGGTTATGGGAAAGGAGCGGGGGAGTGGGACTAACGAGATTGCTCTTTCAAAGTGCCAACACAGGCACAATGAGCCCAATTACCACCTCCTGTACTATAATGGGTGACTTTAATATGCACATAGATTGGGCTAGCCAAACTGGAAGCAATACGGTGGAGGAGGATTTCCTGGAGTGCATAAGGGATGGTTTTCTAGACCAATATGTTGAGGAACCAACTAGGGGGGAGGCCATCTTAGACTGGGTGTTGTGTAATGAGAGAGGATTAATTAGCAATCTCATTGTGCGAGGCCCCTTGGGGAAGAGTGACCATAATATGGTGGAATTCTGCATTAGGATGGAGAATGAAACAGTAAATTCAGAGACCATGGTCCAGAACTTAAAGAAGGGTAACTTTGAAGGTATGAGGCGAGAATTGGCTAGGATAGATTGGCGAATGATACTTAGGGGGTTGACTGTGGATGGGCAATGGCAGACATTTAGAGACCGCATGGATGAAGTACAACAATTGTACATTCCTGTCTGGCGTAAAAATAAAAAGGGGAAGGTGGCTCAACCGTGGCTATCTAGGGAAATCAGGGATAGTATTAAAGCCAAGGAAGTGGCATACAAATTGGCCAGAAATAGCAGCGAACCTGGGGACTGGGAGAAATTTAGAACTCAGCAGAGGAGGACAAAGGGTTTGATTAGGACAGGGAAAATGGAGTACGAGAAGAAGCTTGCAGGGAACATTAAGGCGGATTGCAAAAGTTTCTATAGGTATGTAAAGAGAAAAAGGTTGGTGAAGACAAACGTAGGTCCCCTGCAGTCAGAATCAGGGGAAGTCATAACGGGGAACAAAGAAATGGCGGATCAATTGAACAAGTACTTTGGTTCGGTATTCACTAAGGAGGATACAAACAACCTTCCGGATATAAAAGGGGTCAGAGGGTCTAGTAAGGAGGAGGAACTGAGGGAAATCTTTATTAGTCGGGAAATTGTGTTGGGGAAATTGATGGGATTGAAGGCAGATAAATCCCCAGGGCCTGATGGCCTGCATCCTAGAGTACTTAAGGAGGTGGCCTTGGAAATAGCGGATGCATTGACAGTCATTTTCCAACATTCCATTGACTCTGGATCAGTTCCTATGGAGTGGAGGGTAGCCAATGTAACCCCACTTTTTAAAAAAGGAGGGAGAGAGAAAACAGGGAATTATAGACCGGTCAGCCTGACCTCAGTAGTGGGTAAAATGATGGAATCAATTATTAAGGATGTCATAGCAGTGCATCTGGAAAATGGTGACATGATAGGTCCAAGTCAGCATGGATTTGTGAAAGGGAAATCATGCTTGACAAATCTTCTGGAATTTTTTGAGGATGTTTCCAGTAAAGTGGACAAAGGAGAACCAGTTGATGTGGTATATTTGGACTTTCAGAAGGCTTTCGACAAGGTCCCACACAAGAGATTAATGTGCAAAGTTAAAGCACATGGGATTGGGGGTAGTGTGCTGACGTGGATTGAGAACTGGTTGTCAGACAGGAAGCAAAGAGTAGGAGTAAACGGGTACTTTTCAGAATGGCAGGCAGTGACTAGTGGAGTGCCGCAAGGTTCTGTGCTGGGGCCCCAGCTGTTTAC
Source organism: Pristiophorus japonicus (assembly GCF_044704955.1). Taxonomy (NCBI): domain Eukaryota; kingdom Metazoa; phylum Chordata; class Chondrichthyes; family Pristiophoridae; genus Pristiophorus; species Pristiophorus japonicus. The sequence goes on from NC_091985.1 coordinate 146,365,384, forward strand.
ATTGTACATTAATGATTTAGACGAGGGGATTAAATGCAGTATCTCCAATTTTGCGGATGATACTAAGTTGGGTGGCAGTGTGAGCTGCGAGGAGGATGCTATTAGGCTGCAGAGTGACTTGGATAGGTTAGGTGAGTGGGCAAATGCATGGCAGATGAAGTATAATGTGGATAAATGTGAGGTTATCCACTTTGGTGGTAAAAACAGAGAGACAGACTATTATCTGAATGGTGACAGATTAGGAAAAGGGAAGGTGCAACGAGACCTGGGTGTCATGGTACATCAGTCATTGAAGGTTGGCATGCAGGTACAGCAGGCGGTTAAGAAAGCAAATGGCATGTTGGCCTTCATAGCGAGGGGATTTGAATACAGGGGCAGGGAGGTGTTGCTACAGTTGTACAGGGCCTTGGTGAGGCCACACCTGGAGTATTGTGTACAGTTTTGGTCTCCTAACTTGAGGAAGGACATTCTTGCTATTGAGGGAGTGCAGCGAAGGTTCACCAGACTGATTCCCGGGATGGCGGGACTGACCTATCAAGAAAGATTGGATCAATTGGGCTTGTATTCACTGGAGTTCAGAAGAATGAGAGGGGACCTCATAGAAACGTTTAAAATTCTGACGGGTTTAGACAGGTTAGATGCAGAAAGAATGTTCCCAATGTTGGGGAAGTCCAGAACCAGGGGTCACAGTCTGAGGATAAGGGGTAAGCCATTTAGGACCGAGATGAGGAGAAACTTCTTCACCCAGAGAGTGGTGAACCTGTGGAATTCTCTACCACAGAAAGTAGTTGAGGCCAATTCACTAAATATATTCAAAAGGGAGTTAGATGAAGTCCTTACTACTCGGGGGATCAAGGGTTATGGCGAGAAAGCAGGAAGGGGGTACTGAAGTTTCATGTTCAGCCATGAACTCATTGAATGGCGGTGCAGGCTAGAAGGGCTGAATGGCCTGCTCCTGCACCTATTTTCTATGTTTCTATGTATGTTTCTAAGATCTCTCTACTCACTCTATCACAACCCCCTCATAATTTTGAATACCTCTGTTGGGTAACACAGACTCCGTATGCAGGCTCCTCATGTTGTTTTGTTAAATCTGGATCCCGTAGACAGCCAGCAGACTGTAGTCACGAATAAATTCGATAAGGAATTCAGGAGAAACTTCTTTACTCAGAGTGGTTAGAATGTGGAACTTGTTACCGCAAGGGGTAGTTGAGCTGAATACCATAGCTGCATTTAAGGGGAAGTTAGATAAACACATGAGGGAGAAAGGGATAGAAGGGTATGCTGATCGGATTAGATGAAGTAAGGTGGGAGGAGGCTCATGTGGAGCTAAACACTGGCATCGACCCGTGGGGTTGAATGGGCTGTTTCTGTGCTGTACATTCTATGTGATCCGATGTGTATTTGAGCTGGATGTTCCTCTTCTACGCCACGTCCTGTTTAATCACCGTGTCACCTGAAGTGTTTGCCCATCTCCTTCCTTTCCATCAGGACTTGAGTTCACGATTTTCTTTTTCCGATTTGAAACTGCTAAGAATTTCATCGACTAATTTCTGCATAAATTAGGGAAATGTGGAATTGGTTCACATTCTGAACTGTCACTCAGCTGTTGTGTGGGCGTGTCTGGATCGCAGGCCGGGTCCCAGTCAAGCGTGAAAGGATTATAGCTGTGTTGTGATCTGTTATTACGATTAAATGCACTCAGAAGAATTTTATTCTTTGCGATGATTCTTTTCATAGGACCATAGGAACAGGAGTAGGCCATTCAACCCTCATAAGAACATAAAAATTGGAGCAGGAGTAGGCCATTTGGCCCATCGAGCCTGCTCCGCCATTCAATAAGATCATGGCTGATCTGATCTTGGGCTCAGCTCCACTTTCCTGCCTGTTCCCCATAATCCTCAACTCCACTTTAGTTCAAAAATCTGTCTATCTCCACCTTAAATATATTCAATCACAGCCTCCACAGCTCTCTGGGGAAGAGAATTCCAAAGATTCACAAACCGCTGAGAGAATAAATTCCTCCTCATTTTCGTTCTGAAACTATGCCCCCTAGTTCTGGATGCAGGCCATCAGGTCCAAGGGACTTGTCCATCTTTAGTCTCTCAAGCCTGCCCAGCACTCAATTAGATCATGCTGGATATAACTTAACTCCATTTATCTGCCTTGGTTTGTATTCTTCAACACAAACATCTATATCTCAGCTTTGACATTTTCAATTGACCCCTAGTCCCAATAGCCTTTTGGAGAGAGTTCCAGATTTCTACCTGGCATCACTCCAGAACGGCCTAGCTCTAATTCTGAGCTCATGCCGCCTTGTTCTGAGCTCCCCACCAGAGGGAATAGCTTCTCTCTATCTACCCTATCGAATCCCTTTAATCATCTTAAACACCTCAATTAGATCACCCCTTAATCTTCTATACTCAACAGAGTACAAGCCTAGTTATCGTCATCATCATCGATCGGTTATGGTTGGAGCCCCTCTGACTGTGCTCCACACCCAAGGCCTGAGCTTGAGCCCTGGTGTTGTGTCGGATTGTCCACCAACGCCCTTGTTCTGTAACACCGCAAAATCACTTGTAGCTTGTGGCTGCTGTTGGTTAATTCAGGGATTAACTCATCCGCCTTTCAGTGGTATTTCCTCCATTGAGAGCCCCGCTGCCCTCCTCCATTGAGGGTCCCACTCCAATCCTCCATTGAGAGCCCCGCTGCCATCGAGGGTCTTGCTCCCCTCCTCCATACGGGGTTATGCTCCCCATCTCCCTCGAGGTATGGTAGTGTAATGGTTCTGTTACTGGACGAGTAATCCAGAGGCCTAGACTAATAATACAGAGAATGTGAGTCCAAATTCCACAGTGGCAGGTTGAGAATTTGAATTCTGATTTAAAAAATCTGGAAATAAAAACTAGTAAAAGTGACCTTGAAGCTACAGATTGTTGTAAAAACCCAACTAGCTCACTAATTACAAAAGGAAACCTGCCATTTATCTGGTCCGGCCTGTATGTGACTCCAGTCCTACACCAAAGTAGTTGACTCTTAACTGTCCTCTGAAGGGGCCTCACAAGTCACTCAGTTGCATCAAACTCAGGGCAACGAGGGAGGGGCATTAGATGCCAGCCTTTCAAGTTGCCCACATCTTGAATGAATTTTTTAAAGAGTTGGGTGGGGATTGGTGGAATTGTCGATCTAATCCTATCGAGTAACCATGTGTTTTCTTTCTGTGATAAAGCATGGCGTGGTGCAGGAGAAGGAGGACGCTGAAACTGATTCCACATTCCACACGAGCCCCAGTGTTCAGGAGTGGCTGGTCCAGGCTCGAGCCACTCGCTACCAACACCAGCAGAACAGTCTCCAGAGACAGAAGGCAAGTGGACCATCGGTCAACATTTAGCTCAAAAATGAGAGCTTATCATTACGATAAAGGCTAATGTTTTATTTTCCTCTGGAACAGAGAAGGTTAAGGAAAGGACTAATGGAGGCTTTCAAAATTAGGAAAGATGTCAAGAGGCTAATCAGTGATATTGTTTTCACTGGTTGGTGAATTTGTAACATGGAGGTACAGACTGAGGATTATCACTGGATAAAATGCAGGAGGAAGTTAGAAGAAATATTTTCTCACAGAAGGTTATTAGAACAGGGAATATTTTTTCCAACATGGGGCTATTGAGGTCCTGTCTGGTTATCATGTTTTTCCAGTGGCCCATAATATATACTGCAGTGAGCTGCTCCAATCAGTGGGAGTACACTGTGTCATGTGGCACTGACGTACTGAATAGGACGACCCTATGTCTGATCTCAGGACCACAGTGCTTTCTGGCTAGGGTCATGTGGGACAAGATGGTGGGTATAGCTGAGCTTAAGGTGGTGCCTTCAGGAGAGAAGCAGGAAAGAAAGACTTGCATTTAGCACCTTTTACGACCTCAGGATGTCCCAAAGCCATTTACAGCCAATGAAGCACTTGTGTGAAGTGTAGTCACTATTCTAAGGTAGGAAACGAGCAGCCAACTTGCACACAGCAAGCTCCCACAACCAGCAATGTGCTAATGACTAGGTAGTCTGTTTTTAGTGCTGTTGCTGAAGGATAAATACTGGCCAGGCCACCGGGGAGAACTCCCCTGCTGCTCTTCGAAATAATGCTGTGAGATCTTTTATGTCCACTCGAGAGGGCAGATGGTTTAACATCAAATCTGAAAGATGGCACCTCCGACAGTGCAGCACTCCCTCAGTAAGGCACTGATTATGGTGCTCATGTCTTAGGAGTTGGACTTGAACCCAAAACCTTCTGACTTAGAGGCGAGAGTGCTACCATTGAGCCATGGCTGATACCCAGGAAGAGCTTTATTGTGGAAGGTCATCTATTAGACATAGACATAGACATAGAAAATAGGTGCAGGAGTAGGCCATTCGGCCCTTCTAGCCTGCACCGCCATTCAATGAGTTCATGGCTGAACATGCAACTTCAGTACCCCATTCCTGCTTTCTCACCATACCCCTTGATCCCCCTCGTAGTAAGGACTTCATCTAACTCCTTTTTGAATATATTATTGGAGTAGAACCGGAATAATGTACATTCTAACAATAATGGGTTGCCTGAACAGCAGGTGTTTAGAATGTGTGTTTCATGTTATGAGAATATGGTGGCATAGTGAGTACGATGGACGAGCGAGCCAGAGCTTGCAGTTTTGGGCTGGCACCAGAAATAAATGACCGTAACTGGTTCACTAATGCCCTGCAGGGAAGGGAAACCTGTCGCCTTCCTCCCTAGTTGATTCCCAGTGCCCTGGTCCTTATCACACAGACCCAATCCACTTCCGGACCGGGATCAAACAGGGCTGCGTCATCATGCCAACGCTATTCTCGATCTTCCTTGCTGCAATGCTCCATCTCGCTCTCAACAAGCTCCCCGCTGGAGTGGAATTAAACTATCGAACCAAATGAACCTTTTCAACCTTCGCCGCCTCCAGGCTAGATCCAAGGTCATCCCATCCTCTGTCATTGAACTATAGTATGCAGATGACGCTTACGTCTGCGCATACTGAAACCGAACTCCAAGCCATTGTCAACACTTTCACCGAGGCGTATGAAAGCATGGGCCTGACACTAAACATCCGTAAGACACAGGTCCTCCACCAACCTGACCTCACCACACAGCACTGCCCCCCGGTCATCAAAATCCACAGCGCAGCCTTGGCCAACGTGGAGTATTTTCCATACCTCGGGAGTCTACTATCAGCAAGGGCAGACATCGATGACGTGGTCCAACACCGCCTGCAGTTTGCCAGCACAGCCTTCAGTCGCCTGAGGAAGAGAGTGTTTAAAGACCAGGCCCTCAAATCTGGCACCAAGCTTATAGTCTACAGGGCAGTAGTGATACCCACCCTCCTATATGACTCAGAGATGTGGACTATATACAGTAGATATCTCAAAGCACTGGAGAAGTACCACCAACGCTGCAACCGCAAGATCCTGCAAATCCATTGGGAGGATAGACGCACCAACATCAGTGTTCTCGATCAGGCCAACATCCCCAGCATCAAAGCACTGACCACACTCAACCAGCTCCGTTGGGCGGGCCACATCGTCCGCATGATCGACACGAGACTCCCTAAGCAAGCGCTCTACTCGGAACTCCTACAAGGCAAACGAGCCCCAGGTGGGCAGAGGAAACGTTTCAAGGACACCCTCAAAGCCTCCTTGATAAAGTGCAACATATCCACCGGCACCTGGGAATCCCTGGCCCAAGACCGCCCAAAGTGGAGGAAGAGCATCTGGGAGGGTGCTGAGCACCTCGAGTCTCATCGCCGAGAGCATGTGGAAATCAAGTGTGGACAACGGAAGGAACGTGCGGCAAACCAGACTCCCCATCCACTCTTTCCTTCAACGACTGTCTGCCCCACCTGTGACAGAAACTGTAATTCTCGTATTGGACTGTACAGCCACCTGAGAACTCACTTTTGGAGTGGAAGCAAGTCTTCCTCGATTTCGAGGGACTGCCTATGATGATATGATGTTTGTGGGAGCTTGCTGTTTGCAAATTGGCTGCCGCATTTTCTATGTTCCAACAATGACTACACTTCAAAAGTACTTCATTGACCATAAAGTGGTTTGAGACATCCAGTGGTTGTGAATGCGCTATATAAATGCAAGTCTTTGTTTTTGAAGAGGTCCAGCAAGCTACACTTCACAGGAAAGAGAAGGCAGCCCAGCACCTTCTCAAGACAGCTAAGTTTGGCCAAGCATTGCCAGCATTGACCACGTTCCGAGAACACATTTTTCCAAAAATGTGAATCGATTAGCAGGGTAGCTGGGGGAGCGATGTGCTGGCGATGTGGCATTGGTACAAGAAACAAGGTGCGTTGCGAAGCCAAGTGGTGAGGAGCACGGAGCTCCCTCAGGCAGGTGGTCCAGCAGGAGATGCAAACATGGCCAATACTCTTACTGCAAAAAACCTGAAGACTGAGGTGCCTTGCCTGGAGGTATGAAAATCCCAGCTCTTCAACAGTTTGTCCATTGCACTGCATGGCTGTTCACTGTGAGCCAATTCCCCTTCATCCGCACTCATATATCCTCAATATTGGACTGTTTCAGATACGAATGAGTTAAATGATGGTCAGATATTGCAGAAAGCAGTAAACCCAACCTGAAGTTTAGCTTCAAAAGCAAAATGCAGGAGCTGGAAATCTGCAATAGGAAGTGAAAATGTTGGAAGCACTCAGCAGGTCAATCAGCAAGAAGAGATGGGTTAACGATTCAGCAGTGGACCCATCGTCCCAACTGGACATGGGCTCCGCGCCTGGAACGTTACCTTGCCTGTTCCATTCACGGATGCTGACGGTTCCCGGTTTCTGTTTCATGAAGGTTTAGACTGTTTTCTGAATCTGTTTCTAGGAGTTGGAGCAGCAGCTCGCAGAGCAGAAGAACCTGTTGCGATCGGTTGCAAGCAGTGGGGAGAAGATCATGACCCAACAAAGCAGCATGGAGGCTGTCAGTGAGGAGCAGAGGTCGCAGGCCGTGTGAGTACCCAGCCTTCTGGTTAAAAGATCGGGCGCCTCTTCTCCCGCGACAAGGGGCCCTTGACCTGCTTAACCTCGTCGGACTTAATGTTGCAAGATGAAACTGCCCGTTTCAGTAAATCCCCTTTGCCGACTGCAAGCTTCAACCTTGTGTTAGCTGTCAGTTTGAGGCTCTGTTTACACTGAAGATTGGAGGCTAGATTCAATTGGAAACCTGCTGAAATCTGCTCTGTAGTTGCCAATGCAAATATGTCACGAAGGATACTAAAAGAAAGAAAGACTTGCATTCATATAGTGACGCCAGGATGCCCCAAAGCACTTTATAGCCAATGAAGTACTTTTAGAAGTGTAGTCGCTGTTGTAATGTAGGAAACACAGCAGCCAATTTAGTACACTGCAAGGTCCCCAAGATAAATGACCATATTATCTATTTTTGTGATGTTGGTTGAGGGATAAATATCTCCAGAGTAGGATTTGGACCCACAACTTTCTGACTCAGAAGTGAGAGTGCTACCCACTGAGCTACCGCTGACTATAGGGATACAAGTCTTCACTTCTGGGCACAATGCTAAGAAGACCATTAGGCAGTGAGTGCCCGGATCTTTGATCTGCATGGCAAGTGCTTCTCTCCGTCAGTAGCCCGGTTTCGTAAAATGACCCCTTGTGGTTTATTCATTGTACCGCTGTAATCACATTCATCAAACCCGCCCTAAAGCCGGGGTTGTGTTATGTACCTCAGAACTTAAGAACATAAGAAATAGGAGCAGGAGTAGGCCATTTGGCCCCTCGAGCCTGCTCCGCCATTTAATAAGATCATGCTGATCTGATCTTGGCCTCTACTCCACTTCTCTGCCCGCTCCCCATAACCCTTGAATCCCCTATAGTTCAAAAATCTGTCTATCTCCACCTTGAATATATTCAATGACCCAGCCTCCACAGCTCTCTGGGGCAGAGAATTCCAAAGATTCACTACCCTCTGAGAGAAGAAATTCTCCTCATCTCCGTCTTAAATAGGCGACCCCTTATTCTGAAACTATGCCCCCATGTTCTTGATTCCCCCATGAGGGGAAACATCCTCTCAGCATCTACCCTGTCAAGTATCCTCAGAAACTTAATATGTTTCAATACGATCACCTCTCATTTTTCTAAACTTCAATGAGTAAAGGCCCAACCTGCTCAACCTTTCCTCATAAGACAACCCCTTCATCTCAGGAATCAACCTAGTGAACCTTCTTTGAACTGCCTCCAATGAAAGTATATCCCTCCTTAAATAAGGAGACCACAACTGTACGCAGTATTCCACATGTGGGCTCACCAGTACAGTTATAGCAAGACTTCCCTACTTTTATACTCTATCCCCTTTGCAATAAAGGCCAACATTCAATTTACCTGCTACTTACTTGCTGTACCTTATTGCTAGTTTTTTGAGTTTCATGTACGAGGATGCCCAGGTCACTCTGTACCACAGCATTTTGTAATCTCTCTCCATTTAAATAATATTTTGCTTTTCTAGTCTTCCTATCAAAGTGGATAACCTCACATTGTCCCACATTATTCTCCATCTGCCAAATTTTTGCCTACTCACTTAACCTATCAATATCTCTTTGCAGACTCTTTGTGTCCTCCTCACAACTTGCTTTCCCACCTATCATTGTATCGTCAGCAAATTTGGCTACATTACATTACTTTATCCAAGTCATTAATATAGATTGTAAATAGTTGAGGCCCCAGCACCGATCCCTGTGGCACCCCACTAGTTACAGTTTGCCAACCTGAAAATGACCCATTTATCCTGACTCTCTGTTTCCTGTTAGTTAGCCAATCCTCTGCCATGCTAATATATTACCCCCAGCCCCGTGAGCTCTTATCTTGTGCAGTAATCTTGTGCTACTGCTTCCTTAATAATGGATTCCAGCATTTTCCCAGTGATAGATGTTAGGCTAACTGGTCAATTGTTTCCTGCTTTCTGTCTCCCTCCTTTCTTGAATAGGGGTGTTACAATTGCGGTTTTCCAATCTGCTGGGACCTCTCCTGAATCTAGGGAATTTTGGTAGATTACAACAAATGCATTCACTATCTTTGAAGCCACTTCTTTTAAGACCCTATGATGCAGGTCATCAGGTCCAGGGGACTTGTCAGCCTTTAGTCCCATTAGTTTGCCGAGTACTTTTTTTCTAGTGATAGTGATTGTTTTAAGTTCCTCCCTCCCTTTTTGTCCATTGATTATCGACTATTATTGGGATGCTTTTAGCGTCTACCGTGAAGACAGATACAAAATATTTGTTCAAAATGTCTGCCATTTCCGTTTCCCATTATTAATTCCCCAGTCTCATCCTCTAAGGGGCTAATGTTTACTTTAGCCACTTTCTGTTTTTATATTTCATGCTAGTTTACTCTCTCTTTTCTCCCTTTATTATTTTTTTAGTCATCCTTGGATGGTTTCTAAAAATGTCCCATTCTTCTGGCCTACCACTATTCTTTGCAATATTGTATGCCTTTTCTTTCAATTTGATACCATCCTTAACTTCCTTAGTTAGCCATCCTTCTCGTAGACTCTTTCTCACTGGAATATATCTTTGCTGAGAGTTACGAAATATCTTCTTAAATGTCTGCCACTGCTTATCGACCTTTTTTCTACCTATTTTCCCAGTCCACTTTAGCCATAGCGGGTGAATGTCCTTGGGGGTGCACCCATCCCTCTGTCGCAACCTCGGAAACCCCGCTTACATGCGTAACTTTGATTTCCATCAAAATTAGAGGAGTTGGAGATGGCCCGAGGAGGTTCCACCCCTGTAAGCTTCTAGACTGAGACCCCCGGACCCTAGGCCACCAGATCTCAGTCCCATCATCAGATCTCTGTATTTACTGACTCACATTAATTCTGTTGTTGATCACTACTAAAATTCAGCGACCCAGGGAATCAGGACAGTGTGCCCCAGGCATGTTACTGTTACACACACACATAAACCTTCAAACACCTAGGATGGCAGCCCCAGTGATTCTTGCTCAGCTGATTGGATAGATGTCCCTCCCAGCTCTCACAGACACTGACTAAGTCTATCTGGTGAGTTTCTGAGCCATACAGTCCAGGCCCATTATGGTCAAGTAATCTCCTGATGTCACTTGACCAGGACCACATATAGGCCGCCTGGTGCACATGGAACTGTATCCTAGCAAAGATTTGACACCTTTGTGATTACAGGGGAGAAGGTGGGCAAGTATGGACACTGACAAGGTATTTTCCTGCTCAGATGACTTTGCCGTCCGTCGGTGATTGGGGAGACGGCATTTCTGACTGTTTGGGTTTTTTTGTTTGCTTTGTCAGCGAGACGGCCCAGCCTGAATCTTTATCGCAGGAGCTTGGTTTCGAGGGGGAGAAGGCATTCGCATTACAGCAACTGAGACTGAAGTGGCAGAATCTCCAGAAAGAGATCAGCGCCAAGCAGAAGATGTTCAGAAATACATTGGAGCAAAACCAGGAGCAGCAGGTAACTTCTGGAGCATGCAGCCCCCATCCTGCAGTGTGTCGACTTCCAAGTGAATGGACTTGCATTTATGTAGCACCTGTCACAACCCCAGGATGTCCCAAAGCACTTTACAGCCAATGAAGTACTTTTGAAGGATAGTCACTGTTGTAATGCAGGAAACGCAACAGTTAATTCACACACAGCAAGCTCCCACAAACAACAATGTCATAATGACCACGTGATCTGTTTTAGTGATGTTGGTTGAGCGATAAATATTGGCCAGGACACCGGCAGAACTCACCTGCTCTTCTTCGAATAATGCCATGGGATCTTTTACATTCCTTGACATTACATAAGAGCCCATGGATTAAGGTCTCATCCGAAAGACAGCGCCTCTGACAGTGCAGCACTCCCTCAGTACTGCGCTGGGAGTGTCAGATGAGATGTTGTGGCTCAATCTCTGGAGTGGGGCTCAGAGGCAAGAGTGCTACTGATTGGCACTTGCGAGCTTCAACTCCAATCCTCGGTCCCTGTTGTTGTACAGCTGTCTTGCTCTTTTCGCTTCGTTGCTTTAAACATAGAATTACACACACACTCAGTTGTAGTAAAGGCAGGATCTGATCTTTTATTTAAACATTCATACTAAACAAACCAAGTGTGAAAGTTACTGAGACACTTCACAAAGGCAGCTCTCTGCTTGCTCCGATTTCCATGGCTGCTTGGAGGCAGACACCTTCTGAAATTCCAGTGTCTAGTGTCTAATATGTGTGTGTCAAACTCTCAACTTTATTCCAAAAAAGCCTTTGAACTCTTGTTTCCTTGCTTAGTACATTTAGACAATTAACATGCAGACGATGTAGAATCAAAATGGCATTGTACTGAAATCATGGCTAACTGCTTTCTGAATTACTATACACAAACCAGATCGTTTAACATACAGATGATGTCATCAAATTATTATTCGCATAGTAACAAAGTACACTCAAATACAGACAATGTCATGAATTTTTTTTTTTATTTTCCGTTGCCAATCTTTCCAATTCTTTGTCAAATCACAAACGCCAGAGGTCACCTTGCACACATCAAGGATCACTCTGCGCCAATGCTCTTAGCCAAAAGGCCGAGAGCCACTGCACCGTTCCTGGAAGTACTGCAATACCAGGTTCGTGCCATGGAGGTGGATGGGTCAAGCCCCCCACCCACCTCATATAGACAATGTCATGAATTACTATACACAACTCAGATTATTATTTGCATAGTAACTAGTTACACTCAAATACTTAACATACAGATAAATGAGCAGACACTCATTATCCTGAGGTCAAGTCTCACTGCCATAAATTGACTCCCACCATTAAGTACTGTAAACACACAGGTGATCAGATAGACACATTTCAATGGCTAAACGGCTCCATATCGTCTAGCAGCCTGTTTCGATCCAAACATCCTGTTTTAATCCAAACTTCAATCTTCAACCTTTAAACTTTTCGATATCTCCAGACTGCACCGAACAAAGCGTTTCAGAAATGTGGGCTTGCACTCCCAGATCTGTGACTGTGGTTCCTGTTGGGAGCTCAGGATCGGTGTATTTGGCCTTATCTTGTGCCAGAGGGGCAGCAATGGCAGCTATTGAAGTGGCCTATCTGGAGCATATTTAGGGTAGGGATGTACCAATAAATAAATAACACACAGGTCTAGCTCGTAATTACATTCACTGATAGACTGCAACATCGTGGGGCTTTTGTACGAACACAACCATTTTTGAAAACGGTCATGGTTAATGCCTTTTCACTTCCTCTCCGTACCGTTAGCAGGTTTATGGTCTGTCCAGTGGGGTATCGAGTGGTATGGCTTTATTTAAAGGAGAAGCACAGACATTGGACAAGTCTGTACAGACAGTCAAATCCCTGTTAACTGGACTCAGCCAAGCTTTTGGAGATATTTCCGCTCAGGTACAGTATGATCTTCCTTTCTCATTGTTATTAAAAAAGTATTTTTGATTGAAGCAATAAGAGAGTCACAGTTACTTTCCATGTCTGTGAAGGGTAAAGATGCTGAGGAACAGAGCCTCCCCCTGGAGCACAAGTTGTATGATGCCACATCAGCTGCCTCCCGTTGGTTGGATGGTGTTGAAGATCACTTATTGGCCAGTGCAAGTTTACTCCCAGAAAAAGTTGAAGCACACTTGTATCATGAGGAGGTAAGAAATGGTCGGGGTCACAAATATTTAAAGCCAATGGGCTGGATTTTAGGCTTTTCTGTTTTCTGGGCGAAAACCAAGGCGGGGCTGGAAAGTTACCGGCCAGGAATAGTCTGAGCTTTGGTAAGGAAGTTTCGGCATCTGGGCCCTGTGTCAGGGTACACAGTGCGAAGGGAGGCCTTTTACACTTTTCGAAGCGCAAAAATGGGGAACTCGCGAACTAAACTGCCGGGCCATGTGCGCTCCGAGAGAGGCCAGGGTGGGTGGGGGTGGAACCTTTAAACAAACCACATAATCATTCCCAAAACATTGCCCATGCCACCACAACACAAGTCACTGAAAAAAATTAAAAGAACAAACACTCACGCTTACTCTTGGCGCACTTGACCTTCCTCACCGCCGCCGGCATGGTTGGACCTCTCCGATTTCCCAGGCGGCCATTGCGGACGCACTTCCGGGCGAACGGGCCAGGCAAGTGGCCAAACTCCTGCCGGTGTTGCAACCAGAGACGTTGCACACACGGCGCAGCTCTTCCCGGAGGTGCTGCTCAGCGCTGCCGCAAAACACGACCGGAGGATCGCGAAGGGGCGCAGGAGATCTGAACCTTGCCTTTCACGCTGCTCCGGGGCGAAACCCGAAGCGTAATGGGCCGGAATGTCCGGAATTAATTCACACAGTGCGTTATTAAGGGTCTATAGGTATACTGCACAGGACCTGTGCTTACATCCAGATGGTTGGATCCCTTAGCCCAGGGAGAGAAGAGAAGTGAAGATCGAGGACTTCCTCTCGGTCAGTCAGGTTAACTTGAGGTAAACTCGCGACTGGGAATAGATCATCCAGCCTCTCTAGTACAGCAAGAGTTAATCCATTGGGACTGCAACTGCTTTTATTTTTGTTACTTAGGGTCTTGCAAAGGATATCGAGGACGTGATTGAAGAAGTGAATGAGAAAAAGAGTGCCTTTTTCCATATTCTCCCCGAGACCAAGAAGAACCAGGACGTTATTGAGGAAAGCCTGAGCTGCCTCCAGGAAAGACTGCGTGCGGTGGGGCTAACCGTGAAGCAGCAGTGTGAGCAGATCAAAGACCGACTGCAGCAGCTGATGGAGTACCAAGTAAGTGGCGTTCTGCACTTGGGAGCACTTGGGTTTGAGTTAACTACACTGCAGGATTATAGTGGTTGTAGCGCTTGCGGCTTGTCGTGTCCCAGCCAATTTCAAAAGCACGTTGCATTACACCTGTAGGTGCGTATCTGCACAGAGTGCTCACCTGTACTCAAAGCTCACATACTTATTATTAGATAACACATTAATTTGATATCATCGTTCATAGTTAAATAGCAAAATGTAAGGTGATTTTGTGCAATTTAAGAAGTAGAATTGATTGGAGCAGAGAAGTTTCCATGCGGGACAGCTAGAATATGTAAAATTGAGGCACTATTGCGCCACCATTGGTGGGAGGGAGTCATTACAGTGATCAGTTTACATAGGCAGTTCTTATTGAAAATGAAGACATGGGATTTTATAATGATAAAGGTTAATAGGAAGTGTATGTAGACATAAGTGTCAGCTGTGGCTCAGTGGGTAGCACCCTCGCCTCAGAGTCAAAAGGTTATGAGTTCAAGTCCCACTCCAGGAACTTGAGAAACTTTTTAAACAATTTGGGAAAACTTTAAAATTTTTAAAACAACTTGGAGAAATTGGAAAACTTTTTTTTTTAAACTTTGGAAGAAACTTTTAAAACATCCCTTGGAACTCCAGCGGACAGCTGACCTTCCTAATGCCTGCCCCCAACCAAGCCTCGGGCCACCTACCATCAAGGGTGCTACTCGGCGCCGAGCTTACGGCCAAAATCTCGCCGTAGGCAATTAGGCTCATGCAGCAGTGCCTGGTCTCCAGTCGTCTTGGATCCCCTTGTCACAGGACCAAGACCTTACTCAGCTAAGCCCGTGTGGTAGCTGGCGTGCAGCGGCCACCCCGCGTTAAAAGAACTCACGCACAGGCATCTTCCACTTCGCTAACATGAAATTCTGGTCCTGGAACGTCAGGACCCTCATGGACAACTCCAACAGCGACAGGCTGGAACGCCATACCACCATAGTTGCCCGGGAACTTAGATGCTTTGACATCGACATCGCCGCCATAAGCGAGACCCAGCAGGCAGGAGAAGACCAGCTCAAGGAACAAGGTGAAGGTTACACCCTCTTCTGGAAATGAAAAACAGAGGAAGAACGCCACCTTCACGGAGTCGGCTTCGCCATCAAAAATGAGCTGGTCGATCACCTCACAGACTCAGGGTTAACGAATGCCTCCTGACTCTTCGATTCACCCTATCCCGAAACCAATGTACCACAGTCATCAGTACGTACGCCCCAACACTCGATGCAACGGATGAGACCAAAGAGGGTTTTATTCCAACCATAAAACATCCCTGTCCCGCGTCCCTGCGGGCAATAAATTGATCCTCCTAGGTGACTTCAACGTCTGGGTCGGCAAAGACACTGCCCTCTGGGGAGGTGTGATTAGCAGAGAGGGGGTCGGGAAAGCCAACTCCAGCGGTACCCTACTCCTGACAAAATGTCTGGAACATAAATTTCTCATCACCAACACACTGTTCCGCCAGATGACAAATAGAAGGCATCGTGGCAACAGCCTCGCTCCAAACACTGGCACCTGCTCGTCTATGTCATCGTCGGAGCCAGGGATCGCAAGGATGTGCGCATCACCTGCGCCATGACAGGAGCTAACGATTGCTGGACGGACCATCGCCTAATCCGTTCCATCATCAATATAAACATAGCCCCAAAGCAAAGGAGACAGCAGAAGCAGTGCTGCAAAAAAGTCAATGCCGGGGCACTTAAAGACCCAAGTAAGGGAGCCCTATACAGCCAGCGCCTCACAGCTAACCTGGCATGCCTTGATGACCCTGAGATGCTGAATGCCCACATCGTTTGGTCTGTCCTCCAGGTCTCCATAACCAGTGCCTGTGAAGAGACACTTGGTTACTCAACCAGAAAACACCAGGACTGGTTTGATGAGAATGATCAGGAGATCCAAGAATTAATGGATCGCAAGCGCAGGGCATTTCTGAGCCTCAAGCAACGACCCAACTCGGAAGCAGCAAAGCAACATTACAGACGGCTCAAGGCTGAGCTCCAACAAAAAACCTGGGACCTAAAGAACAGGTGGTGGCTGGAGAAAGTACAGGAGGTACAACAACTGGCCGACAGCCACGATATGCCAGGATTCTTCATCGCAATCATGGCCACCTACGGTCCAAACGCCCAAGGCCCCAGCCCACTGCTAGCCAAGAACTGGGAAACACTTATCAAGGACACAGAGACTGTCAGGGGCTGCTGGAAGGAGCAGTTTGAAGATCTCCTCAATCGAGACTCTGCCTTTGACTCGAGTGTTCTCGATTCCATCCCGCAGCATGTGACCCGCCACCACCTCAGTGAAATCTCAACGTAGCACGAGGTAGGCAAAGCCATAAGGCAGCTCAAGAACAACAAGGCTATGGGAGCAGATGGAATCCCTGCTGAGGCGCGAAAGTATGGCAGAGAGGCGCTGTTGGCATGGATACATGACCTCATCTCTCTCATCTGGAGGGAGGAGAGCATGCCAGGAGATCTCAGAGATGCAGTGATCGTGACCATCTTTAAAAAAGGGGACAAGTCCAACTGTGGCAATTACAGGGGAATCTCCCTGCTATCAGCCACTGGGAAAGATGTCGCTAGATTCCTCCTCACCCGTCTTCTCCCTGTGGCTGAGGAGCTCCTCCCGGAATCACAATGCGGATTTCGTCCCCTACGGGGTACAGCAGACATGATCTTTGCAGCGTGACAGCTGCAGGAAAAATGCAGGGAGCAGCACCAGCCCTTATACATGGCCTTTTTCGACCTTACAAAGGCCTTTGACACTGTCAACCGCGAGGGTCTATGGAGTGTCCTCCTCCGTTTCAGATGCCCCCAAAAGTTTGTCAACATCCTTCGCCTGTTCCGCGATGATATGTAGGCCACGATCTTTACCAACGGATCCATTACAGACTCAATCCACGTCCGGACCGGGGTCAAACAGGCCTGCGTCATCGTCCCAAACCTCTTCTCAATATTCCTCGCTGCCACGCTCCACCTCACAGTCAACAAGCTCCCTGCTGGAGTGGAACTAAGCTACAGAACCAGTGGAAAGCTGTTTAACCTATGCTGCCTCCAGGCCAAGTCCAAGACCACCCCAACCTCTGTCGTTGAGCTACAGTACGTGGACGAAGCCTGCGTCTGCGCACATTCTGAGGCTGAACTCCAGGACATAGTCAATGTATTTACTGAAGCATATGAAAGCATAGGCCTTATGCTAAACATCCGTGACAAAGTCCTTCACCAGCCTGTCGTCGCGGCACAGCATTGTCCCCCAGTCATCAAGGTCCACGGCGCGGCCCTTGACAACGTGGACCATTTCCCATACCTCGGGAGCCTCTTATCAACAAAAGCAGACATTGATGCGGAGATTCAACATCATCTCCAGTGCACCAGTGCAGCCTGAGGCCGCCTGAGGCAAGGAGTGTTCGAAGACAAGGCCCTCAAATTTGCCACCAAGCTCATGGTCTACAGGGCTGTAGTAATATCTCTCTCCTGTATGGCTCAGAGGCATGGACCATGTACAGAAGACACCAAGTCGCTGGAGATATATCACCAACGATGTCTCCGGATGATCCTACAAATCCCCTGGGAGGACAGGCGCATCAGTGTCCTCTTCCAGGCCAACATCCCCAGTATTGAAGCACTGACCACACTCGATCAGCTCCGCTGGGCAGGCCACATTGTTCGCATGCCAGACACGAGACTCCCAGAGCACATGCTCTATGCGGAGCTCCTTCACGGCAAATGAGCCAAAGGTGGGCAGCGGAAACGTTACAAGGACACCCTCAAAGCCTCCCTGATAAAGTGCGACATCCACACTGACACCTGGGAGTCCCTGGCCAAAGACCGCCCTAACTGGAGAAAGTGCATCCGGGAGGGCGCTGAGCTCTTCGAGTCTCAATGCCGAGAGGATGCATAAATCAAACGCAGGCAGCGGAAAGAGTATGCGGCAAACCAGTCCCACCCACCCCTTCCCTCAACGACTATATGTCCCACCTGTGACAGGGATTGTGGCTCTCGTATTGGCTGTTCAGCCGCCAAAGAACTCACTTCAGGAGTGGAAGCAGGTCTTCCTCGATTCCGAGGGACTGCCTATGATGCTGATTATTATGAGGGAGCGCTGCACTGTCGGAGGTGCCGTCTTTCGGATGTGATATTAAATCGAGGCCCTGTCTGCTCTCTCAAATGGACGTAAAAGATCCCTTGGCACTATTTCAAAGAAGCGCAGGGGAGTTATCCCCCAGTATCCTGTCCAATATTTATCCCTCAATCAACATAACAAAAACAGATTATCTGGTCATTATCTCATTGCTGTTTGTGGGAGTTTGCTGTGCGCAAATTGGCTGCCGCATTTCCCACATTACAACAGTGACCACACTCCGAAAATACTTCATTGGCTGTAAAGCGCTGTGAGACATCTGGTGGTCATCAAAGGCACGAAACAAATCCAAGTTTTTTTTCAATTATAATTTTAGTGATGTTGATTGAGGGATAAATATTGTCCAAGACGCTGGGAAGAACTCCCATGCTCTGCTTCAAATCGTACCATGGGATCTTTCACATCCACCTGAGAGGGCAGATGGAGCCTCAGTTTAACATCTCATCTGAAAGATGCCACATTGAAGTGTCAGCCTAGATTTTATGCTCAAGCCTCTGGAGTGGGGCATGAACCCACAATGTTCTGACTCAGAGGCAAGAGTGCTACCCACTGAGCCCCGGCTGACACTTGTCAACATGGATGTGAAGCATGTATAGAGTGCACGCCTATACAGATTGCAAAGACACAGAGCCTGAGTACCCCTCTAGCTCTGGGTTCTGAATTGGTGATTTGGGCTGGTGGTGCACGAAGGAGATGTGTGGGCATGAGAGCGCTCAGTGTCTGGAGGCTGCCGATGCTCGAGTTTGTAGATCAGTTTGATGCTATACCTGTACTACAGTACTTGATGTGTGTCGTCGCCTGTGCGTCACGTAATCGAAACTCATGTGGAAGTGTAGGCTTGACCTTTCGAAATCTCATTGCTGTTCTTTGCTTGTAGACGGAGTTGAAGCTGCTGATCACCTCCCTGGCTGACAGTAAATACATTGTCCTACAGAAGCTAGCCGAGGCTTTGGAGCACACTGTCACAGAGCAACTGCAGGTAAAAGTCATAACTGCTTTCTATACATTGCTTTCCAGTCAAGCTGCTGATTCAATCTTTTCCAGGTGTAAGGGGCGAAATGGAATTGCAAAATGGATAGTGGGGGGAAGGGAAAGCAACTTTTAAAGATGATTGCCCCTTAAAGAATTTGTGAATTTCTGACTCTACGGCACAGAAGGAGGCCATTTGACCCATCATGCCTGAGATGGTTGTGTTATTGTAAATGTGTCTGGAGGCTGCATTAAGATCTGTCATTTTCGTTCATAGGCCATTTTGCAGACAGAAGATGACCTGAGGGAATTTGAGATGCGAATTGGCCACTTAAAGGAGCGAGGAGAGGAACTGCAGCCAGATCAGGCTATCCTCCTGGATCTTTCTAAAGTACAGGTCAGTTACGATCGAGACTTATCGGGAACGGTCACTGCCAAGACCAGCTCGACCGTTGAGCAGTAACATCCTTTCATCACAGAAACAGATATTTTTTTGGGGGAGTGGGGGCAGATTCTGGCCTGTGCTGAATTCAGGCCCCTGTCAGGAGCTGGTTTTACACAGTCCCATTTTACTGTGTACTCCTCAAACTGATCCCACCTAGAAATCATAGTACCGGAGGAGTATGTATATGTATTTGTGTTATATGTATGTGTGTGTGTTGATATATGTACATTTGTGTTGATATATTTGTGTGTTGGCATCCATATTTGTGTGGTTATAGATGTAATGTGTTGGTTTGTGTGGTGGGTATGTATGTGGTATGGGGTGTGTGTTGGTTGTATATGTAATGTTTTGGTTGGTTGGTAGATGTGTGGTATATGTGTTGATTGTAGACGTAATGTTCGTATGTGTGGTGTGTGTGAAAGTGGATTTGGAAACTGCTAAAAAGTATCTTCTTCATGAATATTAATATCAGTATTATGGGTTGGATAGTGCACTCCCGCTGCTCCTGTCCACTGTGTGTGCCTCAGCCTGAATGAACTGATAACGCGAGATCAGTCCCTTTTAGTATCTCGGTGGCACTTGCGGCAAATAGCGTTGCATGGATCGTGGAGGGAGGGCGGGGGGGGGGGGGGTGAATATCAGGCACCAGCAGCCAGTAAAGGGCCGCTGACTATCCTTAAAATACTGCCACTTTTTGTTTTCAATCCCTTCTGGTGATGGGGGAGGGGGAAAGAAAGGAGTAGAATAGAATTCTTTCAAGAATTTGCCAAGCAATGGCAAGGGCATAAATGCAGAGGGCCATCCAGGAGAAAATTCGAACAATAAAATTGGGCCTCGCTTGCAGCATTGTTTGTCCCAGTCACATCCAATAGAAGTGATGGATTTAATGAAATGTGTGCAGTCAGATCCCGGTGCATTTAATATAGCATTTCATCCCTTTAAAGGATATGTACGAAGAGTTGACGATGATCATTGGCTCCAGGCGCACTGATTTAAACCAGAGCCTGGCGTTGAGGGGCCAGTATGAACAAGCCCTGCAGGATCTGGCCGACCTGACCGACACAGGCCAAGAGAAGATGACACTGGACCAGAGGATCCTGGTCACCTCCAGGGAAGATGTCAAAAGCCTTCTGGATAAGCACAAGGTGAGCATGGTGCTCAGGATGGCACGCTGTTGCCTAGACCCCCACAGGTGCAAGGATCGGAGCCACAGGCAAGCGCCCCCCCCCCCCCCCCCCCGATTCTCCGAACCTTTAGATGACCGGTCAGAAAATGACGGGCAGGGCACACCCGAAATTGCCGACCCCACTTCCTAAAATCGACCCTGTGGTCCCACCGGGATCCAAGTCCCCTTGGATGTGCTCTCCACCCCCCCAGAGTTAGTCTCTAACTCAACCACACATTGATGTCCGAACACACTGGTAGAGTCTGACTGGGACAGAGACAGGCTGTCAGGTGGATCTATGGATTCAATCTTTCCAACTCTGACCTGCTGTACAACCCGCTCTTCCTTTTGACCCACCACTGATGACAGAGTCTTTCGCCGTCTTGACCCTACTCCAGTTCTCCCTCCCTAAACTGGAGTATAAACGTAGGGAAGTCCTGCTACAGAAGGATAGTATGCAGGTACAGCAAGTGATCAGGAAGGCCAATGGAATCTTGGCCTTTATTGCAAAGGGGATGGAGTAAAAAGCAGAGAAGTCTTGTTACAGCTGTACAGGGTATTGGTGAGGCCACACCTGGAATACTGCGGCAGTTTTGGTTTCCATATTTACGAAAGGATATACTTGCTTTGGAGGCAGTTCACAGAAGGTTCACTGGGTTGATTCCGGGGACGAGGGGATTGACTTATGAGGAAAGGTTGAGTAGGTTAGGCATCTACTCATTGGATTTCAGAAGAATGAGAGGTGATCTTATCGAAATGTATAAGATTACGAGAGGGCTTGACAAGGTAGATGCAGAGAGGATGTTTCCACTGGTGAGGGAGACTAGAACTAGAGGGCACGATCTTAGAATAAGGGGCCGCCCATTTAGAACTGAAATGTGGAGAAATTTCTTCTCTGAGGGCTGTGAATCTATGGAATTTGCTGCCTCAGGGAGCTGTGGAAGCTGGGACATTAAATAAACAGTTTCTTAAATGATAAGAGGATAAGGGGTTATGGGGAACGGACAGGGAAGTGGAGCTGAGTCCATGATCAGATCAGCCATGATCTTATTGAATGGCGGAGCAGGCTCGAGGGGCCGTATGGCCTACTCCTGCTCCTATTTCTTCTGTTCTTATGTTCTTATAACTACACAGGGCGTTGGTGAGACCACACCTGGAGTACTGCGCACAGTTTTGGTCTCCGTATTCAGGGAGGGATATACTTGCATTGGAGGCAGTTCAGAGAAGGTTCACAAGGTTGATTCCTGAGATGAAGGGGTTGTCTTTTGAGGAACGGTTGAGCAGGTTGGGCCTTTACTCATTGGAGTTTAGAAGAATGAGAGGTGATCGTATTAAAACATATTAAGTTTCTGAGACGTGAATTGGCTAGAATAGACTGGCAAATGATACTTAAAGGGTTGACGGTGGATAGGCAACGGCAGACATTTAAAGATCACATGGATGAACTTCAACAATTGTACATCCCTGTCTGGAATAAAAATAAAACGGAGAAGGTGGCTCAACCGTGGCTAACAAGGGAAATTAAGGATAGTGTTAAATCCAAAGAAGAGGCATATAAATTGGCCAGAAAAAGCAACAAACCTGAGGACTGGGAGAAATTTAGAACTCAGCAGAGAAGGACAAAGGGTTTAATTAGGAGGGGGAAAATAGAGTATGAGAGGAAGCTTGCCAGGAACATAAAAACTGACTGCAAAAGCTTCTGTAGATATGTGAAGAGAAAAAGATTAGTGAAGACAAACATAGGTCCCTTGCAGTCAGATTCAGGTGAATTTATAATGGGAACAAAGAAATGGCAGACCAGTTGAACAAATACTTTGGTTCTGTCTTCACGAAGGAAGACTCAAATAACCTTCCGGAAGTACTAGGGGACCGAGGGTCTAGTGAGAAGGAGGAACTGAAGGATATACTTATTAGGCGGGAAATTGTGTTCGGGAAATTGATGGAATTGAAGACCAATAAATTCCCAGGTCCTGATAGCCTGCATCCCAGAGTACTTAAGGAAGTGGCCCTAGAAATACTGGATGCATTGGTGATCATTTTCCAACAGTCTATCGACTCTGGATCAGTTCCTATGAACTGGAGGGTAGCTAATGTAACACCATTTTTTAAAAAAGGAGGGAGAGAGAAAACGGGTAATTATAGACCGGTTAAGCCTGACATCAGTAGTGGGGAAAATGTTGGAATCAATTATTAAAGATGAAATAACAGCGCATTTGGAAAGCAGTGACAGGATCGGTCCAAGTCAACATGGATTTATGAAAGGGAAATCATGCTTGACAAATCTTCTAGAATTTTTTGAGGATGTAACTAGTAGAGTGGACAAGGGAGAATCAGTGGATGTGGTGTATTTGGACTTTCAAAAGGCTTTTGACAAGGTCTCACACAAGAGATTGGTGTGCAAAATCAAAGCACATGGTATTGGGGGTAATGTACTGACGTGGATAGAGAACTGGTTGGCAGACAGGAAGCAGAGAGTCGGGATAAATGAGTCCTTTTCAGAATGGCAGGCAGTGACTAGTGGGGTGCCGCAGGGCTCAGTGCTGGGACCCCAGCTATTTACAATATATATTAATGATTTAGATGAAGGAATTGAGTGTAATATCTCCAAGTTTGAAGATGACCCTAAACTGGGTGGCAGTGTGAGCTGTGAGGAGGACGCTAAGAGGCTGCAGGGTGACTTGGACAGGTTAGGTGAGTAGGCAAATGCATGGCAGATGCAGTATAATGTGGATAAATGTGAGGTTATCCACTTTGGTGGCAAAAACTCGAAGGCAGAATATTATCTGAATGGCGGCAGATTAAGAAAAGGGGAGGTGCAACAAGACCTGGGTGTCATGGTACATCAGTCATTGAAAGTTGGCATGCAGGTACAGCAGGCGGTGAGGAAGGCAAATGGTATGTTGGCCTTCATAGCTAGGGGATTTAAGTATAGAAGCAGGGAGGTCTTACTGCAGTTGTACAGGGCTTTGATGAGGCCTCACCTGGAATATTGTGTTCAGTTTTGGTCTCCTAATCTGAGGAAGGACATTCTTGCAATTGAGGGAGTGCAGCGAAGGTTCACCAGACTGATTCCCGGGACGGCAGGACTGACATATGAGGAGAGACTGGATCGACTGGGCCTTTATTCACTGGAATTTAGAAGGATGAGAGGGGATCTCATAGAAACATATAAAATTCTGACGGGACTGGACAGGTGAGATGCAGGAAGAATGTTACCGATGTTGGGGAAGTCCAGAACCAGGGGACACAGTCTAATGATAAGAGGTAAGCCATTTTGGATTGAGATGAGGAGAAACTTCTTCACTCAGAGAGTTGTTAACCTGTGAAATTCCCTACCGCAGAGAGTTGTTAATGCCAGTTCATTGGATATATTCAAGAGAGAGTTAGATATGGCCCTTACGGCTAAAGGGATTAAGGGGTATGGAGAGAAAACAGGAAAAGGGTACTGAGGTGAATGATCAGCCATGATCTTATTGAATGATGGTGCAGGCTCGAAGGGCTGACTGGCCTACTCCTGCACCTATTTTCTATGTTTCTACAGTGAAGACTACCCTGTGACTAATGCAGATGCAGTATAACATGGATAAATGTGCATTTATCCACTTTGGTAGGAAAAACATAAGGACAAAGTATTATTTAAATGATGATGGTTTGGGAAGTGTTGATGTACAGAGGGACCTTAGTGTCCTTCTACACCAGTCATTGAAAGCAAACATGCAGGTGCAGCAAGCAGTTAGGAACGCAAATGGTATGTTGGCCTTCATTGCAAGAGGATTTGAGTACAGGAGCAAAGATGTCTTAATACAGTTATACAGGGACTTGGTGAGACCACACCTGGAGTATTGTGTGCTGTTTTGGTCTCATTACCTAAGAAAGGATATACTTGCCATAGAGGGAGTGTAGCGAAGGTTCACCAGACTGATTCCTGGGATGGCAGGATTATCTTAGGAGGAGAGATTGGGTCGATTCGGCCTGTATTCACTAGAGTTTAGAAGAATGAGAGGGGATCTCATTGAAATGTATAAAATTCTGATTGGGTTGGACAGGTTAGATGCAGGAAGAATGTTCCCGATGTTGGGGAAGTCCAGAACCAGTGATCACAGTCTCAGGATACGGGGTAGGAAATTTAGGACCGAGATGAGGAGAAATTTCTTCACTCAGAGGGTGGTGAACCTGTGGAATTCTCTATCACAGAAGGCTGTGGAGGCCAAGTCACTGATTATATTTAAGAAGGGGATAGATAGATTTCTAGAAACAAAAGGCATCAAGGGGTATGGGGAAAAAGCGGGAATATGGTGTTGAGATAGAGGATCAGCCACGATCATATTGAAAGGCAGTGCAGGCTCGAAAGGCCGAATGGCCTACTACTGCTCCTATTTTCTATGTTTCAAAGTCTATCAGATGTTTGTACATTTTTTGCAGGAATTTTTCCAAGGGTTGGAGTCTCACAAGATCCTGACAGAAACACTTTGTAAGAAAGTAAGCACCTGTACCCATCAAAAGGAAAGTAGCTCCCAGGAGGAACTGATGAGCAAGTCCTCGGCCTTACTGAAGGAGGCTCACAGGAGAGGCGTGGAACTGGAGGGCATCCTGGAGGTAAGCTCTTTGACACGCAGTTAGAGTCGGCAACAGTTTGTCGTGTTTTGCAATGTGTCATCCAAAATTGGTCCCCAACCAAACGTCAGGGTTAGGGACAATTTTGTGTTGTAAATGATCGTATAATGTCAGTTTATGACCATTACACTGTATAATGTAAGATCTGTGTGGAATTATGTATCATCAACATGACAGAGTAATGCCCCAAAGCTGATTGTTCTGGGTTAACTGAATACTTCTGTTTCTATTGATATCTCACCAGAGTTACAGAGAGACATAACATTTTGTGGTTAACATGGAGGTAAACACGGGATCCTGGATTTGGTGTAACTGGGGTCGTGTATCTGGTGTAACTGGGATCGTGTATCTGGTGTAACTGGGGTCGTGTATCTGGTGTAACTGGGGTCGTGTATCTGGTGTAACTGGGGTCGTGTATCTGGTGTAGCTGGGGTCGTGTATCTGGTGTAGCTGGGGTTGTGTATCTGGTGTAACTGGGGTCGTGTATCTGGTGTAACTGGGGTCGTGTATCTGGTTTGGCTGGGGTCGTGTAGCTGGGGTCGTGTATCTGGTGTAGCTGGAGTCGTATATCTGGTGTAGCTGGGGTCGTGTATCTGGTGTAGCTGGGGTCGTGTAGCTGGGGTCGTGTATCTGGTGTAGCTGGGGTCGTGTATCTGGTGTAGCTGGGGTCGTGTATCTGGTGTAGCTGGGGTCGTGTATCTGGTGTAGCTGGGGTCGTGTATCTGGTGTAGTTTGGGTTGTGTATCTGGTGTAGCTGGGGTCGTGTATCTGGTGTAGCTGTGGTCGTGGATCTGGTGTAGCTGTGGTCGTGGATCTGGTGTAGCTGTGGTCGTGGATCTGGTGTAGCTGTGGTCGTGTATCTGGTGTAACTGGGGTCGTGTATCTGGTGTAACTGGGGTCGTGTATCTGGTGTAGCTGGGGTCGTGTATCTGGTGTAGCTGGGGTCGTGTATCTGGTGTAGCTGGGGTCGTGTATCTGGTGTAACTGGGGTCGTGGATCTGGTGTAGCTGGGGTCGTGTATCTGGTGTAACTGGGGTCGTGTATCTGGTGTAGCTGTGGTCGTGGATCTGGTGTAGCTGGGGTCGTGGATCTGGTGTAGCTGGGGTCGTGTATCTGTTGTAGCTGGGGTCGTGTATCTGGTGTAGCTGGGGTCGTGTATCTGGTGTAGGTGTGGTCGTGTATCTGGTGTAACTGGGGTCGTGTAGCTGGGGTCGTGTATCTGGTGTAACTGGGGTCGTGTATTTGGTGTAGCTGGGGTCGTGTATCTGGTGTAGTTGAGGTCGTGTATCTGGTGTAACTGGGGTCGTGTATCTGGTGTAGCTGGGGTCGTGTATCTGGTGTAGCTGGGATCGTGTATCTGGTGTAACTGGGGTCGTGTATCTGGTGCAGCTGGGGCCGTGTATCTGGTGTAGCTGTGGTCGTGCATCTGGTGTAGCTGGGGTCGTGTATCTGGTGTAGCTGGGGTCATGTATCTGGTGTAGCTGGGGCCGTGTATCTGGTGTAGCTGGGGCCGTGGATCTGGTGTAACTGGGGTCGTGTATCTGGTGTAGCTGGGGTCGTGTATCTGGTGTAGCTGGAGTCGTATATCTGGTGTAGCTGGGGTCGTGTATCTGGTGTAGCTGGGGTCGTGTAGCTGGGGTCGTGTATCTGGTGTAGCTGGGGTCGTGTATCTGGTGTAGCTGGGGTCGTGTATCTGGTGTAGCTGGGGTCGTGTATCTGGTGTAGTTTGGGTTGTGTATCTGGTGTAGCTGGGGTCGTGTATCTGGTGTAGCTGTGGTCGTGGATCTGGTGTAGCTGTGGTCGTGGATCTGGTGTAGCTGTGGTCGTGTATCTGGTGTAACTGGGGTCGTGTATCTGGTGTAGCTGGGGTCGTGTATCTGGTGTAGCTGGGGTCGTGTATCTGGTGTAGCTGGGGTCGTGTATCTGGTGTAACTGGGGTCGTGGATCTGGTGTAGCTGGGGTCGTGTATCTGGTGTAACTGGGGTCGTGTATCTGGTGTAGCTGTGGTCGTGGATCTGGTGTAGCTGGGGTCGTGGATCTGGCGTAGCTGGGGTTGTGTATCTGGTGTAGCTGGGGTCGTGTATCTGGTGTAGCTGGGGTCGTGTATCTGGTGTAGGTGTGGTCGTGTATCTGGTGTAACTGGGGTCGTGTAGCTGGGGTCGTGTATCTGGTGTAACTGGGGTCGTGTATTTGGTGTAGCTGGGGTCGTGTATCTGGTGTAGTTGAGGTCGTGTATCTGGTGTAACTGGGGTCGTGTAGCTGGGATCGTGTATCTGGTGTAACTGGGGTCGTGTATCTGGTGCAGCTGGGGCCGTGTATCTGGTGTAGCTGTGGTCGTGCATCTGGTGTAGCTGGGGTCGTGTATCTGGTGTAGCTGGGGTCATGTATCTGGTGTAGCTGGGGCCGTGTATCTGGTGTAGCTGGGGCCGTGGATCTGGTGTAACTGGGGTCGTGTATCTGGTGTAACTGGGGTCGTGTATCTGGTGTAACTGTGGTCGTGTATCTGGTGTAGTTGTGGTCGTGTATCTGGTGTAGCTGTGGTCGTGTATCTGATGTAGCTGTGGTCGTGTATCTGGTGTAGCTGTGGTCGTGTATCTGGTGTAACTGGGGTCGTGTATCTGGTGTAACTGGGGTCGTGTATCTGGTGTAACTGGGGTTGTGTAGCTGGGGTCGTGTATCTGGTGTAGCTGGGGTCGTGTAGCTGGGGTCGTGTATCTGGTGTAGGTGTGGTCGTGTTTCTGGTGTACCTGGGGTCGTGTAGCTGGGGTCGTGTATCTGGTGTAACTGGGGTCGTGTATATGGTGTAACTGGGGTCGTGTATCTGGTGCAGCTGGGGTCGTGTATCTGGTGTAACTGGGGTTGTGTATCTGGTGTAGCTGGGGTCGTGTAGCTGGGGTCGTGTAGCTGGGGTCGTGGATCTGGTGTAACTGGGGTCATGTATCTGGTGTCACTGGGGTCGTGGATCTGGTGTAACTGGGGTCGTGGATCTGGTGTAGCTGGGGTCGTGTATCTGGTGTAACTGGGGTCGTGGATCTGGTGTAGCTGGGGTCGTGGATCTGGTGTAGCTGGGGTCGTGGATCTGGTGTAGCTGGGGTCGTGGATCTGGTGTAGCTGGGGTCGTGTATCTGGTGTAGCTGGGGTCGTGTATCTGGTGTAGCTGGGGTCGTATATCTAGTGTAGTTGGGGTCGTGGATCTGGTGTCACTGGGGTCGTGGATCTGGTGTCACTGGGGTCGTGTATCTGGTGTAGCTGGGGTCGTGTATCTGGTGTAACTGGGGTTGTGTATCTGGTGTAGCTGGGGTTGTGTAGCTGGGGTCGTGTATCTGGTGTAGCTGTGGTCGTGTATCTGGTGTAGCAGTGGTCGTGTATCTGGTGTAACTGGGGTCGTGTATCTGGTGTAGCTGGGGTCGTGTATCTGGTGTAGCTGGGGTCGTGTATCTGGTGTAGCTGGGGTCGTGTATCTGGTGTAACTGGGGTCGTGTATCTGGTGTAACTGGGGTCGTGTATCTGGCGTCGTGCAGCTGGGGTCGTGTATCTGGTGTAGCTGGGGTCGTGTATCTGGTGTAACTGGGGTCGTGTATCTGGTGTAACTGGGGTCGTGTATCTGGTGTAGCTGGGGTCGTGTATCTGGTGTAGCTGGGGTCGTGTATCTGGTGTAGCTGGGGTCGTGGATCTGGTGTCACTGGGGTCGTGGATCTGGTGTCACTGGGGTCGTGGATCTGGTGTCACTGGGGTCGTGGATCTGGTGTCACTGGGGTCGTGGATCGTGGATCTGGTGTAACTGGGGTCGTGGATCTGGTGTAGCTGGGGTCGTGTATCTGGTGTAGCTGGGGTCGTGTATCTGGTGTAGCTGGGGTCGTGTATCTGGTGTAGCTGGGGTCGTGTATCTGGTGTAACTGGGGTCGTGTAGCTGGGGTCGTGGATCTGGTGTAACTGGGGTCGTGTATCTGGTGTCACTGGGGTCGTGTAACTGGGGTCGTGGATCTGGTGTAGCTGGGGTCGTGTATCTGGTGTAACTGGGGTCGTGGATCTGGTGTAGCTGGGGTCGTGTATCTGGTGTAACTGGGGTCGTGTATCTGGTGTAGCTGGGGTCGTGTATCTGGTGTAACTGGGGTCGTGGATCTGGTGTAGCTGGGGTTGTGTATCTGGTGTAACTGGGGTCGTGGATCTGGTGTAACTGGGGTCGTGGATCTGGTGTAGCTGGGGTCGTGTATCTGGTG
Source organism: Pristiophorus japonicus (assembly GCF_044704955.1). Lineage (NCBI taxonomy): Eukaryota > Metazoa > Chordata > Chondrichthyes > Pristiophoridae > Pristiophorus > Pristiophorus japonicus. The sequence continues at coordinate 146,394,769 of NC_091985.1, forward strand.
TAACTGGGGTCGTGGATCTGGTGTAGCTGGGGTCGTGGATCTGGTGTAGCTGGGGTCGTGTATCTAGTGTAGCTGGGGTCGTGGATCTGGTGTAGCTGAGGTCGTGGATCTGGTGTAGCTGGGGTCGTGGATCTGGTGTAGCTGGGGTCGTGGATCTGGTGTAGCTGAGCTCGTGGATCTGGTGTAGCTGGGGTCGTGTATCTGGTGTAGCTGGGGTCGTGTATCTGGTGTAGCTGGGGTCGTGTATCTGGTGTAGCTGAGGTCGTGGATCTGATGTCACTGGGGTCGTGGAACTGGTGTAGCTGGGGTCGTGGATCTGGTGTAGCTGGGGTCGTGGATCTGGTGTAGCTGGGGTCGTGGATCTGGTGTAGCTGAGCTCGTGGATCTGGTGTAGCTGGGGTCGTGTATCTGGTGTAGCTGGGGTCGTGTATCTGGTGTAGCTGGGGTCGTGTATCTGGTGTAGCTGGGGTCGTGTATCTGGTGTAGCTGAGGTCGTGGATCTGATGTCACTGGGGTCGTGGAACTGGTGTAGCTGGGGTCGTGTATCTGGTGTAGCTGGGGTCGTGTATCTGGTGTAACTGGGGTCGTGTATCTGGTGTAGCTGGGGTCGTGTATCTGGTGTAACTGGGGTCGTGGATCTGGTGTAGCTGGGGTTGTGTATCTGGTGTAACTGGGGTCGTGGATCTGGTGTAACTGGGGTTGTGTATCTGGTGTAACTGGGGTCGTGGATCTGGTGTAACTGGGGTCGTGGATCTGGTGTAGCTGGGGTCGTGTATCTGGTGTAACTGGGGTCGTGGATCTGGTGTAGCTGGGGTCGTGGATCTGGTGTAGCTGGGGTCGTGTATCTAGTGTAGCTGGGGTCGTGGATCTGGTGTAGCTGAGGTCGTGGATCTGGTGTAGCTGGGGTCGTGGATCTGGTGTAGCTGGGGTCGTGGATCTGGTGTAGCTGAGCTCGTGGATCTGGTGTAGCTGGGGTCGTGTATCTGGTGTAGCTGGGGTCGTGTATCTGGTGTAGCTGGGGTCGTGTATCTGGTGTAGCTGAGGTCGTGGATCTGATGTCACTGGGGTCGTGGAACTGGTGTAGCTGGGGTCGTGGATCTGGTGTAGCTGGGGTCGTGGATCTGGTGTAGCTGGGGTCGTGGATCTGGTGTAGCTGAGCTCGTGGATCTGGTGTAGCTGGGGTCGTGTATCTGGTGTAGCTGGGGTCGTGTATCTGGTGTAGCTGGGGTCGTGTATCTGGTGTAGCTGGGGTCGTGTATCTGGTGTAGCTGAGGTCGTGGATCTGATGTCACTGGGGTCGTGGAACTGGTGTAGCTGGGGTCGTGTATCTGGTGTAGCTGGGGTCGTGTATCTGGTGTAACTGGGGTCGTGTATCTGGTGTAGCTGGGGTCGTGTATCTGGTGTAACTGGGGTCGTGGATCTGGTGTAGCTGGGGTCGTGTATCTGGTGTAACTGGGGTCGTGGATCTGGTGTAGCTGGGGTCGTGTATCTGGTGTAGCTGGGGTCGTGTATCTGGTGTAGCTGGGGTCGTGTATCTGGTGTAGCTGGGGTCGTGTATCTGGTGTAGCTGTGGTCATGTATCTGGTGTAACTGGGGTCGTGGATCTGGTGTAACTGAGGTCGTGGATCTGGTGTAGCTGGGGTCGTGGATCTGGTGTAGCTGGGGTCGTGGATCTAGTGTAACTGGGGTCGTGGATCTGGTGTAACTGAGGTCGTGGATCTGGTGTAACTGGGGTCGTGGATCTGGTGTAACTGGGGTCGTGGATCTGGTGTAACTGGGGTCGTGGATCTGGTGTAACTGGGGTCGTGTATCTGGTGTAGCTGGGGTCGTGGATCTGATGTCACTGGGGTCGTGGATCTGATGTCACTGGGGTCGTGGATCCGGTGTCACTGGGGTCGTGGATCTGGTGTAGCTGGGGTCGTGTATCTGGTGTAGCTGGGGTCGTGTATCTGGTGTAGCTGGGGTCGTGGATCTGGTGTAGCTGGGGTCGTGTATCTGGTGTAGCTGGGGTCGTGTATCTGGTGTAGCTGGGGTCGTGGATCTGGTGTAGCTGGGGTCATGTATCTGGTGTAGCTGGGGTCGTGGATCTGGTGTAGCTGGAGTCGTGGATCTGGTGTCACTGGGGTCCTGGATCTGGTGTAGCTGGGGTCGTGTATCTGGTGTAGCTGGAGTCGTGGATCTGGTGTCACTGGGGTCCTGGATCTGGTGTAGCTGGGGTCGTGTATCTGGTGTAGCTGGGGTCATGTATCTGGTGTCACTGGGGTCGTGGATCTGGTGTAGCTGGGGTCGTGGATCTGGTGTAGCTGGAGTCGTGGATCTGGTGTAGCTGGGGTCGTGGATCTGGTGTAGCTGGAGTCGTGGATCTGGTGTAGCTGGGGTCGTGTATCTGGGGTCGTGGATCTGGTGTAGCTGGGGTCGTGTATCTGGTGTAGCTGGGGTCGTGTATCTGGGGTCGTGGATCTGGTGTAGCTGGGGTCGTGGATCTGGTGTAGCTGGAGTCGTGGATCTGGTGTAGCTGGGGTCGTGTATCTGGTGTCACTGGGGTCCTGGATCTGGTGTAACTGGGGTCGTGTATCTGGTGTAACTGGGGTCGGAGATCTGGTGTAGCTGGGGGTCAGAGATCTTGTGCATCGGAGGTGCTGAGATCAGACACAGCAAAGTCAGAGATGTGGCGTAGCGAGGGGACTGAGATCTAACGGAGCAGGGTTGGAGATCTGATTGGAACAGGTACCCAGGCGTTTTTCTCACTTTGTGCTTGGAATCAGAACATTCTCTAGGTGCTGTGAATAGGGAATTCCCCTCCTACTGTTTTACAGGAAAGTTTCTTCTTATACCTGATTTATTTAGTAAATTGTATATTGGTTTAGAGCCTGAGTCTCACTTTGAATGTATATTCAGTTCGCTTTTGAAAGTGTTAAGAATCACAACATGATAGGTGATGCTTCCCTATAGTCGGTGTACAGAGTAAGGGTTGTGTGTTTTGATTCCTATGTGTGCTATTGTTTACCTGAATATTGGGCCGAAAAAGCTTAACTCCAATTTGTAGGGGCCATAGGGTCCGCTTATGGAAATGACCGGGAGCACTAAACCAGAGAGTATATCCAGCGTAAAAACCTGACAGTGTGACACTTCCTTTGAACAGTTTTCAGTTTTCAGTAGCAGTTGGAGCAGCGATGCCTGAAGTATTCTACTGTCTGTCCCCTTTAGACCTGGACCAATCTGGCGAAGGATTACGAGGCTTTGTACAGGCAGCTGGAAGGGGTGGAGAGCAGTATCCCCGGAGCTGGACTGGTGGAAGAGTCTGAGGAGCGACTCACTGAACGGATCACTCTATATCAGGTTGGTTCGTGTTTAAGTTACGGCTTCTTAGGAACATGGGAGCAGGAGGAGGCCACTCTGCCCCTCGAGCCTGCTTTGCAATTGCATTGGATCATGGCTACTCTGCACCTCAACTTAATTTACCAGCCTTTGCTCCATGTCCCTTGATGCCCTTACCTCTTAAAAATCTATCGATCTCAGTCTTGAAAGTTCCAGTTGACCCCCAGTATCCACAGCCTTTTGGGGGACAGAGTTCGAGATTGTCACTACTCATTGTATGAAAAAGTGCTTTCTAATTTCACTCCTATATGACCCAGCTCCAATTTTAAGGGTATGCCCCCTTGTTCCTGATTCACCCACCAGAGGAAATACTTTCTATCTTCCCCACTGAATTCTTTGAACATTTTAAACACCTCGATCAGATCACTCCTTAAATTCAGGCCCCATGTGCAAGTGTAAGAAGGCTGAAAAGTTCAATGAGGACTCGTGTTTAAGACCTAGGACAGATCAGGTGCTGTGCTTTATGCCAGAATGGCCTGGTATCTCAAGCCTCATCCCTGGCATTATCTGGGTGAATCAACACTCTAAGCTCAATGGCTTTAATGTCCTTTCCATAATAGGGCGCCCAAAACGGCACATAGTACTCCAACTGCAGCCTATATCGCCTTACACACACACTTCCAGGGAATTATGTATTTGAACCCTGAGCTATCTCTGTTCACTCATACCCTTCAGTGTCTTTCCTTTGACTGCATCCTCCCAAAATGTATTACCTCACACTTACCCGCATTAAACTGCACCTGCCACATGCCTGCCCAATCACTAACCTGTCCGTGTCATAGAAACATAGAAAATAGGTGCAGGAGTAGGCCATTCGGCCCTTCGAGCCTGCACCGCCATTCAATAAGATCATGGCTGATCATTCCTTCAGTACCCCTTTCCTGCTTTCTCTCCATTCCCCTTGATCCCCTTAACCGTAAGAGCCATATCTAACTCCCTCTTGAATATATCCAATGAACTGGCATCAACAACACTCTGCGGCAGGGAATTCCACAGGTTAACAATTCTCTGAGTGAAGAAGTCTCTCCTCATCTCAGTCCTAAATGGCCTACCCCTTATCCTAAGACTATGTCCCCTGGTTCTGGACTTCCCAACATTGGGAACATTCTTCCTGCATCTAACCTGTCCAGTCCCGTCAGAATCTTATATGTTTCTATGAGATCCCCTCTCATCCCTTCTAAACGCCAGTGAATAAAGGCCCAGTTGATCCAGTCTCTCCTCATATGACAGCCCAGCCATCCCGGGAATCAGTCTGGTGAACCTTCGCTGCACTCCCTCAATAGCAAGAACGTCCTTCCTCAGACTAGGCAACCAAAACTGAACACAATATTCCAGGTGAGGCCTCACTAAGGCCCTGTACAACTGCATTAAGACCTCCCTGCTCCTATATTCAAATCCCCTAGCTATGAAGGCCAACATACCATTTGCCTTCTTTACCGCCTGCTGTACCTGCGTGCCCACTTTCAGTGACTGATGAACCATGACACCCAGGTCTCGTTGCATCTCCCCTTTTCCTAATCTGCCGCCATTCACATAATATTCTGCCTTCGTGTTTTCGCCCCCAAAATGGATAACCTCACTTTTATCCACAATATACTGCATCTGTCATGCATTTGCCCACTCACTTAAATTGTCCAAGTCACCCTGCAGCCTCTTAGCATCCTCCTCACAGCTCACACCGCCACCCAGTGTCCTCCTGAAATCTATTACAGTCCTCCTTAGAGTGCTTCTAACACTATAAGCTCACCATAGTGCTGTGTATGCCTGTTTGTGACAATTTCTGGCCCATTCTGAATGTATGCTTCAATATTTTTATTCTTGGAAGTTAAACACATTCACATTTCTCGTTCTAATTTTTAAAAAAGAACTGTTGCACTGTTTATCAACTCAGATGATCTAAATTGTGCCACTCATTTCCAGTGCAATAGTTCATAATAAATCACAGGGCACTTAAAAGTAAGAGGGGTTTTGTCAGAGTAATTAGCGAAAAATAGGATAAATGCTTGAAAAGGAAAAATTTGCAGGGCTATGGGGAAAGAGCGGGGAGTAGTGGGACTAATTGAATAGCTGTTTCAAAGAGCCGACACAGGCATGATGGGCCGAATGGTCTCCTGTGCTGTATGATTCTATGATAAACTTAAATACTTATAGTGGCTGTGTTTCAGGTGACCAGTTAATATTTATGGCCCCTAGTTTTGGATACCCAAAAAGAGTGGGGTGCTGTACAGATACACTCTGTACCTGAACTGCTCAGTATATGGGGGAGAAATTCCCTTTGCGCTCCACTCCACTGTCAGGGCGCAACAAATGAACTTTGTGGCTCCCGTCACTAACCATTTTCTGGCACTAAATTTAGCGACCGCCTGACATTAGCGCCTTAAGAACCCTCCAACCAAATTTCTAGCCCATGGTGCCTGTGTTTAAGGAAGGAGAATGAGCCCTCTGTGGAAGATCAGATTTAACAAGTGCATGTTCTGGTGTCTGTCCATTGCAGCGGTTGAAAGGCAGCCTGACCGAGCATCAGCCGCAGTTGTACCAAGTGCTGGAGGACGGGAAGAGGCTCCTGACGTCCATCAGCTGTACAGACCTGGAGGTTCAGATCGCCCAACTGGGCGAGCACTGGCTGACCAGTACTACCAGAGTGAGCAGGGAGCTACACCGACTCTCAACTGTCCTTAAACACTGGAACAGGTAAAAGGAGAACCTTTCAGTGACGTGCACACGGAAAATGTCAAAACATTGTCAAAAATTATACAGTGTCTTTCACGACCTCATGATGTCCCAAAGTGCTTTACAGTTTTGAAGTGCAATCACTGTTGTAACGTTGGGAAACGCGGCAGCCAATTTGCGCACAGCAAGCTCCAACAAACAGCTTTGTAATGACCAAATCATCTGTTTTAGTGATGTTGATTGAGGGCTAATTATTGGCCAGGACACCGGGGAGAACACCCCTACTCTTCTTCGAATAGTTCCTAGGATCTTTTATGACCACCTGGGAGGGCAGAAGGGTTTAAGGTCTCACCCGAAAGACGGCACCTCCAACAATACAGCACTCCCTCAGTACTGCACTGGAGAGTCAGCCTAGATTATGTGCTTAACTGGAGTGGGGCTTGAACCCATGACTTTCTGACTCAGAGGGGAGAGTGCTACCCACTGAACCAAACTTGCATCCATTGGTTCAGACGGATGATGTAAGAGCTCTGAAAGTAACCTTTTTGTGTTTCAGTTTATCCCTTTCTCCTTGCCCCAGAAGACACAGGCCTTTGCTCAGGAATAGCTCGACTATGTCAGCTAAACTGGTCATTCTTCAGGCGTGAGTTTGGAGGGCTAATGTCGGCAGGGTATTTGACGATCAAGTTATCAGAGCAGACACTGATCCTGTCCTCGAAATACCGAAGCACAAACTCTCATCCCTGCAGGGATTGCTGAATGGCGACCAGGAGCAGGCTCTGGCACACTGACACAGGATACTGAGGCCACTTAGCAGCCCGAACACCACAGATCGGGAGTCGAACCTGTCACCCTTCTGCTCTGTGTGGCTCTGATATATGTTGCCTTTTGCTCATTGATTGATCAGGGGCATTGGAACCTGCCTTTCTTGAAACAAGAGTTACTTCCACAGAAAGACCAGACACGTTTCCATAGGCAGTTTGCATTATAGAATTTGTTGTGGAAAATGTTGATCAGTGCAAGCAGATAGTGATTTCACCTGTGCTTTTGTAATAACCACTTTCCATACTTCATGCAGCGTCATTTTCTTGTCTGGTCTTCAAAACTAAAGAGGGAAAGCAGCCTTGTCTCATTTCCATCACAATGACGTCTTGTACAAGGCACCTAATGATCACTTTGTTCTTAAATTACGCATTTTGATGTAAATTGCATCCGACTGTTTTAAATGCATACTTTTGGGCACTAAATTCAAAATTTGGCCCTTTGTCCTTCAGATGGTGAAAATCATTGGCCTAGAAATTCAGTATTGCCACATTTGGGTGCAGTAACACTCGGGAGGTGTAAGACCAGGTGCAGAAGTCTGGTCCCGCTTGATAAATTTGGGTTCCCCCCCCCGGGAGGAAGTCTGAGGGGCCCTTCCCTCAATTAAAAAGAAGGTTCCCATGCTGCCGACTCGGCAAAAGAAAAAGCCACCTGCACGGACCACCGGGGAGCGGGGGTACTGTGTGATCAGCAGAGTGCCAGGCTCAGCGATCACGGCCATGACTCCCCTGCGAAGAAACCTGATCAGAAGCGGCAACGAAATGTGAGGTTTCTTCCGCCCTTGGCCACCTCTCCTTTCATTTTTGCCCAGTTAGTGGCCGGCTGCCCGATACGCGCCCCCTGACGCTGTTATCGCCCTGTGCAGCTGCAGGGGGCAAAAGCCAATGTCGGGGCAGGGCGATGACGTCACAATCTCTGGGTGCAGGAGATCAGGGCGCAAGGTCGTAGTGCCGCCGCTAAACCCCCGCCCAGTATGGCGAGAGTTGTTAACAGTGCCCCACCCGGTCGCATATCATCCCACGGTGGTGCTAACAGGAGGTGCAAAATAGCCCAATTTCCCCCCCCATTGCTTTTCTGGGCTGTGATTTCATCCTTTTGCTGTGTTTACCTCTGTGTTATCCACAGTATTTTACATTGTTGTGGAGTTCAGTCACTTCCTGCTGGTTTGTTACATTGCGATTAAAAATAGTTTTTTGTGCACAGGATATTTTGGTGTGGAATAAGATTTGATTTTGTTGTAGTTATTTACTCCATTCCAATGTAAAATATCATGGACGGGGCGGGTGGGATTTACGCTGTGCTATCTCTTGTTAGTTTTGGATGTGAATCTGCTGTCCTTGAGTCAGTGGGGTGTGGTAGTGTACTGGGTTGGAGGGCACATTAGTGTAGAACATCATCCTGAATTAATAGCCCAGAAGTCAGGAGTTCAAATCCCACCAGAGCTAATGATGAAATTGAATTCAGTGAATCTGGTCATTTGTGACTCGGCATCAGGAAAAATGACCATGAAGCTGTAGAATTGTTGTAACCACCCAACCAGTTCACTTAAGTCCTTCAGGGAAGGTGACCAACCACCTCTACCCAGTCAGGACTACATCTGACTCCAGTCCCACACTATGTGGTTGACTCTTAAGCCACTGGGTTGTCAGGGCGACTAGGGATGGGCACCAAATGCTGCCTCACTGACATCACCCACATCTGAAAAGAGACTATGACCTAAATTTCCCAAGTACGAGCCAGCAAGAAGGAGCTGTGAGAAAACTGTAGCTGTGAAGAAAATTGGTGGGGTGAAGGAAATCAGGGATACGCAAGAGGCCAGTGTCAAAGGAGCGCAGAGATCTCTGGGGGATTCTAAGGCTGGAGGAGGTTACAGAGATCATAACGTAAGAAGCAGGAGTAGGCCCTACGGCCCCTTGAGCCTGCTCCGTCATTCAGTAAGATCATGGCTTATCTTCTACCTCAACTCCACTTTCCCGCCCAATCCCCATATCCCTTGGTATCCAAAAATCTATCAATCTCAGTCAACAACTGAGCAGCCACAGTCCTCTGGGATAAAGATTCACAACCCTCTGAGTGAAGAAATTTCTCTTCATCTCGGTCCTAAATGGCTGATCACTTATCCAGTAACTCTAGTTCTCGACTCTTCAGCCAGGGGAAACAACCTCTCAGCATCTACCCTGTCAAACCTCCAAGAATTTTAGCAGGAGGGGCGAGGTCGTGGAGGGATTTGAACACAAGGATGATAATGTTAAAATCGAGGTGTAGACAGACTGGGAGCCAGTGTAGGGCAGTGAGCACAGGGGTGATGAGTGAACGGGAGTGGGTGTGAGTTATGATACAACCAGTGCAAAAGCAGCTTGAGACAAATGGAGGCTTACTTTTGTACCCTCGTCCCTTATCCCTCCCCCGCCCCAATTCCTGGGCACACCCAATGCGCGCTCCACCCAAAGTGACACGAACCCAGCTGTGTTTCCAGCTGCAGGTCAGTGTCCCTGGGCCAGAACTTCTCCTGAAGCAGGGGCTCGCCCCCGGCAGGGTCTTGAGCCTGGAAATGGCGGGGGTGGAAAACCAGCCATCGGTTCAGGCCCAAGGGGCTTGCCGCAGCAGTGATGGCCAAAAAGCAGCAGCCCGAAGCCATCCAACCCCCACGGGATGGTGTCCACTTTAGGGGTAGCAAAGAAAACCTACTTACCTTTCATGGGCCTCCATCCTCGTGGTGACTGCCCCTCTCTGGTTGCCACGATGGGGAGAATTGTAGTCCTTATTGGAGGGGCGAGAGAACACAGACCTTGGGCAGTGAGGATATCGGGAATGCAGCATGCAGCTTTCAATTTTTTCAGATGACACATAGTTTGTGTGGAAAGTGATAACAGGATGTGATACCAATCAGAGCCAAGAGCTCGCTCAGGATCCAGGGACAAATAAATCAAGCAATCCGCCCCCATAATATTTGGCCGTATGTTACATTTCAACATTGTTTTCCTTGTAGGTGCCTCAACCTGACGAAACTACAGTTGCTTCATTAACTCTTGTTCAATTCCGTGTTTCCTGCCAGGTACCAGGCTGAATATGCTGAGCTGAATCAATGGCTCCAGTCCGCAATGGAGCGCCTGGAGTTCTGGAAATTACAGTCAGTGACCCTCCCACAGGAGCTGGATGCTGTCAGGGACCATCTTAGCTCTTTTCTGGTGAGTTGTCACTCACTTTAACGTTGTGATGTGCCGGTAATCTCCACCTTTGTGGCCAGTGTCTCAATGTCTGCAAGTTTAAACTTCAGTCATCAAGTATTTGCGTGCGATCTGACAGATCTCCCGAGATTACGAAGGATTGCGATGAGGCAACTACATCGAGCCTGCTCCACCATTTAATAAGATCATGACTGATCTTGTCATGGACTCAGCTCCACTTCCCTGCCCGCTCCCCATAACCCTTTATTTCCTTAAAAATCAGTCTATCTCTGCCTTAAATATATTCAATGTCCCAGCCTCCACAGCTCTCTGGGGCAGAGAATTCCACAGATTTACAACCCTCTGAGAGAAGAAATTCCTCCTCATCTCAGTTTTAAATGGGCAGTTCCTTATTCGGAGACGATGTCCCCTAGTTTTAGTTTCCCCTATGAGTGGAAATATCCTCTCTGCATCCACCTTGTCGAGTCCCCTCATTATCTTATATGTTTTGATAAGATTACCTCTCATTTTTCTGAACTCCAGTGAGTATAGGCCCAACTTACTCAGCCTATCTTCATAAGTCAACCCACTCATCTCCGGAATCAACCTCGTGAACTGGTGAACAATTGTTTCCACTGGTCAGTGAGACAGTAATGTGAGGGCACAAATCGAAGATAAACAGGAACAGAATTAAAGGGGCGGTTTCCTTATACCGTTGGAATGTGGGATTATCTGCCACAAACCGCTGTTTAAGCAGAATCTAGAAATTCTTTGAAAAGGGAATGAGATAGTTGCTTGAAAAAAAGCAGAGGAGTGTGGGATTAGACTAAGAAGCTAATGGGGGGGAAAAATACTAGAGTAGACTTGATGGGCTGAATGGTCTGTTTCCTGTGCTGGGACATTCCACAGGTGTTGTTAGCTAGGTATTGAGTAGAGGTCTCACTCAGAGTAAAAAGAAAACATCCCACTAACCAGATGTGCGATGAGCAGTCCCCTTTAATGGTGCAGGACCTGCGTCTTAGAAAGTTGTGTTGGTGTCTCCAAGTCGCTCAGAGCTGGGGCCAATTTGATGTGACTGTTTATGCAGACCTGTTCTACAGTAATGAGCTGAAACGTTAGCAGAGCTTTAAAAGGCAGAATGCCATCATAACGAGTTCTTAAAATCTCTGTTGGCCTTGAACCTCCCCATGAAAGGAATTGCCGTTTTAAGGCACCTCTGCTGCTGAGTATTGTCAGCTATAGTCAGTAGCACATCAATCAATACACGGAAGACAATTTTGGTTTCTCAATCAGAATTCTCCGCTCCTAATCGCCGTGCTCCTGAGTGAGCAGTGATATCTACCTCTGCACTCTCCCTCCAGCAGGGCTGCCCCTTGTGGCAGAGATGTATACCTTGCAGCTTATCCTTATCTTTAAAAGTAATTTATGTCCACATTTTTGCAAATCCATTTTGCCGTTTAGTATTTGAAAACTTCATACTGACATTTTATTGGTTTAATTAATCAAACACAGTTTCTAGAGAAGTATCAGGCCTCAGAGAGGGGAGCAGAGGAGATTTACCAGAAAGGTACCAGGATTGAGGGACTTCAGTTACGTGCAGAGACTGGAGAAGCTGGGATTATTCCACTTGGAGCAGGGATGGTTATGGGGAGATTTAATAGAGCTGTTCAAAATGATAAAGGGGGTTTAATTGAGTAAATAAGGAAAAACTTTCCACTGGGGGAGGAGGGTCGATATATTTAATGTGGAGATAGACAGATTTTTGAATGATAAGGGAGTCAAAGGCTATGGGGAGCGGGCAGGGAAGTGGAGCTGAGGACAAGATCAGATCAGCCGTGATCTTATTGCATGGCGGAGCAGGCGCGAGGGGCCAAATGACCTACCCCTGCTCCTATTTCTTATGTTCTTATATCCAGAGGGCACAGATTTAAGCTAATTGGCAAAAGAAGTGGGGGGAGAGGAAGAGAAATGATTTTACACAGAGAGTTGTCATGATTTGGAATGCACTGTCTGAATGCAGATTCAGTAGTAACTTTCAATGAGGAATTGGGTAAATACCTGAAAAGGAAAAACTTGCAGTACTATGGGGGAAAGAGCGGGGGAGTGTGACTCATTGGGCAGCTCCTTCAAAGAGCCAACACGCACACGATGGGCCGAATGGCCTCTTCGGTGCTGTTTGATTCTATGATTCTAATAGCACCCATCTTTTGAATTGACTGATTTTCCCATCTCGTAAACCACTAGCTACTGCACAGAACCGTGCCTTTTGATAATGGTCTAGAAGTAATGCTCGCGGGATTCTGCAAGTGTACTCCTGACTCATTTCCTTTCCAGGAGTTTTCCAAGGAGGTCGACACCAAGTCTTCCCTCAAGTCCTCAGTGTTAAGTCGGGGAAACCAGTTGCTGCGGCTCAAGAAGGTGGACACAGCGGCCTTGCGATCTGGGCTGGCCCAGACTGACAGTCAGTGGACGGAGCTCCTTACTCAAATCCCATTGGTCCAGGAGAAGCTGCATCAGGTATTGGAGGGATTTATGTGTCATCCAGTCAATGGGAGCTATTTTGAAACCAGCGTGGATCAAGAGTTAGAATGACACGCGTTTCCCAGCAGGAATCACTGTTCCACAATCAGGAGTGAGAAAACTACCTGATTCTTTCCTTCCTGCACTCCTTCCAGCATCTTGTTCAGAAAGGTTCAGGACTCGGGAGAGAATGAGGCAGCACCATTAGTTTGATATTGATACAGGGCTATGGGGTTAGAGTGGGGCAGTGGAATTAGTTTGGAATTGATACAGGGCTATGGGGTTAGAGTGGGGCGGTGGGATTAGTTTGGGACTGTTACAGGACTGTGGGGAGAGAACAGGGCAGTGGGATTGGTTTGCAATTGATACAGGACTGTGGGAAGAGAGCGGGGCAGTGGGATTAGTTTGGGTTTGATACAGGACTGTGGGGAGAGAGCAGGGCACTGGGATTAGTTTGCGATTGATACAGGGCTGTGGGGAGAGAGCGGGGCAGTGCGATTAGTTTGCGATTGATACAGGCTATGGGGTTAGAGTGGGGCGGTGGGATTAGTTTGGGACTGATACAGGACTGTGGGGCAGTGGGATTGGCTTGCAATTGATACAGGACTGTGGGGTTAGAGTGGGGCAGTGGGATTAGTTTAGGTTTGATACAGGACTGTGGGGAGAGAGCGGGACACTGGGATTAGTTTGCAATTGATACAGGGCTATGGGGAGAGAGCGGGATGATGGGATTAGTTTGAGATTGATACAGGCTGTGGGGAGAGAGCGGGGCAGTGGAATTGGTTTGCGATTGATACAGGCTGTGGGGAGAGAGCGGGGCAGTGGGATTGGTTTGCGATTGATACAGGCTGTGGGGAGAGAGCGGGGCAGTGGGATTGGTTTGCGATTGATACAGGCTGTGGGGAGAGAGCGGGGCAGTGGGATTGGTTTGCAATTGATACAGGACTGTGGGGAGGGAGCGGGGCAGTGGGATTGGTTTGCGATTGATACAGGCTGTGGGGAGAGAGCGGGGCAGTGGGATTGGTTTGCAATTGATACAGGACTGTGGGGAGAGAGCGGGGCAGTGGGATTGGTTTGCAATTGATACAGGACTGTGGGGAGGGAGCGGAGCAGTGGGATTGGTTTGGGTTTGATGCAGGACTGTGGGAAGAGAGAGGGGCAGTGGGATTAGTTTGGGACTGATACAGGGCTGTGGGGAGAGAGTGGGGCAGTGGGATTAGTTTGGGACTGATACAGGACTGTGGAGAGAGAGTGGGGCAGTGGGATTAGTTTGGGACTGATACAGGACTGTGGGGAGAGGGTGGGGCAGTGGGATTAGTTTGGGATTGTTCTAACAATGAGCCGACACAGGTTCAATGGGCTGAGTGGCCTTCTGTGCTGGAAATATCTGGTTGTAAGCCACCACTCTTCATGTGTGAATGTAGACTGTGAGTGTCGGCAGGCTTGTGACCACAAGCCGAACTGAATCCTGTCTTCATATCATGGGAAACCCTGGTTGCCTCCTCCTCTCCCCGCCCCGCCCCACCCCATGCCGAGTGTACTGAGGACAATTGTGACATGTCGACCCCTAACCTGCCTGAGATTGGATATTGAGGCATGACTGCGGAATAAAGCCCAGGACCTTCTGGTCTTTAGCGACTTCACTCACTAGACTGTCAGAAGAGCTGACTGCTTTCTTTTGAAGACTCCAGGACAAAACGTGGGTTTGACTGTGGAGAGCTATTGACACACCCCATCGGATGCCGAGTTTATTGTGAGTTCCATCCTTGGTTTTTCTAGTTAGTCACCCTCGCACTGCTCGTTAGCAACATGTAACTCACTGACTCGCAGTTGGTGTCCCAGCCTACAGATATATCTCCGCAGTACCCACTCCCAGTCTGATTGACCAACGCTAAGCACGCTTGGAGGGAGACATGGGAGGCCGCCCCCAATTCCAATGAGGTCTCTGGTCCTGTGAGGCCCGTTCTCTGTCGGCCTGGCTGACGATTGGTGAAAAGCACCGCTTCTGACCAATTCCTTTGGAGAAATGTGAACTCACAGTTACAACTGGGGAACCAACACTGATTCAACGAATGTCTGACTCTCATTTCTCTTTAGCAGGGGCAGTTTTTTATTATCGTATTAAAGGTAATGTCACCTGTTCACATAGGGAGCTGACTAATTTGAAGTGGAGGTTTTTATTAGTATTAAAGGCAATGCTGCGCTTTCAGATGATTTTGTGTTGTTTTTATTGCTAATTAAAGATAAATATCATTTATTCACATGGGGAGCTAACTGATATAATGGTGGAGGATACTATTGTTAAAGGTAATGTCATCCATTCACACAGGATCGAACGGATTCTGTGAGATGTTACTGATTTGAGAGGTGGGATTCGGCAATAAATGTTAATCTTCTGGCTATGTTTCAGCACATAGACATTTAAATAAAATGATTTACTCAAATGCATGCACCATCTTATGCGGGATTTATTATGCTCTTGATTGCGGTCTCCATTTTAAAATTAAAATATTAAGCTGGCTGCCGATGTTTAAGTGTCAGTGTGCAAGACTGGTGTTGACTGTAGCAGAGGTTGAAAATCTGTCATTTCTCAGCTTCAGATGGAGAAACTACCTTCTCGCACAGCAATAAACGAGCTCATGAACTGGATCTCCATCATGGATCAAATCATTGATGAGGATGACGAGAGGATCAAAAGTGCAGTGGGTTCACAGATGATAGAACAATACCTCAAGAAGTACAAGGTAAGGAAGAACGTGTATTTATAATCTTGCATTCCCTTGAATATTGAAGAATAAGTGGTGATTTAATTGAAGTGTTCAATCCCTGAAGTAACCAACCTACAAGTGATGCGGCTGCAGTATAGAATTAGCCAATGAAAGGGCGTTGGTGGACAGAACGACACAACACCAGGGCTCAAGCTCATGCCTTAGGTGTGGAGGACCGTCAGAGGGGCTCCAACAATAGTCGATCGATGGTGATGACTAGGCTTGTATTCCCTCGAGTAAAGAAGATTAAGGGGTGATCCAATTGAGGTGTTTAAGATGATTAAAAAATGTGATTTGATAGGGTAGATAGAGAGAAATTATTTCCTCTGGTGGGGGAGGTCAGAACAAGGGGGCCTAACCTTGAAATTGGAGTTACACCATTCAGGGATGATGTCAGGAAGTACTTGTACACACAAAGAGTGGTGGAAATCAGGAACGCTCTCTCCCAAAAAGCTGTTGAGGAGTGGGGTCAGTTGAAAATTTGTGAACTGAGATTAATAGATTTATGTTAGACAAGGGTATCAAGGGTCACGGAACCAAGGTGGGGAGATAGAGTTAAGATACAAATCAGCCATGATCTAATTGAATGCTAGAACAGGCTGGAGGGGCTGAATGGCCTCCTCCTGTTTCTATGTTCCCAAGAAGTACAAGGTAAGGAAGAATGTGCATTTATATAGCAGTTCCACAGCACTCCCTCAATACTGCACTGGAGTGTCAGCCTAGATTATGTGCTCAAGGCTCCGGAGTGGAACTTGAACACATGACCTGACTCAGGCAAACGTGCCAAAGTATGATTCGAAATCCAGGATTCTGTGGTGTGCTTTACAAACACTGTACATTTCCAAAGAGACTATTCCAGTAACCTAGGCAACACAAGTGCTGTTTCAGTTACCATTGCAGTAGTTCTAACAAGGTCATAAATCTAACACTTCAGTGACCCATAACCATGTTTGCGTAGATTATAAGATTAACATCCTTCCCTTGTAGCTGTTGTATTTGACGACAGTGTCCGACTCATTAGACCAGCGATGTTGGCAAACTACACCGGATTGGAGTGTTTGACAGTACCTACTTGGTGGCATGCTATTGGAGCATCACTCCCGAGCTGTGCTGCAGTAAAGGGGCACAGAGTCAGTTTTTGCACCGGGTTCATGGCCTTGGGCACACTGGGCGGGGGAGTGTCTGAGCAGATCAAGTGCCTGAGGAAGAGAGTTGATCCTGGGCCGTGTCCCTTTCCTTGTTACTAGCCAGTTGCAGAGTGTCAGTTTGGGAGCTGGTTGGTTACAGATAGCGCATGGACCAGGGAGAATAGGAAGACTGGGTGGATGGAACAGATAGATTGATACTCTCGACAGTCGGTCGAAAAGTTTAAGTTGCAATCACTTCAAGTTGTACAGGGCCTTGGTAAGGCCACACCTGGAATATTGTATACAGTTTTGGTCTCCTAATCTGAGGAAGGACATTCTTGCTATTGAGGGAGTGCAGCGAAAGTTCACCAGACTGATTCCTGGGATGACAGGACTGACATATGAAGAAAGACTAGATCGACTAGGCTTATATTTACTGGAATTTAGAAGAATGAGAGGGGATCTCATAGAAACATATAAAATTCTGACAGGTTTAGACAGGTTAGATGCAGGTAGAATGTTCCCAATGTTGGGGAAGTCCAGAACCAGGGGTCACAGTCTAAGGATAAGGAGTAAGCCATTTAGGACTGAGATGAGGAGAAACCTTTTCATTCAGAGAGTTGTGAACCTGTGGAATTTTCTACCACAGAAAGTTATTGGGGCCAGTTTGTTAGATATATTCAAAAGGGAGTTAGATGTGGCCCTCACGGCTAAAGGGATCAAGGGGGTATGGAGAGAAAGCAGGAATGGGGTACTGAAATGCGTGATCATATTGAATGGTGGTGCAGGCTCGAAGGGCCGAATGGCCTACTCCTGCACCGATTTTCTATGTTTCTAAGACCTAAGCCTTGCGTTTGTACAGTTTGATATCTGTAGACCCAAGGTGCGTTGGACTTTGTTGATATTAATAGCACAGTATCTTATAATGTATTTGTACTCAGCAGGCTTTCAAGATCGACTTGACCTGTAAGCAGCTAACGGTGGACTTTGTGAACCAGTCAGTGCTACAGATCAGTAGCCATGACGTGGAGAGCAAGCGCAGCGACAAAACAGATTTCGCCGAGCGCCTTGGAATAATGAACAGGAGATGGCAGTTGCTGCAAGGGCTTGTTACTGAGGAGGTAACGGATAGAATCTCGCATGTTCTCCTGGACTGCTTTCGATGGCCCGAGGGAGTTCGCAGAGGAGTTTCCCAGAGTATTTGTTTTCCTATTTGGCCCTGGGCTTCTCCCTTTGCTTTGGCTGACCCTGGAGATGACATAATAATAATAACTTTCATTTATATAGCGCCTTTAACCTAGTAAACAGTCCTACAACATGTTAGATATCGACAAGGGAGGGAAAGAGAAGAAAAGCGGGAGAAGGAAGTGTCAAAGCGGTAAAAGACACGGGTCTGGAGCGACAGCCAATATGCGCACGCAGATAGACACAGGCAAAAAAACTAAAACAAAAGAAATTCAAATTACATTGTAAATAATACAATAAGGTGTATACAATAGTAAAATCAGTATAATAAAGATTAATTATAATCAAACAAAATTAACTATATACAATAATTATACATTATGTATACATGGCTGCAGAGGGGAAGAGACATGTCCAGTCCTGATAAAGAAAGAAAGACTTGCATTTATATCGCACCTTTCATGAACACCGGATGTCCCAAAATGCTTTACAGCCAATGAAGTACTTTTAAAAAAAAAAAAGTGTACTCACTGTTGTAATGTGGGAAACGCAGCAGCTAATTTGCACACAACATGCACCCACAAACAGCAATGTGATAATGACCAGATAATCTGTTTTAATGATGGTGGTTGAAGGATAAATATTGGCCAGGACACCAGGGAGAACCCCCATGATCTACTGTCCACTTGAGCGGGCAGATGGGACCTCGGTTTAATGTCACATTCGAAAGACGGCACCTTCTGACAGTGCAGCACTCCCTCAGTAGTGCACTAGAGTTTCAGCCGAAATTTTTTTTGTGCTCAAGTCCCTGGAGTGGGACTTGAATCAGAACCTTCTGACTCAGAGGCGAGAGTGCTACCCACTGAGCCACAGCTGACAGCATCATGGGTGTGAGCAGTCTCAATGGACCAACTGGTCTTTTCCTGCCCATCACTTTCGTATGTTCTCTGTCGAGGGAAACAATATCTGGATGCATTGACATTAGTAATGGGCAAGGAATGTTGAGCTGGAGTGTCCAGTACAGTTTTTGTTGCTGTATTATATTTGTGGTGCTACTAGTGACAGCGACTCCCAATGTTTGCTGTTGGCCACCAAGGTAGGTGGCACAGTAAACAGCTAGCTGGGAGCAGAAAGTTGTAAAGGGACATTGATAGATTAAGTGAATGGGAAAAACTATGGTGGATGGAATTCAATGTGTGGAAGTTCAAGGTCATCTACTTTGGACCTAAGAAAGATAGATCAGAGTATTTTCTAAATGACGAGAAGCTAGGAACTGTGGAGGAGCAGAGAGATTTAGGGGTCCATGCACAGAAATCACACAAAGCTAGTGGACAGACACAAAAAAATCATTGAAAAGGCCAATGGAATGTTGGCCTTCACCTGAAGAGGGCTGGAAGTTATGTTACAATGATATAAAGCTCTGGTTAAACCCGATTTAAATCACTGCGTTCAGTTCTGGCACTGCACCTCAGGAAGGTTATCCTGGAGGGGGTGCAACGCGGATTCAGCAGAATGATACCGGGGCTAAAAGCATTAAATTATGAGGACAGGTTGCAGAGACTAGGCTTGTATTGCCTAGAGTATAGAAGATTAAGGGATGGTCTAGTTGTGGCTAGATCAATTGAAAATTTCAAAACTGAGATTAACTAGATGGAGGTTAGGTAAGAGTATTAAGGGTTACGGAACCAAGGCGGGTAGATTGTGTTAAGATACAGATCAGCCATAATCTAATTGAATGGCGGAACAGGCACAAGGGGCTGAATGGCCTACTCCTGTCTCTATGTCCCGATGTACACATCTCTCTCACAACAGATTAAAACCCAGGAATAGGTTTTATCCTGGCCTCTGCGATTCCCAGTGAGTTTCGCACAATTTGAGATCCGTGTCAGTGGTCCGTACTCCTGACCTCTTTGTCTCCCATTACTTGCCGATCCTTCCTTCCTCCCAGACAGGAAGTCGATTCGTACTTTCTTTTGATGAATATTAAACACATCCCAATGTGTTCTAGAAGACACTCTACATAAATCTGTGCATCAAGAAGTTGACCACTAATTTCTTGTCAGGTTCAAACATGACGGTGCACCCAGTTGTGATTTAATAATTGACGTGTAATAAAGGGAATTTTTGTTGACAGATCAGGTCATTGGAAGGCTCGTTGGAATCGTGGACGGAGTATGAGAATAGCGTCCAGTGCTTGAAAACTTGGTTCGAAACTCAGGAAGACAGATTGAAGAAGTGGCACTCGATCAGTGATCTTGCTTCCGTCCATACTGCTCTGAAAGATTGCCAGGTATGGAATCAAACGCAAGCCTCCTTACTTTCTCCCGCTTGTCCCATCTCTCTGGCCCACATCCACTCACCAAGATGCCTACCTCCTCCTCGGTCTCTCTTGGCACACTTCTGGAAGTCAAGTGAAGCGGCTTATCTGGTCTGGTTGTACCATTTCTTGTCGTGTGGTGGTACCAGACCTCTGGTTAGTACTTCCTCAATCCATGTGCCTGTAGAATATTCTCTTCCTCAAACTGATGGAGCCATGCAACCTAAGGCCTCTGGTGTAGTGAGAGCTGCAGTCTCACGTTGTTAGCTATCAGGAAAGATTGAGAGGTGTCCTAATAGAATAAAATTATGAAGGTTTCCAATATGTTAGAAGTAGAGAAAGTGTTTCCTCTTGTGCAGAGTCCAAAACTAGGGTTCATGAATATAAGAGAGTCACTAATAAATCCAGTAACTTCTTCACCCAGAGAATAATGAGAATGTGGAACCTGCTACCATGTGGAGTGGTTGATGGCCATAGTAAAGGTACATTTAAGTGGGGCAGCGTGCCACTGCAGGGCGCAGCGCGTGCTGCTGCAGAGGGCGTCGGCTGATTGCAGTGTGGGCAGGTACAGCTGGAGCGTCGAGGTCGGGGCGAAGGAGCAGCAAGAGTTCGTAGAGGGTCCAGGAGAGGCGAGAGTTCGGGGCTTAGAAGAGGTAAGGGCCCAGGGGCAGCACGGGCCAGCCCACACTGCGATGTGTGCACTAGGTCCGTGCAGCAGAGCAGGTCTCCAGTCGTCCTGGTTAACCCTTGCCACTGGACCAAGACCTAGCTCTGTCAAGCCCGTGTGGTGGCTGGTGTGCAACGGCCACCACACGTTAAAAAAATCCATGCACAGGCATCTTCCACCCTTTAAGATGTAGTTCGGGATCCAGAATATTAGGCCCTTCATTGAAACACCCGTGAACTCATCTCTTTTCAGCGTGGAAGCAAGTCACCCTTGCTTTGAGGGACCACCTGTGATGATGATGACATTTAAGTGGAAGCTAGATAAACACGTGAGGGTGAAGGGCATTGAAAGAAAGAAAGACTTGCATTTATATAGCATCACCGACGTCTCAAAACACTTTACAGCCAATGAAGTACTTTTGGAGTGTAGTCACTGTTGTAATGTGGGAAACGTGACAGCCAATTTGCGCACAGCAAGCTCCCACAAACAGCAATGTGATAATGACCAGATAATCTGTTTTTTTTGTTATGTTGATTGAGGGATAAATATTGAAGGATATGTTGATGGGGTGGGATGAAGTAAATAGAATCGTGTGGAGCATAAACGCTGGCCTGTTTCTCTGCTGTAAACTCTGTAATTCTATTTCTTAGGAACTGGAAGATATGATCCGAGTGAAAGAAAAGGAAGTGGAGAAGGTTGAACAAAGTGGACTGCTCCTGATCCAGAACAAGAAAGAGGAGGCCTCCAGCAGTGTTATGGATACACTCCGAGAACTCAATCACTCCTGGGCTCACCTGGACCACTTGGTATTAATCTTTGAATGATGTCGGATGGCTGTGTTGCATTACAGTGAAATGGCAGTGGACTGAATTTCCATTTGCCGTGCTGCGTCTATGATTGGCTCAAAGAAGTGCTGCAGTTACTTTGCCCAAATCCTGTTTGGCTCCTGCTTTAATTCTGTTTTCCACCGCCTTGCAGGGAAATAAATGCATCAGTCATCAGCTACCATTTAGTGAATGTGTAGATATGTCTGACTGACTGGGGCCGATAACAGGCATCCCAGTGCAGTGCCCTTGGACCTCAGTGGCTGGGCTTGTGCCCAATCGAGCTGACTGCACTCACTCACTCCATTATACATCATTGGATGACACCCAGTGCTCAGTAGCCTAGTGGTTCTGGTACTGGATCAGTAACCCAGAGGTCATGAGTTCAAATCCCACCAATTGATTTCAAGAAATCTGGTCATTTGTGCGCTGGCAGCAGAAAAATGACCATGAAAACTGTTGGCTTGTTGTAGCATTAATGCCCTTCGGAGAAGGAAAGCTGCCACATCCGTACCCGATCTGGCCTGCATGTGGTTCCAGTCCTGTGTCGCTCACATCCCAAGAACATATGTGCACCAAAACCATGCCAACAGCTATTAGCATGTTTCAACACCTTTTTCATACAATCTTAAAGCACAGAACGAGGCCATTTGGCCCATTGTGTCTGTACTGGCTCTTTGAAAGAGCTATCCAATTAGTTTCACTTCCCTGCTCTTTCCCCGTAGCCCTGCATCGAGCCGGGGAAGAAAGGAAATGAATGTTTTTAAGCCCTAGCAGTTGAGATGGAGGAGAGATGAGATGGATGGCCCAAGCGAAAGGTTAGAGCCAGTCAGGAAAAGAGAAGGGCCTCCTCTTCAGTGCCTGTTAATACAGGCAATCATTTATTGTCACAATACTTTCACGTTAAGGCAGCACTGAGATACTGTTAATTAGCTCCGTCCGGCCTAGATAGCCCAGGATACATTTGCTTTGATGACTTCATTTGAGAGCTTCACACATGTTGTCTTCCCCAGTCAAAAGTTACGTAATCAGTGTTCAATCTCGTGATATTCCAGGTTGGCCAACTAAAGATTACACTGCAGTCGGTGCTGGACCAGTGGAATATTTACAAGGGAGCCTATGAAGAGATTAATGGCCACTTGATGGAGGCCAGATACTCCCTTTCTCGTTTCCGTTTGCTGACGGGCTCTCTGGAAGCTGTACAAATCCAGGTAGACAACCTACAGGTAAGAGGTTTCACTTTTAGCTAATATTTGTGCATTGTCCGCTTAGCGGAAATGAAATTTAACCAGGCAGACTACTCTCCTCTTACACATTGAAGGTCAGGTTCCCTCAGAAACTCAGAAACACTAGTGAACAGCGGATCTTGTGGACATGCCTGTCGATCAGTAATGATGCTTTTGAGTTTTGAATAATGCTGAATTACATAGAATTTACAGGACAGAAACAGGCCATTCGGCCCAGCTGGTCTATGCCAGTGTTTTTATGCTCCACACGAGCCTCCTTCCACCTTACTTCGTCTCGCCCTATCCCCATACTCGTCCATTCCTTTCTCCCTCTTTATCCAGCTTCTCCTTAAATGCATCTAAGCTATTCGCCATTGAACCCGTCACAATAGCATTTTGTGTTTAGGAATCTTGCATCCTCTTACGTCCCATAGTAGTTTAAAGCATATGCTGCACTCCCATTTTAGCCAGAAGTAATCACAGATTGAGATGGATAATAATTAGATTGGGAGGAGAGAATGTCCCTTCTGGCCTCCTGGCACCCACCTTACACTCTCCATAAACTTGAGTTCATTCAAAACTCTGCTGTCCGTGTTCCAAGTCCCATTCACCCATCACCCCTGTGTTCACTGACCTACATTGGCTCCCAGTTAAGCGACGCCTCGATTTTAAAATTCTCACCCTTGTTTTAAAATCCTTCCATGGCCTCGCCCCTCCCTATCTCTGTAATCTCCTCCCGCCCCACAACTCCCCCGAGATCTCTGCCTCTTGCACATCCTCGATTTTAATTGCTGCACCATTGGCGCGCGTGCCTTCAGCTGCCAGGGCCCTTAGCTCTGAAATTCCCTCCCTATACCTCTCGGCCTCTCTGCCTCTCTGCCTTTTCCTCACTCTTTAAAAGCTACAGACGGCACAATTTTAAAATTAGAGCTCGCTCATTCAGGAGCAAAAAAGCACTTTTTCACACAAAGGGTAGTGGAAATCTGGGACTCGCTCCCCCATAAAGCTGTGAAGCTGTGGATGCTGGGGTCAATTGGAGCTTTCAATATGAAATCGCTAGATTTTTGTTGGGTGAGGCTATCAATGGATTTGGATCAACGTTGGGTAAATGGAGTTGTTATACAGATCAGTCATGATCTGATTGAATAGCAGAACAGACTCGAGGGGCAGAATAGCCTACTGATTGGTCCATCTATCTGGCCAGTATTATATACAAGCCAGATTACAGGTTTCTGTTTTAACCATCAATTTTAAATACCACTTTAAACATTAATCATTTGTTTTACAGTTCCTTCCATGTCTTCTTCATAAGTAGCTGTAAAAGCGTTTTGAGCTAAAATATTACGAACTGAGGACTTTAGAGAGATTTAATTCTCGGCACTTTGTCTATGATATCAGATAAACAGAATATTAGTTTAGGAGTGGCTTTTTATATTAGGCACAAAGGGGTGGAAATTTGGTACCGCCCATTTTGGGGCGCTAATGACGGCGGGGCGGTAAATTTTGCGCCGGGAAATGGTTGCCGTCTGCAGCTGCAAAATTCCTCAGCTGGGGCTGAGTGTGGAGCAGAGCACTAGGGGATGCGTTCCACATCGCTCTTAGGGCACTAGGCCGGCTGAGCAACTGAAAATCCCGAGCTAAAGAGCTGTCTCGGAGCACCCTAAGAGAGGCTTCCCCAGGGAAAAAGAAATCGGCCAAAAAAACACCAAAAACATTCTCAATACCTTACTGACGCCACGTAAACATAAATCGCAAAAATAAAAAACAGTCACACTTCCCTCAAGTCGGCATTCCTTCCCTCACTGCTGCCGGTACAGCTCGGACTGCCCGCTTTCCCAGGCGGTCCCACTAGGGCGCGCTACGGGTCCCCAGAAAACAAATTTCGAGCCGGTGTCGCAAACCAAGGGGTATTGCACACCGGCTCGACTCTCCCGGGCGGTAATGCTCCGCGCCCCCCGCAAAACCGGCACCGAATGTTCCGGCCGCCCGCCTGCCCAGAAATGATTTCCGCCGCCATTACCGCCCCTTCGAGACGCGAACAGAGGCGGCGACTGACCGAATTTCCACCCCAAAGAATTCTGAAATTTAAGGTTAAACTAATTTAGTTTCATAGAATCGTAGAAGTTTACAGCACCGGAAGGAGGCCATTTCGGCCCATCGTGTCCGCGCCAGCCAACAAGAGGCTATCCAGCCTAATCCCACTTTCCGGCTCTAGGTCCGTAACCCTGCAGGTTTCGGCACTTCAAGTGCACATCCGAGTACTTTTCAGACAGTGAGTTCCAGACCCCCAAATCCCTCTGCATGAAGAAATTTCCCCTCAAATCCCCTCTAAACCTCCTATCAATTACTTTAAATTTATGCCCCCTGGTTGTTGACCCCTCTTCTAAGGGAAATAGGCCCTTTCTATCCACTATATCTCGGCCCCTCATAATTTTATACACCTCAATGAGGTCTCCCCTCAGCCCCCTCTGTTCCAAAGAAAACAAATCGAGCCTATTTAATTTTTCCTCATAGCTAAGATTCTCCACTCCCGGCAACATCCTCGTAAATCTCCTCTGTACCCTCTCCAGTGCAATCACGTGCGTCCTGTAATTGACCAGAACTGCACGCAGTACTCCAGCTGTGGCCTAACTAGTGTTTTATACAAAACACTGGTTGATATCCAAAAAAACAGTTTGATTGCTTTTTTTTTAACCTGTATCTTCACCACTTATCCCTCCACTACCACTCCTCCTCTCCAATTTTCTCATTCTCCAGCAATTTGTCCACAGAATTCTTGTCTTTGCTGTTAAATCCCTCACCCGATCCTGCTCTGAGGATCTCCTCCTGTCTTGTGCCCCGATCCAGATCCCCTGCTCCTCGATCACAGCACATCATTCCTCGCTTCCTCTGTTCCACCATTACTGGCCCATCATTCAACTACTACATCCTGCCTTCTGGGACACTGTTTTCCGCCCTCTCCTGTGTTAGCCATTCTAGTTACTACCTCTGAGTCCGAAGGTTGTGGGTTCAAGTCCCACTCCAGAGACTTAACCACATAATCTAGGCAGTGCTGAGGGAGGGCTGCAGTGTCACGGGTGCCATTTTTCAGATGAGATGTTAAACTGAGGCTCCGTCTGCTCTCTCAGGTGAATGTAAAAGATCCCATGGCACTATTTTGAAGAAGAGCAGGGGAGTTCTCCCCAGTTTCCTGGTCAATATTTATCCCTCAATCAACATCAGTAAAACAAATAGTCTGGTCATTATCACATTGCTATATGTGGGACCTACTGTGTGGAAATTGGCTGCTCCGTTTCCTACATTAAAACAGTGACTACATTTCAATAGTACTTTATTCGCTGTGAAGCGATTGGGATGACCTGAGATCATGACAGACGTTATATAAATGCAAATTTTTCTCTATTCACAATCTTTACTCTCCGAAACCTTCGCTTCACCTGTGGCCTTTGGTCTGCCAACCCTCTCCATTTTCCCCGGCCCACTGTGTTGTCATCCTTAATGTAAAGCACCTGTCTTCGTACACGTGACCTGAGCTCGATAGAAATACGAGTTGCTGCCAGATTTGTTATTGGGTTTTCTCTCAGAAGCTCGTTTCCTTTCAGTGTTGGTTGAGGTAGAAACTACCATTTGTCCAATTGATTCAGGATCTTAATAAGTGAAAGGCCCCATTTGGTTTTCAGCAAAGGTCGTTGATTTCATTGCTTCAGTTGCACCAAACGCATGGTACATTTGCACCGTTCAAAATCAAAAATGTCACCCCTTTTCCTCTTTTTTAAATGGCACCTGTTATAACCTCATCAACATTTGGTCCACATTTATTTGACAGAACTTGCAAGAGGAGCTGGAGAGGTCGGAGGGCAGCCTGCAGAAGTTTGGCTCTGTAACTAACCAGCTGCTAAAGGAGTGTCGCCCGCCAGTTCACAGCTCACTGACGACTAGTCTGAACGAAGTTAATATGGGGTAAGGATTTCCTGGAGCACTGCTCCCACTGTTTACCAATAATACAGGTTTACAACAAAACCAGTGAGCAGCCATTTTTTTCAGGATGTGTCATAGAATTTACTGGCACAGAAGGAGGCCATTCGGCCCATCAAGTCTGTGCTGGCTCTCAAAGAACTATCCCCTTAGTCCCATAAGAACATAAGAAATAGGTCGTTGATTTCATTGCTTCAGTTGCACCAAACGCATGGTACATTTGCACCGTTCAAAATCAAAAATGTCACCCCTTTTCCTCTTTTTTAAATGGCACCTGTTATATTTGGCCCCTCGAGTCTGCTCCGCCATTTAATAGGATCATGGCTGATCTGATCCTGGCCTCAACTCCACTTCCCCACCCGCTCCCCATAACCCTTTATTCCTTTATCATTCAACAATCTATCTATCGCCACCTTAAATATATTCAATGGCCCAGCCTTCACAGCTCTGTGGGGCAGAGAATTCCACAGATTCACGACCCTCTGAGAGAAGACATTCCTCCTCATCTCAGTTTTAAATGAGCGACCCCTTATTCTGAAACTATGCCCCCTAGTTCTAGATTCCTTCACGCAGGGAAACATCCTCTCTGCATCTACCTTGTCAAGCCCCTTCAGAATCTTATATATTTCAATAAATACATTCCACTCCTCTTCCCTTTCCCCGCATACCCTTTAAAATGTTTTTTTTTCAAATATATGTTCAATTCCTTTTTAAAAGCTATTGTAGATTCTGCTCCCACCGCTGCATCTGGTCAGGCATTCCATGTCTTAACAACCCCCTGCTTTAAAAAAAAAAAATTCTCCCAGCCACTCCCCTCGTTCTTTTGGTAATTATTTAAAAATTCTCCCTTATAGTTACTGCCTCACTAATTTACTTGATCAAAATCTTTGATAATTTTTCTGTCAAGGTCTTGTCTCTGCTTTACAATGTGTAGCCTACACACCCACACACTCTCACTCCCTTGCAGTGTGGGAGCATGGATTTACACTTCGACCCTTTGTGCAGTACGTACCAGAGCAGAATGCTTGCCCCCCTGACCGCCCCTGTTGTGTGCGAACACTGCCATTTTCTGGACGCTGCACCTGAGTACAATGGCATCTGCTCGCTAAATGACTGCAATCTATAAATACAGAGTTTCCTGTTTGGAACAATCCCTCGGCCTGTTGCGCAATGATCTCACTTGCCTTTGACTGCTTTGGGCATGGTTTTCACGATTTCCTGTTGATATATCAGGGTATTTTCAGAGGTATTCCCCTCTATTGTAATTATGGTTCTGGTACTGGACGAGCAACACAGAGGTCATGGCTTCAGATCCCATTATAGCAAGCTGCATTCAATACATTTGATCATTTGTGAGCTAGGGCCAGAAAATGAACATGAAAAACTGCCAGATTGTCGTTAAAAACCCAACTGGTTCATTAATGGCCCTCAGGGGAAGGGAAATTGCTGTCCCTATGTGAATCCATATTATCTGGTTGACTCTTTTTGCCCTCAGGGCAACTAGGGATGGGCATTAAATGCGGCCTCACCTGTGTGTCCCATATCCCGAGAACAAATAAAAATTAGAAGTTATGTGCACCATTATTCTGCAACAACTCACCTCGGTGCGAGGCTTAGTGTCTCTAACTGTCCCCATGGCTCAGTTGGTCGCCCCCTCGCCTCTTGAGTCAGAAGGTTGTGGGTTCAAGTCCCACTCCAGAGACTTGAGCACAAAAGTCGAAGCTGACACTTCATTGCAGTACTGAGGGAGTGCTGCACTGTCAGAGGTGCTGTCTTGCAGATGAGACTTTAAACTGAGGCTCCGTCTGCCCTCTCAGGTGGACGTAAAAGATTCCATGGCAGTATTACGAAGAAGAGCAGGAGAGTCATCCTTGGTGTCCTGGCCAATATTTATCCCTCAATCAACATCACTAAAACATCACATTGCTGTTTGTGGGAGCTTGCTGTGCACAAATTGGCTGCCACATTTCCTACTTTACAATAGTGACTACACTTCAAAAATAGTTCATTGGCTGTAAAGTGCTTTTGGACATGCAGTGGTCATGAAAGGTGCTATATAAATCCAAGTCAATTTTCTTTCATACCAGTTTGTATTTTTCAGATAGGGAACGACTTCATGGCTGTAATCTTATAGGTTACTTGAGTATCACTCGCACTTTCCGATGTTAATCGAAGCTTTTGATACGATGGTTCTAATTTGTCACTGGTGGGAAGTTTAGATTGTCATCGGGTCCCAAGGATGAGATTGCAGCCTTGAAATCACTCGTGTACATCTGTTGTTGTTTGATCTTATATGGGACATTTTACCTTGCTGTTCCTTTTCCTCAGGATTAGATCTCTCAACCATAAGAACCTGCATTTATATAACACCCAGGAAAATATCATGGGGGCAAAGGCGGGAGCCTGAATTGGACACTAAAGAAAGAAAAGAAAGACATGCATTTATATAGCGCCTTTCACGACCTCAGGGCATCTCAAATCGCTTTATAGCCAATGAAATGCAGTTGAAATGTAATCACTGTAGGAACCGCGGCAGCCAATTTGTGCACAGCAAGGTCCCACAAACAGCAATGAGATAATGACCAGATCATCTGTTTTAGTGATGTTGGTTGAGGGATAAATATTGGCTGGAATACCATGGAGGAATCCCCTGCTCTTCAAATAGTGCCATAGGATCTTTTACATCCACCCGAAAGGGCAGATGAGGCCTCTATTTGACTTCTCATCCAAAAGACAGCACCTCCGACAGTGCGGCACTCCCTCGGTACTGCACTGGAGTGTCAGCCAACATTATCTACTCAAGTCTCTGGAGTGGTGCTTGAACCCACAACCTTCTGACTCAGGTGGGACTACTACCCACTGAACCACAGCTGACAGCTAAAGCAGTGAAGCTGGGCGTCATGACCATGTGCAAGACAGTTTTCAGGTTGGCAGGCTGTAACTAGTGGGGTGCCACAAGGATCAGTGCCTGGGCCCCAGCTATTCACAGACTTCAAGGATATATAGACAGGCTAAATGAGTGGGCAAGAACATGGGTAGGAAGGTAGGAAAAATAAACAAGCAGAGTATTTTCTAAATGGTGAGAGATTGGGAAATGTTGGTGTTCAGAGGGACCTGGGTGTCCTTGTACAGGAATCACTGAAAGTTAACATGCAGGTACAGCAAGCAATTAAGAAAGCAAATAGTATGTTGGCCTTTATTACAAGAGGATTTGAGTATAAGAGTAAAGACATCTTACTGCAATTATACAGGACCCTGGTGAGACCACACCTGGTGTATTACTTACAGTTTTGGTTTCCTTACCTTCGGAAGGATATACTTGCCATTGAGGGAGTGCAACAAAGGTTCATCAGACTGATTCCTGGGATGGGGGGGATTGTCCTATGAGGAGAGATTGAGTAGACTAGGCCTATGTTCTCGAGAGTTTAGAAGAAAGAGAGATGATCTCATTGAAACATACAAAGTTCTTACAGGGCTTGACAGGGTAGACACAGGGAAGATGTTTCCTCTGGCTGGGGAGTTTAGAACCAGGGGTCACAGTCTCAGAATAAGGGGTCGGCCATTTAGGACTGAGATGAGGAGAAACTTCGTCACTGAGAGGGTGGTGAATCTCTAGAATTCTCTACCCTCCAGGTCTGTGGAGTCTCAGTCTTAGAGTAGATTCAAGATCGCTAGATTTTTTGATATTTAGAGAATCGAGGGATATGGGGATAATGCAGGAAAGTGGAGTTGAGGTAGAAGATCAGCCATGATCTTATTGAATGGCGGAGCAGGCTCGAGGGGCCTAATGGCCTACTCCTGCTCCTAATTCTTATGTTCTTATGTTATGTTCTTATGTTTGACCTGTTGCTTATGGGACAGGTATGAATGGAACTGTGGGGGTCATGGGGAGGGAAAGAGGGATTGAGTGATCGACTGTATCGCAGACCGCAGACAGATTGAGCAGGGAATGGTCGGGGAGTTGAGCGGTGGTGCCCCATTTAGAGGCTTGGAGTCGATTTGGAGTTTTGGGATGATCTGGTAGTTGGTCAGGAGCCAACACATAATGCCATGGGACATTAAAGGCTCTGTATTAAAAGCAATGAAGAAACGAAATGGTATGTTGGCCTTTATTACAAGAGGATTTGAGTATGAGTAAAGACATCTTACTGCATTTATATCATCATCATAGGCAGTCCTTCGGAATCGAGGAATACTTGCTTCCACTCTAAAAATGAGTCCTTAGGTGGCTGTACAGTCCAATATGGGAACCACAGTCCCTGTCACAGGTGGGACAGATAGTCATTGAGGGAAAGGGAGGGTGGGACAGGTTTGCCGCACGCTCTTTCCACTGCCTGCGCTTGATTTCTGCATGCTCTCGGAAGTGAGACTCGAGGTGCTCAGCGCCCTCCCGGATGCACTTCCTCCACTTAGGGCGGTCATTGGCCAGGGACTCCCAGGTGTCGGTGGGGATGTTGCACTTTATCAGGGAGGCTTTGAGGGTGTCCTTGAAACGTTTCTGCTGCCCACCTTTGGCTCGTTTGCCGTGAAGGAGTTCCGAGTAGAGCGCTTGCTTTATATTGCTTGCAATTATATAGGGCCCTGGTGAGACCGCACCTGCAGTATTGTGTACACTTTTGGTCTCCTTACCTAAGGAAGGATATACTTGCTATTGGGGGAGTGCAAGGAGGTTCATCAGACTGATTCCTGGGATGGGGGGATTGTCCAAAGAGGAGAGATTGAGTAGACTAGGGCTATATTCTCTCGTGTTGGTGAAGATGGAGGGGGATGATGGATATTTTAATGAGTGGTGATAACAGTGGTCTTGAATTGGCGGGGGGGAAGCGAAGGAGGACATAGCTGAGGAAAGGGGGCAGTTGATGATTCTTGTGAGCGTTGAGTTGAGGGAGCAATCAGTGCATCGCATGGCGGCGAGGAGTCTAATGAGGGGGATGTGACAGAATTTAGGGCCTGGGCTGGGATAGGTGGAGCGGGGATGGGGTGGGGGGAGGAGTAGCCTGAGGCACCCGAGTCGACTTTGGGGAGGAAGAAATGCAGGGAGTTGTTGTATGCAGTGCCATCGAAACCAAAGTTAATGTCCTAATCGCCAGTACTGTCGCTGTGTGTAAATCCAGGGTTACACGAATGACCCGTGCCTCCACATGACCCAATGTGATCATTTTATTTCATTTCCATGAATCAGCTGGAATAATCTGCTTCAAGATATCGTGGAGCAACTGCACGCGAGCAAGGTTCTGCTCCAACTCTGGCAGAAGTACAAGGATTACTCGGGCCAGTGCTCAGTCACGGTGCGGCAACTCGAGGAGAAAAGCAACGAGCTGATTAAGAAAGCTGCTAACAGGGATATCGCTGATGAAGAGGTTACAAAATGGATTCAGGACTGTGACGTGAGTACGCTAGACACAGCAGTTAGTGCGAAAGCAAAACCAGGACTACTATTTGATTTTAACCCTTCAAAAAACCACAGTGACTTAGTACTGTAAATCCCCAATGGACTGCAGCAATGGGATTTTTCGGCATTTTATGATGAGGGGTAGAGATTGGGGAGGAGGGTAGAGGTGTACAGAGGTGTATAGAGGTATGAGAATGTATAATAGGTAATTCCCACATTCTTTTTATACATCTGAAAATAATCACCAAGGTGGTTAAACTTGAATCTGAATTGGATCATCTGAATTTCTGATCCAACAGGACTGATCTTACTGTATAATGGTTAAGGGAAAATTAAAAATGTCTATGGATATTGGATATTAACCTATAAGAACTGCAGCATTTTGACAGCACCTCCCAAACCCGAAACCTCTACCACCTAGAAGGACAAGGGCAGCAGTTGCATGGGAACACCACCACCTCCACGTTCCCCTCCAAGCCACACGCCATCCCGATTTGGACAGATATCGTTGTCCCTTCATCGTTGCTGGGTCAAAATCCTGGAACACCCTCCCTAACAGCACTGTGGGAGTATCTTCATCACGTGGACTGCAGAGATTCAAGAAGGCAGCTCACCACCTCTTAAGGACAATTAGGGATGGGCAATAAATGCTGGTCTAGCCAGTGAGAATGAGCTGGATGCCTGTACATTGTTGGACTAAAGCCTCACTTTGTACTAAGTCACTGGCGGGCAGATTAGATGGGACAGCGGGTGAGAACATTTTCACCTACCTGTCAACTGAGAGTGGATCCCAGCCCAGACTGGCGAGGTGAAAGCCCGGTTTAGCTGTTCCGTCAGTGGCCACGAATCCAAAGTGCCTAGAATTCGGTATTGGTTGCCACCACCCTGACAAGCTCGATCACAAGAGGTTATACGATGTTTGAGAAATGTTGAGACTACGTCAATTGAAACTTTGAAAACTGAGATCGATAGATTTTTGTTAGATAAGGAACATAGGAACAGGAGTAGGCTATTCAGCCCCTTGAGCCTGCTCTGCCATTCAGTGAGATCAGGGCTGAAACATAGAAACATAGAAAATAGGTGCAGGAGTAGGCCATTCGGCCCTTCGAGCCTGCACCACCATTCAATATGATCATGGCTGATCATGCAACTTCAGTACCCCATTCCTGCTTTCTCTCCATACCTTTTGATCCCTTTAGCCGTAAGGGCCACATCTAACTCCCTTTTGAATATATCCAACGAACTGGCCTCAACAACTTTCTGTGGTAGAGAATTCCACAGGTTCACCACTCTCTGGGTGAAGAAGTTTCTCCTCATCTCGGTCCTAAATGGCTTACCCCTTATCCTTAAACTGTGACCCCTGGTTCTGGACTTCCCCAACATCGGGAACATTCTACCTGCATCTAACCTGTCCAATTCTGTCAGAATTTTATATGTTTCTATGAGATCCCCTCTCATTCTTCTAAATTCCAGTGAATATAAGCCTAGTTGATCCAGTCTTTCTTCATATGTCAGTCCTGCCATCCCGGGAATCAGTCTGGTGAACCTTTGCTGCACTCCCTCAATAGCAAGAATGTCCTTCCTCAGATTAGGAGATCAAAACTGCAGTAAGACATCCCTGCTCCTATACTCAAATCCTCTCGCTATGAAGGCCAACATGCCATTTGCCTTCTTCACCGCCTGCTGTACCTGCATGCCAACTTTCAATGGCTGATGTACCATGACACCCAGATCTCATTGCACCTCCCCTTTTCCTAATCTGTCACCATTCAGATAATATTCTGCCTTCCTGTTTTTGCCACCAAAGTGGATAACCTTACATTTATCTACATTATACTGCATCTGCCATGCATTTGCCCACTCACCTAACCTGTCCAAGTCACCCTGCAGCCTTTTAGCATCCTCCTCATAGCTGACACTGCCACCCAACTTAGTGTCATCTGCAAACTTGGAGATATTACATTCAATTCCTTCGTCTAAATCATTAATGTATATTGTAAATAGCTGGGGTCCCAGCACTGAATCTTGCGGTACCCCACTAGTCACTGCCTGCCATTCTTTGCTTCATTTCTGCCAACCAGTTCTCTATCGCAGGGCTCAGTGCTGAGACCCCAGCTATTTACAATATACATTAATGATTTGGACGAAGGAATTGAATGTAATATCTCCAAATTTGCAGATGACACTAAACTGGGGGGCAGTGTGAGCTGTGAGGAAAATGCTAAGAGGCTGCAGGGTGACTTGGACAGGCTAGGTGAGTGGGCAAATGCATGGCAGATGCAGTATAATGTAGATAAATGTGAGGTTATCAACTTTGGTGACAAAAACAGGAAGGCAGAATATTATCTGAATGGTGACAATTTAGGAAAAGGGGAGGTGCAACGAGACCTGGGTGTCATGGTACATCAGTCATTGAAAGTTGGCATGCAGGTACAGCAGGCGGTGAAGAAGGCAAATGGCATGTTAGCCTTCATAGCAAGATGATTTGAATATAGGAGCAGGATTGTCTTACTGCAGTTGTACAGGGCCTTGGTGAGGCCACACCTTGAACATTGTGTACAGTTTTGGTCTCCTAATCTGAGGAAGGACATTCTTGCTATTGAGGGAGTGCAGCGAAAATTCACCAGACTGATTCCCGGGATGGCAGGACTGACATATGAAGAAAAATTGGATTGGCTAGGCTTATATTCACTGGAATTTAGAAGAATGAGAGGGGATCTCATAGAAACATATAAAATTCTGATGGGTTTAGACAGGTTAGATGCAGGTAGAATGTTCCCGATGTTGGGGAAGTCCAGAACCAGAGGTCACAGTCTAAGGATAAGGAGTAAGCCATTTAGGACCGAGATGAGGAGCAACTTCTTCACTCAGAGAGTTGTGAACCTGTGGAATTCTCTACCACAGAAAGTTGTTGAGGCTAGTTCATTAGATATATTCAAAAGGGAGTTACAGCTAAAGGGATCAAGGGGTATGGAGAGAAAGCAGGAATGGGGTACTGAAGTTGCATGATCAGCCATGATCTTATTGAATGGTGGTGCAGGCGCGAAGGGCTGAATGGCCTACTCCTGCACCTATTTACTATGTTTCTATGTTATCCCTGGATGTTGAGTTCTCAGCCTTGGTCACCTTGGAGCCATGTCTCCATAATCCCAATTACATCATATCCGTTAACAGCTATCTGCGCAGTTAACTCATCCACCTTATTGCGAATGCTCCTCGCATTGAGACTCGGAGCCTTCTAACTCCATATACCCGCCTTTGGCCCACATCCCTTAATACCTTTGGTTAACAGAAAGCTATCAATCTCAAATCAATTGCCGTTTGTGGAAGAGAGTTCCAAACATCTACCACTCTTTGTGTGTAGAAGTGTTTTCTAACTTCGCTCTTGAAAGGTTTGGCTCTAATTTTTAAACTCTGCTCCCGAGTCCTAGAATCCCCAACTAGCAGAAATAGTTTGTCTCTATCTACCCTATCTGTTCACCTCAATATCTTAAAAACTTTGATCAAATCACCCCTTAACCTTCTAAATTCCAGAGAATAGAACCCTAATTTGTGTATACTCTCCTCGTAACTTAACCCATCCCGGGGGCAATTTCGGGTGTGTCGCTTCCCCTGCCTGCCCCCCGGGCGAAAAGTGCTTAACGCCCCGTTAGCGCCTCCCGGAAGGGGCAATTTCGGCCCCCAAGTCTCTTTTGGACCTCTACTGCTTTTAGCCTTTTACTGTTTAGATAGAACCTTAGAAAGGTTTTATTCATTTTAGGTCCAAAGTGGATGACCTCACATTTGCCTACATTGAAATGCATTTGCCACAGTTTTGCCCGTTCACTTAATCTGTTAATATACTTTTGAAATTTTACGCTTCCAGCTACACTGCTTAAAATTTCATCTATCTTTGTGTCATCGGCAAATTTGGATATATGACCTCAATGCCATCATCTAAGTCATTAATAAATACTGTGAATAGTTGAGGCCACAACACAGATCCCTGCGGAACACCACGAGTCACCTCCTGCCAATTCGAGTACCTGCCCATTATCCCTTCTCTCTGTCTCCTGCCGCTCAGCCAATTTCCTAACCAGGTCAATAATTTGCCCTCAGTTCCATGGGCTTCTACCTTAGTTAACAGTCTCTTATGAGGGACTTTATCAAATGTCTCTGGAAGTCCATATAAATAACATCCATAGACATTCCCCTGTCCAGTACTTTAGTCACCTCTTCAAAACATTCAATACGGTTTGTCAGGCATCACCTGCCTTTCACAAATCCATGCTGCCTCTCTCTGATCAACTGAAAATTTTCGAGGTGTTCGGTCGTCCTATCCTTAATTACAGACACAAGCAATTTCCCGGCAACAGATGTTAGGTTAACTGGTCTATAATTCCATGGTTTCCCTCTCTCGCCATTTTAAATAGTGAAGTGACAAATGCAATTTTCCAATCTAAAAGAATGGTTCTTGAATCGATAGAACTTTGCAAGATTATAGTTAGAGCATCTGCAATGTACTCACCTACTTCCTTCAAAACCCTGGGATGGAAACCATGTGGTCCTTAAGGGTATTAAGGGTCAGCATTTAAGGCACATGTTGGGGAGAGAAAGCTCTCCAGTTCTTTTGAACTTGTCAAACTGCAATGTCCTTAAGTGAAACTCTGCCTGTAATTCTCACTACAGGAGCTGCTGGAGGAGTTGGGAACGCCTCGAGATTCCCTTCAAGCTCTTTCGGAGCTGGGGGAGGAGCTGAGACGGCAGGTGGATGCTTCCGCGGCGGCTGCTATTCAGTCGGACCGGCTGTCCCTCACCCAGCGATTGTCTTCTCTGGAGCATGCCCTCAACAGGCAGCGAACCGTGCTACAGGTACCTCCGGTAGTTCTGTTTCTGCGCACTAATTCGTCTAACAAGCTGCGATCATCTTTAACATAAGAACATAAGAATTAGGAACAGGAGTAGGCCATCTAGCCCCTCGAGCCTGCTCCGCCATTCAACAAAATCATGGCTGATCTGGCCGTGGACTCAGCTCCACTTACCCGCCCGCTCCCCGTAACCCTTAATTCCCTTATTGGTTAAAAATCTATCTACCTGTGATTTGAATACATTCAATGAGCTAGCCTCAAATGCTTCCTTGGGCAGAGAATTCCACAGATTCACAACTCTCTGGGAGAAGAAATTCCTTCTCAACTCAGTTTTAAATTGGCTCCCCCGTATTTTGAGGCTGTGCCCCCTAGTTCTAGTCTCCCCGACCAGTGGAAACAACCTCTCTGCCTCTATCTTGTCTATCCCTTTCATTATTTTAAATGTTTCTATAAGATCACCCCTCATCCTTCTGAACTCCAACGAGTAAAGACCCAGTCTACTCAATCTATCATCATAAGGTAACCCCCTCATCTCCGGAATCAGCCTAGTGAATCGTCTCTGTACCCCCTCCAAAGCTAGTATATCCTTCCTTCAGTAAGGTGACCAAAACTGCACGCAGTACTCCAGGCGCAGCCTCACCAATACCCTGTACAGTTGAAGCAGGACCTCCCTGCTTTTGTACTCCATCCCTCTCGCAATGAAGGCCAACATTCCATTCGCCTTCCTGATTACCTGCTGTACCTGCAAACTAACGCAATTAATTACAGTTTCTATTTCAGAGCTTCTAGACAACAAACTAAACGCAATTTAAGTTTATTCACAAAATGTAGAGGTTGTTCGAAATGCAACGTACAGAGAATTTACAGGCCGGTTGTATTGCTGTTTCTGAAAGGAAGAAAGAACTTGCATTTATATAGCGCATTTCACAACCTCAGTGCGTTCCAAAGTGCTTCACAGCCACTGAAGTGCCTTTGGAGGGTAGTCAACATTTAGAAGTGTGGCAGCCAATTTGCGCACAGCAAGATCCCACAAACAGCAGTGAGATAAATGACTGATAATATGATTGAGTGGTGAACATTGACTGATGAAAGTTGGTCTCGACATTTCCAACAATGCAGCTCTCTCAGTACTCCAATCCTGTCAGCCTAGATTATGTTTTTCTGCATTACAACAGTGACTAGGCTCCAAAAGTAAAGCACTTTGGGATGTCCTGAGGTTGTGAAAGGAGCTATACAAATGCAGCAGCCAATTTGTACATGGTAAGGTCCCTGTTGGTTGAGGGATAAATATTGGCCAGGACTTTGGGAGAATTCCCGTTCTTCTTTGATTAGTGCCATGGTATCTTTTACATCCACCCTACAGG
Source organism: Pristiophorus japonicus (assembly GCF_044704955.1). Taxonomy (NCBI): domain Eukaryota; kingdom Metazoa; phylum Chordata; class Chondrichthyes; family Pristiophoridae; genus Pristiophorus; species Pristiophorus japonicus. Next base: position 146,433,018 of record NC_091985.1, read on the forward strand.
GCAGACATCTGTCTTAACTTCTCCAGATGCACCTCCAACAGTGTAGCACTCCCTCAGCACTGCACTGGAATGTCAGCCTGGATTATGTTCTAAATTCTCTGGAGCGGGACTTGAACCCACAGTCTTCTGACTCGAAGGCGAGAGTGCTACCCACTGAGCCAAGTGATCTGTAAAGGTTAATTCTGTGACTAAGAGCCTCTAACTGGGAACATTTCACACTACAGGCTGGCGTTCAAGATTATGAGGCATTCAGTAGGAGACTGGAAGCCTTGGAGAAGTGGATTGTGGAGGCTGATGAGGCGCTAAAATTGCAGGATCCCAACCGATCATCTGATCTAACCATAATCCAGGACAGAATGGAAGAGCTCAAAGTAAGTTCTTTACACTTGTGTTGTTTTATGTATCGGATATGAAACGGACATGAATGTCGATATATATCTCCTTCCCGTTGGTTTGGATTTTAATATTGTCTTGTCGTGCCTTTGGCTTCCCTTCGCTGTGTTGCTAGGTCCTGACATTCCCAGGCTCGTGGCCTCAAGGGGATGTGCGCACGGAGACATTTCACCAACACCTCTTTATTGCTGCTCAGAGCTGACCTGTCAATAATGCACCAATCGTTGCCACCTCCCCTCCATCCACCTCCAATTGCCCCCTGCAGGGGGAGATGGCCTGGCCTGAGCGACACTCCCCTCCCGCTGTGCACAATGCATCTCAGACGGAGTGGGCGGGTACAGGAACTGCCCCTCTCACTCTAGGGTCTTCCCTTTTAGAGCTCCCCAATACTGTGCTACTCCCCAGGAGTTTGCTGGAGAGTCTCGATTGTAAATGCTGTCCAGAGTATTAACAGGGGTGAAATTAGCCTTGGATGGGGTGTAACACGGGTTGCTGATTCGCTGTCGCCCATTGTGTGTTAACGCCCTGGACCAAGTTCACCCGCTATGTATCTTCTTTAAGTGAACATAAGTTCAGTTATAGTTTAATTAAGTGAAAGGATCAGTGTTTCATTGTATTTCTCCTGGGATAAACGAGAAGCAAAATTGGGTGCAAGGAATATTACTCAGAATGACACAGAATGGCCCAGTCGGGCTATGCCAGTGTTTATGCTCCACACGAGCCTCCTGCCACCTTGCCTCATCTCACCCCATCAATTATAAAAACAGAATATGCTGAACTACTCAGCAGATCAGGCAGCACCTGTGGAGAAAGAAACAGAGTTAATGTTTCGTGTCGCTGACCTTCCGTCAGAACACGTCTGACAAAAGGTTCTCGACCTGAAATGTGGGGGCCGAAATTCAGGGTCCGGATAAGGCCGGTTACCGCTGTTTTATGGCGAACATGCGGTGGTATCGAGTGGCCGCCGCGTTGCAGCCCATTCGCCACCCCGACCCAAATTTGGCTCGGGGATTTTTCGGCCCCGCTGCTGCTGACCGCCGCAAGCGCTTCATCAAAGCGTGCAGCGCCGCTCTCCCGCACCTCCGCCGGCAGACCGCCTAGGATGATGATGATTATTTCACTTCGACCCAAATTCACCGCTGCACGGTGCCACTGGCAGCTTTTTCTGTCGGTGCACCTTGTCTGCTCTCTCTCTCTGCCCTGGCGGTGTGGTGGCCACTACAGGCGAGGGCCGAATGCTGCCGGCGCCATCTTATTTTTTTTTTGCCTGCCGACTTCCATGTTGGCCGGATTATTGCTCCCCCAGGTTCGGCCGGGCCGCCAACAGGCAGCCTGGTACTCAGCGGCCGAGACTCGGTTCCGCCCCTCAGCCTGACTTACTGCCGCACTTCCGTCCCCACTGTGACCGACTTCCGGTCCGACGTCAAAAAATCTTCCAAGTTCGGAAAATCAGTCGGACAACTGCCCCATCGCTCCCGGCGGTAAACCCAGGTTAAAAAAAACTATAAGTGCACCAGCTTTCTGGCGTGCCTGAATTTCAGCCCCGTTAACTCTCTCACAGAGTGCCGGGCTGAACGATCACGGGCAGGAACCCGCGAGAAAAGCAACAAAGTATCACGTTTTTCTTTAACTTACCTCGGCCACCTCACCCTTGTCCCGTGTTTTTGCCCGGCACGGCTGCAGGAGGCGGAAGTCAATTTCGGGTCCGGGGCGATGCGCATGGCGATGAAGTCACGATCTCCGGGCGCGGGTGATCGGGGCGCAATGTGTTAGGGCTGTTTAAGGTCCCTGATTGACGGCATTGGATTCTTCATTCACCCCTGACACTGATATAACACCAGGATGCAATCTCACTATTAGATGAATTGTGGGCCAAAATTCCCCTATTCTGCATCTCCCATTAGCACCTCCCCATTATCGCCTCTGGGGGAGCTAACGGGGCGCGAACGACTCCCGTGAAATTGCGTGGGAGTTAGTTGGAGGCCCGAAAACCTCATCGCCGTGCATGGCGACCCCTTTTTGCCCCGCGGCGAACCCTTTCCATCCCGCAGCGGAGATTGGCCAGCGCTCCACAAGGCCTCACGGGTCACAAACCGGGCCGGTCACCCATCGCGGGCAAACCTAAAAGGGAAGTGCGCTGCGCGACGGGCTGCCTTTTATTCCCCCCCCCCCCCCCCCCCGTTACCGGTTGGGCCACTCCTTTCTTTGTCTCGATGCCGGGCTGTGGTCACGGCACCCTTTAGCCCTGGAGGCCCAGTGGAGGCCTTCAAAGGGCCTGCAGAGTTTGCAGCATCCCTCCCCTTTACCGGAAGGGGAGGGGCGTTGAAACGCGGAGAGACTGCGTAGCGCTCTGAACCGCGCCTGCGTATCAGCCCCCATCCCGCCCCAAGAGGAAGTGGAGCGCCCGCCATTGCACTCCACTTCCTGTGAGGGGCGGTAATCGGAACTCGGCGACTAGGCGGGACTCCGCGCTGGGAACAGGAAGTTCCACATCGCCTCGGTTACTGCCCTCAAACGGGATGTAACCCAATTTCAATCCCATGATCTCTACACTCCTGGCAGTGTCATTTAAAAGGAGCCTGCTTTGTCCGAGGAATTGCTGTTTGTTTTCGTTATCTTCTAGCGGGCAGGTGTTTGATCGCAGGACAATACATAGTTGGACTTAGAACGGGTCAATATCAGTTGCATGCATAAAGTCTAAGATATTTTATTTGTCAGACTTTTATCCATGTAGTCAGGGAACTCACCATGCACTGAGAATTTAGATCGTTTTCTCTTAAAGTGCCTACAAGATGACAACAACAACACGTTGCATTTATATATCGCCTTTAATGTAGTAGAATGTCCCAAGGCTCTTCATAGGTGGGTTATCAAACAATATTTGACACCGAGCCCCATCAGGAGAGGGTCACAGAGGTAGGTTTTAAGGAACCTTAAAGGAGGCAGAGAGGTTTAGCATGGGATTTCCAGAGCTCGGGGCCTAGGCAGCTGAAGGCACGTCCACCAATAATGGTCCAATGGGAATTGGGGATGCGCAGAGATCTTGGAGGGTTGCAGGGCTGGAGGTGGTTACAGAGATAGGGAGGGGACAAGTCACGGGGCGACTGGAAAACAAAGACATCCAATCACTAGACATAAAAAAGGTCACATAATTGAAACTATGAGAAGAGAACATGAAGGTTTTTGACCTTTGTGAAATTGCAGGATTACACGAGAGGGTAAATTCTGGGACGTAGCATGGGGGGAGAGTTTCCTGGTCCAGCATCTGGGGCTATTGGTGTATCTGGGCGCGGTTAGTGCAAGACGTCCGGCTGCTGAGGAGCTCATGCCCCCTAAGTAAGCACACCCATCTTTCCATCCATTTATATGATAGACGGAAAGCAGGTGAACTCTGCAAGGGTCAGGCGCTGCTCCCAGCCTGATTCTCCTGCACCCAGACACTGTAATAGCTCCAGGCAAAATTCCCCTATTCATTTTAGTACAGGAGGAGACCACTCGGACCCGCTTGTCTGAATGGGGTGAATGGTTTCCTTCCGTTCTCGATTGGACCTTGAGGGGTGAAGGTGAGCAGGGGTCACACTGAGGGTAAAGGTGAGCAGGGGTCACACTGAGGGGTGAAGGTGAGCAGGGGTCACACTGAGGGTAAAAGTGAGCAGGGGTCACACTGAGGGGTGAAGGTGAGCAGGGGTCACACTGAGGGTAAAGGTGAGTAGGGGGTCACACTGAGGGTAAAGGTGAGCAGGGGTCACACTGAGGGGTGAAGGTGAGCAGGGGTCATACTGAGGGTAAAGGTGAGCAGTGCACACACTGAGGGCGAAGGTGAGCAGTGGTCACTGAAGGTGAGCAGGGGTCACACTGAGGGCAAAGGTGAGCAGGGGTCATACTGAGGGTAAAGGTGAGCAGTGCTCACACTGAGGGCGAAGGTGAGCAGGGGTCACTGAGGGTGAAGGTGAGCAGGGGTCACAATGAGGGTAAAGGTGAGCAGGGTCACACTGAGGGTGAAGGTGAGCAGAGGTCACACTGAGGGTAAAGGTGAGCAGGGGTCACACTGAGGTTAAAGATGAGCAGTGCTCACACGGAGGGTAAAGGTGAGCAGGGGTCACACTGAGGGTGAAGGTGAGCAGAGGTCACACTGAGGGTGAAGGTGAGCAGGGGTCACACTGAGGGTAAAGGTGAGCAGGGGTCACACTGAGGGGTGATGGTGAAGGTATTTTGTATTTCACAGGTACAGATGCTGAGGTTCAGCAGTACGGTTCCTGAGCTGGATCGTCTGAACGAATTGGGGTACAGGTTACCTCTGAACGACAAGGAGATCAAGCGCATGCAGACGTTGAACAGACACTGGTCCTCGATTTGTGGCCAGACCACAGAGCGGTTTAGGTAAGTCAGCACGTTGCTGCTTGCGAGCCACTTTCAGCAGATTACCGTCTCAATCTTGTAAACCACTGCCATATAGTACTGAGGCTAAACACTCAGTGTCATTCAGTGTTGATTGCTGGGAAAGAATGTGGCCCCCTAGTCAGAAATGAGAAAGGATCTAACCGGATCCCAGTTAGGACAAAAGTTACACCGGTTTCGGTGCTGACTTTGCCGACAGGAAGTTGCGCTGAAATTTCCTGTGGTGTTCATTTACCCTACAACAGAACATAGAAACCGGGGTACAACGAGCAGCGAATGCTACCCCACTGATAGGGGTAACAGCGAGAGGTCTTCTGTTGTGGTGCCTCACTCACATAGCCTCCTGCCTCTGCTGCTCCTCTTCCTCTTCCATTGTTATGGAAGGCCATTCCAGGCCTTCCCAATGCATGGTGGGAGGGGCAGTGGTGTCTCCAAAAATAATCCCGTGTGCACTGAGACTGAGAACTTTGGAAGTATAATGTAGAGCTCATTAAGAACAATTACATTGGGAACGCTCTCACCTCTGAGTCAAAAGGTCGTGGGTTCAGGCTCCACTCCACTTGAGTTCATAATCCAGGCTGACCTTTAGAGAATCATAGCACAGAAGGAGGCCATTCGGCCCATCGAGTTTGCCCAGCTCTTTCGCGGGGCAATCTAGTCAGTCCCATTCCCCCGCTCTTTCCCCACATCCCTGCAATTTTTGCTCCTTCAAGTATTTATCCAATTCCTTTTTCAAGACTACGATTGAATCTGTGTCCACCAACCCTAGCAGGCAGTGCATTGCAAATCCTAACCACTCGTTGTGTAAAAGGTTTCCCCTCATGTCGCCTCTGGTTCTTTTGCCAATTACATTAAATCTGTGGCCTCTGGTTATCGACCCTTCAGCCATTGGAACCAGTTTCTCTTTATTTACTCTATCTAAACCCTTCGTGATTTTGAACACCTCTATCAAATCTCCTCAGCCTTCGCTGCTCCAAGGAGAACAACCCTAGCTTAGACATAGAACATAGAAAATAGGTGCAGGAGTAGGCCATTCGAGCCTGCATCGCCATTCAATGAGTTCATGGCTGAACATGCAACTTCAGTATCCCATTCTCCGGTCTATCCACGTAACTGAAGTCCCTCATCCCTGGAACCATTCTAATAAATACCTTCTGTACCCTCTCCAAAACCTTCACGTCCTTCCGAAAGTGTGATGCCAAAAATTGGACACACTACTCCAGCTGGGACCGAACTAGTGTTTTGTATAGGTTTACCAGAACTTCCTGGCTTTTTTTTTACCCAATGCCTCTCTTTATAAAGCCCAGGATCCCAGCTGCTTTACTAACTGTTTGTTAACTTGTCCTGTCACCTTCAAAGATCTGTGCACAAGCACCCCCAGAGGTCTCTCTCTTCTTGCACCCCTTTTAAAATTGTACCAGTTAGATGGTTCTGCCTCTCCGCATCCCACCAAAAACCTATCACCGCTCACTTTCCTGCGTTGAATTTCATCTGCCATGTGTCTACCCATTCCACCAGCCTCTCTATGGCCTCTTGAAGTCTGTTATTAGCTTCCTCACTGTTTACCACAATTCCAAGTTTCGTGTCATCTGCAAATTTTGAAATTGTACTTTGTACCCCCATAGTCCAGGTCATTAATGTATATCAAAACCAGCAGTGGTCCTAGTGCTAAACCCTGAGTAACTCCATGGTATACCTCCCTCCGGTCCGAAAAACAGCCATGCGCTAGAACTCCCTTTTCTGTCCCTCAGCCAATGTTGTATCCATGCTGCTGCTGCATCCTTTATCCCATGGGCTTCAGTTGTGCTAACAAGCCCAATATGTGGTACTTTATCAAACGCCTTTTGAAAGTCTATATACACAACATTGACTGCACTGCGCTCATCCACCCTTTCTGTTTCTTCATCAAAAAACGTAATCAAGTTAGTCAAACACGATTTGCCCTTACTAAATCCACGCTGGCTCTCCTTTATTAGTCCATGCGGCTGTTAATTTTCTCCCGGATTATTGTTTCTAAAAGCTTCTCCACCACTGGTACTAAAGTGACTCTTTTTTGAACAAGGGTGCAATGTTTGCCATGCATCAGTCCTTTCGTAACATCCCTGTATCTGAGGAGGATTGGAAGATTGTGGCCAGCAATCTATCGGAGTTGCCCTCCTCCAGGTGAGAGGTTAAACCGAGGCCCCATCTACCCTGTCAGGTGGACATAACTAATTAAACTAAGGACCTGTTCAGAAGGATGTAAAGAACAACAGGAAGTTCTTTGATCTTATGTTAAGTTCTCATGGTGTGCTGGCCAATTCTTACCCCTCGGACCAAACAAAAGGCCATGACTTGGTCGTTCAAATCATTGATATTTCTGGGATCAGGCTGAGTGCAAAATGGCTGCCTTGTTTGCCAACATAACGGTGGTGACTACAGTCCTTAGCCTGTGAAGGGCTTTGGGATGTTTCTGAGAGGTGGAATAAGGTGCCATATAAATGTCAGTCCATTTTTTATTTCAACCGAGCAGGCAAATGTTGCATTAGATTTGGGGAGTTGCTTTCCTGAGGTTAAGGTGGGGGCACATTTTTGTAACATCAGGAGCTTTTTATTATGCATCTGGTGATCCTTCTCCCGCTCTGGGAGGGCATGATGCAGAGCTTAAGGCCTTGGCAGCTGAAGGCACAATGGTTGAGGGATGAAAATCAGGTATGCGCAAGAAGCCAGAATTGGGGGATCACAGATCTCGGAGGGTCGTAGGGCCGGAGGAGATTACATCCCTACTCATGAAACTCCACGTATTCAGCAAGAGAGAGATTGCCTCTGTTACCCTTCGCAGCCATTGCCTGTTACAGTATGTCTCTCCACACTCCCTTCCTACTGGCACCTCTCTCCTCATCACTTCACTAGCACCGTTTCTCTTGGCTTAGTTTGCCCCACTGATCACCGGGCCAGTTTTGGTATCTGGGATTAATTGCCCAAGCTTGGCAGCGTGGAACCTTAGAATGGTTACAGCACAGAAGAAGGCCATTCGGCCCGTCGAGTCCGTGCCGGCTATCTGCAAGAGCACCTCAGCTAGTCCCACTTCCCTGCCCTTTCTCCATGGCCCTATAAATGTTTCCCTTTCAAGTATCTATCCATTTCCCTTTAGAAAATTACAATTGAAGCTGCTTCCACCAGCCTTTCAGACAGTTAATTCCAGATGATATCAAATCGCTGCGTTAGAAAATTCTCCTCATCTTCCCTGTAGTTCTTTTGCCAATTATTTTAAATCTGTGTCCATTGGTTACCAACCCTCCTGCCAGTGGAAATCCTCCCTATCTATTCTGTCAAAACTTCTCATAATTTTGAACACCTCTATTAAATGTCCCCTTAACCTCCTCTGCTCAAAGGAGAACAATTCCAACTTCTCTTGTCTCTCCACATAACTGACGTCCGTGGCCCTTGGTACCATTCTAGTAAATCTCCCCTGGACCCCCGCTAAGGCCTTGACATCCTTCCTAAAGTGTGGTGCCCAGAATGGCCAAGTACAGCAGCTGAGGCCGAAACAGTGATTTATAAAGGTTTAGCATAACATCCTTGCTTTTGTACTCTATGCCTCTATTTATAAACCCCAGGAACCCATATATTTTTTTAACAGCCTTATCAACTTGTCCATTCTTGAGCCGGTGCAGCACGATCAGAGGTTCAATTCATTCAGATAACTAATTTCTGTAAGCATGGTAGACTGTCTGACGATTTAGGACGTTTATGGTTTCCCTTTTGCTAAACCGATGTAATTTTTCATCCCCCTCTGCTCTCGCAGCAAACTGCAAGCATTCCTGCTTCAGCACCAGACCTTTCTTGAGAAATGCGAAACCTGGATGGAGTTCCTGGTCCAAACCGAACAGAAGCTGGCGGTGGAGATATCTGGAAATTACCAGAACCTTCTAGAGCAGCAGAGAGCGCATGAGGCAAGTGGAGAGAGGCTGGGGATTTGGGAACGCAAGCAGCAGTGGGAACACCATCACCTCCAAGTTTCCCTCCACGTCACATACCGTCCTGATTTCATTGTCGCTGGGTCAAACTCCTGGAACTCCCTCCCGAACAGCACTGTGGGAGCACCTTCATCACACCGATTGCAGCGGTTCAAGACGGCGGCCCACCATCACAATCTTAAGGCCAACTAGGGATGGGCAATAAATGCCGACTTTGCAGTGATGCCCATATCCTCAGAATAAATAAATAAATCATTAGAGAACACGGCACACGAGCGTTGCACTATGGTCGCTGGCTGGTATTGTCAGTTTGGGGTATTGTGTACTGAGGATGAGTGTCTTGTTGGGGGCTTTTTAGTTATTGATGCATTCTTGTGTCGAGGAATTAACTGGCAGTTAATAATCTAATCTAGTATGTCAGACTTATGTTGTATACAACAGTGACCATGTAACCAGTAATTTGTTTTGTGCGGATTTTCACTTCAGATTTGAACCATTTGAACTGAGTAGAGTCCAAACTCTGTAGCTGAGGTAACTTTGATCACACTGCTTCTGCTGCCTGTGGTAGCTGAGTGGTCTTTGGTTGTGGACTCGCGCCCCCCATGTCGTGGGTTCAAATCCCGCCATGACAAGTCGTGAAATTGAATTCACTAAATCTGGTCATATGTGGACTGGCACCAGGAAAATGACCATGAACACGCCTGGATTGTTGTAAAAACCCAACGGGTTCATCAGTGTCCTTCAGGAAACGGAACCTGCCACCCTTACCTGGTCTGGCCTACCGTAACTCCAGCCCCACATTATGTGATTGCAATTTAATGCCCTCGGCAATTAGGGATGGGCAATAATTACAAGCATTCCCGTGCTGCCCACATCCCAAGATCAGAGCAAAACCCCATAGTTGCGTGTGTTGAGCTAGGGGACAGCTAAGGCTAAATGTGACAAATGCACACTCCTAGGGTGGAGCCTCACCACCTGGAATCCCACATCAGGAAAGCGTGAGTACAATCTCCACCATTTTCTGACAGTAAGGTGGGGACTGCGCCCGCTCTCTTCTGATGAGCGCTCCTGCGACTGAGTTTACTGTCTGTTTCCCTTGGGTATCTCGGTACAATTTGTGCGAGTCTGTGTGTGCTCCCATTATACACCAGGATCGAGTTTGTCCTTGCTTCAGTTGCCCTTGTCAATCTGCTCAATGCAAAAAAAAATAACCGGAGCACGGGCAATAATATACAACATCCTTTGGGTGACTGGCTCCGCTGCTTTGGATACTCGGTGCTTGGCTCAGTGGGCAGCGCTCTCGCCTCTGAGTCCGAAGGTCGTGGGTTCAAGTCCCACTCCAGGGACTTGAGCACATAATCTAGGCTGACACTCCCAGTGCAGTGCTGAGGGAGTGCTGCACTGTCGGAGGTGCCGTCTTTCGGATCAGACGTGACACCAAGATCCTGTTTCCAGCTTCAGGTGGATTTGAAGAAGAACGGAGGATTTCTCCCAGTGTCCTGGCCAATGTTCCCGTTAAGCTGCGCAGTCACCCACAAGGTCCCGCGCAAGCCACTCACTGACTTTTACATTGTAGATAGCATCTGCGCAGTGGGGAAGGCAGGCCATGCAGGAGGCAGTGCAGCTTACCAGGCACCTTGGCCCTGGCCAGCATTCCTTCTTTAACCAGCGCCATCAGAAACAGAGTAGCCAGCCGTTCATCGGACTTGCAGTTGCTGGGTCCATATTAAACTGGTCTGTTTACCAACTCATCAACCGTGACCGCACTTCAAAAGTAGCTCACTGACTGTGGAGCCCGAGCAGTGGTGATCAGAGGCGATATAACCGCAGCTTCCTTCTCTCTAACTGTTCCTCCTCTGTGTTCTGGTGCAGCTGTTCCAGGCAGAGATGTTCAGTCGGCAACAGATCCTGCACGCTATCATCAGCGATGGACAGCACCTGCTGGAACAGGGTCAGGTGGACGACAGGTAATGTCCTCGCTGCCCCGTCACTCTGTGTCCAAGGGCAGCCACGCTGCTTTACAGAGCTCATTCGTTTATTTAGAATAATACCTTCTCAACAAATTAATATCCGATACTAATTCAGGTGTACCAAAACTGAAACCTGTTCAAAAGAAATTCAGATGGACATATCGAATCAGATTAGAATTTAAATACTTTAATGTGTCTTACTTGCAAAGCCCATTTATCCATCACCCAGTCCACCTAGGTCCACTTATCCATTACCCAGTACTTACAAAGCCTATTTATCCATCACCCAGTTTATTCAAGGCCCATTTATACATCACCCAGTCCACCTAGGTCCATGTGCAAAGTTAAAGCACATGGGATTGGGGGTAGTGTGCTGATGTGGATTGAGAACTGGTTGTCAGACAGGAAGCAAAGAGTAGGAGTAAATGGGTACTTTTCAGAATGGCAGGCAGTGACTAGTGGGGTGCCGCAAGGTTCTGTGCTGGGGCCCCAGCTGTTTACACTGTACATTAATGATTTGGACGAGGGGATTAAATGTAGTATCTCCAAATTTGCGGATGACACTAAGTTGGGTGGCAGTGTGAGCTGCGAGGAGGATGCTATGAGGCTGCAGAGTGACTTGGATAGGTTAGGTGAGTGGGCAAATGCATGGCAGATGAAGTATAATGTGGATAAATGTGAGGTTATCCACTTTGGTGGTAAAAACAGAGAGACAGACTATTATCTGAATGGTGACAGATTAGGAAAAGGGGAGGTGCAACGAGACCTGGGTGTCATGGTACATCAGTCATTGAAGGTTGGCATGCTGGTACAGCAGGCGGTTAAGAAAGCAAATGGCATGTTGGCCTTCATAGCGAGGGGATTTGAGTACAGGGGCAGGGAGGTGTTGCTACAGTTGTACAGGGCCTTGCTGAGGCCACACCTGGAGTATTGTGTACAGTTTTGGTCTCCTAACTTGAGGAAGGACATTCTTGCTATTGAGGGAGTGCAGCGAAGATTCACCAGACTGATTCCTGGGATGGTGGGACTGACCTATCAAGAAAGACTGGATCAACTGGGCTTGTATTCACTGGAGTTCAGAAGAATGAGAGGGGATCTCATAGAAACGTTTAAAATTCTGACGGGTTTAGACAGGTTAGATGCAGGAAGAATGTTCCCAATGTTGGGGAAGTCCAGAACCAGGGGTCACAGTCTAAGGATAAGGGGTAAGCCATTTAGGACTGAGACGAGGAGAAACTTCTTCACCCAGAGAGTGGTGAACCTGTGGAATTCTCTACCACTGAAAGTTGTTGAGGCCAATTCACTAAATATATTCAAAAAGGAGTTAGATATAGTCCTTACTACTAGGGGGATCAAGAGGTATGGCGAGAAAGCAGGAATAGGGTACTGAGGTTGCATGTTCAGCCATGAACTCATTGAATGGCGGTGTAGGCTCGAAGGGCCGAATGGCCTACTCCTGCACCTATTTTCTATGTTTCTATGTTTATCCATCACCCAGTCCATTCAAGGCCCATTTATACATCACCCAGTTCATTCAAGGCCCATTTATCCATCACCCAGTCCACCTAGGCCCATTTATCCATCACCCAGTCCACCGAGGCCCATTTACCATCACCCAGTTTATTCAAGGACCATTTATCCATCACCCAGTCCACCTAGGCCCATTTATCCATCACCCAGTTTATTCAAGACCCATTTATCCATCACCCAGTCCATCTAGGCCCACATCCATTACCCAGTACTTGCAGCATGGCCCATTTATCCATCACCCAGTCCACCTAGGCCCATTTATCCATCACCCAATCTATTCAAGGCTCATTTATCCATCACCCAGTCCACCTAGGCCCACTTATCCATTACCCAGTACTTGCATGGCCCATTGATCCATCAGTCAGTTCATTCAAGGCCCATTGATCCATCAGCCAGTTCATTCAAGGTCCATTTATCCATCGTCCAGTCCACCTAGATCCATTTATCCACTGCCCAGTCCATTCGAGTTCCATTTATCCATCACCCAGTCCTTACAAGCCTCCACTGTCTTCCCGTGGCTTAGCGAATTGACCAAGATCCTCGAGCTCATCTTCGAATCCCTCTGTGCCTTGCAAGTCCCTACCGTTACAATCTACTTCAGCCTTAACATCCCTGCATACACCCTCTGACACGGCCCTACATCTAGTTCCCCACTCCACCAGCAGGGGGCCACTCCTTCAGCCATTTTGCCCTGCCCTCTGAAACTCCCTCACAATGTCCATCTTGCCACCACCGTCCCTGCTTACAAATGCCCCCTACAGACTATGGGCTGAATTCGAGCACACAAAAACGGGTGGGTTGGGTCCAGGATAGATTTTAAAATTTTAAAAATCTGAACCCCGACCCCAACCCGCCTCCGGTCTGCAAACCTCCGGGGTGGGACAAAGGGGTGGGTTGGCAATTTAAATATTTTAATGGGGCTGGCAGCCGCTGATTTATCCTGCATCCCCAGTGGGTGGCCAGGTTTTCCAGGCCTCAGTAAACCTAGCAGCTGAAGGGAGACAGGGACAGTTTCAAGGTAAGTGCCTTCTTGTGGGCCAGGAGTGTTTGCCCCCAGGCCCCTCAGTTTCCATACCCACCCCACCCTATCAGACACCTCCCCCAACCCCCCTCCCGCCCCCATTAAAAGACTGGCGTAGTCGGGGATCAGACCCACCTTCCCCGGATGGGGATTGGACCCCCCCCCCCAGGATTGGGGCTCGGAACCCCCCCAGACCCGGGGTCATGGATCAGACCTACCTGGTCCTGAAGTCTGCTCCAGAGTGCTCCCTGCCCGACTGGAAGCCAAGCCTGTCAATCAGGCTGACTTCTGGGTGGAACCTGTCGGGGCCGAAAGACGCACAATGTGGAGTTAACCCGCCCCGGTTAATATCCAGGCCCATCTTTCCCAGCTCTGCTTTCACCCAACCTCTTCCCCCACCCCCCCACCCCGCCCTGAACCACTCACCCCCTTCTCTTCCACCTGATGAGCACCCACTCAGCTTTCCACCTCACTGAGATATCTGGAGCGTTAAATGAAGTAACACAAGTTGTGGTGAACTTCACCTTCGTGACAAGATGGTCGCCTGCTCTATGGATTCTTATTCTTGGTTGCCGAGAAACTTAAAACTCTTTGGTTGCAGGTTGCAATGAAAATCCACTGTGCCCTCCACTGCAAACTGGTGTTCCCAACCATCCAGTTCCTTGAACAGTGATCTGAAACATTTATTTTGACAATATAGCAAATATTTATTATGAAACGTGATGATAAAAATGGTCATTACTTTTTGTTTAAGGTGTTTAAGATGATAAAAGGAATTGATAGGATAGATAGAGAGAAACGATTTCCTCTGGTGGGGGTGTCTAGGGCAAGGGGGCATACCTTTACATTAGAGCTAGGCTGTACAGGGGTGATGTCAGGAAGCACCTCTTCACACTTCGGGTGGTGGGAATCTGCAACTGTCTCCCCCAAAAAGCTGTTGAGGCTGGGGGGTGGGGGGGGAGGGGGCAGGGTCAATAGAAAATGTCAAAATTGAGATTGATAGATTTTTGTTAGGTAAGGTTGTTAATAGATATAGCGGAAAGGCGGGTAAATGGAGTTAAGAAACAGATCAGTCATGCTCTAATTGAATGGTGGAGCAGGCTCGAGGGGCTGATTGGGCTGCTCCTGTACCTGTGTAACTGGCCCGAGGGGCTGAATTGGCTACTCCTGTACATGTGTAACAAACTCGAGAGGCTAAATGACCTCCTTCTCTTCCTGTGAAACAGGCTCGAGAGGCTGGATGGCCTCCTCCTGTTTCTATGTAACAGGCTCGAGAGGCTGAATGGCCTCCTCCTGTTTCTCTGTAACAAGCTCGAGGGGCTGAATGGCCTCCTCCTGTTTCTATGTAACAGGCTCGAGAGGCTGAATGGCCTCCTCCTGTTTCTATGTAACAAGCTCGAGGGGCTGAATGGCATCCTCCTGTTTGTATGTAACAAGCTCGAGGGGCTGAATGGCCTCCTGTTTCTATGTAACAGACTCGAGAGGCTGAATGACCTCCTCCTGTTTCTGTGTAACAAGCTCGAGAGGCTGAATGGCCTCCTGTTTCTATGTAACAAGCTTGAGAGGCTGAATGGCCTCCTCCTGTTTCTATGTAACAAGCTCGAGGGGCTGAATGGCATCCTCCTGTTTCTATGTAACAGGCTCGAGAGGCTGAATGGCCTCCTTCTGTTTCTATGTAACAGGCTTGAGGGGCTGAATGACATCCTCCTGTTTCTATGTAACAAGCTCGAGGGGCTGAATGGCCTCCTCCTGTTTCTATGTAACAGGCTTGAGGGGCTGAATGGCTTCCTCCTGTTTTTATGTAACAAGCTCGAGGGGCTGAATGGCCTCCTGTTTGTATGTAACAAGCTCGAGGGGCTGAATGGCTTCCTCCTGTTTCTATGTAACAGGCTTGAGGGGCTGAATAGCTTCCTCCTGTTTTTATGTAACAAGCTCGAGGGGCTGAATGGCCTCCTGTTTGTATGTAACAAGCTCGAGGGGCTGAATGGCCTCCTCCTGTTTCTATGTAACGGGCTCGAGGGGCTGAATGGCCTCCTCCTGTTTCTATGTACCAAGCTCGAGGGGCTGAATGGCCTCCTCCTGTTTCTGTGTAACAAGCTCGAGGGGCTGAATGGCCTCCTCCTGTTTCTATGTAACGGGCTCGAGGGGCTGAATGGCCTCCTCCTGTTCCAATGCAACGGGCTCGAGGGGCTGAATGGCCTCCTCCTGTTTCTATGTAACAAGCTCGAGGGGCTGAATGGCCTCCTCCTGTTCCTATGCTCCTAGTCCACAAATATTTTTCAGCTTGACGACCAGGGAGGTGAAATACCAAGTCCCAGGGCAGCTGATGGTAAAGAGTGGGGAGAAGAGCACTAACATGGAGATAATCAGATATATAATTTAGCTGTTGTTCATTTCCTCTCCCAGGGATGAGTTTAACTCGAAGTTGGCCATGCTGAGTAACCAGTGGCAAGGAGTGATTCGCCGGGCACAGCAACGGAGGGGGATTATCGACAGTCAGATCCGGCAATGGCAGCGTTATCGGGAGATGGCGGAGAAGCTGAGGAAGTGGCTGTTGGATGTGTCCCAGCAGTTGGAGCGCCGGTGGAGCAGTGCGGCTCCCATTGCCCTGCAACAGGCCAGGGCTCTGCTGGATGAGGTGCAGGTGGGGGCCAGGAATCCAGCACCACTGTCATACACTCGTCTCATTGTCAGACGGCGGAGGAGGTTCAGGGGATAGGCACTGGGGAAGGGGAATCCCGATTTCCTGATACCTGCTGTTCTACAGCATTTTACGATACAGTATCTGTGTCCAATCCCGTGTCCCGTCCAATCCCGTCTTCCCGTATCCCGTCCAATCCCATGTTCCCGTATCCCGTCCAATCCCGTGTTCCTGTATCCCATCCAATCCCGTGTCCCATCCATTCCCGTATCCCGTCCATTCCCGTGTTCCTGTATCCCGTTCAGTCCCGTATCCCGTTCTATCCCGTGTTCCCGAATCCCATCCATTCCCATATCTCATCCAATCCCGTGTTCCTGTGTCCGGTCCAATCCCGTGTTCCTGTGTCCGGTCCAATCCCGCGTTACCTTGTCCGGTCCAATCCCACGTTAACGTGCCCCGTCCAATCCCGCATTACCGTGCCCCGTCCAATCCCGCGTTCCCTTGTCCGGTCCAATCCCGCGTTCCCTTGTCCGGTCCAATCCCGCGTTACCGTGCCCCGTCCAATCCCGTGTTACCCTGCCCCGTCCAATCCCGTGTTACCGTGCCCCGTCCAATCCCGCATTACCATGTCCCATCCAATCCTGCGTTTTTGTAGCAGCATACCCTAGTGCATTAATTCCTTACTGTAGACAACTCATTACTAAAGCCGCACTGAAAGTCTGGAAGAAATCCTTGTACGGTCAGCAGTTCTGGTATTTAGTAAGTACGGTCTTTGCTGCCAACAGTTCTTGGTCTTTTGCCATTTTGACCATCATCCTAATTCAGAGATCAGTCCAATTACTCCGTGTCTCAGCTCCCGACCCCACAAGATATTGATCAATGCTGTCTCTCTTGCAGTTGAAGGAGAAAGTGTTGCAGCGTCAGCAGGGGAGCTACATCCTGACAGTGGAGGCTGGGAAACAGCTCCTGCTCTCCGCTGACAGTGGAGCTGAGGCAGCTCTGCAGGCTGAGCTCACCGATATCCAGGAGCAATGGAGGGCAGCCAATATCCACCTGGAAGAACAGAGGAAGCAGCTAAACATTCTATTAAAGGTAGGTGTCGGCTGCTCATGTGAGCTTATGGTATACATTCGCCCCGGTGTAAATGTACCAGAGAGGACCTAAAGCATCCCGGGCCACTTCAGAGAAGAAATAAAGGAGCATTGCATCTTAGTGGAGTGGAGGGGTTTGGAGAGATGGTTGCAAGTTTCGTCAAAAAGGGCAGAGAGGGAGAGGGACAGAATGAGAGAGGGACGGAGGGAGGGAGGGAGAGGGAGAGGGACGGAGTAAGAGAGAGAGAGGGAGATGGACGGAGTAAGAGAGAGAGAGGGAGAAGGACAGAATGAGGGAGGGAGAGGGAGAGGGATGGAGTGGGAGAGGGACGGAGTAAGAGAAAATGAGGGAGAGGGACGGAGGGAGGGAGGGAGAGGGACGGAGTAAGAGAGGGAGAGGGACGGAGTGAGGGAGGGAGAGGGACAGAGGGAGAAGGACAGAATGAGGGAGGGAGAGGGTCGGAGTGAGTGAGGGAGAAGGAGCAGGACGAAGTGAGGGAGGGAGCAGGACGGAGTGAGAGGGAGCGGGACGGAGTGAGAAAGGGAATAATAGTAATGGTCAATGTAGAGTTATGGGGCCAGATGGTCAGTGTGGAGAGATCGGGGGCTGGAATGACCCACTGATTGAAACGCGTTAGACCTACTGCTCTTAAAGTGTTTTGGGCGGCCAATGCGGAGACATTCAGCATTTCGTGCTTGATTTTGGAGCAGGGCGGATGTGGCCTCATCATCAGGGTGGAGGTGGGGGCAGTCAGAGAGGCTGACGCTGCAAGGCATGAGCGCCATGGTGATGACATCATCGCGCTGGCGTGTCACAAGAGTCCCTCCCCTTCAGTTAAAGGGGAGAGCCGCTGCGAACTCTGCAGCCACTTCAGTGGCAAACACTGGACCACGAGAGAGGGCTTCAGCCAGGCCAACGGCCTGGCAATCAAGAGGGGGTCCCAGGCTGCCTGTTGGTGGTCCGGTCGAACCTGCGGTCATAATTGCCAGCTCGACCTGCGAGTTGGCTGACAAAAAAAACATGGAGTTGCCGACAGCGCCACCTCCCCTTTAACCACAGAAAGGGCACCGGCAGCAAAAGCTGTCGGGGACACCGACCGGTGGTGGCGCTGCTCCCGCGGGGCAATTCCAGAAAAAGGGCAATTTCCCACGGGACAATATCGGGAAAGGGTCGCGCATGCACGCCGTGGTGGGAAAACGAGCGCAGTGCGCTCCAAACCTGAGGACGGGCAATTTATAAAATGGCGGCCCCTCCGCGGAGACTCGGTGGCCATTCCGCATCGACCCGTGGCCGCTGCTTTCAGGCTGCCATGGGCCTTATAGAAAGAGGCAATTTTGGCCACAGGAAGTGCTAACAGGGCACTTAGAAAATCATAATATGATCAGGCAGAGTTGATATGGTTTCATGAAAGGGAAATCGTGTTTAACAAACTTAATTTTTGAGGATGTATCTAGCAGGGTAGATAAAGGGGAGCCAGTCGATGTAGTATATTTGGATTTCCAAAAGGCATTTGATAAGGTGCCACATTAAAGGATGCTACACAAGATAAGGGCTCATTGGATTGGGGGTAATATATTAGCCTGGTTAAAGGATTGATTGATGGACAGAAAACAGAGATTAGGCATAAAGGGGTCATTTTCAAATTGATTGGCTGTAACTAGTGGAGTGTCACAAGGATCCGTGCGTGGGCCTCAGCTATTTACAATCTATATTAATGACTTCGATGAAAGGACCGAGTGCAATGTTTGCTGACGATACAAAGCTAGGTGGGACAGTAAGCTGTGAGGAGGACACAAAGGGGCTGAAATTGCCCACCGCCAGAAATGGGGCGCCCATTTCTCGTGTTTTTACCACCGCAGTGATTGAGGTGGCCTCATGAGCAAAATTTCGCTCTTTGGCTTTTTTTTTTCAGGCGGATCGTAAGTCGCTCATAATGGGGGCAGTAGTGCGGCGGTGAGCACACGAGAAGGGCGGAGGTTGAGGCGGGGTCTAGTGTCCCCCACTGTCAGCCTGTGCGATTTTAAAAGTTCGGTCCACTGGGCCACCAGGGAGGATTTCCTTGGGCCAGCGGCCTGGCACCCAAGAGGGGGGTGCCAGGCTGCCTGTTGGCGGCCCGGCCCGACCTGGGGGCATAATTGTCGGCCTGGCATTGTAGTCGGCTGACAAATTTTAAAAAACATGGCGGCGGTGGCAGTGCATCCTTCCCCTCAATGGGAGCCTCACTTCCATTTCAGAAGGTCACAGCCTCAGCGCACTTGTCTCAAAAAAGTAGGTTTTAGCACCGCCCGGTAGGAGGAAGATTCCCTCGGCGGAAATTCGGGGTAACGTCGGCGGTGCGCGCTGTGAGGATGCACTTAGGACACATCGGCAGCAGCTGAGCAGGGTGGGGGGTGGGGGGGACTGGCTGGGGGGGAGCGGGTCACCGGCGGGATACCGCCGGTGTGGAATTTTGATAATGGCGGCCATTACACGAAAAATCGGTGACCATTGCATTCCGCAGCTTGGCCACCAATTTCCGGTGTTAAGGAAAGGGGCAATTTCGGCCCCAAAGAGCCTGCAAAGGGGTCTGGATAGGTTAAGTGAGTGGGCAGTAAGCTGGCAGATGGAGTATAATGCAGGGAAATGTGAGGTTATTCACTTTGGTAGGAAGAATAGAAAAGGAGAATTTTTTTTAAATGGTGAGAAACTTCTAAATGTTGGTGTTCAGAGAGATTTAGGTGTCCTTGTGCAAGAAACGCAGAAAACTAGATGCAGGTACAACCAGCAATAAGGAAGGCAAGTGGCATGTTGTCCTTTATTGCAAGGGAGTTGGTGTATCAGAGTAAGGCAGTCTTGCTACAATTGTACAGGACCTTGGTGAGACCACACCTGGAGTACTATGCACAGTTTGATCTCCTTATCTGAGGAAGGATATACTTGCCTTGGAGGCGGTGCAACAAAGGTTCACTGGATTGATTCCTGGGATGAGAGGGCTGTCTAATGAGGAGAGATTGAGTATATTGGGCCTATACTGTCTGGAGATTAGAAGAATATTAACACCCATGGGGGTGTGGGCAACGTTTCCCTTAAGGCACACCAATTCGGCAGTCCCCATGCAGGTCACTCACCTGCTGTTGCCGCTGGTAAAGATTCAAAAGGGAGTTAGATGTGGTCCTTACGGCTAAAGGGATCAGAGGGTATGGAGAGAAAGCAGGAATGGGGTACTGAAGTTGCATGATCAGCCATGATCATATTGAATGGTGGTGCAGGCTCGAAGGGCCAAATGGCCTGCTCCTGCACCTGTTTTCTATGTTTTTATGATACCATCGCAAATTTTTTTTAGAGGGAACATTTGGGTGGGGTTGGGGGGAGGGGGGGGGGTTATAAAAATGAAAAAATGAGGAATGCATCTCCAACCCATCCTGTACTTACCTGTTGCCCTTTTTCCGGAATGTGTTTCGAGGTGTTCGAGTGTCCTGGCATGGAGACCCCATTAACATAATTTAAACCGAGCTCCCTCAATGCAATTGAGAGCCTGATTCAAATGTTTCCCAGGGGTCGGGAAACCCGACGGTGAAAGGGAGGCAGGAGCTGCCTGCCCCACAATTGAAGTACCTTTCCCAGCACTCCTTGTGGGCCAGGAGCAACAGGAGTGTGTGTGTCCCCCCCGCCCCCCACAAGGAAGATTCTGGCCTCTCTCTCTCTCGCCCCCTGCTGTGATCGCTGACCTCAACCCCTGCCCTTCCAGCCCCGATGGCCTTTCTCTCTCCCCAAGCCCCGATCGCCGCCCCCCCCCCCCCTCCACAGCCCCAATTACCAACCTCTTTATACCGCAGCCTCCCCTTCCCCCATCCCCACATCGCCCCCTCCCCGGTTGCCGACCTTCCCCAACCCCTTGGATTGCGGGGAACCTTCCCTCAGGGTTCCCGGCTGCAGCCTCCTGCCATTGATGTTCTCGCCCGACGATTGGCCAAGCTGGCAATTTGGCCGGCTGCCAGGTGGCAAACGGAAGGAAAGAATTGAAGCTCGCTGGCTTTTGCCCGAGCTCTCGCGCTCCCCGACATCCTCCCCGCCTCCCCCTAAATATCGGGGCCGGTGGCTCCTCCAACGGCAGAGGAGTGCTGTTCGTATTGAACTGCTAATTGAAACGCCTGTGTGTCTGTGCCAGCTAAATAAACACCGAAGCCATTAATCAGTTCGGCCAGCTGGTTTGGGGTTTGAACAAAATCAGCTTTTTTTTAATTAAAAGAAAAGACACAACCATCCTAAAACACCCAGTGCATTGTGTCTTCTGCATGAGGTGCCAAACAGATCAGGACCTCTCCCCCTTAAATACCTGTTTCGGCCAACACAGCACAGACAGCTTATTGATCGAGCTCGCCCCCTGCAACCCTACTGAGCGGGAGTGTGGTCGAGATGCGATCTACCGTTCTCTCATGCACGCTGAATCGATCCTTTTAAGAGTTGCTAATTGATGTCATTGATCCCTTGTCAAGGACTGGGAGCAGTGCGAGAAAGGAATTGGAGATTCCCTGGCCAAGCTGAGGTCTTTCAAGAAAAAGCTTTCACAGCCCCTGCCTGACCACCATGATGAGCTACACACAGAGCAGATCAGATGCATGGTTAAGTTATTTTTTCTGTTTGATTTAGTCTGAATATTTTTATTACCAACGTTATTATAAAAACATAAGTTCTCTGCAGTCCCAGCCAGCCGCTAAAGATAACTTGATGAGACGCAGTGCTAAAAACGCCCGCTGACTGTACTTTCTGTGCCAGCGTCATATCAGGTCTCAATGAAAATGGTTTCACTTCCTCGCTGCAGGAACTGGAAAGCTCCTTCGGAGGATGGACTAATGACCTTGCCCACCTCTCCTTTCTGAAGGAGACGTTGTCCAGCTACATTCGCGCTGACGATATTTCGATCCTGCAGGAACGGATTGAGCTACTGCACAGACAGTGGGATGAGCTGTGCTATCAGGTAAGAGCATAGCTCCTGACTGCGAACTTCCCTCTGCTGCTGCCGGTGTATTGATCCCTCCGCTGGTCTGTGTGCGTTCATTAACATCTTCGTTCAGCTCTCTAACAGTATCACCTCACTCGGCGATGACACAATAATACGTCTTGTTTCACTGCTTGAAATTTGCATTCGATTCCTTTTCGTGCCTTCTGTAACTTCAATTCATTTATTTTTCTCCCAACACTCCTGTGTTCACCTGAGTGCCGATAATGACCAACTCTTGTGCCGTACCACAGAAAGTCTAAGTGCTGTTTCCTGTCCTGTTTAAATCACGTGAAATTTCCATCTGCTAATGTGCATAGAGTGGAGCCCGAACTTTCTAAGGGGCCGAAATTGTCGCTCCCGAAAAGGCCTCTGGCCGCCTGAAAGCGGCAGCCACAGGGCAGCGCGGAATGGCCGCCGAACCTCTGCGGAGGGGCCGCCATTTTATAAATTGCCCTTTGTGAGTTTAGGAACAGTGTCCGGGAACGCTCCGCCTGTTTTCCCGCATGCACACGCCAACCCTTACCGACTGGCGGCGACCCCTTGAGAAATTGTCCCTTTCCAGGTATTGCATTCTCTGTGGCATGGTGGTCTGGCCGCCCTTAAAGGGGAGGGCGCACTGGCGCGGCCGCCATGTTATTTATTTATTTTTTGTCGGCCAACTGCCAGGTCGGATCGACAACTATGCCCCCGGGTTCAACCACTGGCCCGGCCGAAACCCTCCCTGGTGGCCCAGTGGACCGAACTTGAAAGTATGCAGAGCTCGCAGCGGCCCTCCCCTTTAACTGATGACTGGTCGGGGCGGGTGACCCGCTGCAAGGGCAGTTCCACCCCTCAAGCCGCCATGACTTCCACCCCGAGCTAAAAATATCCTCAAAGTGCCGAATATTGATGGCATCTCCGCCGCATGGGCTGTGGCGGAGAAAACATTTAAAAAGGGAGGGTGCGCCCCGTTTCGGGCGGAGGGCAATTTCTACCCCTAAATCTCTAATCGCAACAAGTCCTAACCTACATAACAGCTGTTACATATTTTGTTAATCTTTAGATATTTTTCCGCTGGTTCTGAATTTCAGACCATTCCAGTGTGGATTTACTTGTCTAGTATTGAGGTAATAGCCGTGGCTCAGTTGGTAGCACTCTGGCCTCTGAGTCAGAAGGTTGTGGGTTCAAGCCCCACTCTTGAGCACATAAACCAGGCTGATACTCCACTCCAGTGCTCAAGGGGTGCTGCACTGTCGGAGGTGATGTCTTTCAGATGAGGCGTTAAACCGAGGCCCTGTTTGCCTTCTCGGGTGGCTGGGGTGTTCTCCCCAGTGGCCTGGTCAATATTTATCCATCAACCAACACCACCAAAATTAGACCAGCAGGTGATGGGCTCAAGTCGCACTCGAGAGACTTCCACACATAAACCTCAACTATCTGGTCATTTATCGCATTGCTGTTGTGGGATCTTGCGATGTGCAAATTGGCTGTCACGTTTCCTACATTGCAACAGTGATTAGAGTTCACAAATACTTAATTTGTTGTAAAGCGCTTTGGGATGATTTTGAGATCAGAAAGGAGATACAGAAATGCAAGTTCTTTCTTAATGTGCAGTGGGATTGGGATCAAGCAGAATACCTCCAGAATACTGGCCTTTGGTGATATCACGTGCCCTCGGCTGATCTTCCTGACTTTGGAAGGCCACCCATTGAGTGCCTCTGGCCCATCTATCTCTGCTGGCTTCAGATGGACAAGACAGGCTGAGAAATCCTGTGATAAACAAATTTAAATAGGTGCCTCTGTCAAACTCGAAACCCTTGGCCCAACTATGTGTAGGGTGTTTCCCAGTCATATGCTGACATATCATTTTCTAATCAAATAAGAATGTCACTTTGCACTCCACTCACATTTACTTTGTAAATTGCAAGTCTCCGGACGTACGGACACGTGGTAGGTTATTTGAGGAGGAGCAGGCAGTTTTCCCGGTCTCCTGGCCAACATTCCTACTTCAAGCAACATCACCAAAAACAGATTAGCTGGCCATTTATCTCATTTGTTGTTTGTGAGCCCTTTGCAGTTTGCATATTGGCTGTGTCAGCACTAAAATCTACGTCGTTTGAGAGCTTCTTCACATTTAGCCATTTGGACAAAGTATGAAGCAGTAGTCAGCAGGTTATGCAGCATCCATCGAGAGAACACACGTCAGTCACTGTTTCGGGTCTGGGACCCTTCCTCCGAACTGGAGCATATTACAGATGAGCAACATCGAAGAGAACAAGCGAAAGGTTAAAACACAACAGTGGAATATGTTCACACATGTATCAAACTTTCTACATTACAACATTGCCTACACTTCAGAAGTATTTCTTTGTCTGTAAAGTGTTTTGGAACGTCCTGAGGTCTTCAGAGGTGCCATATAAACGGAAAACTTTCTTTTGTTCTTTTAAACACATTCATTTTAAGCTGGTTCTATGCAATGCAAGATCCATGCTCACACTGCCAGCTCCTGACACACGCGTCTCTCAAAGCCGACCTCTCCCAAACAGAACCTTCCAGGATTCCCCACGGCCCGGTGCCAGGAAGACCCAGGTGGCAAAATTGCCCATTTTTATAGCCCCTTTAGCACCTCTGGGGGCACAAACGGGACGCAAGGCGGTTTGCACCCGGGGTGAGGGGGGCACTGCCACCTCCCGGGAAATTGCCCCAGTGGTTTGGGAGACACTGTCCCGCAGCGCCATGCCCCACGGTTAGCGCCCCGGGGCCACCACGCAACCAGCGATTACATCATCGCCTTGTGCGGCGACCCCGCGCCGACCCCTTATTGCCCCGCAGGTAAAATTGCCCTATGGCTTATTATTGCTGCCCAATGGCCAAGCCACAAAGCAACAAATGTTTGGCTAACTCTTTGATCATGCAGGTGGTCAGGATGGGTAAAAGTTAAAGGTCTAGAAATTTGGTATCGCCCACTTTGAGGCGATGATGCCGCCGGGATGCTACCTTTAGCGCTGGGCGATACCTACTGCCTCAAAGTGGGATATTCAGTTGTACCGCCCCAAGAGGAGAGTGGAGCGCTAAGAGCATCGTTCCACACATCTCTTCGAGCGCTAATGGAGCGATAGTGCAGGAGGCCTACTCAGACTAAAGGTGAAAAAAGAATTCAATAAACCTCACCCACACTGGCCCACTTCTGCAACCAGTAAATAAAAGTTGAAAAAATGAAATTTCAAGCACTGACCTTGCACTCGGGACGATATCGCCGCGGGATCATCGCTGGACCGACTGCTTTCCCCTGCCGGTCTCGGCAGCAGGCGCTAGGGCAGGCGAAAGACTGAATTTTGCAAGTGCGCCGCTACGGGGGCGTTGCGCGCTCGGTGATGTCACCGCGTAGGCGGCACTAGCGAGCGCAGCACAAACTGTCAGCACCACCGCTAAACCGTCACCGAAGTCGGCGGCAGGCACTGACAGCACTGCGCTCGGGCGGGAGGTGCTTCCCTCTGGGGCACTAAGGAGTGGCGCTAACCAACCGAATTTCTAGTCTAAAGTCTTTAGGAAAATGGTGGTAATTTAAAACAAAATGGCAAGACACTTTTTTGAGACAATAACACATTTTGGCTTTAAAAGAATATTTTCATTTTTACTAAGGCTTTTAAAAATGTTTGTATTTGCTATTTTTGATTAAATAGAAAGCATTTTAATAGCAACACTGTTGTAATACTGGACATGTTGTGCCAAAATTCACAGAGCAAGGTGCAACAAACAGCAGTGTGATAAATAACCAGATCATCTGTTTTAGTGCTGTTGATTGAGGGATAAACATTGGCCAGGACATCGGGGAGAACTCTCCGGCTTAATGTCTCATTCGAAAGGCAGCATGTCCGACAGTGCAGCACTCCCTCAGTACTGCACTGGGAGTGTCAGTCTGGACTAGGTGCTCAAGTCTGTGAAGTGACACTTGAACCCACGACCTTCGAAATCAGAGGTGAGCCTGCTACCGCTGGGCCAAGGCTGACACTTCAAGAAATTTAAAGCCAGAAATGGATTCTGAGAGGACAGAGTGTAGCGAGACTTGATAAATCTGTCACTACATAATTAATCATTTATCAAACATCGTGACAAGCTCACAGCCATATCACACAGTTAAAATAGTTCTTAAAAGTGAATCAGCATCACCGGATATGTGAAAATCACTCCAGATTGCAGGCCCCGCCCCCTCTCTCCCCCCCACCTCTGGTATAAATATAAATTTGTAAATTAATTGGATAATAAAATCATTAAGTGAGAGATTATTTGCTTGGTTTCGTTAGTATCGATTGAATTTGCAGAGTGTCAGTTCCTAGCTGCCGTTGTGAAGGTCTGCAGCAGAGAGTTCTGTTGCTTCGGTTATTTTCTGCTGCAGTATTTGCATCAGACCAGACCGCAACAGGAAGCATGTTTTCTCTCTCAACCTGAGGACGGTCACCTGACAGCAGATGGGGGGAAGTAATGCGAGCAGGTTCGTCTGGAATGCTTTTGTCGTGCAGTTCAGGTTTTACAATGTAGATCCTTTCGAAATAATTAAATATTGCGATTAGGGCAGGTACCCTGCCCGCCTTCTAAATAATGAAGGTTCGATGATGGGGCAAGTCTCCAGTAGTGAGGCTTTAAGACAGACGGAGGTGGCTATTGCGTGTATGCTTGTTAGGGTGGCACTCAACTTCCTCTTGGGTTAGATAAATGTGTGCATGTATTGATGTCTATACTTCCTGTCAAGTGCTTGGAACCCATGTACCTGGTGATATTTAGTGACTGGTTTGACTTTTAAATCTGTAACTACATTTAATTTTAATGAGAATATTCATCCATAATTAATGTAAGCTGAGTATCTGAGGCTTGACTCCCTGATGATTAAACTGACTTTATAAATAAGGCTCCTTTTATCTTTTGGACGCATTGCTTGAAGTTAACTCTGTATTGTACGTAACCTTGTTGGTCAATTGGACATTAGAACCACGATGGTTTGTTGCAAGTGTTCAGACACGTATTGGGTTGTGTTGGCACATCTGGGGAGTCAGGAATCTGTGTCCTCACACACATTTCCTGTGATATCAGTTACTGTCCCACTGATTGTGAAAAGGAATTCAGTGTGTTTCTCCCCTAAAACCAAAACAATTGCAATTAAATTCTTAGATTTCCTTTTCCCCAAAAGTGTTTATCGTGGCTTTTTTATTTCAAGTTCTGAATGCAGTTAATGGGAGATTTAACAGAGGTGTGCAAAATGATGAAGGGTTTTGATAGAATAGGGAGGGAGAAACTGTTTCTATTGGCAGGAGGATCAGTAACCAGAGGAGACAGCTATAAGATCATTGAATGCGCATTCAAAACGTGAAATAAAAAAGCCACAATAAACACTTTCCATGCGCAAAATATATCTTTTATAATTAAGGAATGTTGCAGTTTTAAAGTGTGCTTGGTTATTTTTGGGAATAGGAAGGTTAACAAGACCAAAAGGCACTGAGACCATCGCCGAGAGTTCCCTGAAGGTTCTCCTGATCGGCAGGAGGTCAGCAGAGGGGATTTACCAGAATGGTACCAGGGATGAGGATCTTCAGAAACGTGGAGAGACTGGAGAGGCTGGGATTGTTCTCCTTAGAGCAGAGAAGGTTAAGGGGAGATTTAACAGAGGTGTGCAAAATGATGAAGGGTTTTGATAGAATAGATAGGGAGAAACTGTCTCTATTGGCAGAAGGATCAATAACCAGAGGAGACAGATATAAGATCATTGACAAAATAATCCAGAGGGGGAAGGTGAGGAGAACATTTACTTACGCAGCACGTTCTTACAATGTGGAATGCATGGCCTGAAAGAGTGGTAGAAGTAGATTTAATCGTAAGTTTCAAAAGGAAATTGGATATATACGTAAAAAGGAAAACAAAATTGCAGGGCTGGGGGGAAGGGGCAGGGGAGTGGAACTAACTGGATAGCTCTTTTAAAGAGCCGACACAGGCACGATGGCCCAAATGACCTCCTTCTGTGCCGTATGATTCTATGATGAAGCCCCGTTTACATGTCTATCTGGGTTTGCACTGATGAAGTTATGGCGGCCAATTTAGAAGCCCTCCCCGCCACTGCCGCCCCAGGGGAAACTCCAGGCGTATATTTACTCCTGTCAAGCCAAAACTACTTTAAACTGACTTAAAAAGACAATTTGTTTCTATAGAACAAACAAGTGTCAGCCATGGCTCAGTGGGTAGCACGGGTAGCACTCCTGCCTCTGGGTCAGAAGGTTGTGGGTTCAAGCCCCACTCCAGAGACTTGAGCCCATAATCTAGGCTGACACTCTCAGTCCAGTTTCTGGAGTGTCTGGTTCTGCAATCTATCTATAACCTACTAGTACTTTTCTCCTAACATGGTCCTGGCAAAACTGATCCTGTGATTGTAACATCAATCGTTCCCCATTCGGAGTTCAGCCTTCATCGTTAGTTGACAGGCAGTGTGAATCACCACCATCTCCTAAAGCTTCCCAACTACAGCTGGAAGAGACAGCATTAGTACTTCAGCAAAGTACAAGACCATGAATGTTTAAATGTTACACTTAAAACTAATGTCAAAGACATCAAGTGTAAGAGGTAGTGAATTCATTCTTGGGATGTGGGCGTCACTGGCAGGTCTGGAATTTATTGCCCATCCCTAGTTGTCCTTGAAAAGGTAACGGTGGGTCTTCTCCTTGAACCACTGCAGTCCGTGTAGTGAAGGTACTCCCACAGTGCTACTAGCTCGGGAGTTCCAGGATTTTGACCCAGTGATGATGAAGGAATGGCGCTATATGTCCAAGTCTGGATGGTGTGTGACTTGGAGGGGAACGTGGAGGTAGTGGTGTTCCCATGCACTTGTTGCCCATGTCCTTCTGGGTGGTAGAGATTGTGGGTTTGGGAGGTGCTGTCGAAGAAGCCTTGGCGAGTTGCTGCAGTGCATCTTGTAAATGGTATACACTGCAGCCACGGTGCGCCGGTGGTGGAGGGAGTGAATGTTTGAGGTGGTGGATGGGGTGCCTGATCAAGCAGGCTGCCTGGATTGTGTCGAGTTTCTTGGGTTTTATTGGAGCTGCACCTATCCAGGCAAGTGGAGAGTATTCCATCACACTCCTGACCTGTGCCTTGTAATGGCGAGGCTTTGGGAAGTCAGGAGCAACATTCCCGCTAAGCTGTGTGGCCACCCCGTTCTCTGCCGGTCCCGCGCAGCCCGTTAAAGGGACTGCAGACCCAAATTTAAAATTAGGGGGAACATTGGTCTGGCAGTGAGCCACTTGCCGCAGAATACCCAACCTCTGACCTGCTCTCGTAGCCGAGGCATTTATGTGGATGGTTCAGTTAAGTTTCTGGAAGAAACTTGGCAGGACATCATACAAATTTGTGCAAGAAAGGAGTTGAGTTTTTAATTCCATAATGTAAGTAGTTGATGATTATAGGTGTGGGAGCATCGTTGTGTCAGTGTTGAATTGTATCCCGTTGGCAGAATGTTATATTAGTAACTTCATTAATATTTCATGCGCATTTGCGTTTTTTTGTAACATGCATCAATATGATCCTCCTGCTGTTGTAAATCCCCAGGTCTTGTCACGCAGACAGTTGGTAACGGAGAAACTGAATGAGTGGGCACTGTTCAATGAGAAGAACAAGGAGCTGTGTGAGTGGCTGACCCTAATGGAAAGCAAAGTGTCACAGAATGGGGATATCAGCATCGAGGAGATGATTGAGAAACTGAAGAAGGTAAATTCTGAAACTCTACCCAAGGTGTTTGTGGAGCATTTATTAAATCCTGTTACTAAGAGCGCACAGGCCCATATTTTCCATTTGTGAAGTGCACTGGCACTGGAAGTCACGGGCGTTTCCACAGAGGCAGAGATCTCCCTGAGATGATTGGATAACTCAAATTTTATTTTAGCATTACATTTCCCATTTGGTATTCATGGGATTACATTAAATAGAATTGCATAGGATATACGGCACAGGGACAGGCAGTTCGGCCCAACCAGTCCATGCCGGCGTTTATGCTCCACTCGAGCCTCCTCCCGTCTTTTCTCATCTAACTCTATCAGCATAACCCTATTCCCGTCTTCCTCATATACTTGTCTAGCCTCTATACTATTCGCTTCAACCACTCCCTGTGTTATTGAATGATTCAGATTTGTTTAAGGCAAAACAAAATGACTGTATTATCGGGTTTGTACTGATTGAAAACCAGTCTGGCATAGGCTAGCTCTAAACAACATACTGATTTTAGAATTGAATTTAAAATGCGGAGCAGGCCTTGTCTGCACCTAACATGGGGAAGTAGGGTGATGTTTTGGATGGGGCCCGTTGTCAGACAACACCGGCGGCAAGTAACTTTCTCCCCCGTCTTAAACAAAATCAGCATTCTGCCTGATTGCTACCTCGACTGGGAGCTGCTTCAACATTTGTTTGGGGTGAAGGGAAAAGAGCAAGGAATGGAAACAGTGGCATTTGGGGTTGATGTGTGCAGAGAACGTGGATGCATTCTGCCCTGGGACGGGCCGGGGAACTGCATGACTGGATGAAGGAAGCAAACACCACCAGGATTCATTCCCAACTACCGCCTCCCCTACCCCTTCTCCCCTGGTGGAATGGATTGTCAGCCCGCTGTAAAACCAGCCTGAGTTTTATCCCATTGAAGTCAACGGAGTGGGAATCGGGTGGGTTCTACAAAGGGCGGATAATCTGCTCCGTCAGGTTACCACCCTGAGGGAGAAACTGAAAATTGCCCTGCCCCGCCTCCCCCGCCCACACTTTTTATCTCATTCCAAGCACACGGTCCTTGTGAGTTCTCCTGTGTGGGGGCAGGACAACCTCACAAAAGGGGCAGGAGCTTGAGGATGACGAGCCTGGACTTCAGCCAATCGAACCTGCCGATTCAGCCCAATTCGTTGGCATTCAAAGACCTTTTCCCTTCCAACTGCGCCGAGTCAAGCAGGTGTTATTGATTACCGTCAGCAGAATGCAAATGTCTGACAGGACTCTCCCAACGTTGTCCACAGGACTACCAGGAGGAAATCACAGCAGCGAGAGAGAACAAGATGCAGCTGCAGCAGATGGGCCAGAGGCTGGTCCGAGCAAGTCACGACAGCAAAGCGTCCGAGATAGAGTACAAGCTGGGCAAGGTCGATGACCGCTGGCAGCACCTGCTGGACCTGATTGGCGCCAGGTAAGACATGTGCCGCACGCGGTAGACCGGATTGACACCTGTCAGACCGAATGTATCATCTGGACGCCAGTGTGACTGAGTAATGAATGTCATTTTAAAGTCAAGGTTTTATTTTCTTCAGCATTTTAATGAAAGGCATCATTGTGCCTTTCTAGTTTGTCTTTAGCTATTGCTGAGGGAATCCCAGCAAGTATTTTATTTGGGTCGTCCCCACCGAGGAGATCTGAGCATCAGAAACTGCCGCCACTGACACGGGCCTTCCTGCAATATAGACACATCAGTTGTCTCTTTATCGCAAGTGGGTTGGAATACAAAAGGCAGGATGTGAGGCTTCAGTTGTACAGAGCCTTGGTCAGACCCCATCTGGAATACTGCGTTCAGTTCTGGGCACCGCTTCTCAGGAAGGATATACTGGCCTTGAAGAGGTGCAGTGCAGATTCACCAGAATGATATCGGGGCTTAAAGGGTTAAATTATGAGGACAGATTGCATCAACTTGGCTTGTATTCCCTTGAGCATAGAAGATTGAAGGGTGATCTAATTTAAGTGATTAAATGATAAAAGTAGAGTAAATAGAGAGGAAAGATTTCCTCTGGTGGGGGAATCCGGAACAAGGGGGCACCACACTTTAGGGAAGATGCCGAGGCCTTAGAGAGGGTACAACTGAGATTTACTAGAATGGTATGAGGGATGAGGGACTTCAGTTATATGGAGAGACTGGAGAAGCTGGGGTTGTTCACCTCAAAGCAGAGAAGGTCAAAGGGGAATTTGATAGAGGTGTTCAAATTCATGAAGGGTTTTGATAGAGTAAATAAGGAGAAACATTTTCTAACGGCTGAAAGGTTGGTTACTGTAGGACACAGATTTAAGGTGATGCTCCTATGTTCCTGTGTTTTAACTGAGTGGCTTGCTACGTGGGCTGTTATGAGTCAGCCACATTGTGGTGGGACTGGAGTCACATATAGGCCAGACCGGGTAAGGACGGCAGGTTTTCTTCCCTAAAGGACATTGCCGAACCAATTAGGTTTTTAATGGCAATCCTACAGTTTCCTGGTCACTTTTACTGATACTAGCTTTATTATTCCATTTAAAAAAAAACTGAATTCAAATGGTGGGATTTGAACTTGTGTTTCCTGAAATTATTAGTCCAAGTGCCTGGATTACTAGTCCAGTAATATCAGCGCTACATTACCGATTTTGTACTCCAGCAGTATTGAGATACATTTTAGCCTGTGAATGAATCCGACAGTAACAGAGCAGTAGCGCACTGGTTTAGATGACTTGAAGATTGTGTATTGTGAGCTATTAAACGGACCCCTTTCTTAACCAAGGAGATGGCTGCAGCACAAGACAACCCACATTTGCTATCACACGTCCAACCTGCTGGAGCTAAGCGCGATGGATAAAACTTTGACTTTTTTTTAATCACGACCATAAAAATCAAATGATAATCATTTGCTGTCATGTAATAAAACAGCTGTCAGATCCTTGGGCAGCTGCTCCTTCCATTTTGACAGCTTTCCTTGCGCTGTGTTACAAAGGACCCAGTGTTGTCCTGCTCATCCGTCCAAGCGGGCACATTTTCTTGAGTCGGATGTGGAGCTCCTTTAACATCAGCTGCTGAGCACACTGCTGGGGTTATCGTCCGTACAGAAACATTGAACTGTCTACTGTCCAAACACTCGCTGCACACTGACTGTTCCTACTGTGGGGCGGGGAGGGGGGGGAGAGAGAGAGGAAAGAGATACACACACCAAAGCAAAGATAGGCAGTAGCCAATGAAGCATACCCTGCGCCTGTATTCTGAAGCATTTCCATGGGCGGAACGGTCGCTCTAGCACTGTGCACCCTAGCGCTGTGCACACTAGGGCTGTGCACTCTAGCACTGTGCACACTAGGGCTGTGCACTCTAGCACTGTGCACCCTAGCGCTGTGCACACTAGCGCTGTGCACACTAGGGCTGTGCACTCTAGCACTGTGCACACTAGGGCTGTGCACTCTAGCACTGTGCACCCTAGCGCTGTGCACACTAGCGCTGTGCACACTAGGGCTGTGCACCCTAGCACTGTGCACACTAGCGCTGTGCACTCTAGGGCTGTGCACCCTAGCACTGTGCACCCTAGCGCTGTGCACACTAGGGCTGTGCACTCTAGCACTGTGCACACTAGGGCTGTGCACTCTAGCACTGTGCACCCTAGCGCTGTGCACACTAGCGCTGTGCACACTAGGGCTGTGCACCCTAGCACTGTGCACCCTAGCGCTGTGCACACTAGGGCTGTGCACTCTAGCACTGTGCACACTAGGGCTGTGCACTCTAGCACTGTGCACCCTAGCGCTGTGCACACTAGCGCTGTGCACACTAGGGCTGTGCACCCTAGCACTGTGCACACTAGCGCTGTGCACTCTAGCGCTGTGCACCCTAACGCTGTGCACACTAGGGCTGTGCACACTAGGGCTGTGCACCCTAGCACTGTGCACACTAGCGCTGTGCACTCTAGCGCTGTGCACTCTAGCGCTGTGCACACTAGGGCTGTGCACCCTAGCACTGTGCACTCTAGCGCTGTGCACCCTAACGCTGTGCACACTAGGGCTGTGCACACTAGGGCTGTGCACACTAGGGCTGTGCACCCTAGCACTGTGCACTCTAGCTCTGTGCACCCTAGCACTGTGCACCCTAGCGCTGTGCACCCTAGCACTGTGCACTCTAGCGCTGTGCACCCTAGCGCTGTGCACCCTAGCGCTGTGCACCCTAGCGCTGTGCACCCTAGCGCTGTGCACACTAGGGCTGTGCACCCTCGCACTGTGCACACTAGGGCTGTGCACCCTATCACTGTGCACACTAGGGCTGTGCACCCTAGCGCTGTGCACCCTAGCGCTGTGCACTCTAGTGCTGTGCACCCCAGCACTGTGCACTCTAGCGCTGTGCACCCCAGCACTGTGCACCCTAGCGCTGTGCACACTAGTGCTGTGCACACTAGTGCTGTGCACCCTAGTGCTGTGCACCCTAGCGCTGTGCACTCTAGCACTGTGCACTCTAGCGCTGTGCACACTAGTGCTGTGCACACTAGCACTGTGCACCCTAGCGCTGTGCACCCTAGCATTGTGCACTCTAGCACTGTGCACCCTAGCGCTGTGCACACTAGGGCTGTGCACCCTAGCACTGTGCACACTAGCGCTGTGCACCCTAGCGCTGTGCACACTAGGGCTGTGCACCCTAGCGCTGTGCACTCTAGCACTGTGCACACTAGCACTGTGCACACTAGGGCTGTGCACTCTAGCGCTGTGCACTCTAGCGCTGTGCACCCTAGCGCTGTGCACTCTAGCACTGTGCACCCTAGCACTGTGCACCCTAGCGCTGTGCACCCTAGCGCTGTGCACCCTAGCACTGTGCATCCTAGCGCTGTGCACCCTAGCACTGTGCACTCTAGCACTGTGCACCCTAGCACTGTGCACCCTAGCACTGTGCATCCTAGCGCTGTGCACCCTAGCGCTGTGCACACTAGGGCTGTGCACCCTAGCACTCTGCACACTAGCAACAGTGCACACTAGGGCTGTGCACTCGGGCACTTGCACACTAGGGCTGTGCACCCTAGCACTGTGCACACTAGCAACTGTGCACACTAGGGCTGTGCAACTTAGCACTGTGCACTCGGGCACTGTGCACACTAGGGCTGTGCACTCTAGCGCTGTGCACCCTAGCGCTGTGCACACTAGGGCTGTGCACACTAGGGCTGTGCACCCTAGCGCTGTGCACACTAGGGCTGTGCACTCTAGCGCTGTGCACCCTAGCGCTGTGCACACTAGGGCTGTGCACACTAGGGCTGTGCACCCTAGCGCTGTGCACTCTAGCACTGTGCACACTAGGGCTGTGCACTCTAGCGCTGTGCACACTAGGGCTGTGCACTCTAGCGCTGTGCACACTAGGGCTGTGCACACTAGGGCTGTGCACCCTAGCGCTGTGCACTCTAGCACTGTGCACACTAGGGCTGTGCACCCTAGCGCTGTGCACCCTAGCACTGTGCACCCTAGCGCTGTGCACCCTAGCGCTGTGCACTCTAGCGCTGTGCACACTAGGGCTGTGCACCCTAGCACTGTGCACACTAGCAACTGTGCACACTAGGGCTGTGCAACTTAGCACTGTGCACTCGGGCACTGTGCACACTAGGGCTGTGCACACTAGGGCTGTGCACACTAGCGCTGTGCAGTCTAGCGTGTGCACTCTAGCGCTGTGCACTCTAGCGCTGTGCACACTAGGACTGTGCATACTAGCGCTGTGCACACCAGGGCTGTGCACTCTAGGGCTGTTCACCCTTGAATTGTGCACTCTAGCACTGTGCACTCTAGGGCTGTGCATTATACCAATGTGCACTCTCGCTGTGCAATCTAGCACTGTGCACCCCGGCACCGTGCACTCTGGCACTGTGCGCTCTAGTACTGCGCACCCCAGCACTGTGCACCCCGGCACCGTGCACTCTAGGGCTGTGCACCCCAGCACCGTGCACTCTGGCACTGTGCACCCCGGCACCGTGCACTCTAGGGCTGTGCACCCCAGCACTGTGCACCCCGGCACCGTGCACTCTAGGGCTGTGCACCCCAGCACTGTGCACCCCGGCACCATGCACTCTAGGGCTGTGCACCCCAGCACCATGCACTCTAGCACTGTGCACCCCAGCACCATGCACTCTAGCACTGTGCACCCCAGCACCGTGCACCCCAGCATCGTGCACCCCAGCACCGTGCACTCTAGCACCGTGCACCCCAGCACCGTGCACCCCAGCACCGTGCACCCTAGGGCTGTGCACCGTGCACTCTAGGGCTGTGCACCCTAGCACTGTGCACTCTAGCACCATGCACTCTAGAGCTGTGCACCCTAGCACTGTGCACTCTAGGGCTGTGCACCCTAGCACTGTGCACTCTAGCACCGTGCACTCTAGGGCTGTGCACCCCAGCACTGTGCACCCCGGCACCGTGCACTCTAGGGCTGTGCACCCTGGCACCGTGCACCCCAGCACTGTGCACTCCAGCACTGTGCACTCCAGCACTGTGCACCCCAGCACCATGCACTCTAGCACTGTGCACCCCAGCACTGTGCACCCCAGCACTGTGCACCCCAGCACTGTGCACCCCAGCACTGTGCACCCCAGCACCGTGCACCCCAGCACCGTGCACCCTAGCACCGTGCACACCAGTACTGTGCACCCCAGCACCGTGCACCCCAGCACTGTGCACCCCAGCACTGTGCACCCCAGCACCGTGCACCCCAGCACCGTGCACCCCAGCACCGTGCACCCCAGCACCGTGCACCCCAGCACCGTGCACCCCAGCACCGTGCATCCCAGCACCGTGCACCCCAGCACCGTGCACCCCAGCACCGTGCACCCCAGCACCGTGCATCCCAGCACCGTGCACCCCAGCACCGTGCACCCCAGCACCGTGCACCCCAGCACTGTGCACCCCAGCACCATGCACTCTAGGGCTGTGCACCCTAGCACTGTGCACCCTAGCGCTGTGCACCCTAGCGCTGTGCACTCTAGCACTGTGCACCCTAGCGCTGTGCACCCTAGCGCTGTGCACCCTAGCGCTGTGCACCCTAGCACTGTGCACCCCAGCACTGTGCACCCCAGCACTGTGCACCCTAGCACTGTGCACCCCAGCACTGTGCACCCCAGCACCGTGCACTCTAGCACTGTGCACACCAGCACTGTGCAACCTAGCGCTGTGCACACTAGGTTGTGCACCCTAGCACTTTGCACACTAGGGCTGTGCACCCTAGCACTGTGCACCTTAGCACTGTGCATCTGAGCACTGTGCACCCTAGCACTGTGCACTCGAGCACTATGCACCCTAGCGCTGTGCACCCTAGCACTGTGCACCCTAGCGCTGTGCACCCTAGGGCTGTGCACTCTAGCGCTGTGCACCCTAGCGCTGTGCACCCTAGCACTGTGCACCCTAGGACTGTGCACCCTAGCGCTGTGCACTCTAGCACTGTGCACACTAGGGCTGTGCACTCTAGCACTGTGCGCTCTAGCAATGTGCACTCTAGCACTGTGCACCCTAGCACTGTGCACACTAGGGCTATGCACTCTAGCGCTGTGTCACTCTAGCACTGTGCACCCTAGCGCTGTGCACTCTAGCGCTGTGCACTCTAGCGCTGTGCACCCTAGCGCTGTGCAGTCTAGCGCTGTGCACTCTAGCGCTGTGCACACTAGCGCTGGACACTCTAGCGCTGTGCACACTAGGGCTGTGCACCCTAGCGCTGTGCACCCTAGCGCTGTGCACTCTCGCGCTGTGCACCCTAGCGCTGTGCACACTAGGGCTGTGCACACTAGCAACTGTGCACACTAGGGCTGTGCACCCTAGCACTGTGCACTCTAGCGCTGTGCACTCTAGCGCTGTGCACTCTAGCGCTGTGCACCCTAGCGCTGTGCACCCTAGCGCTGTGCACACTAGGGCTGTGCACACTAGCAACTGTGCACACTAGCAACTGTGCACACTAGGGCTGTGCACACTAGGGCTGTGCACTCTAGGGCAGTTCACCCTTGAATTGTGCACTCTAGCACTGTGCACTCTTGGGCTGTGCATTATACCAATGTGCACTCTAGCTGTGCAATCTAACACTGTGCATCCCAGCACCGTGCACTCTGGCACTGTGCACTCTAGCACTGTGCACCCCGGCACTGTGCAATCTAGCGCTGTGCACTCTAGCGCTGTGCACACTAGGGCTGTGCACCCTAGCGCTGTGCACCCTAGCGCTGTGCACACTAGGGCTGTGCACTCTAGCACTGTGCACACTAGCAACTGTGCACCCTAGCGCTGTGCACTCTAGCGCTGTGCACACTAGGGCTGTGCACACTAGCAACTGTGCACACTAGGGCTGTGCACTCGGGCACTGTGCACACTAGCAACTGTGCACACTAGGGCTGTGCACACTAGGGCTGTGCACTCTAGCGCTGTGCACACTAGGGCTGTGCACTCTAAGGCTGTTCACCCTTGAATTGTGCACTCTAGCACTGTGCACTCTAGGGCTGTGCATTATACCAATGTGCACTCTAGCTGTGCAATCTAACACTGTGCATCCCAGCACCGTGCACTCTGGCACTGTGCACTCTAGCACTGTGCACCCCGGCACTGTGCAATCTAGCGCTGTGCACTCTAGCGCTGTGCACACTAGGGCTGTGCACCCTAGCGCTGTGCACCCTAGCACTGTGCACACTAGCATTGTGCACACTAGGGCTGTGCACTCTAGCACTGTGCACTCTAGCACTGTGCACCCTAGCGCTGTGCATCCTAGCGCTGTGCACACTAGGGCTGTGCATCCTAGCGCTGTGCACACTAGCACTGTGCACACTAGGGCTGTGCACTCTGCACTGTGCACTCTTAGCACTGTGCACACTAGGGCTGTGCACCCTAGCGCTGTGCACCCTAGTGCTGTGCACTCTAGCGCTGTGCACACTAGGGCTGTGCATCCTAGCGCTGTGCACTCTAGCGCTGTGCACACTAGGGCTGTGCATCCTAGCGCTGTGCACTCTAGCGCTGTGCACACTAGGGCTGTGCACCCTAGCGCTGTGCACCCTAGCACTGTGCACACTAGCATTGTGCACACTAGGGCTGTGCACTCTAGCACTGTGCACTCTAGCACTGTGCACCCTAGCGCTGTGCATCCTAGCGCTGTGCACACTAGGGCTGTGCATCCTAGCGCTGTGCACACTAGCACTGTGCACACTAGGGCTGTGCACTCTGCACTGTGCACTCTTAGCACTGTGCACACTAGGGCTGTGCACCCTAGCGCTGTGCACCCTAGTGCTGTGCACTCTAGCGCTGTGCACACTAGGGCTGTGCATCCTAGCGCTGTGCACTCTAGCACTGTGCACCCTAGCGCTGTGCACCCCAGCACCGTGCACCCTAGCACTGTGCACCCTAGCGCTGTGCACTCTAGCGCTGTGCACACTAGGGCTATGCACTCTCGGGCTGTTCATCCTTGAATTGTGCACTCTAGCACTGTGCACTCTAGGGCTGTGCATTATACCAATGTGCACTCTAGCTGTGCAATCTAGCACTGTGCATCCCAGCACCATGCACTCTGGCACTGTGCACTCTAGCACTGTGCACCCCGGCACCATGCACTCTGGCACTGTGCACTCTAGCACTGTGCACCCCAGCACCGTGCACTCTAGGGCTGTGCACCCCA
Source organism: Pristiophorus japonicus (assembly GCF_044704955.1). NCBI lineage: Eukaryota > Metazoa > Chordata > Chondrichthyes > Pristiophoridae > Pristiophorus > Pristiophorus japonicus. The sequence continues at coordinate 146,472,368 of NC_091985.1, forward strand.
GCACCGTGCACTCTGGCACTGTGCACCCCGGCACCGTGCCCTCTAGCACTGTGCACCCCAGCACCATGCACTCTAGCACCGTGCACCCCAGCACCGTGCACCCCAGCACCGTGCACCCCAGCACCGTGCACCCCAGCACCGTGCACCCCAGCACCGTGCACCCCAGCACCATGCACTCTAGCACCGTGCACACCAGCACTGTGCACCCCGGCACCGTGCACTCTAGGGCCGTGCACCCCAGCACTGTGCACCCCGGCACCGTGCACCCCGGCACCGTGCACCCCAGCACCGTGCACACCAGCACTGTGCACCCCGGCACCGTGCCCTCTAGCACCGTGCACCCCGCACCGTGCACCCCAGGGCTGTGCACCCCAGGGCTGTGCACCCTAGGACTGTGCACCCTAGCACTGTGCACTCTAGCACTGTGCACTCTAGCACTGTGCACTCTAGCACTGTGCACTCTAGCACCGTGCACTCTAGCACTGTGCACTCTAGCACTGTGCACCCCAGCACCATGCACTCTCGGGCTGTGCACCCTAGCACTGTGCACTCTAGCACTGTGCACTCTAGCACTGTGCACTCTAGGGCTGTACACCCTAGCGCTGTGCACCCTCGCGCCGTGCACTCTAGCACTGTGCACTCTAGCACTGTGCACCCCAGCGCTGTGCACCCCAGCGCTGTGCACCCCAGCGCTGTGCACCCCAGCGCTGTGCACCCCAGCGCTGTGCACCCCAGCGCTGTGCACCCCAGCGCTGTGCACCCCAGCGCTGTGCACCCCAGCGCTGTGCACCCTAGCACCGTGCACTTCAGCCCACTTGTTGACATCGGTTCACACGGAACGCCCTGGTAGCGCCGCGTCAGGAACTTCAGTGGGTTCACCTGCCTTAGCACTTGGCGCTCATTGTGCCAGTGAAAGCAGGCGTCCCTGAAGCTCCCGGGGCGATACTGAAACGGATCATCAGGTGAGTGGTTAGAAGGTGAGGTTTTTTTCATTTACTTTCATTTATCTATCTTTGTTTCACTTTGTCCTATGTTTAAAAATGTTCCACTCATTTCACTTACATTTATTTTTACTCTTTCGGGTGGTCCAGCTGACCTCCCTTGCTAGCGCTAGTTTGCCGGTATTATAGCGCCAGAACTTCAGTAGCGATCCCAGCTTAGTGCCCTAAAAGAAGTGTGGAACACTTCACTCAGCGCTCCACTCCACTCTTAGGGCGCGAAAAATTAATATCGCTAACTCCAGCGCTAAGTATCACCTGGTGCTAAAATTAGTGCCCAGGCGATGTTAGTGCCTCAAAATGGTCGATAGTCAATTTTTTTCCCCCTAGAATCAGGAGTTGGACTGAGCATTTTCCTTGATGGAATGGTAAAACTTCTGACGGTGTCAGTACAGAAAGCTCCAGTCCTGAGTGACTGTGCCAGACCGCAGCGAATCCCTATCTTCATAAATAGAGGGCTATTTGTTTCATAGTCACTGATTGGATTCCACTTGTGCTCACTCAGAGAGTGCAGCTTACGATTGGTATACGTGACATTTCGCCTCAAGTGCACCGATGATTAACATCTTTGTTTCTGTTAGATAACTTATTTCATTTCTAACAGTTCAACTTGTATTAAAGAAAGAACTTGCATTTTTATAGCGCCTTTCAAGACCGCAGGACGTCCAAAGAAGTTTTACAGCCAATGAGGTAGTTTTCAAGAATAGTTAATGTTATAATGTAGGAAGTACAGCAGCTAGTGTGATAATGACCAGATCATCTGTTTTTAGTGATGTTGGTTGAGGGATAAATATTGGCCAGAAGACTGACCTGATTTAGTTGCTTTTCTCCAATATCAGTACAGCAGAGTGTAAAATTAGTTTAATATTGTTTTTTTGAAGTCGCAAGTTTGATGAATGGCTTGTGATGTTTTGGAGAAGTCAGGGCTGTGTGTCCTAATTACTATTATTGTGAAAGCAGGGGACTGTTTCCAGGCAACTAAGTGCCTTGGGACATTTTACTACCTTACAGGTGCTATATAAATGCAAGTTGTTGTTGGCACAGTATTTACCTCACTCGACTTTATGGCATTTGACCTGACTGCTTCAAGTGTGATGAGAATGGTCTCTGGAGATTTCAAACCCCTCCGTAGTATCTGGAATCTGTGCCCTTGTGCCATACTTTGATGTAAAAAGGCAAAAATTTAAATCTAATGTAAAATTTTGGTTATTATATTTGAAGATTTCATAATGATGTCAAATCTATAACCATTAAACAGCACAAGGCAACTGATTCCACTGTTTGAAAAATGTTTAATTGAATGCATCCTTCCATCCCTCTGATATCATGCTGGACAAAAATGAATAAAAAAAAGAAAGATGCATTTAGGAAGATAGGAACAGGAGGAGGCCATTCAACTCCTCGAGCCTGTTCAGCCATACAGTTAAATCATGGCTGATCTATATCATAACTCCATCTACACCTTGGTTCTGTAACCCTCAATACCCTTACCCAATAAAAATCTATTAATCTCAGTTTTGAAATTTTCAAGTGACCCCCAGCCTCAACAGCTTTTTGAGGGAAATATTACGCCTTTCACGACCTCAGAACGTCCCAAAGCGCTTTACATCCAATAAAGTTCGTTTGAGGTGTTGTCACTGTTGTAAATTGTGAGTGTAATATATTCCTTACGACATCACAAACACACAGACGACAAGATACCTCCAACAGGAACTTGTCACGTGGCCTTATATTTACGTGAGTAGTTGCATTACCACAGTGGTCCACTAGATGGTGCAGTAGTCCACTAGGTGGAACTCTTTATTTCACTTCTCCCTCCTTAATGAAGAAGTTATCATAACAAAATAATCATCATGTATAACCTGCACGGTTATACACAACAAAAGATATGGACTTATTTTGCCATATTTACAAATCAGACTTATCCACTGGTTTTCTGTTTTGAAGAGGATTCCTTCACTCTCGAACAGAACTTCCCAAACATGGTGTTGAACTTAGACTCATTCTAGGCTGAACCTGAGGAGAATTTTCCTCCAAGGGCAACCCCTAGATCTACATTTTGACTCTCTACAACTTCAGACTGTTTGTCTGCCCGACTCGGACTCGGACTTAAATTCTGACTTTCTCTTGGATTTGTTTCTACTATATCTGATGTAGGATTTGCTACTGGTAGTCTACTTGTAACAAGACTATCTGACTCACAGAAGTAATTGAATCATCCCAAATTTCAATTCCTTCCACATCTGTAGGTAAAATATGATCAATGTGAACAAACCTAACCTGTCCATGATCAAACATCTTGACCAAATATGTGCGAGGACCACATATCGTCACTATTCTTCCTGGTAACCACTAACGATTTATGGTGATGGTTCTTCACTCTCACCTTCTGATTCAATTTCACACTTCTCTCTTACTCTACCTCTATCATGATTCTCTTTCTGTCTTAATTGTTTCTCTTCTACTGATTGTGCCAAGTTTGGTTTTAACAATGAGAACCTGGTCCGTGGCTGTCGTTTTACCAGTAGTTGTGTGAGGAGTATTACAATAAGTAATTAGAAAGTTTGCTAATTTGTGATCCAATGAAAATTGTTGTTTCTTTGGATTTGGGTCCAACATTTGCTTGATGAGGGCATGTTTTACAATTTGTACTGTGTGCTCTGCTGCACCATTTGAAACAGGGTGGTACGGTGGAACTTTGGTATGTTTCACACCATTTCTGCTCATGAACTGTGCAAATTCTTCTATACAAAATTGCGGCCCATCATCAGACACAATTTCTTCTGATAGGCCATATGAAGAAAACAATTTTCGCAAATTGTCTATTGTTTTACTTGTTATTTTCCTTATCGGAAACACCTCTACCCACTTCGAATGGCTATCAATCACAATGAACAATTGTTATCCTTCATGCTCAGCAAAATCAATATGTAACCTTCGCCACACCCTGGGAGGGCCATTTCCAGGGCTGTAGTGGTATACTTATGATGGTTTCTTGCTTACCGATTGACATGTTGTACACTGACTAACGATATACTCTATATCTTTATCTGCTCCTGGCCACCATAAGTAACTACATGCAAAACTCTTGGTCAAGCACATTCCCAGTTGCTGGTCATGAAGAACTCCTAACAATTTGGACTGAACTTATTTGGGATAACTACTCTAGCTCCCCACACAATACAATCTTTATCCACTGAAAATTCATTCCTACGATTAATATCCTATGGATGAATATCTTTCTCTGATACCTGATTTGGCCACCCATTTGCTATGTAATCATATACCTTTGACATAACTGGATTACATTTGGTAGCTCTACCAATTTCTTCAGCTGTGACTGGCAGTTTATCAATGTATGAAAAATAGAACACTTCTTCCCTATTGGGTATAACTTGTGATGGGGATGGCAACCTGGACATAGCATCAGCATTACTATCTGACTTAGGTACAACATCAATTGGTGTAGCCCAATTACTTAGATCTACCTTAGAGATAATGTTCTCAGTTTCTAGTCTTTTGAGTTCTTGCTCGACTTTCCCCTTGAGTGTGTATGTTATGGGACGTGGCTTGCAATAAACTGTCTAGCATCCTTCTGTATTCTGATATTCACCCTGAAGCCTTGGATCGGACTGACTGTTTCACGGAACACTTCCGGATACTGCTTGATGACATCATCCTTCGATGCAAATTTCGTTTCAACACATTCCAATCCAGCTTCAGTGATACCAACCAATTTCTACCTATCAAGACAGGCGTATTCCTACCTATCAAGAGAGGCAAGATCTGAAACTGATCCTTGTATTTCACTGGCACGGTGATACATCTTACCACAGGGACTTGCTCTCCTGAGTAGCCTCGCAGCTCTATCTTAGACTTCTCCAGTGGAAACCACTCAACTTGTCGAGATATAGCAACTCCGGTACTATGCTCACGTATGCACCAGTGTCGATTTTCATGGGTATCCTGGTTCCTTCAACGTCTACTTGGACGACGATACTTTGCACATTGTTGTTAGGTACCCTCGTGCTCCTGAAGACGTGTATCTCCTCGTCCTCTTGTTTCTCTTCAATGCTATGCAGTCTCTGGTGATTTCTACTTATAGCCTTGAAAGTTGGTTTACCCTTCAGTCTGCATGCCTTCGCAAGATGTCCTGCTTTCTTGCAGTAAAAACATTCTACCTTCACATATTTACAGCTTTGAGAAATATGTTGTCCCAGGCACCGATAGTATGACTTCAATTACCATGGCCAGTTGCTGAGGTCTTTGGGCCCAACTGCCTTTTACTTTTAACCTGCAGGCAATTCACCTCAGTTGTCTGACGACTGAAAATGGTGTGAAATTCTCAGGAGTATTGGTCGGGCATATCCATCGACATAGCTGTCTGACAAGCTAAATCAAAAGTTAAGTTAGGGGTTGTCAACAACTTCCTTCTGATTGCTTCATTTTTCATCCCATAAACAAAGAGGTTACGCAATGCTCGGTCCTGAAAGTTTCCGAAATGACAGTGAATTGGATAAGCTTTTAAAAGCTACAGTGTACTCACTGATACTCTCATCAATTAATTGATCTCGTATTACAAAACAATAACTGAGCAATTTCCAGGGGCTCAGGACTGTAGTGGTGTCTCCATCAGTGGCGTATCCTTTGGCTCAACAGGAGCAAGCAAAGTTTTCAGGGTTTCATACACCTCAGGGCCTGCTTCAATCAAGAAAATAGCCCGTTTTCTTTCTAACACCACCCGGTTACGGTTTTCATCATCGGGCACTTCGATGATACTATTTGATACTGCACGATGAAACATTTCTAGCCGCTCCACATATGCTCCGTAAGTCTCATGGTCATGTTGGAACTCACCCAAGTGCCCTATTATTCCCATAGGCGTGGCCATCTCCACTCTTCAGTTCAGCCAAGTGTGCTTGAAATTTACCTTAGATTTTTAGCTGTGTTGCAAAACAAAGAACCTCTCAAAGTCTCTCTATTGTTGGTGGAATCATCCACCAACAAAATTTTCAGCTAGGGTATCCGATTATCCTATCTCAGGTCGCCAATGTGATATATTCTTTATGACATCACAAACACACAGACTACAAGATGTCTCCAACAGGAACTTGTCATGTGACCTTGTCACATGATGCTTTTATTGTATTTACATGAGTAGTTACAATACCACAATAGTCCTCTAGGTGGAGCAGTAGTCCACTACGTGGAGCTCGATATTACAGTGGACAACAATTATTTGCCCATCCTTAGTTGCCATGAGGGCACTGAGTCAACTATATCATGTGGGACTGGAGTCACATGTAAGCTAGAGTGGGTAGGATGGTAGGTTCCCTTCCTTGATGGATACTAGTAACCCAGTTGAATCTTTACAACAATCCAATAGTTTGTCATGGTCACTTTTTCTGCTGTCAGTCTACAAATGACCAGATTTATTGAGTTCAAATTCACAATTTGCCATGATGGGATTTGAACATGACACCTGGGTTGTCAGTCTAGTACCAGATCCATTAGGCTTCTGTACCTTAGTTATCTTATATTTGGGAATTGGAGACTTATTACTGGTCAAAAATGTGCTACCTTTAGAGAGTGCTAGTAACGGTTTGATAAAAGCCAGAAATGTATCTCAATGTTGAGCAAAGTATCCTGGCAGCAATATATTGGACAGCTCTGATTCATTTCCTATTTGTTTGTGATGAGGTCAAAGACAGTACTTGAACCATAATTCTTCTTAAAAAATATTTTGTGCTCAGCAACATTAGTGTTGGGGAATGGAATGATTCCATTTTAGGCACTCAGTGTTGGCATCAGGCATTGCCCATTGTTGTATAGTGCAGCCCAATGTAAAGCAGGCATTGCCCGTTGTGGTATAGTGCAGCCCAATGTAATGCTCCCTCCGTCAGCCCCGAACAGACCTCCACCCCAGACTTAGAGGAACACTTCCTATTGCATCCTGTAACCATTTTAATTGGCTCTCGCATCTGAGTAAGATTCCTAGTTGGTGTCAAATCAGGGTCAGTTCAATTGGTACCAAATCAGCGGTAATTCTTCACCACTGGTCAGTGCCCGATCGGAACTCTTTTCACAAAAAGCCATTATAGAACAACAGAGGTTCCTCTCATTCAATATTCCCCGTAATTTTTTTGGGGTGCGCGTCCCCTTTAAGGGGTTGTGCGGCCCATTCACAGTTTTGCACCTGGGTGATATTTAACATTGAAAAAGCCGGTCTCACGCAGCATACAGAGAATGTTGATCGCATCCCACCAGTGTGGGCTGGATTTGAACTCAGATCGCGGACGTGAAAGGTCAGTGTCTAAGCCACAGTTCCTCTTATGACATCAACAACAACTTGCATTCTATAGCGCCTTTAACGTAGTAAAACATCCCAAGGTGCTTCACAGGGGTATTAGACAAAATCTGACACCGAGCCACATAAGGCGATATTAGGACAGAACATAAGAAATAGGAGCAGGAGTAGGCCATTTGGCCCCTCAAGCCTGCTCCGCCGTTTAATAAAATCATAGCTGATCTGATTATGGACACAGCTCCACTTCCCTGACCCGCTCCCTATAACCCTTTACTCCCTTATTGCTCAAAAATCTGTCTATCTCCACCCTAAATATATTCAATGACCCAGCCTCCACAACACTCTGGGGCAGAGAATTCCACAAGATATACGATCCTCTGAGAGAAAAAATTCTTCCTCGACTCGGTTTTAAATGGGCGGCCCCTTATTTTTAAACTACGCCCCCTAGTTCTAGATTCCTCATGAGGGGAAACATCCTCTCTGCATCTACCCTGTCAAGCCCCCTCAGAATCTTATAGGTTTCAATAAGATCACATTTCATTCTTCTAAACTCCAATGAGTACAGGCCCAACCTACTCAACCTTTCCTCATAACTCAACCCCTTCATCTCCGGAATCAACCTAGTGAACCTTTTCTGAATAGCCTCCAATGCAAGTATATCCTTCCTTAAATACGGAGACCAAAAACTGTACGCAGTACTCTAGGGGCTAGAAATTGGTCTTTTGGTGATAGCGGTATTTTTTCGCCATTTTTACACAAAAATACCATTACAAATACCGCTAATTTTTAAAGGGGTAAAATTGGAAACAAAATGCGCCCAACGGTAAAAATCGGCATTGCACGAGATTCGCGGTGGAAACCGCAGTCCTCGACAACTTTAGTCCGAGGCCGATTACCGCTAAAAGGACAGGCCCTGGGAGGGGGAAAACACACAAAAAAATCACAAAACATTTAGAAGACTCTTAACTAAGTTATCACTGCAAAAGAATTAAAAAATAAAAACTTTAACTTACCTTTTTTTGCAGGTCTTCATACTTACCGCTCTTTCTGGGGCTGCAATGCAGCTTTTTAACCCACGTTTTTTTCGCGCAGAATATGGGTGCGCCGAACGGCCAATTTATAGCGATACCGCTTTTTTTGGCATTGCACGACGGTGGTCCGCTGTTCAGCGGTATTTCAAAACTGCCAGTGGCCAATTTTAGTGAACACCTTTTAACGTCAAAAAAGGCAAAATATCGCCGAAGAAACGAGCGCAAGGCTGGCCAATTTCTAGCCCTAGGTTTGGCCTCACCATTAACCTGTACAGTTGTAGCAGGACTTCTCTGCTTTTATACTCCAGTCCCCTTACAATAAAGGCCAACATTCCATTTGCCTGCCTGCATACTAACTTTTTGTGTTTCATGCACAAAGACCCCCAAGTCCCTCTGTACTGCAGCATTTTGTAATCTCTCTCCATTTAAACAATAATTTGCTTTTTTATTTTTTCTGCTAAAGTGAATAACCTCACATTTTCCCACATTATACACCATCTGCCAAATGTTTGGCCACTCACTTAGCCTGTCTATATCCCTTTGCAGATTTTTTGTGTCCTTCTCACAATTTGCTTTCCCACCCATCTTTGTATCATCAGCAAACTTGCCTACATTACACTCAGTCCCTTCATCCAAGTCATTAATATAGATTGTAAATAGTTGAGGCCCCGGCACTGATCCCTGCAGCACCCCACTAGTTACTGTTTGCCAACCGGAAAATGACTCATTTATCCCGACTCATTTATCTGTTTTCTGTTAGTTAGCCAATCCTCTATCCATAATAATATATTAACCCCAATCCCGTGAGCTCTTATCTTATGCAGTAACCTTTTATATGGCACCTAATTGAATGCCTTCTGCGAATACAAATACACCACATCCACTGGTTCCCCCTTATCCACCCCACTCGTTACATCCTCAAAGAACTCCAGCAAATTTGTCAAGCATGATTTCCCTTTCATAAAACCATGCTGACAGGTGGTCAAAGGGGTAGGTTTTAAGCAGTGTTTTAAAGGAGGAGACGGGTGGACAGGTTTAGAGAGGGATTTTTAGAGCGGTGGAGAGGTTTAAGGAGGGAATTCCAGTGAAGGGCAGGGGTTCCGTGAGAGCTCCCACCCCTCAGGCTGGTCTATCATACTGCAGGCCGACCTGGCCTGGGGATTGGATAACTGAGTCTCCCTCAAACGATTGGCTCAGTGTCAAATGCTTGACCCTGTCGTGACCCACTGACCTACTCCTGAAGGAGGACAGTGATTGGTTGATCGTTGGACAAACCCATAAGCACAGGTTTGATCACTCACTGGTCAGACAGTGGAAGTGAAGAGGTTCAGGGAGGGAATTCCAGAGCTTTAGGGCCAAGGCAGCTGAAGGCAAGGTGGAGCGATGAAAACTGTGGATGCGCAAGAAGCCAGAATTGGAGGAGCGCAGAGATCTCGGAGGATTGTGGGGGCTGGAGGAGGTTAGAGAAATTGGAAGGGGTGAGGCCACGGAGGGATTTGAAATCAGGGATGAGAATTTTAAAATGGAGGCATTGCTGGACCAGGAGCTAATTTATAGGTCAGCGAGCACGGGGGTGATATATGGATGGGACTTGATGCGAGTTCGGATATGAGCAGCAGAGTTGTGCATGAGCTCAAGTTTGCGGAGAGTGGTAGGTGGCAGGCTGGCCGACAGAGCATTGGAATCGTCGAGTCACGAGGTAACAAAGGCATGGATGAGGGTTTCAGAAGTAGACGGGCTGAGGAAGGGGTGGAGATGGGCGATGTTACAGAGGTGGGAGTGGGTGTACTTGCTGATAAAGTGACCAACACATGGATTGGAAGTCGGGGTGAACCAGTGAGGAGGCGTAACTGCTGGAATTGTTGAAAAGAAGCAGTTGGATGGGGGTGGGGATGATGATGGCTTTCTCAATGGATGAACTATGATAGATGCAGTGGCCTCCCTCATCTGCATCTATCAGGTGAAAGTGTAGAAAAAAAAATACATAAATTGCTTGAAAGCAGGTGAGTGTAAATGTCCTGCCTGCTCCTGGATTAGAAATGCCAAACGGATGTGAAGAAGAAACAATTTCTGAAATAAGCAGCAGATTGTTGTCCTGTTAAGTTAGGCAAAGCTCTGTGTATGTGTGTGTGTGCCACTGGGAATTTGAGCAATTACAATTCAGATCATGGTTTTGCTTCCGTTCGAATCTAACCCTTGGACAGCGAGCCTTTATAATGGATTGTTAGCCTTGTCAGTGAATCGAGCAAAAGCTGGAATGAGGGGCTTTTTTTTTAAGCTGCTGAAATAATTAGCCGCGCAGGCAGGAAATTCTCTGACTTGTGTTGTGCTGATTTAATGCTGCGGGGTCCTTTGACGTGCTGTGGATTTGCCCGGTCGATGGGGGTTTGATGAACAACAGTTCGTCCAAATGTCGCTAGTCTCCCTAATGGAAGCGATTTGAGCTGCTTTGGGTCTCTCGTTCAGCTGGATTGTGGGAGGTTGGACAAAAGGGGTTTTGTTTGCAGCGAAATATAGTGCTGGATTCCAAATGGGCTGAGCCAAGTGCGAGAGGCTGCCTCTGGGCCTCCGGGGATTGTTTCTGAACTATGATAATGTCTGGCCATGCCGACCAGCGCATACAGCAGATCAAGTCAGCTTAACTCCTTTAATGCCAGAACTTTCTGAGTGAAGCAACAAGTAATCCAGCTTTCTACAGGCACTGCGTCCTTGGATCCAGTCTGGCGGGTTTAGATGCTGCCTAACCATTGGAGATGATTTACGGTTGATTTCACCGCTTTTAATGAGAAGGGCAGCCTGCTGTTTTGTTTTTGCAGTTGCTGGTAAATGTTTGAGCCAAATTCTGTGACCATGATTTCTCTACTTCGATGAGTTTTTAAAAAACCGTGTGTAGTCTGAATGAAGCAGCGTTGATTTTCCAGTCGGACTGTTTTAAGTGTTAGACTTGTCTGCCCTCGGGTCTCAGAACTGCACAGATTTCACTCTGTTTTACCTTTTGCCGTTCTCCCTGGCTTTGTTCAGCAGGGATTGGGTGTCGAGTTACCTGACCCTTTGTTAATGTGTTGTTGCAATTTAACCAAACTTAATATTTTCACTGCTGTTCTTCAAATCATTTTGTTGACTGTTTTATGATCTAAATTTAATTCCATTTCAGGCATTGTAAGCCCTTTACATCAAAACAGAAAGATTTGCATTTCTGTATCGCCTTTCACAACCTCGGGCTGTCCCAAAGCGCTTCACAGCCAATGAAGTACGTGTAAAGTGTAGTCACTGTTTTAATGTAGGGAAACGAGGCAACCAATTTGCTAACCAGGACCTGCATTACTCAGTTCATGATGAGCAAGACTTGGCACAAATATTTGACTTGGATGTCTGGATACTCAAGTTAGTGGGCAGTGTTGCAAGCTGCCCTGTGCAGGTATTTGCACCACACTGTGGGCATATATCCCTCATACAACTGATGAAGCAATTCCGAGTTCTGCTGCCCATATCCTAACTCACACCAAGTCCCACTCACCATCACTCCAGTCCTCGCTGACCTACATTGGTTCAAGTCCCTTCACAGCCTCACCCTCCCGATCTCTCCAATCTCCTCCAGCCCTGCAGTCCTCCAAGAACTCTGCGTTCCTCCAACTCTGGCCTCTTGTGCATCTCATTAATTCTCTGCCTCGCCATTGGTGGCCGTGCCTTCAGATGTCTTGGCCCAAAGCTCTGGAACTCCCTCCCTACACCTCTCAACCTCCCAACCTCCCTCTCCTCCTTCAAGACCTTTCTTAAAACCCACTTGTTTGGCCAGACTTTTGGTCGAGTGTCCTAATATCTCCTTCTTTGGTTCATCATTGATTTTTCTCTGAATGCGCCTCTGTGAAGTGCCTTGGAATGTTTTTTTACATTATAGATGCTATATTAATGCAAGTTGTGGTTGATGAGGTTTGGGGCAGGACAGTTGCTGCTGGAAGTTGCTGGCTGCCTGCAGGGATGGGTAAATGTGCCTTCATAGATCCAAAAGCTTGATCAAAGAAGTATGTTTTAAGGAGTGTCTTGAAGGGGAAAAGAGAGGTGGAGAGGTTGAGGCAGCGAGTTCCAGAGCTTGGGGCCTCGGCAACAAAAGGCACGGCCAACGATAGTTGAGCGATTCCATGTTTGAATACCTCCAATCCGGTTTCCGTGCCTGCCACAGTATCGAAATGGCTCTCATCAAAGTCACAAATGACATCCTTTGTGACTGTGACAAAGGCAAACTATCCCTCCTCATCCTTCTTGATCCGTCTGCAGCCTTTGACACGGTTGACCGCACCATCCTTTTCCAACGCCTCTCCACTGTCATCCAGCTGGGTGGGACTGCACTCGCCTGGTTCCATTCTTATCTATCTAATCGTAGCCAGAGAATCACATGCAATGGCTTCTCTTCCTGCCCCCGCATTGTTACCTCTGGTGTCCCCCAAGGATCTATCCTTGGCCCCCTCCTAAATCTCATCTACATATTGCCCCTTGGTGACATCATCAGAAAACACAGCGTCAGTTTCCACATGTACGCTGATGAAACCCAGCTCTACCTCACCACCACTTCTCTCGACCCCTCCACGGTCTCTAAATTGTCAGTCTGCTTGTCCGACATCCAGTTCTGGATGAGCAAAAATTTTCTCCAGTTGAATATTGGGAAGACTGAAGCCATTGTTTTCGGTCCCCGTCACAAACTCCGTTTCCTAGTCACAGACTCCATCCCTCTGCCAAACTTCTGTCTGAGGCTGAATCAGACTGTTCGTAACCTTGGTGTCATATTTGACCCTGAAATGAGCTTTTGACCACATATCCGCAGCTTAACTAAGACCACCTACTTCTACCTCCGTAACATTGCCCGTCTCCGCCCTTGCCTCAGCTCATCTGCTGCTGAAGCCCTCATCCATGCCCTTGTTACCTCTAGACTTGACTTTTCCAACACACTCCTGGCTGGCCTCTCACATTCTACCTTACGTAAACTAGATGTGATCCTAAACTCGGCTGCCTACGTCCTAACTTGCACCAAGTCCCGCTCACCCATCACCTCTGTGCTCGCTGACCTACATTAGCTTCCGGTTAAGCAATGCCTCGATTTCAAAATCCTCATCCTTGCTTTCAAATCCCTCCATGGCCTCACCCCTCCCTATCTCTGTAATCTCCTCCAGCCCCACAACCCCCCGAGATGTCTGCCCTCTTCAGCATCCCTGATAATCGCTCAACCATTGGTGGCCACACTCGCTCCAGCGAGGGGTCATAACTGTGCTTGTGGCTGTCTGCCGATCAACCAATCACTGTCCTCCTTCAGCAGTAGGTTAGCGTGTCACTACAAGGTCAAGTGACTGACACCGAGCCAATCGTCTGAGGCAGATTCGGTTATCTGATCTGAGGTCGCCCTGCAGCAATGCAGTTGGATAAACCTGCTTGACTCCTTAATGAAACCATGAGATTTGGAGCTATCACTGGGGGGTCTCTCCTCCAGCATATAGAATCAGAAAATACTGCAGCACAGAGGGAGGCCATTCGGCCCATCGAGTCTGCACAGGCTGTTTCAAAGAGCAATCCAGTTAGTCCCATTCCCCCGCTCTTTCCCCATATCCCTGTTATTCTTTCTCCTTCAAGTATTTATCCAATTCCCTTTTGAAGGCTACTATTGAATCTGTATCCACCACCCTATCAGGCAATGCATTCGAAATCTTAACCACTCGTTGTGTAAAAACGTTTTTCCTCATGTCGCCTCTGGTTCTTTTGCTAATCACCTTAAATCTGTGGCCTCTGGTTATCGGCCTTTCAGCCATTGGAAACAGTCTCTCTTTACTTACTCTACCTAAACCCTTCTTGATTTAAAACACCTCTATCAAATCCCCTCTTGGCCTTTGCTGCTCCAGGGTGGATAACCCCAGCTTCTCCAGTCTATCCACGTACCTGTAATCCCTCATCCCTGGAACCATTCGAGGAAACTCTTCTGTAACCTCACTAAAGCCTTCATGTCCTTCCTAAAGTGTGGTGCCCAGAATTGGACAATATAAACACAAGTTGTTGTGATCCTTGCCCTTCTTTAAGACCCTCCTTAAAACCTATCTCTTTGACCAAGCTTTCAGTCACCTGTCCTAATGTGTGGCTTGTGTCAAATTTTGTCTGATAACGCTCCTGTGAAGTTGTTGTTCTTGCCAGCCAGCTTCCTAATGGCTAGAATTGTCCTTGATGGACAAGCAGCAGGAAATGCACCGGGGCTCTGTGCTAATAAATTCAGGAAACATACACCAACAAACTGCATTTACATAGCGCCGTTAACGTAGTACACTAGTTATCAGACAAAGTTTGGTGCCGACGATATTGGGGGATATTACGGCAGGTGCAGCTTGGTCAAAGAGCTAGGTTTTAAAGAGCGACTTAATGGACGAGAGAGAAGTAGAGAGATTTAGGGAGGGAATTCCAGAGCTTAGGGCCTAGGCAGCTGAAGGCACGCCCGCTAATGGTGGAGCGATAAAATTCAGGGATGTGCAAGTGACCAGAATTAGAGGAGCACAGAGATCTTGGGGGGGGGGGGGGGGGGGGGGGTGGCAGGGCTGGAGGAGATTACAGAGGTAGGGAGGGACGAGGCCATGGAGGGATTTTAATACAAGGATGGGAATTTTAAAATTGAGCTGTTACCGGACGGGAAGCCAATGTAGGTCAGCGAGCACAGG
Organism: Pristiophorus japonicus; assembly: GCF_044704955.1. Lineage (NCBI taxonomy): Eukaryota > Metazoa > Chordata > Chondrichthyes > Pristiophoridae > Pristiophorus > Pristiophorus japonicus. The sequence goes on from NC_091985.1 coordinate 146,487,390, forward strand.
GTTGATGGGTGAGCGGGACTTGGTGGAAGTTAGGACATGGGCAGCAGACCTTTCTATATCAGGGCTCGGTGTTGGCAGGGTATGAGCCAGTGTAGTCCCACCAGTATCGATATTCACACTTCGGAGGTTGTGGGGGGAGCCTTGGTTCACACTCATCTGCACAAAGATCTTTGGACTCACTGGGGGTAATTTTGTCCTTGGATGGTATTTTAAAATGCCCGCTATTGGCTCAAGCACCTATTAAACACCCCTTTCTATTTATTGCAACCGAAATGGGGAGAGGTGTTTAAAGGGACAGTCAAGCCAAGATTGCCAACACTTCAAAGTTAAAATGATCCTCAAAGAGTGGGGGGGGGAACCTCCCAGGGTGAGGGCAGGGGTGGGGAATAGCGACACAGGCTCCCTATATTGGACAGGCCACCTCTATTTACTTGGGTTGTTGAGTGGCTCGGTGTGGAGACTCTCGGGTATTGCAATGGGTCTCGCACACATCTGGCCCAGCGGGAAAGAAGGCCGTAAATGCAGAGTTAAAAGTCGCACAGTTCAGTCACCCTGCGGCTAAGGTTCTCTTGCGAGAGAAGAATGAGCAGCGGTAAGCACCCAATTGTGAGTGCGCAGTGAATAATGTGGCAGAGGCTCCGCTTTATAACAAATGTGTTCTTCTGCTGTGTTGGGAGGGGAAGTGCTGTCGAGGGAGAGAGAGAGAGAGAGAGAGAGAGAGAGACAGCTGCTTGCTTACTGCTTGTGATTTTTCCTTGCTGGCCTCCACACATCCCAGTGGAGAGACGTCATAGCTTAGGAATAGTTCAGAGTGTTTGCCTGTGACTGCTGCAGTAAGGCACCAGATCCTTTCTGCACTGAAGCTGGCTCTGCATGTTGGGGTGCTGGATAATCGGGATCTGCCGGGCGGAGATTGGGTGACCCCCGTCTGGAAGGAGCTGGGTCGGATGTCTCTGGCCTGACGCCCCAGGAATGTGAGCCCAGCGACGCATACCGATGAGCGTGAGTTTTTATTTAGAAACCTGAACACTTGTCGCTCCACGGCACCAGTTGTCAGTGCGGCTCTAATAACACTTGCCGAGAGTGACGATTGGCGAGTGGTCTGCTGGGCCGCTGTTGGCTGGGTGAGGGTGTTAGCGCGCACTGTACAAGAGCTCCTTGAGCCCTTCTTGCAGGAGGTGCTCGCCTTGCTCCTCGTCGCTGAAGTTGCCCCTGGTAGAAGCGATGGCCGAGTGCTACGATGCGGACCCCGATCTCCCCGAGTGTCACTGTGACGTTACCAGGCAGGTCTTTGCTCCTCTTCTATTTCAGTTGCTTTCTGCTGCCGCACGCTTGGCCATCTGACCCCCACAGGCGTTAGCACCACAAGGTTGCTCCAGCGTTGCATGCCCCAGGTCGTGTTTACTTGTTGTTGTTTCTTCAGCTTTTTTAAAAAAAAAAAAGAACAGGTTTAAAAATACCTGATTGCACATCCTGTTTATTTCCTGCGTAAATCCATGAGCCACACTTCTTCCTTCGTGAGAGCCACACAAAGGGGCAGCAGCCTCCCCATAAATCTGCACAGGCTCGGTTACAGTCTGTCACACAGAATTGCTGTCACTATTTAATGAGGAATCTCTCTGCGAGGTGCAGGGTGGTGGAATGTGTCCTGTCGTGGTCTGTGCTTGCAGAGCAGACCGTTTGCCTTTCTGCTCAGGATATCCCTCCTTTATAGACAGACTCCTTTCTACCGACACTATCTGAATGGGAAGTTTAGACCTACTTAGCTTGGGCAAGCATTTAAAATCGGGCTAAAGCACTGAATTAACAACTTAACCCCTTCCCATCTTTAGAAAGTAAGACTGCTTTGTATGAAACAACGGCCTAGATTTGGCCAGAGTGGAGCATCTCGTGGCGAGTGCCGTTAGTTTGTCCTGTACCCGCCAACTCAAAAATAACTTGCTCTGTACGTTGCTGGAAGCTGAAAATCAGGGCAACGGGGCATCTGGGATCTCGGGGAATGGCGGGACAAACAGTGTATCTCTTTAATCAATGAGATTTAAGGATTGAGAAATAAACAGAGGAAAAGCTAAGAAAGAGGGTAAATCAGGGTGGGTGAATTCAATGTCAATTCAGCTACAGAAAGAGAAATAAAGAAAGGGAAATAAAGATTGGATTAAAGGAGGGATAAAAAAGAAACAGAAAAGAAAATTAAGAAAAAAATGTAAACATTTAAAATTTGACATTTTTTAAATCTCCAACAACAATTCACAACCTGAAGAAATGAGACTGCACACTTTCTGGAAGAGAAATTGGCGGTCATTGACAATTATCAAATCGTTAATAGGCTACTTGCAATGTTAATTACTAGACTTAACTTCATGTGGTGAGTTTAATGGGCAGTTAATGTGCAAATGCTGCAACTTTGTGAAAATCACAGGCGGTTAAAGGCGAGATGTCGTTTTTGCAAAGCTAACGGCAGAGCGACACACATCGTCCAGCAACGTGTGGTGATTGACAGTTCACGGTGTATCTCTTAGCCACGCATTGCTGGACGATTTGTATGTTGATAGCAGCATGTGTCGTTCACACACTGTTATTTTTTTGGAAAACTCTGTGATAACATTTTGATGTAAGAGTTTTCGCGGAACAAGACGGGACTTTTCATTCATTTTAAGACAAACTCAACCAATGCAAAATCAAGACTTACAAATCTTAAATATCTCTTTTGACCTCTGCAGGTTCCTGATCCACAGCTGTGAACCCTTTAATAAAAGAAAGAAAGACTTGCATTCATATAGTGACTTTCACGACCTTAGGACATCATAAGCGCATTACAGCCAATTAACTACTTCTGAAGTGTAGTCACCATTGTACTGTCGGAAATGTGGCAGCTAATTTGTGCACAGCAAGGTCCCACAAACTGCAATGAGATAATGATAAGATATTCTGTTTTTGTGATGTTGAGTGAGGGATAAAAATTGGCCAAGACACCAGGGAGAACTCCACTGTTCTTCAAAATAGCGCCATGGGATCTTTTACGTCCACTTGAGAGAGCAGACGGGGCCTCAGTGTAACGTCTCATCCAGAAGACGACACCTTCGACAGTGCAGCACTCCCTCAGCACTACACTGGGGTGTCAGCCTAGATTTTTGTGCTCCAGTCTCTAGAGCGGAGCTTGAACCCACAATAAATGACAGACGTTGAAAGCAATGAGACAGCCGATGGAGCAACAAGTTAGCAAAGGATCTATAAATCTCACCGGAGTTACAAAGGTTTTGGCAAGAGACCAGCCTGGCATTCTCAAAATGCTGGTTTAGTTGTGAACTGAACAGTCCCTCCTTCTGCCATTCCATCCCCCAGCCCTGTTTGTCGCTGTGTTCTGGTTGGACAGTCTTATGCGGCTGCAGGTTACTGTTACTGCGCACGCCATCCCATTCATTTATATCCGCTTCCTCACCTCACCTCACTTTGTTGCAGTTTCCCTTTTGTGGCTTTTATTTCTATTCTGGTCAGCTCGCAGATTTAAAGACCAGTAACATTTTCGGCCAATGCAGGACCCTTCACTTTTTTAGGGGTCATAAATACAAGGTGGTCACTAATAAATGCAATCAGGAATTCAGGAGGAACTTCTTCACCCAGAGAGTGGTGAGAATGTGGAGCTCTCCAACCACAAGGAGTAGTTGAGGCGAATAGTATGGATGCATTTAAGGGGAAGCTGGATAAGCACATGAGGGCGAACGGAATAGAAGGGTATGCTGATAGGGTGTGAGGTAGGGTGGGATAGAGACTCGTGCGGAGCATAAACACCAGCATAGGCCTATTGGGCCGAATGGCCTGTTTCTATGTAAATACTATGTAAATACTATGCAATACTATGTAACGGACAGCAAGAGTATGACACTGTCTAAACAGCTCTGAAGCCCCGTTGAGGGTTATGAGTTACTTGAATTTGTTCATTAATTATGTTTTTTTAAATAATGCTGATCGCTACACATATCCGTTTGAAGCATTCACTGGTTTTCTTTTCTTTGTTGGAGCAGAGTTTGTTGACAAAGGTGCCATTGCCATTTGGTGGTGGTTTCGGTCAGATGCTAGGCAGCTTGCAGGAAGTCGCTGAATTGATCTACGATAGCTTGATTCTATTCTGGATAGTCTCGACCTTCCCCAGTTCAGATCTGCACAGACTTTGGTTGGCACTAAGAGGCGAGGGTGCTATCAACTGAGCAACGGCAGACACCAGTTTTGTTAAATATAGCTTGGGAATTTTCAAAGCATTGTGTGGTTTCAAATAATCTGGAGCTGGGTGGGGGGGGGGGGGGGGGGGCGGGGGAAAGTCATCGCTGAAGACAAATTTGCAGAGCAGCGGGTTCCACTCTGCTGGAGGTTGTATCTGGGACTTTTTGCAGCTTACATTCATGGATAATACTGAGGGATGATTTCATTTTCACAAGCTAACCTTTCATAAGGAAATTCAGCGCAAAGCATTGACGGTTGGTATTGTGGGAGTTCTTCAGTCTGATCGAGGCATTCCTCACAAGTACAGTGAGCTATAATTAATGCGTAAATAAAAGAATAGTATAAAGCCATCAGCACTGCAGCACAGGAAATGTTCCTTTCTCAGCCACTGCTTGAGTTGGCAACAGTTAAGCGATGAGTCATACATATGACTAACTTGTTAATTCTCTCTCTTGTGAATTAAGAAGCAACTTTAAAAAATATTTAATGTAGAATAATGTGACCTGAAGCTAGGACTGTCCGAATACAGCAGAGTTAGAATCATAGAATCTTACAGCACAGAACGAGGCCATTCAGCCCATCGTGCCTGTGCTGGCTCTTTGAAAGTCCCACTCTCCTGCTCTTTCCCCGTAGCCCTGCTCTTTTCTCCCCTTCACGTTGAAAGGTGTTTTGATGTAGCTTGCTCTGGGTGTGAATGGATCCTCACCCCAACCATCCCACATCATCATTACAGTCTTTGAGTTTTTTTGCGTAAAAAAAAAAGGTTAAACTGGGTGACCTTTTACCATTTAACGCGCTGTCAAATAAATGATTGGCCAGCTATAAAAAGTTGTAATATTTTCCCTATGTTGCATGTAGTTTATCCAAGAGTTCCATTTGAAGTGTTAGATTATCTGAGTCGACTAGTTTTGTTGCCACTTGCAATCTTGCAGTTTTTGTTACATACATGACTCTCTCCCCTCCCTGCTGTCCCTCCCTCCATCTACCCTTTGTCCCTCCCTCCCTCCCTTTGCCCGTCCCTCCCTCCATCTCTCCCTTTGTTTCCGCCCCCCCCCCCTCACTTCCCCACTCCATCTCTCCAGTGATTATGAACGCCATGACTTATTTCAGTTTGACAGTCTACAAAACCATCCCGCGGGGAAGGGCAATTTGTTGCCTCCAGGCCCCTTCGGACTGTTTTATTCTCTTCCACAATAATGTCTGCACCTTCCTGGGCAACTTGAAGTGCTTGTGTTGGCAACCAGCTCTCATCCATCACTGTAAGCAGCATACCTTTTACTTGGGGCCTTGCTGTGAGCCCCATGTGTTGTTTGACTTCCTCACTCGCAGTGACTCATTTGACTCGACCATGAACTTTTGTAGGCCATTCTAAAACTTGTACACTATATGCAAAGTATAGAAATTATCAGCAGCTCGCTCTGTGCAGTGCAGTGGAGAACAGTGAAGTGTCGAGCCAGTAATCGGGCAGTGGGGGTAATATATAAGCATGGATAGAGGATTAGTTAACTGACAGGAACCAGAGAGTCGGGATAAATGGGTCATTTTCAGGTTGGCAATCAGTAACTAGTGGGGTGCCGCAGGGATCAATGCTGGGGCCTAAACTATTTACAATCTATATTAATGACTTGGATGAAGGGACCGAGTGTAATGTAGCCAAATTTGCTGACAGTACAAAAATGGGTGGGAAAGCAAGTTGTGAGGAGGACACAAAGAATCTGTAAAGGGATATAGACAGGCTAAGTGAGTGGGTAAAAATTTGGCAGATGGAATATAATGTGGGAAAATGTGAGGTAGGAAGAATAGAAAAGCAAAATATTATTTAAATGGACAGAGTTTTGCGATACAGAAGGATCTGGGTGTCCTCGTACATGAAACACAAAAAGTTAGCATGTCTTTAATGTAAGGGGTTGAAGTATAAAAGTAAGGAAGTCTTGCTACAACTGTACAGGATATTGGTGACATCTGGAGTACTGCGTATAGTTTATACTTACATTGGAGACAGTTCAGAGAAGATTCATGAGTTTGATTTCTGAGAAGAAGGGGTTGTCTTATGAGGGAAGGTTGAGCAGGTTGGGCCTATACTCATTGGGGTTTAGAAGAATGAGAGGTGATCTTATTCGTTATAATCTACCAAAATTCTCTAGACTCTGGGGAGGTACCAGCGGATTGGAAAGCAGCTAATGTGACGCCTCTGTTTAAAAAAGGGGGCAGACAAAAGGCAGGTAACTATAGGCCGGTTAGTTTAACATCTGTAGTGGGGAAAATGCTTGAAGCTGTCATTAAGGAAGAAATAGCGGGACATCTAGATAGGAATAGTGCAATGGATTCTTGAAGGGGAAATCATGTTTAACTAATTTATTGGAATTCTTTGAGGATATAACGAGCATAGTGGATAGAGGTGTACCGATGGATGTGGTGTATTTAGATTTCCAAAAGGCATTCGATAAGGTGCCACACAAAAGGTTACTGCAGAAGATAAAGGTACGCAGAGTCAGAGGAAATGTATTAGCATGGATAGAGAATTGGCTGGTGAACAGAAAGCAGAGAGTCGGGATAAATGGGTCCTTTTCGGGTTGGAAATCGGTGGTTAGTGGTATGCCACAGGGATCGGTGCTGGGACCACAACTGTTTACAATATACATAGATGACCTGGAAGAGGGGACAGAGTGTAGTGTAACAAAATTTGCAGATGACACAAAGATTAGTGGGAAAGCGGGTTATGTAGAGGACACAGAGAGGCTGCAAAGAGATTTAGATAGGTTAAGCGAATGGGCTAAGGTTTGGCAGATGGAATACAATGTCGGAAAATGTGAGGTCATCCACCTTGGAAAAAAAAGCAGTAAAAGGGAATATTATTTGAATGGGGAGAAATTACAACATGCTGCGGTGCAGAGGGACCTGGGGGTCCTTGTGCATGAATCCCAAAAAGTTAGTTTGCAGGTGCAGCAGGTAATCAGGAAGGTGAATGGAATGTTGGCCTTCATTGCGAGAGGGATGGAGTACAAAAGCAGGGAGGTCCTGCTGCAACTTTACAGGGTATTGGTGAGGCCGCACCTGGAGTACTGCATGCAGTTTTGGTCACCTTACTTAAAGAAGGATATACTAGCTTTGGAGGGGGTACAGAGACGATTCACTAGGGTGATTCCGGAGATGAGGGGGTTACCTTATGATGATAGATTGAGTAGACTGGGTCTTTACTCGTTGGAGTTCAGAAGGATGAGGGGTGATCTTATAGAAACATTTAAAATAATGAAAGGGATAGACAAGATAGAGGCAGAGAGGTTGTTTCCACTGGTCGGGGAGACTAGAACTAGGGGGCACAGCCTCAAAATACGGGTGAGCCAATTTAAAACCGAGTTGAGAAGAAATTTCTTCTCCCAGAGGGTTGTGAATCTGTGGAATTCTCTGCCCAAGGAAGCAGTTGAGGCTGGCTCATTGAATGTATTCAAATCACAGATAGATAGATTTTTAACCAATAAGGGAATTAAGGGTTACGGGGAGTGGGCGGGTAAGTGGAGCTGAGTCCACGGCCAGATCAGCCATGATCTTGTTGAATGGCGGAGCAGGCTCGAGGGGCTAGATGGCCTACTCCTGTTCCTAATTCTTATGTTATGTTCTTATGTAACATAAAAGATTCTGAGGGGGCTTGACAGGGTAGCTGCTGAGAGGAAGTTTCTCCTCATGGTGGAATCTAGAACTAGGGGGCATAGTTTCAGAATAAGGGATCGCCTATTTAAGAGGATGAGGAAGAATTTCTTCTCTGTGAGGGTCATGAGTCTTTGGAATTCTCTGCCCCAGAGAGCTGTGGAAGATGAGTCATTGAATATATTCAAGGCTGAGATAGACAGATTCTTGAGCGATAAGGAAGTAAAGGGTTATGGGGAGTGGGCAGGATAGTGGAGTTGTGGCCAAGATCCAATCAACCATGATTTTATTGAATGGCGGCGCAGGCTCAAGGAACCAAATGACCTTCTCCTGCTCCTATTTTTTATGTTCTTAATTTATGTTCTCAACCTTCTTCCCCTCTTACGTAGTGAAATGAAACCATGAGTGTGAGCAGACATTTTGAGCACAGAGTGCATCACAGCCAAGCCTGATCTTGCCCTCAGCTAACTTCACGTACATGCACTTTCCGGCTAGGATGTGGTACAGGTATTTTTTTCTTCCAGTTCCAGTTGTGGGGCAGTGAGGTCAATTGTAGCTGCCTCTGCTTCCCTACTTAATGCAGCGATTCCCATATGCAGTGTTTTGTGTCGGCAATGGTTCGCAATGGCAGCATTTTGTGATGCAACGGTTCCCAGTGACGCGTTTCCCGATGCAGTCTTCAGTAATGCAGTGTATTGTGGTGCAGTCTTCAGTGACGCAGTGTGTTGTGACGCCGTGTGTTGTGACGCCGTGTGTTGTGACGCCGTGTGTTGTGACGCCGTGTGTTGTGACGCCGTGTGTTGTCGACGTATTTACTGAGGCGTACAAAAGCATGGGCCTTAGGCTAAACATCTGTAAGACAGAGGTCCTCCACCAGCCTGTCCTCGCCGCACAGCACTGCCCCCCAGTCATCAAGATCCACGGCGCGGCCCCGGACACCGTGGATCACTTCCCATATCTCGGGACCCTCTTATCAACAAGGCATCGACGACGAGATCCAACACCGCCTCCAGTGCGCTACTGCAGCCTTCGGCCGCCTGAGGAAAAGAGTGTTTGAAGACCAGGCCCTCAAAACTGCCATCATGCTCATGGTCTACAGGGCTGTAGTAATACCCGCCCTCCTGTATGGCTCAGAGACATGGACCATGTACAGTAGACACCTCAAGTTGCTGGAAAAATATCACCAACGATGTCGCCGCAAGATCCTACAAAAACCCCTGGGAGGACAGACGCACCAACATCAGTGCCCTCGTCCAGGCTAACATCCCCAGCATTGAAGCACTGACCACACTCTGCTGGACAGGCCACATAGTTCGCATGCCAGACACGAGACTCCCAAAGCAAGGGCTCTACTCGGAGTTCCTTCACGGCAAACGAGCCAAAGGTCGGCAGCGGAAACATTACAAGGACACCCTCAAAAGCCTCCCTGATAAAATGCAACATCCCCACTGACACCTGGGAGTCTCTGGCCAAAGACTGCCCTAAGTGGAGGAAGTGTATCCGGGAGGGCGCTGAGCGCCTCTAGTCTCATCACCGAGAGCATGCAGAAACCAAGCGCAGGCAGCGGAAAGAGCGTGCGGCAAACCTGTCCAACCCACCCCTTCCCTCAAAACTATCTGTCCCACCTGTGACAGAGTCTGTGGCTCTCGTATTGGACTGTTCAGCCACCAAAGAACTCACTTCAGGAGTGGAACATGTCTTCCTCGATTCCGAGGGACTGTTTATGATGATGATGTGATGCAGTGTGTTGTGATGCAATCTTCAGTGATGCAATGTGTTGTGATGCAATCTTCAGTGATGCAATGTGTTGTGATGCCATTGTATGTGTATGTAAGTATGTAATACTTGCCACCAGAGGGCGCGACTGTTGGAGTTCTAATGGTCACCTGCACACACGTGCAGGGCCAGTATAAAAAGTTGGCTGCCATGTTGTTTAGGCCCTCTAGAGTTGTAATAAAGAAGACTGAGGTCACATTAAATTTAGCTCACAGTACTCAGCCTCGTGGAGTTCTTGTATACTTAACAATTGGCGACGAGGATCGGATGCGAACCTTCACGCAACCATGGCTGCTGTTGGAATATTAGAGAGATTCATAGAGGGTGATGATTGGGAAGCCTTCGTCGAGCATCTCGACCAGTACTTCATGGCCAATGAGCTGGAAGGAGATATTAACGCGGTCAAGCGCAGGGCGGTTCTCCTCACCGTCTGTGGGCCTAAAATATACGGCCTCATCAAGAATCTGCTCGCTCCGACAAAACCAACGGAGAAGGAAAATACAGAGTTGTGCACATTGGTTCAGGACCACCTCAAGCTGAAGGAGAGTATCTTCATGGCCAGAAATCGTTTTTACACGCATCATCGCTCCGGGGCCAGGACGTGGCGGATTATGTCGCCGACCTGAGATGCCTCGCGGAACATTGCGATTTTGGAGCTGCGTTGGGGCAAATGCTATGGGACTTTGTCGTGCTGGGTATCACCCACAAGATCATTCTTCGAAAGCTGCTGCCTGCCGAAACCCTAGACCTGAGCAGGGCCATCGCGATCGCCCAGGCATGCATGGCCACAGACGATAACACCAAACAGATATCTTCTCAACATCGAAGCTCACCGGCAAGTACTGTGCATAAAATTACGTCGCTAGCAGGCCGAACTGCATATGGCAGGACCTATACGTCTGCGGCTGCAAGGCCTGTGATGACTCAGAGTCCATCATCGGAGGTGAATGTGAATCCATTAGCACTGTATCGGGCCCATCAATGTCGATTCAAGCACTACGTGTGCAAAGGCTGCGCAATAATGGGGCACCTCCAGCGAATGTGCAAACGTGCTGCGACACACCACGTGGCAGAGGATGATCGATCCGGCGTGGATCACTCAGCACAGGCAACTCAACCCGAGGAAGAAGTGTATGGGGTACGTAACTTCACCACCAAGAGCCCTCCTATAATGCTGAATTAAATGGAGTTCCAGTATCCATGGAGTTGGACACGGGTGCGAGTCAGTCAATAATAAGCCAGAAGGCTTTCGAGAAACTGTGAGACAATAAAGCACAAAGGCCCAAACTGAGCCCGATTAATGCAAAGCTGCGTACCTACACCAAAGAGCTCATACCAGTCATTGGAAGTACGGCAGTGAAGGTATCGTATGATGGAGCTGTGCATGACTATCATTGTGGATTGTTCCAGGCAATGGCCCAACGTTTTTCGGCAGAAGCTGGCTAGAAAAGATTCGATGGAATTGAAACGATATCAAAGCACTATCTTTAGTGGATGACGACTCGTGTGCTCAAGTGCTGAGCAAGTTTCCCTCGCTATTCGAACCAGGCATCAGCAACTTCACAGGTGCCAAGGTACAGATCCATCTAGGCCCCAATGCATGGCCCGCCCATCACAAGGCTCGGGCAGTTCCATATACGATGAGGGAGAAAGTCGAGATCGAGCTGAACAGACTCCAACACGAAGGAATTGTATCGCCAGTCGAGTTCAACGAGTGGGCCAGTCCAATTGTTCCAGTGTTGAAAAGCGATGGCACGGTCAGAATCTGTGGAAACTTCAAGGTAACAATTAACCGAGTCTCACTACAGGACCAGTACCCGCTGCCCAAGGTGGATGACCTGTTCGCAACGTTAGCAGGGGGGAAGTCATTCACCAAGTTGGAACTAACCTCCACCTACATGACACAGGAGTTGGCTGAATCTTGGAAAAGACTGATGTGCATCAACACACACAAAGGGCTGTTTATATACCACAGCTGCCCTTTCGGGATTCGCTTGGACTGCAGCCATTTTCCAGAGAAACATGGAGAGTTTGCTGAAATCTGTTCCGCGCACCATTGTGCTTCAAGACAACATCCTCATCACCGGTTGTGACACCATCGAACACCTACACAACCTGGAAGAGGTTCTAAGTCGCTGAGACAGAGTGGGACTCAGGCTGAAATGCTCCAAGTGTGTTTTCCTGGCGCCAGAAGCTGAATTTTTGGGGAGAAAGATTGCAACAGACAGCATCAGACCCACGGACTCAAAGACAGAGGCCATCAAGAATGCACCCAGACCACAGAATGTAACGGAGCTGCATTCGTTCCTGGGACTCTTCAACTATTTTGGTAACTTTGTACCCGGGTTGACACATTGTTAGAGCCTTTGCACATGTTGCTACGTAAGGGTGACAACTGGGTTTGGGGCAAATCTCAAGACACAGCCTTTGAGAAGGCCAGCAACCTGCTATGTTCAAATAAGTTACTTGTACATTATGACCCATGTAAACGTTTAGTGCTAGCTTGTGATGCCTCATCGTACGGGGTCGGCTGTGTGTTACAGCAAGCCAATGTATCAGGCAACCTCCAACCAATTGCATACGCGTCTAGAAGTCTGTCTAAAGCTGAGAGAACCTACAGTATGGTCGAGAAAGAGGCGTTAGCATGTGTATAGGGGGTTAAGAAAATGCACCAATATCTATTTGGACTTCTGTTTGAGCTTGAATCTGACCGCTTGACAAGCCACTCATTTTGCTGTTTTCTGAGAGCAAAGGTATAAACACCAATGCTTCGTCCCGCATCCAAAGATGGACACTAACATTATCCGCCTATGATTATGTTATCCACCACAGACCGGGCACTGAAAACTGTGCCGATGCTCTCAGCCGGCTACCATTACCCACCACTGGGGTTGAAATGGCGCAGCCTGCAGACTTGCTACTGGTCATGGATGCTTTTGAGAGCGAGGGGTCACCCATCACAGCTCGCCAGATCAGGACCTGTACCAGCCAGGATCCTGTGCTATCACTTGTAAAGAGTTGCGTCCTAAATGGGAACTGGTCGGCCGTACCCAGGGCAAGATGAAATTAAGCCATTTCACCGACTCAAAGATGAAATGTCCATCCAGTCGGATTGTCTCTTATGGGGTAATCGCGTGGTTTTGCCAAAAAAAGGCAGGGAAACGTTTATACGCGACCTACATAGTACCCACCCAGGCATTGTCATGATGAAGGCAGTTGCCAGGTCACATGTTTGGTGGCCCGGCATTGACTCGGACTTGGAGTCATGCAACTGAGCAATGCACCAAGGAAGCTTCACTGAGTCTGTGGTCATGGCCCTCCAAACCGTGGTCCAGGATCCACGTAGATTTTGCTGGCCCCTTTCTAGGAAAGATGTTTTTAGTAGTAGTGGACGCTTACTCCAAATGGATTGAATGTGTAATCATGTCATCCAGCACGTCCACAGCTACCATTGAAAGCCTCCGGGCCATGTTCGCCACCCATGGCTTGCCTGACGTCCTTGTCAGCGACAATGGACCGTGTTTCACCAGCTCGGAATTCAACGAGTTTATGACCCGCAATGGCATCAAGCATGTCAGGTCTGCTCCGTTTAAGCCCGTGTCTAACGGTCAAGCGGAGCGAGCAGTCCAAACAATCAAGCAGAGCATGAAATGCGTGATGGACGGCTCCCTGCAGACCCACTTGTCTCGCATTCTGCTCAGTTACCAGACGCAATCCCACTCGCTCACTGGGGTTCCCACGGCAGAATTGTTAATGAAGAGAGCCCTCAAAACCAGGCTTTCCCGAGTCCACCCGGATCTTAATGATCATGTGGAAACCCGACGATACCAGCAGGACATGTACCACGATCGCGCGGCTGTTTCACGTAACATTGATGTTAACGACCCTGTGTTTGTCCTGAATTACGGTCATGGTCCCTAGTGGGTTGCTGGCACTGTTTTGGCCAAGGAAGGGAATAGGGTGTTTATAATCAAACTGTTAAATGGCCAAACATGCAGAAAGCATTTAGATCAGACCAAATTGCGATTTACTGACAACCATGAACGACTTGAAGAGGACATCACCATCGACGATCCATCAACATACACCCAACCAGCAATCGACCGCGCTGTCAATCACGAGGATGAACCCACCGTTCCTGACAGTCCGGTCAGACCAGCCGTGGTGTAGTGCAGCAATGGTCCGGCCAACTCACACACGCCAGGGTTTGAACTTAGACGATCAACCAGGGAGCAAAGGGCTCCAGATAGCCTTAACTTGTAAATAACTTGTACCAAAGACTTTGGGGCGGGGGGGTGGGGGGGGAGTGATGTTATATATGTAACTATGTAATACTTGCCACCAGAGCACGCGACTGTTGGAGTCCTAATGGTCACCTGCACACACGTGCAGGGCCAGTATAAAAGGTTGGCTGCCATGTTGTTTAGGCACTCTGGAGTTGTAATAAAGAAGACTAAGGTCACACTAAGTTTAGCTCACTGTACTCAGCCTCAAGGATTCTTGTATATTTAACAGCCATGTATTGTGATGCAGTGTGTTGTGTTGTGATGCAGTGTGTTGTGATGCAGTGTGTTGTGAAGTTGGAATCAATTATTAAAGATGAAATAGCAGCGCATTTGGAAAGCAGTGACAGGATCGGTCCAAGTCAGCATGGATTTATGAAGGGGAAATCATGCTTGACAAATCTTCTGGAATTTTTTGAGGATGTAACTAGTAGAGTGGACAAGGGAGAACCAGTGGATGTGGTGTATTTAGACTTTCAAAAGGCTTTTGACAAGGTCCCACACAAGAGAATGGTGTGCAAAATTAAAGCACATGATATTGGGGGTAATGTATTGTTGTGGATAGAGAACCGGTTGGCAGACAGGAAGCAGAGAGTAGGGATAAATGGGTCCTTTTCAAAATGGCAGGCAGTGACTAGTGGGGTACCGCAGAGCTCAGTGCTGGGACTCCAGCTCTTTACAATATACATCAATGATTTAGATGAGGGAATTGAATGTAATATCTCCAAGTTTGCAGATGACACTAAGCTTGGTGGCGCTGTGAGGAGGATGCTAAGAGGCTGCAGGGTGACTTGGACAGGTTAGGTGAGTGGGCAAATACATGGCAGATGCAGTATAATGTGGATAAATATGAGATTATCCACTTTGGTGGCAAAAACATGAAGGCAGAATATTATCTGAATGGCGGCAGATTAGGAAAAGGGGAGGTGCAACGAGACCTGGGTGTCATGGTACATCAGTCATTGAAAGTTGGTATGCAGGTACAGCAGGCGGTGAAGAAGGCAAATGGTATGTTGGTCTTCATAGCTAGGGGATTTCAGTATAGGAGCAGGGAGGTCTTAATGCAGTTGTACAGGGCCTTAGTGAGGCCTCACCTGGAATATTGTGTTCAGTTTTGGTCTCCTAATCTGAGGAAGGACATTCTTGCTATTAAGGGAGTGCAGCAAAGGTTCACCAGACTGATTCCCGGGATGGCAGGACCGACATATGAGGAGAGACTGGATCGACTGGGCCTGTATTCACTGGAATTTAGAAGAATGAGAGGGGATCTCAGTGACATATAAAATTCTGATGACTAGACAGGTTAGATGCAGGAAGAATGTTCCCGATGTTGGGGAAGTCCAGAACCAGAGGTCACAGTCTAAGGATAAGGGGTAAGCCATTTAGGACCAAGATGAGGAGAAACTTCTTCACTCAGAGAGTTGTTAACCTGTGGAATTCTCTACCACAGAGAGTTGTTGAGGCCAGTTCATTATTCAAGAGGGAGTTAGATATGGCCCTGACTGCCAAAGGAATCAAAAAGTATGGAGAGAAAGCAGGAAAGGGGTACTGAGGTGAATGATCAGCCATGATCTTATTGAATGGTGGTGCAGGCTCGAAGGGCTGAATGGCCTACTCCTGCACCTATTTTCTATGTTTCGATGTTTCTATGTTTCTATGCAGTGTATTGTGATGCAGGCTTCAGTGACGCAGTGTGTTGTGACGCAGTGTGTTGTGACGCAGTGTGTTGTGACGCAGTGTGTTGTGACGCCGTGAGTTGTGACGCCGTGAGTTGTGACGCAGTGTGTTGTGACGCCGTGAGTTGTGACGCCGTGTGTTGTGACGCCGTGAGTTGTGACGCACGCCATGCGTTGTGACGCCGTGAGTTGTGACGCCGTGAGTTGTGACGCAGTGCGTTGTGACGCCGTGTGTTGTGACGCCGTGAGTTGTGATGCAGTGCGTTGTGACGCCGTGTGTTGTGACGGCGTGAGTTGTGACGCACGCAGTGCGTTGTGACGCCGTGTGTTGTGACACCGTGTGTTGTGATGCAGTGCGTTGTGACGCAGTCTTCAGCGATGCTGTGGTTCACAATGCAGTGGTTCCCCACGCAGCTTTGTTTCACTCCCTTGTGCCAATTTGAAGCCATTTTAGGGATGAATTTTCTCAATGCCCTTTGGGTGGAGCCTCACCCACCTGGTGCGCCCTCCATAATTCTCTGTCCATTTACTTTAATGGGGAGAAGATGCTGCCATTTCCCAGGCATGTGCCCCCAGTGCGGGAGCCTCTGCACTTTTAGAAACCTTACCCTTTAAACAACAGGAACATGTCCAATGCCAAGATGGCCCATCCAACATGGCTTCATTTAATGAGACAATCATTCAACCGGTCAGAATAGACTCAAGTTGGGTACTGCCGCCTGTTTGAAACTTGTTCGTGGAACATAGGAACAGGAGTAGGCCATTCAGCATATTGAACCTGTTCCGTCATTCAATCAAATCTGTACCTCAACTCCATTTACCCGCCTTGGTTTCATATCCCTTAATACGCTTACCCAACAAAAATCTCTCCAGTCTTGAAAGCTCCAATCGTTCCTCAGCATCCATTGCCTTTTGGGAGGGAGAATTCTCGATTTCCACTACTCTTTGTGTGAAAAAGTGTTTCCTGATTTCACTCCAGAATGGGTTAGCTCTAATATTAAGATTGTTCTAGATTTCCCCACCAAAGGAAATCATTTCTCTCTATCTAGCCTATCGAATCCTTTAATCATTTTAAACACATCGATTAGATCCCCCTTTAATCTTCTAAACCCAAGGAAATGTAAGCTGAGTCTCTGCAATGCTCCTCATAATTTAACCATCTAAGCGCTGGTATCATTCTGGTGACTGTGCTGTACACCCTCCCAAGGCCAATAGATCCTTCCTGAGGGCCTGTGCCCAGAACTGAACGCAGTTTGATTGAGCCGAGTATTTCTCACATTCTCTTCCATTTCAGAGTGAAGAAGCTGAAGGAGACACTGGTTGCAGTGCAGCAGCTGGACAAAAATATGAGCAGCTTGCGATCGTGGCTTGCCCAGATTGAAACCGAGCTATCGAGACCGATTGTCTACGATGCCTGTGATTGTCATGAAATACAACAGAAGCTCACAGAGCAACAGGTAAACAAACATCCCATCACCCTCTGCTCTGCGGAATACCCGACTGAGGACTATCAGCAGAGCTGGGGGAATCAGCCATGGCTCAGTGGGTGGCACTCCCACCTCTCATTTAGAAGGTTATGGGTTCAAGCCCCACTTCAGAGACTTGAGCACAAAATATAGGTTAAGGGAGTGCTGCACTGTCAGAGGTGCTGTCTTTCGGATGTGACGTTAAACCGACGTCCCATCTGTTTGTTCTCTCTCAGGTGGATGTAAAATATCTTGGCACTATTCAAAGAAGAGCAGGAGAGTTCAACCCAGTGTCCTGGCCAGTATTTACCCCTCAAGCAACCTTAAACAGATTATCTGGTCATTATCACAGTGTTGTTTGTGGGAGCTTGCTGTGCACAATTTGGCTGCCACGTTTCCCACATTACAACAGTGACCACACTCCAAAAGTACTTCATTGGCTGTAAAGTGCTTTGGGATGTCCGGAGCTATTCTTTCTTTTTCTCTTTCCTTCTCTCTTTCTTTCACTCTTTCTCTTTTTTCCCCTCTGTTTCTTTCTCTCTGTCTTTCTTTTTCGCGTTCTCGTTCTCTTTCTATGTAATTCTCTTTCTCTATCTCTTTTTCTCATTCTCTCATTCTCTCATTCTCTTTTTCTATCTCTCGTTCTTTCTCTCTTTTTCTTTTTCTCTTTCTGTAAAGGCAGGAGAATGAGAATGCAGAACGGCCCGGCCTGCTCTCGCCCATTCCCCGAGGGGCGGAGGCAGTGTTGGATGTCCAGCCTCTCGGATCAGCAATGATCGTATTGAGTGGTGGAGCAGGCTCGAGGGGCCGGATGGCCTACACTTGCTCCTATTTCTTATATTCTTGGAGATCGAAGGGCCACAAAGCGACTTGTAAAGTCTAAAATTCATCCTGAACGGCTTTCCGCCTGTGCTAAACTTTAAACACCGCATCTTTGTGCTTGCAGGAGTTGCAGCGGGACATTGAGAAGCACAGTACAGGTGTGGCTTCTGTACTCAACCTTTGCGAAGTACTGCTCCACGACTGCGATGCCTGTGCTACTGAGACAGAGTGCGACTCAATCCAGCAGGCCACGCGCAATCTGGACCGCAGGTGGAGGAACATCTGCGCCATGTCCATGGAGCGGAGGCTCAAGTAAGTGCTCGTGTTTCATGCCGGTGGGATGTGCTGCGAAGTGAATAGGATTTTAAAGTTGGACAAGAAAACTTCAGAAGAACGGCTTTGGGGAAATGATTCATTCCAAGGGACGGCAATCGGACCATGTAACATGTGCAGACGACTCTGAGCTGAGCATCCCACCCCATATCCTCTCCATAACCAAGACCACCTGCTTCCACCTCCATAATATCGCCTGCCTCCACCCCTGCCTCAGCCCATCTGCTGCTGAAACCCTCGTCCATGTCTTTGTTGCCTCCAGACTCGACTATTCCAACCCACTCCTGGCCGGCCTCCCATCCTCCACTGCCTCCATAAACTTGTGCTCATCCAAAATTCTGCTGCTCGTATCCCAGCTCGCAACACGTCCCTTCGGCCCATCAGCCCTGTGCTCGCTGACCGACATTGGCTGCTGGTCCAGGAACACCTCACCCAATTCTCACCCTCCGTGGCCTCGTCCATCTCTTATCTCTGTAACCTCCTCCAGCCCTACAATCCTCCGCGATCTCTGCGCTCCTCCAATTCTGGCCTCTTACGCATCCCTCATTTCCTTCACCCTACCATTAGCGGCCATGCCTTCAGCCATCTCGGCCCTACGCTCTGGAATTCTCTCCCTAAACGTCTCCGCCTCTCCTCCATTAAGGCCCTCCTTAAAACCTAGCTTTTTGACCAAGCGTTTGGTCATGTCTCAATATCGCCTTCTCTGGCTCGGCATTCATTTTGGTTTGATAACGCTCCTGTGATGCGCTTTGGGATGTTCTACTACATTAATGGCACCTTATAAATGCAGATTCAAGCGGAGTCAGTGATAAGTTGAACGATCTTGACGTCGGGGCCCCAAACCGAACCTTTGCAGGCGTTCCCCGCAAGGCAGAAGTCACCCCCCCCCACTCCCCGAGTCATTTGGGTTGGACAATACCAGACGCTGAAGGTTTTAACTTGGGGTTTCTTGCAATAACTTTACGTTTTTAATTTTTATAAGCAAACGGTTTTGGTCAACCACTGCTACCCAACTACTGCCCATAGTGTGTCCAGAGGGGATTATAGTGGAGTATTGATGTATTGAATGTACCAAAGTTTTGGTCTGGTTCCTACAATAAAATTACAATTAAAATGTAATATCCAGCAAATACTTGTATTTAGCGTAGTAAACATCTGAAGATGCTTCCCAGAGCCAAGAAAGGACATTGCGTGGTAGTAAGGGTAGGTGACTGAAGGCCTGTCCGAAAAAATAGGCCTTGAGACAGCAAGGACTGTGGGGCAGCTTTCTGGAGTGTGAGGACAAGGTGGACAAAGGCTGTGCCACCAAGGGTGTGGGGGAGGCAAAGAGTCGGTGATGGGAGGATATACACTGCACAAAGGACTGGGGAAGCTTGCCGAGTAAATCCCTGATTTAGTGAAGTCATTCTGTGGTCCCACTCAGCTGCCCCTAGCCCGGTCCCATTCTCCTGAACTGTCGTGACTGTTACCGCAAGGTCCCCTACTGTGCTAAGAACTGGCTCAATTAACCTGCTATAAATTCTCGAATGGCCTGCTGTGTTACTCTCCAGGGGCAGGTCTGTAACTCGACTCTCTCAACTCGCAATCATCTCTACCTGTGCATGGGGACTTTATGCACAGGATGAGGCCGAGTGAGAATAGAAGGCCAGAGTAATCGGAGCAGAGGGGGAAGAGAGTCTCGCTCAGGTTTGAGTTACCTGCCTTTTAAAGCGGCCTGGCAGTTGTATTAGACCGCTTTCAGTGGTTCAGGAAGAAGGCCCACCGCTATCTGCTTGGGATCGGCAATAAATGCTGCCCATGCCAGCTACGCCCACATCCCGATAATGATATGTGTTTTAAAATGCAGCTATGGGATTTGGGCCTCAAAGGAAACTCGATGTGTACAGCACTGAAAGTCTGGCCTTCAGGGTATGCGCTGTCTTGTTGGACTGCTAATTGGAGAAATGAAACAGCTGGTTTAAATTTCCCAGTGATGGGATTGTGTTTTGGGCTGAAGCCACGAAGTGCTCCACATTTTATCTTTGCTCCAGGCTTTCAGTTTCCGGGAGTCTCAGCTCACTGAACGGCCTCCAATATTGTTTAGAATTTACAGCATGGAAACAGGCCATTCGGTCCGACAGGTCTGTGCTGGTGTTTATGCTCCACTTCAGCCTCCTCCCACCCTGCTTCCTCTCACCCTCGTCAACAAATCCACAATTTCATTGGGTCTTCATTTCGCCCCCACCCCTCCTTTTTTTAGGATTGAAGAGACCTGGAGGTTGTGGCAGAAATTCCTGGATGATTACTCTGGTTTTGAAGACTGGCTCGAAACCTCCGAACGAACAGCAGCGATACCCAATTCCTCGGAGGTCCTCTACACTGTCGCCAAAGAGGAGCTGAAGAAATTCGAGGTGCTGTAATGAAAAGCAGAGCAGTTGATGCTGTATATTAATGACTTGGATGAAGAGACCGAGTGTAATGTAGCCAAGTTTGCTGATCATATAAAGATGGGCGGGAAAGCAAATTGTGAGGAGGACACAAAACATCTGCAAAGGGTTATAGACAGGCTAAGTGAGTGGGCAAAAATTTGGCAGATGGAGTTTAATGTGGGAAAATGTGAGGTTATCCACTTTGGCAGAAAAAATAGAAAAGCAAATTATAATTTAAATGGAGAAAAATTGTAAAGTGCTGCAGTATAGAGAGACCTGGGGGTCCTTGTGCATGAAACACAAAAAGTTAGTATGCAGGTACAGCAGTAATCAGGAAGGCAAATGGCATGTTGGCCTTTATTGCAAGGGGGATAGAGTATAAAAGCAGAGAAGTCCTGCTACAACTGTACAGGGTATTGGTGAGGCCACACCTAGAGTACTGTGTACAGTTTTGGTCTCCATATTTAAGGAAGGATACACTTGCATTGGAGGCTGTTCAGAGAAGGTTCACTAGGTTGATTCCGGAGATGAGGGGGTTGACTTATGAAGATCGGTTGAGTAGGTTGAGCCCATACACATTGGAGTTCAGAGAATGAGGGGGATCTTATTGAAACATATAAGATAATGAGAGGCCTCGACAAGGTGGATGCAGAGAGGATATTTCCACTCATAGGGGAAACTAAAACTAGGGGACATAGTCTCAGAATAAGGGGCTGCCCATTTAAAACTGAGACGAGGAGAAATTTCTTCTCTGAGGATTGTAAATCTGTGGAATTCTCTAGCCTAAAGAGCTGTGGAGGTTGGGTCATTGAATATGTTTGAGGTGGAGCTAGACAGATTTTTGAGCGATAAGGGAGTAAAGGGTTATGGGGAGCGGACAGTGAAGTGGAGCTGTGTCCATGATCAGATCAGCCATGATCTTATTAAAGCAGGCTTGAGGGGCCAAATGGCCTACTCCTGCTCCTATTATGTTCTTATGTACAGCCTGTAATTAATTTGCTTCATGGGTTCTTAGCTTAAGAATTCATAGCAACACATTAAGAACTAGCAAAAGGTTTAACAATCACATGACACATTACCAGTTCATACACCAGGCTCGCAACCGCCTGTCTCATCGTGGATCCCCCGAACCCAACTGGCTGGGGTTTTATTGAGTCTGGTGAACATCACGTGACTGGCTAAGCCACTCCCAACTCAACAGCTCTACAACTATTTTAAATAGAACTTAAAGCCGAGTGTCCGCTTATTAAAGGGACACTAGAACCCACACATTAACAAATAAAACGTTATAGTGAATTTAAACTAATCAAATTAAAATTTGTTTTCCGGGGGTGATGATGCACGCCAGTCCCTCTGGTACCCACCTCTCGCGGACGGCCGCGAGCGTGCCGGTGGACATAGCTCTACAAATCTGTGAGCATACTCACAGGAGCATACATTACACAGCCTCAACAACACAGCGACTTAAAGTGGCCACTGATTTGTGCATTTCCTGCCGAGCACATGTTCATTGTTTGTACAGAACAGCCGTGCATAGTTCCTGGCAGTGCTGCTGGTTATTAATAGGAATTAAGGAGGGCCTCTCAGGAGGGTTCGCTTAAGATGGAATTGATTGAATTTACACCTACAACACATGAAATATATTGCATCTGTGCGCACTTTCTGTTGACTTTTTTTTAAAAAGAAATTGCAATGCCCACATTTATAATGGGAACTGCCTATGTAAACGTGCCATGCTGTAGTTACACTCTCCTGCCAATGGAGGTGCTGCAGCGCCACCTTTCTGGCAGGAGTGGGTAACTACAGTGTGACAGGTTTACATTCTAAGTGTGGACATCGGAATTTGTAATAGAATCATAAAAATGTATTTTCGAGTCTTCTGCGCTCCGTTTTTCGCCCCAGAGTGGCAGCAATGGCGGCGGTGAGGTGTTCTGGGGGATCCCCCAACGCCCTGCAGCCTCGGGTCCGGTTTTGCGGCGGTGTGGAGCAGCACTGCCCGGAAGAGCTGCGCCGGTGCGCAATGCCCCTGGTTGCAACGCCGCCGCGAGTTAGAGCTCCTGCTCGACCCATCCACCCCAAGGCGCACCCGCAGTGACCTCCTGGGAAATCAGGGCAGTTCAACCATCCTCTCGGCGAAGAGGTGAGTAATGGACTCCGAAGGTAAGTCTGATTTGTTTTTTTCCTTTTTTTTGCAATTTGTGTTGCGATGGTGTGGGCAATGTTTTGGGAATGTTTTTGTGGGGGTTTTATTAGGTTCCCCCCCCCACTCCCCTCTCTTGGAGCGCTCCCGGCCCGACTCTTTAGCTCGGGAGTTTCCCATGCTAACACCCCAAGAAAAGTGTACAACGCCTCCCTTAGCGTTGTGCCCCTGACTCAGGGCCCAGCTGCCCAAACTTACTTACTGAGACGCAATCTATTCCCGGGCGCTAACTTTCCCGCCCCGCTGCCATTATTGCCCCAAAAACATAAAAGCCAAAAATCCAGCCCTTTGACTTTGGTGACTGAATGATGTCTACAAACTGTGGTGCAATTATTCCCCACCCTCTAACCGCACTTCACCTGAAGACTAAATTTGGTCTCAAGCCCCGCCCCCCCCTCCACGCCCGCCGGGAGTAATTTTGACGTTGTGTATCGGGAGAGATGTAAAACGGGCTGACATCTTGCTCTCATCCATTTTAAACTATCGCACAAAGCCAAGGTCTACCCCACCCCCTCTCCCCCACCATATGCAATGCTATAGGAGATCACTCATCTATAATATTTTTATTGATTGCAATTTGGTTGAAATAGGTGATCCAGTAGTTAAATAGTCACACATGACATCTAACTTAATTTCACAGCATTTAAAAAAAAATATATCAATGTGTTTGAAAGCGTTCTCTTATATAATGAAGTACAGGTTGAACTTCCCTTATACGGAACCCTCGGGAACTGGCCTGTTCCGGATAAGAGATTTTTCTGGACGAGGGGTGGTCACGTTAAATTGGATGGTACAGGTACTGAGCAAGGGGATATCAGGGCTGGCTAGCTTGGGGCTGGGAGCGTGGCAGAGAGATCATGGGGGGGTGGGGGGGTGGATCGCGGGGTCAGCGATTTGCGGGAGTCGGCAGCGAGGAAGGACTTCAATTTGTTCCATTTGTTCATGTCGGAGTTCTGCTCCTGCGTCACCCGGTGGCTAAGAATGGTTCTGGATGAGGGGTGGCTCCGGATAAGGGAGTTCTGGATAAGGGAAGTTCAACCTGTAGTGGGAATGCTCTGTTACTCTGCCTTTCTGTCCTCAGGCTTTCCAGCGTCAGGTCCATGAGAGTCTGACCCAGCTGGAACTGATCAACAAGCAGTATCGCCGCCTGGCTCGTGAGAATCGCACGGATTCCGGCAGCAAACTCAAACAGATGGTGCACGAGGGAAATCAGCGCTGGGACAACCTACAGCGGAGGGTCACGGCCATTCTCAGGAGACTGAAAGTAAGGCTCCAGCAACGGGCTGCTCTCGGGGATTCTCTGATCACCATTCAGCCAATATCGTAGAAGCATAGAAACATAGAAAATAGGTGCAGTAGTCGGCCATTTGGCCATTCGAGCCTGCCCCACCATTCAATATGATCATGGTTGATCATGCAACTTCAGTACTCCACTCCTGCTTTCTCTCCATACCCCTTGATCCCTTTAGCCGTAAGGGCCATATCTAGCTCCCTTTTGAATATATCTAACGAACTGGCCTCAACAACTTTCTGTGGTAGAGAATCCCACAGGTTCACAATTCTCTGAATGAAGAAGTTTCTCCTCATCTCGGTCCTAAATGGCTTACGCCTTATCCTTAGACTGTGATCCCTGGTTCTGGACTTCCCCAACATCGTGAACATTTTTCCTGCATCAACCTGTCCAATCCCGTCAGAATTTTATATGTTTCTATGAGATCCCCTCTCATTCTTCTAAATTCCAGTGAATATAAGCCTAGTCGATCCAGTCTTTCTTCATATGTCAGTCCTGCCATCCCGGGAATCAGTCTGGTGAACCTTCCCTGCATTCCCTCAATAGCAAGAACGTCCTTCCTCAGATTAGGAGACCAAAACTGTACGCAATATTCCAGGTGTAGCCTCATCAAGGCCCTGTACAACTGCAGTAAGACCTCCCTGCTCCTATACTGAAATCCTCTCGTTATGAAGGCCAACATGCCATTTACCTTCTTCACCGCCTGCTGTACCTGCATGCCAACTTTCAATGACTGATGTACCATGACTCCGAGGTCTCGTTGCACCTCCCCTTTTCCTAATCTCACCATTCAGATAATATTCTGCCTTCCTGTTTTTGCCCCCAAAGTGGATAACCTCACATTTATCCACATTATACTGCATCTGCCATGCATTTGCCCACTCACCTAACCTGTCCGAGTCACCCTGCAGCCTCTTAGCATCCCCCTCACAGCTCACACTGCCACCCAGCTTAGTATCATCTGCAAACTTGGAGATATTACACTCAATTCCTTCATCTAAATCATTGATGTATATTGTAAAGAGCTGGGGTCCCAGCACTGAGCCCTGTGGTACCCCACTAGTCACTGCCTGCCATTCTGAAAAGGACCCATTTATCCCGACTCTGCTTCCTGTCTGCCAATCAGTTCTCTATCCACGCCAGTATATTACTCCCAATACCATGTGCTTTAATCTTTATATCGAAACTTCTAGAATTGGGAGACACAACAACATGCATTTATATATCGCCTTCAACATAATAAAGTGTCCCAAGCCTCTTCACAGGAGCGATTATCAGACCAAACTTGGCACCGAGCCACATAAGGAGATATTAGAACAGCTGATCGAAAGCTTGGTCAAAGAGGCAGGTTTTAAGGAACATCTTAAAGGAGGAGAGGGAGATGGAGAGGTTTAGGGAGGGAATTCCAGAGTTTACAGCCGAGGCAGCTGAAGGCGTGGCCACCAGTGGTGGAGCGATGAAAATCAGGGATGTGAAAAAGGCCAAGATTGGAGGACTGCAGAGATCTCGACGGATTGTAGGACAGCAGGAGGTTACAGGGATAGAGAGCAACAAGGCCATGGAGGGATTTGAACACTTGGACAAGAATTTGAAAATCGAGATGTTGCTGGACTGGGAGCCAGTGTAGGTTATTGAGCACAGGCTCAGTGAGTTAGATAGCCTAAGCTGATGGGATGAAAGTCTCCATTATCCACTGACTCTAAAGGTCCTATGTGAAATGAGTTTGGAAAGTTTCAACTTAATCCCTAGCAAGCATAGGCCTACAACACAAAATTGTGCCCCAGTTTGCACTGACTGACAATATCTCTCCGATGGGCCTAAACATGGCTGATGTGGGAAGGAATGGGAAAAAACACCACAGTGCTCTAAGCTGGGGAACTCTCTTAAGTTTTGGGCTGAAGCACATTGCTGAGACAGAGCAAAGAGAGCTTCGTTCTACATCGTCTGTGTCATATCTGATCTGGGAGTGCTTGATGATGACACTGGGTGCCTGAAAGGGGAAGAGTTCATTTGCTCAGCACTAAACATGCCTCACCTTGATCAAATAAATAATACGTGCACTTTATTAATCTTTACTAATACAAGTAGAATAAAAATGAAGCACTATGGGTTTTTCTTTTAAGGATGTGTCTATTTGTACTAATAAAATGGCCACCGTTTCTCTGATTGGCTCTCCATTATCACATGACCTATTGCTGATTAGTCCCCTTGGAAGATAAGCCACACACTGAAGTTTCTCTGGAATGTGTAAATGGAACTGCCCAGCCCAAGTTCTGACTGACTTTGCAAAGTGTAATTTGATCCATTCTGACTTCAGAAGCTAGAGAGGACAGATCTCGAACAACCCAGCAAAAGCCACCAAGTTCCAGCCAAAGTCCCTCACCTCAGCGCAAGTGAATCCCTCCCCAGCCAAAGTCCCTTACCCCCAGCACAAGTGCATGCCATAGATGGGCATTGTGTGTGGGTAATGGATTGTTAACAGGTTTATTGGGTATGAAGTGAATAGTGAAAGTGTCATGACTTCTGGATTTCATCTATTCCAACGATGTCCCTTGTAACGCACGCACCGAGTTTTCCGAGAAATCAGGTGTGGGTGTAAAGGGAGTTGGAAGAACATGATCTGTTTTCCCTGAGTTTCCTCTCTCCCTTCTCCCGCTTCCTCTCTCCCCCCCCCCCCCCACCCCGCCGTGTCCCCCTCTTCCCCCCCCCCCCCCACCCCGTGTCTCTCTCTCTTTCCTCCCTCTGTGTCGCTTTCTCCTCCCCTCCCTCCGCGTCTCCCTCTCTTTCCCCCCCCCCCCCCCCACCGTGTCTCTCTCTCTCTCCTACTCCCTCCTCGTGTCCCTCTCTCTCTCCCCCCCACCCCGCCGTGTCCCTCTCTTTTCCCCCCCCTCCCCGTGTCCCTCCTCCTCCTCCCCGTGTCCCTCTCTCCTCCTCCTCCTCCTCCCGAGTCCCTCTCTCTCTTCCCCCCCCCACCCCGTGTCCCTCTCTCTTCCCCCCCCCCTTCCCCGTGTCCCTCTCTCTCTGCCCCACGCCCCCCCCATGTTCCCTCTCTCTCCCCCCCATCTCTGTGTCTCTCTCTCTCTCTCTCTCTCTCTTCCCCCCCCCCCAACACTGTGTCCCTCTTTCCTCCTCCTCCCACCGTGTCCCTCTCTCTCTCTCCCCCCCCCTTCCCGTGTCCCTCTCTCTCCGCCCCACGCCCCCCTCATGTTCCCTCTCTCTCCCCCCCATCCCTGTGTCTCTCTCTCTTCCCCCCCAACACTGTGTCCCTCTCTCCTCCTCCTCCCCCCGTGCCCCTCTCTCCTCCTCCTCCCCCTGTGTCCCTCTCTCTCTCTTCCCCCCCACCCCGTGTCCCTCTCTCTTCCCCCCCACTTCCCCGTGTCTCTCTCTCTCCACCCCACGCCACCCCATGTTCCCTCTCTCTACCCCCCCCCCCCGCCGTGTCTCTCTCTCTCCCCCCCTCCCCGTGTCCCTCTCTCTCCCCCCACCCCCCGTGTCTCACTCTCTCCCCGCCAGCTCTCTTCCCCCCGACCGCTCAGGGCAGTCGGAGGCTGAGCTGGAGGCTCGGGGCTCAGGGAAAGGCTCAGCGGAAGGCTCGGGGCTCGGTCAGAGGCTTCGGAGGCTCGGGGGCTTGTGGCTCAGTCGAACAAAGTAGTCAGTTTAGAATCAGTGTGTTTGGGCCCCTCTTCCGGTTTTGGCCGTGAAGTGTCAGGGAGGGCGGAGTCGGGAGGACACATGTTTTATCTCCATTGTTTTATCTAGAACGTTTCACAACCTCATGACTTCCCAGAGCATAGACACTGGCATAGACCTGTTGGGCCAAATGGCCTGTTTCTGTGCTGTACACTCTATGTAAATGAAAGACTGTATTATGAAGGACTCTGTAGGGATCCCATGCTACTTTTTGGAGTACTAATTAGTTCTGACCTAAAAGCAACAGGCTTGAAGGAGAGAGGAGAGTTGGGTTGTACGGTAAAACCTGTAACGGTTCTATGTGGAGAAGGGGGAGAGGCAATGGGTGAAGTACTATTGTCTCCTGACTTGTATCACAGATACTGTTAAACATAATCTGTTCCACAATGAGTTGTCTCTGCTTTGGAAGAAGTTAAAGAGCCTGATTTCTGGAGGTGAACTTCACGTGAGCATGGATGGATTTACAGGTGGTTTTTTTGTCTTGTTTGAACAGCACTTTATTGGTCAACGAGAGGAGTTTGAAACTGCGCGTGAGAGTATATTAGTGTGGCTGACCGAGATGGACCTGCAGCTGACCAATATTGAGCACTTCTCTGAATGTGATGTACAAGCCAAAATCAAACAACTAAAAGTAAGTCAAACCTCGAGACTCTTTGTGGGGTGATATTCAGCCTGGGCAGAGGCGAATCGACAGCCCGTTCAACACTGCGCCCGAATTTCTTTTCCATTGACTTCATCCCCTTTATGTCTGACTATTAAGCAGCTGGCTCTGTTTGCCTTTTATTGGAGAAAGGTGATAGTGACAGAATTGATCTCCTCGATCAGCTCTGTGGCTGCAATTAAACCCATTCCCGGGACAAGTGCTGTAACTGGCTTGGTACCCAAGGGAGGAAGTAGGGTTCTTGTGATTTTAAAATGTTAAACCTCCAGATTTACAAAGCTGTGCTTGCCCTTTTCCAAAACCTTTGTACCATCTAAAAATATATTGAGAGGGTCTGAATTCAATGCCATATTCAAAATTTTTAATCCTTGTCTCAGTTTCCGTATCTAAACATAATTTATTGTTGTTGGAATTGATCTTTCCTTATTTCAGGGTTTTTTTGGTGTATAGAAACATAGAAAATAGGTGCAGGAGTAGGCCATTCGGCCCTTCTAGCCTGCACCGCCATTCAATGAGTTCATGGCTGAACATGCAACTTCAGTACCCCATTCCTGCTTTCTCACCATACCCCTTGATTCCCCTAGTAGTAAGGACTTCATCTAACTCCTTTTTGAATATATTTAGTGAATTGGCCTCAACAACTTTCTGTGGTAGAGAATTCCACAGGTTCACCACTCTCTGGGTGAAGAAATTCCTCCTCATCTCGGTCCTAAATGGCTTCCCCCTTATCCTTAGACTGTGTCCCCTGGTTCTGGACTTCCCCAACATTGGGAACATTCTTCCTGCATCTAACCTGTCTAACCCCGTCAGAATTTTAAACGTTTCTATGAGGTCCCCTCTCATTCTTCTGAACTCCAGTGAATACAAGCCCAGTTGATCCAGTCTTTCTTGATAGGTCAGTCCCGCCATCCCGGGAATCAGTCTGGTGAACCTTCGCTGCACTCCCTCAATAGCAAGAATGTCCTTCCTCAGGTTAGGAGACCAAAACTGTACACAATACTCCAGGTGTGGCCTCACCAAGGCCCTGTACAATTGTAGCAACACCTCCCTACCCTTGTACTCAAATCCCCTCGCTATGAAGGCCAACATGCCATTTGCTTTCTTAACCGCCTGCTGTACCTGCATGCCAACCTTCAATGACTGATGTACCATGACACCCAGGTCTCTTTGCACCTGCCCTTTTCCTAATCTGTCACCATTCAGATAATAGTCTGTCTCTCTGTTTTTACCACCAAAGTGGATAACCTCACATTTATCCACATTATACTTCATCTGCCATGCATTTGCCCACTCACCTAACCTATCCAAGTCGCTCTGCAGCCTCATAGAATCCTCCTTGCAGCTCACACTGCCACCCAACTTTAGTGTCATCCGCAAATTTGGAGATACTACATTTAATCCCCTCGTCTAAATCATTAATGTATAGTGTAAACAGCTGGGGCCCCAGCACAGAACCTTGCGGTACCCCACTAGTCACTGCCTGCCATTCTGAAAAGTCCCCATTTACTCCTACTCTTTGCTTCCTGTCTGACAACCAGTTCTCAATCCATGTCAGCACACTACCCCCAATCCCATGTGCTTTAACTTTGCACATTAATCTCTTGTGTGGGACCTTGTCGAAAGCCTTCTGAAAGTCCAAATATACCACATCAACTGGTTCTCCCTTGTCCACTCTACTAGAAACATCCTCAAAAAATTCCAGAAGATTTGTCAAGCATGATTTCCCTTTCACAAATCCATGCTGACTTGGACCTATCATATTACCTCTTTCCAAATGCACTGCTATGACATCCTTAATAATCCTCATGGCTGAACATAAAGCAACACCCGAACAGGGACCTGAACCCTGGGCCCTCAGATTAAAAGTCTGATGCTCTACCGACTGAGCTATCCGGGTATGTTTTTATTTCTCCTGTTCCTGAGTTTCAACACCCTTCCAAAGCTCTGAGGCATTGCCTTGATTTCCAGGGAAGGGAGTACTGATCAGGAATGTCTTCCTTTCATGCTGATGATGTGCCAATAACCAATAGCACTTTGTGGTGACGTATTTTGATATTATTAATTGCGTCACTGTGGTCTACTTTTTGCCAAGAGAACAAAACAGCTTTGCCAAACTCTTTTTCTTGATGAAGACCCAAGTATTGGAGAGTTAAATAAATCACTTCAAACTCTAAGTGAATGGAAACTCTGGCCTAGATTGTGAAACGTAGAGGAGAGACATGGTCTTGGGCACGGTATTTATTTAACTCTCCTTGGAAATGCCAGAGGATATGTGTTAAGCCAGAGTGACGTGCGCCTTGCTCACACAAGGTTTCGGACTGTGGTAACAACCCAACTGGTTCACTAATGTCCCTTAGGGAACAAAACCTGCCATCCTTTACCTGGTCTGGGCCTAATGACACCAATCCTACACCAGTGTGGTTGACTCTTAACTGCCTTCTGAAGTAGTCAAAGCACTCAAAGAGAAGGCCCACCAGGTTCTCAGAGCAACTAGGGATGGGCAATAAATGCCGGCCTTGGCAGCAATGGCCGCAGCCTGAGAATTAATTTTGTTTTAAAGTTACAAATACACATCACTAGCCCATCAGGAGAGTAAAATGTTTATTGTAATAAATGCCCCAGGACGGTTCACGGGTAGAGTTCAGGAAAATGTGGCTTTTGAGAATATTTTTAAAGGAGGGGAGATTTAAGATCTGGTGCTGAATTAGTGCTGAAGGCTGTGCCCCCAGTGTTGGGATGTTGGGGGCTTTCCTTGTTCTGGGACATGTCACGTGGAGACAGTTCGAAGAACATAAGAAATAGGAGTAGGAATAGGTCATGCGGCCCCTCGAGCCTGCTCCGCCATTTAATAAGATCACGGCTGATCATCGACCTCAACTCCACTTTCCTGCCCTATCTCCATATCCCTTGATTCCCCTAGACGCCAAAAATCTATCTATGTCAGCCTTGAATATATTCAGAGACTCAGCATCCACAGCTCTCTGGGGCAGAGAATTCCAAAGATTCACAACCCTCTGAGTGAAGAAATTCCTCCTCATCTCTCTCTTAAATGGCCAACCCCTTATCCTGAGACTGTGCCCCCTAGTTCTAGACTCTCCAGCCAGGGGAAACAACCTCTCAGCATCTACCCTGTCAATCCCCCTCAGAATCTTGTGTTTCAATGAGATCACACCTCATTCTTCTAAACTCTGTATTGGGAAGTTTTTTTATTGTTCAGGCAAGAACCGGATAGCTCTTAAAAAAAAATCACCTCTGAATTTCAAATTTGACTCATTGTTCAAGAAATAAACCTGGACAGCATAGTTGGTCTGCCATAGTTCCTCTTCCTTCCCTGCGGTTGCTTCTGTCTGCGGGCAATGACTGTCCTGTTGCTGTCCACAGGCCTTCCAGCAGGAAATATCCCTCAACACCAGTAAAATTGAACAGATCTTCATTCACGGAGAGCAACTTATAGAGAAGAGTGAGCCCATGGACGCGGCGATAATCGAGGAGGAGTTGGAGGAACTTCACCGCTACTGCCAGGAGGTGTTTGGTCGCGTGGAGCGCTACTACAAGAAGCTCATGCAACTTCCGGTAAGTGAGCGGCTGTTCCCCATGCATGTCGGGCTGGGGCGTAGGGCGTGTTTCACAATAGCACGCCAGTTCCCGTTGCCTGACCCCATTGGGCCCATCACTTTGCGGGAATTTACAACCGAATACTATCAGGAATGTTCCGTTTCAGGGTTACTTTGAACTGCGATGGCAAGTATTTCGTACAGTCGTTGCTTTCCACATATCATTGTTGATAGGTTAATGAAGTGAGTCATCTGCTGGTGACCGTATGATATGGGGAAACATGGAATCTATGCCAGAAAATATCAACTTCACAGGAGTGACCACTAAATAATTCAGTTAGCTGGAATAAGCACCTAAATGTTTAATTAACATTATCTTGGCGATATCATCTGGAAACACAGCGTCAGTTTCCACATGTACGCTGATGACACCCAGCTCTACCTCACCACCACTTCTCTCGTACCCCTCCACGGTCTCTAAATTGTCAGACTGCTTGTCCGACGTCCAGTTCTGGATGAGCAGAAATTTTCTCCAGTTGAATATTGGGAAGACTGAAGCCATTGTTTTCGGTCCCCGCCACAAACTCCGTTCCCCAGCCACTGACTCCATATCGCTCCCCAACTTCTGTCTGAGGCTGAACCAGACTGTTCGCAATCTTGGTGTCATATTTGACCCTGAAATGAGCTTTCGATCACACATCCGCAGCATAACTAAGACCGCCTATTTTCACCTCTGAAACATTGCCCGTCTCCGCCCTTGCCTCAGATCATCTGCTGCTGAAGCCCTCATTCTGCCTCCAGACTTGATTATTCCAATGCACTCGTGGCTGGCCTCCCACGTTCTACCCTATGTAAACTAGAGTGATCCAAAACGTGGCAGCCCGTGTCCTAACTCGCACCAAGTCCCGCTCACTCATCACCTCTGTGCTCACTGATCTACATTGGCTCCCTCCATGACCTCACCCCGCCCCCCCCATCTCTGTAATCTCCTCCAGCCCCACAACACCCCCCCCGCCCCTGCGAGATGTCTGTGCTCCTCTAATTCTGCTCTCTTGAGCATCCCTGGTTATAATCAATCAACTATTGGTGGCCGTGCCTTCTGTTCCCTCGACCCCAAGTTCTGGAACTCCCTGCCTAAACCTCTCCGCTTCTCTATCTCTCTTTCCTCCTTCAAGAAGCTCCTTAAAACCTACCTATTTAACCAAGCTTTTGGTCACCTGTTCTAATATCTCCTTATGTGTCAAATTTTTAATCCCATAATACTCCTGTGAAGCGCCCTGAGACGTTTTACTACGTTAAAAGAGCCATATAAATACAAGTTGTTGTTGTAAAGAGGAGTTCGCACTTCAGTGATTAACTAAAGAGACGTTAGCACCTAAATAGTTACATTAACTGGAATAAGCACCTCAATGATTCAACTAACTGAAGTAAGCACCTAAAAGATTCAACTAACAAGCAGGAAGAAAGTGGGTGCAAGTAACACATAAGTTTATGTTTTTGTTCATTTGGAAAAATATTTACTTTCGTGACTCCCTTGCATGAAGTCAACTATCCAGTTAGCAGATTGTGTGGAGGGTGCGATTATTGGTACTTGTGAACTTGTTACACTGAGGTAGTTGTCATTAAAAACTTGTGACTGAAGTTCAGATATTTGGAGCTGTGTTCAATGGGTGCTGGGGATCAGATTTGGTGCTATAGCATCATCTTACAGTGCCAGTTCTCTGACCTGTGCCCCGATTGTGTGAGGCTCAGCGTTAGGAGCTCAGGGTCACTAAATTCCATTCTAACAGACGATGTTGTGCTTAGACTGTTGTGTTGCGCTTTAACCTGCAGGCCGGAACATGGGCTGGGCCTTTATAAAGTGCCCGATGCTCTCTCTCTGATCAGAGCACAGGTGTGGGCACACTTGCGATTGTCAAGCCTGCTGATACTTCTTCTCCCCTTCGACTCGCTGGAAGGCCTGTTAAATACTCATCATCTTACGGAAATATAAATCAGCAAACAAAAGATGTGACTCAGTGCAATTTCACAGCGCACGCAGCATGGACACTTCTCTCTGGTAACCAGGGAAGTTAAGTTATTTGTGTGGTGATGTTGTACAGAAAAGAAAGACTTGAATTTCTATAGTGCCTTTTGCCGCTCGGGATGTCCCAAAGCACTTTCCAGCTGAGTAAGTACTTTTTGAGGCGTAGTCACTGTTGTAATGTAGGAAATGCGGCAGCCAATGTGCGCACAGCAAGCTCCCATAAACAGCAATGTGATCATAACCAGATCATTTGTTTTTTGGTTTTGATTGAGGGCTAAATATTGACCAGGACACCGGGGAGAACTCCCCTGCTTTTCTATCGTGCCAGGCGATCTTTTACATCTACCTGAGAGGGAAGATGAGGCTCGGGCTTAATGTCTCATCCAAAAGACAGCACCTCCAACAGTGCAGCACTCCCTCAGTATTGTTGGCCTGGATTTTGTGTTCAAGTCTCAGGAGTGGGACTTGAATCCACAACCTTCTGACTCAGGGGTGAGGGTGCTACCCGCTGAGCCACAGTTGGCACCTTGTAGGGCCGATTCGCCAACCAGCGCTCCCCGCGATTGACACCCCTTGCCTGATTGGGAAATCGCCCCCAATAAATCTGAGCCACACAACATGGCAACTTTGCCCCCTCATTGCAAATTTCCACCACTCGGTTCACTTAAATGGCTTTTTTGTTTTATTTGCGGGTTACGTCGTATGATTTAGCGCTCCTGCGCAGAGCTTTGCACGACTCGAGTGACAGGTTCATGAAGGAAACGCTGTCCAGCCTCTACACCTGTGACGTCTGCGGCCAACTGCAGGCCTTTCTGCAGGTTGGGCAGCCCTGGCTGCTGCCTCCCTTGCCCGCTGCCTCACGACTTGTTGATCATAGCGACGCCTCCTCCTGCGTGCCTCCCTGTCTCTCACAATCTGGAGCAGGCGTTCTCCTGAATAAGCTGAGCCCATCATGGGCGGAAGCACGACCCTCTGTGCAGCAGAGATTTACTTTCACTGACCACAAATAATTACAAAGGAGGAAAAACACATTTAACTCAGCACAACGTTTCGAAATCCCGTTGCCCTTTTAGAGATGTGGAACAAGCAGCTCGCAGATTTTTTCCAAGAGCCAAGCAGATTTTTTGCACTCCCAAAGACCTCCAAGAATTTTTTGCTCACCAAAAGCACTCTCAGGACAGCAGCTAGCGCTCTCCCACTAAGCACCGGCCCTAAAAGCTGGCGGGGGCACTGTCAGCTGAAGAACCGGCTTTTTGTAGCTAAAAATGGGTCCAGGTGCGAAGCGGCAGCAGTGCGCACCTTTAACGCGTCACTACTGCCATAAGCCCCACACCGCCACGGGGGTTGGCGGTGGCCCATGTTAGGTGAATAAAGCCACCAATATGTAAGACTTGCAACCAGGGGGCACACCTGTGGGAGACCTAAGGGGTCACCTGTGTACCCTGGGCAAGCAGGTATAAAAGGCAGTGCACCACGCTGCTTCCCCACTCTGGAGTCACAATAAAGAGACCAAGGTCACAACAGTTTGAGCTTAAGATATACAGTCTTGTGGAGTTATTCTAAACATAACAATTGGCGACGAGTAACAGAGCACAAACTTTAACGCAATTACGGCTGCCATTGGTATTCTTGAGAGATTTGTTGAGGGTGATGATTGGGAAGCCTTCGTTGAGCGTCTTGACCAGTACTTCGTGGCCAACGCGCTGGAAAAGGAAGAAACCGCGGTCAAGCGCAGGCCGATTCTCCTCACCGTTTGCGGGTCCATGATATATGGCCTCATCAAAAATCTGCTAGCACCGACGAAACCAACGGAGAAGACATATGAAGTGCTGTGCACGCTGGTTCGGGAACACCTCAAGCCGAAGGAGAGCCTCTTGATCGCTTTTATCGCTTTTATACGCACCACCGCTCTGAGGGCCAGGACGTGGCGAGCTATGTCACCGACCTAAGATGTCTTGCGGGACCATGCATATTTGCTGGATTTTTGGGGGAAGTGGTGCGGGACTTTTTCGTACTTGGAATCGGCCACGTGGTCATTCTTCACAAACTGCTGTCTGCCGAATCCCTAGATCTGAGCAAGGCCATCACGATAGCCCAGGCTTTTATGTCCACGAACGATAACATTAAACAGATATCATTGCAGCATCAGAACTCACCGGCAAGTACTGTGCATAAAATAACGCCTTCAGCAGGCAGAACTGTACATGGCAGGGCCTACATGCCCGCAGAGGCCAGACCGAGGATGACTCAAAGCCCGCCGTGGGGCGTAAATGCGAATCCATTAGCACCATGTCGGCGCTGCAGGGGTAGTCATAGAGCCCATCAATGTCGATTCAAGCACGAGGAGGTAAAGATCAACCGAGCAGCGGTACAGGTGTGGTACCCACCACCCGAAGCCGACGATCTCTTTGCGACGATGGAAGAGGTTCCAGGTCGACCAAGCAGAGTGGAACTCCGGCCGAAACGATCCGAATGTGTCTTCCTGACGCCAGAGGCAAAATCCCTGGAAAGGAAGATCGCGGCAGTCGGCATCACGGACATGGACAAGAGTGCGTCCAGACCACGGGACGAAAGTGCGTCCAGACCACGGGATGTCGCCGCAACGAAACAGAGGCATGTGTTGCCCAGCAAGGAAGACGACCGGGCTTGGGGTAAAGGTAAAGGACTGGCCGCTGAGAAGGCCAGGAACCCACTACGTTCCAATAAGTTGTTTGCACTGTGTAACCCATGTGAGCGTCCTTTCGCGGCCAATGATATATTATCATATGGAGTCAGGGTTACCTCACAGCAAGTCAAAGGAGCGGGCGAACCCCAACCAGTTGTATATGTATCGAACAAAGTATTTGTAGCAAGTGATGTGTTATCACACAGGTTGGGCGAGTTGTACAGCAAGCCAAAGTAGCGGGCGAACCCCAACCGGTTGTACATGCATCCAATAAGTTACCCAAGGCAGTAGCCTGCATTCACGGGACAAAAGGGACGTACCAAAGAGTGTCCCAATATTTGCTCGAGTCAGACAAGCTGCCCATCCCACAGGTTTTGGAGAGCAGAGGCACCATTATCGATGCTTTGTTTCGAATAGGTCTAACACTGTCTGTGCACTGCAACATGATCTGCCACGGGCCAGGCACTGAGAACGGTGCTGATGCCCTCAGTTGGCTACCATTGCCCACCACCGAGCTCTGCAATGTCCTTTGGCAGATTTGGAGCCTCACACAAGGCCGAGGACAGCGCTCCGTGTGGAGACCAAAGTGACCACAGCGTTGAACTTTTACGCAACGGGCTTGTTCCGGTCTGCAACTGTAGACATCTCAAACATATCACAATTCTCCGCCCATCGTTCCATCCGGCAGGTCACCAATGCGCTGTACAAGCGAAGAGTGCAATATATCTCCTTCCCCATGACGAGCGAGAAGCAGGTGGAGTGCCAGGCCAGATATCTGCGGATTGCAGGGTTCCCCAGGGTGTAGGGGGGGGGCGATAGACTGCACGTATGTTGGACTGAGAGTGCCACAACACCATCC
The DNA here is from genome assembly GCF_044704955.1 of Pristiophorus japonicus. NCBI lineage: Eukaryota > Metazoa > Chordata > Chondrichthyes > Pristiophoridae > Pristiophorus > Pristiophorus japonicus. The sequence continues at coordinate 146,524,963 of NC_091985.1, forward strand.
CAAGGTGTTTATGAACAGAAAGGGGTACCACTCCCTGACTGTTCAGTTGGTGTACGACCACCAGCGAAGGATCCTGGCAGTTGATGCCACGATGCCTTCATCCTGCGCCAGAGCAGAGTGCCTGCCATCTTCACCGGCCCAAACCAGGACTGTGGGTGGCTGCTTGGGGACAAGAGATATTCCCTGTCCACTTGGCTGCTGACTCCCCTTTGCAAACCCCAGGACTGTGGCCAAGCGTGCCCTATAACGACGCTCATTCTGGGACCAGGCGCATCATTGAGCACTGCGTTGGGATGCTTAAACAAAGGTCCCGTTGCCTTGATCGCTCTGCTGGCGCATTGCAGTACTGGCCTGAACGGGTCTCCATCATTGCTGCATGCTGCATAACCTGGCTGTCAATAGTGGACAGCATCTGGAGGCCGATCCAGTAGTCCCACCACAGGAGGAGACGACGCAGCACCAGGAGGAGGAGGAACGTCCTGAGCCACCCAGGAGGCCTCGTCGCCATCCCAACCCTGCAAAGGAAATCCAGGCTCGTCTAATTGCTGCACGATTCCAATAATCTCATCCCCACATGACCCTTGAAATTCTACTTTCCATGGCCATCCCAATGAGTGCCTTGATCCATCATTGCCCACCGTCACATTATACAGCAGCCCAGATATAGGTGCAAAAAATAAAAATTTTATACATACACAATATAACTCCAAACTACTATCAGAACAATAAACAGTGCAGAAAAATAACATATAAACATCATTTACCACCCTTGTGCATTGCCTTATTTTCTCTCTATTCCGCATGCCTAACTTGTGACTTCGCCTCAGTGTTTCCCCTGTGGATGACTCAAGGGTCTGGGAAGGCTGCTGTGGGGAAACTGCAGATGTCCTTCTAGGATGCCCTGGAGCAGCTTTGGGCCTGGAAGGGCCGGCTGGAGACCGGCCAACACCCTCCTGAGAGGGTTCAGTCTGGCTTGGCTCGGGCGAGGTCATGTGTGGAGGGCACTGGTGGAGTGACAGGTCTGGGGCCAGGAATGCTGCGAGCCGGAGGGAGCGCATCATCCGTATCCTGGCCCGAGGAGCCTGCGTCACTCACCAGGGGGCGATACACTACCACCACCAATCTGAGGGAGCTCCGGTCGGTGCTGTGGTGCCACACTGGAAGGTCCCTCGTGGCCCGTGGTGGACCCAGTCGCGATAGCAGCATTAAGGTCTCGGGGGGGCATCCAGCTGAGACTGCATGCGAGCAGCCACCAGATATGACAACACTTAGACACTCCGTCGACTCTTGCAGAGCAGCGACCATCCTCTCTAAAGCAGCACCGATACCCTCGTTCCCTCACGCCTGTGTTACAATAACAGCTGCCACATCACCCTAAGGGTGAATTTCCCGTGGGAATAACACCCCAATTAAGAATGCAAATTTCGCCTTTGAAGGTTAAAAAGCTGAATTTGGATCCAAAGGCCACTGCAAACTTTGCGACGCTAATCGGGGAAAAACGGCCTTAACACCACCCGCTTTCAGGCGGCACTGAATTTCGGCCCTGCTTTCTCTAGCATCTGAATGTATCTGTGGCTCGGCACCAGCCTGCACTGCAGCATTATAATACAGCCCCAGCAGCCTAAACACGCGTGTGATCGATCGCAGAGAACAATCTGCAGATGCTGGGGCTATTTATAGAGTGCAAACTGAGTGTTAGTATGCAGCAAGTTCAGATAAGGCAAAGCAAAGCTGGGAGTGAGTGTTTAGCTCTTGACTGAAATGAACTACATGCCTTGTAACTCTCTCACTGGCTTCTATATATAGTTCTAAAATCTTTTGACATGTCTACTTTTAATTTATCAAGCTATAAATACAACATTTTACATAAAACATTTGTATTTATATTGGGGTTGAGTTTGCCTGCGCTGTGTCACTGGGTGATGGGGGGAAGGGAATTTCAAAAGGCTGTCTCCTTCACTATGTCTGCAGCCTGCCCCACATGACTCGACCCGCTTAAGTGATAATTTCTGAAAGCTTCAACAACAACAACTTGTATTTATATAGCACCTTCAATGTAGTAAAACGTCCCAAGGCGCTTCACAGGAGTGTTGTAGAACAAAATTTGACACCGAGCCACATGAGAAAATCAGGCAGATGACCAACATTTTGGTCAAAGAGGTATGTTTTAAGGAGTGTCTGAAAGGAGGAAAGAGGAGAAGAGAGGCGGAGAGGTTTAGGGAAGAATTCCAGAGCTTAGGACCTTGGCAGCTGAATGCACAGCCACCAATGGTGGAGCGATTAAAATCAGGGATGTTCAAGAGGCCAGAATTGGAAGAGCATAGATCTCGGGGGTGGGGGTTGCGGGGCTGGAAGAAAGTACAGACATCGGGAGGGTGAGGCTGTGGAAGAATTTCAAAACAAGGATAAGAATGTAGGTGAGTGAGCACAGGGGTGATGGGTGAACGGGATTTGGTGCGAGTTAGGATACAGGCAGCAGAGGTTTGGATGATCTCACATTTACGTAGGGTAGAACGTGGGAGGCCGGCCAGGAGTGCGTTGGAATAGTCAAGTCTGGTAGCAAAGGCATGGATGAGGGCTTCAGCAGCGGATGAGCTGAGGCAAGAAAATTAAATGGCAGTATGCTCTGCTGCTCAGAGGTATCGCACTGGATTAGGCTTGCGATTAAACCTCCTCCCTCCTTCCCTCCCAGACATACAATGCGAGTCCTAAGGTTGCTGCAAAAAAGCCATCAACTCTTTTTCTATTTCTCTCTCTTCTTTCCCTCTTTATTTCTTTCTTGCATTCTTTTTTTTTAATCTTTCTCTTTATCTCTCTCTCTATCTCACTGTTTTCTTTTTCTCAGTCTCTGTGTTTCTCTGATTCACTTTCTCTCTATTACTCATTCTCTCTCTATATTTCTCTTTCTCTCTTTATTACTCTTTCTCTCTTTCTCTTTCTCTATTACTCATTCTTTCATTTTTCTCTCTCTCGCGCTCTCTCTCTCTCTCTCTCCCTCTCTCCCCCTCTCTCCCCCACACACTCACGTTCCTGCAGGCTCAACTTGCAGGCTTGTTGGCCGTCTGGGTTGGAGCAGCTCCAGCTGCCCTGGGTGATGCACAGAGCAGAGACCAGTTGAAGGGGGAACGTGTCAAAATATAAATTGCAATACAGAGAGCACCTCGTCCTACAAAACAATAAACAAACTGTTGCTCAGTTTGTATTGACCCTTTTTCCTGTTCTGCCTGTTTTTGAGGTCACACTGAGAGTGAAAATGCGTATCTCTCAACTGTTCAACGTGGTAGTACTCCACGCAATGTGAATGAATGTCAAGGAGCTCTCAGCTGACCTGTAACATTATAAATTACATTTTTTTTTTAAACTCCAAATACTGAAAATACCCAGCAGGCCCAGCACAATCGGCGAAAAGACAGGTCAAGTTCAAGTTTAGGATGAGGACGTTTTGTCAGAATGCTCTGTCAAAGGGTCTACACCTGAAATGGTGTCCTTTGCCTTCACAGATGCTGACTGACCTGCCCCTTGGTACTCTCCCAGGTTCTGTTCTTACCTCACATACACCCCATCCAGCTCACCCCGAGCCCGACGTGCATGGCTGGCTTTCATTGGCCACTTGAGCAGGGCGCACCCCTGTAACTCTGGGAGAGGATAACGTGCTAGATATAGTTGCTGGGACATAGCTCTTGTTTGGGTTAACGGCAGCATCAGAGCTGTGGCCGCAGCCTTTGCACAGCTGTATTCTGCTACCAATAAACACCCAGTAACTATTTTCTATATAAAAGGGCACATTTTCGGGGTGACTGCTCCCTGCTCAGAACCCCATGTGAGGGGGAAACGCTCGATTCACCACCTACACGATGCTCCATCTCTATCAAGTGCAACATTGGACAAGGTGTGAATCAGTCATTGGCCTGATCTGTATCCCTGACGTGTAGAGCTTTGTGCTGGGAGCTCTAAACTCTCACGGTAACACACTCTATAACACACCCATGCAAAGGGGCGGGAAGGTGGAACTTGCTACCACAGGAAGTGGTTGAGGCGACTAGCTGATGCATTTAAGGGGAAACTAGATAAATACATGAGGGGGAAAGGAATAGAAGGATATGCTGGTAGGTTGAGATGCTGATAGAGACTCGTGTGGAGCCTCTATAAACACCGCACGGACCACTTGGGCCGAATGCCTGTTTCTGTGCTGTAAGAGTCTAAGTAACTCTATGTAAAGTGGCTTTGGAGCTGCAGATTTCAGCAGTGTTTGCCTGAGGCAGGTTCCTCTGGTTTTAATTAGTCTGGATTATTCGAGTTGCCTTTCTCCCCCCTTTAGCTGACGGATGATGAGCATGAGGTGTCTGACCGGGAGGTGGAGTTGGACGACAGCATTGAGCTCTCCAGCATGCAGTGGCTTGACCGAGCACCAGACAGTGCGATGACCCCTCCGCTCTCGCTGAGCCGGGGCATGGGTCAGCAGCCCAAGGACACTCGGTCAGGCCGCGATACGCCGGCCAGCGTCGACTCCATCCCCTTGGAGTGGGACCACGACTACGACCTGAGCCGAAACTTGGAAAGTGCCGTGTCGCGAGCGCTGCAGGGCGCGGAGGAGGACGTGGGAGACGAGGACAGTGACTTCTACCTCAAAGGAGCGGCTGAAATCACAGGTGGGCGCATGTAGGGAAACCCGCTGGGAGCGGGGGAGCCCGGGGGGGGGGGGGGGAGCCCAGGGGAGTGAGGGAGCCCGGGGGTGCGGGGGCGGTGTGAGGGAGTCGGTGGGGGGGGTAATGGGAGATTTATGGGGGGGGGCGGGGTATAGTGGGGGAGAGTCAGACGGGGATAATGGGGGAGTCGGGGGGGGAATAGTGGGGGTGTCGGGGGGGGGGGTAGTGGGGCATCCAGGATGGGGTGGAGGTGGTGTGCGATGGGGAGAGAGAGCTAGGGGGGCAGGGAGCCGGGTAGGGGGAGTGGGGGAGTCGGGGGGATAGTGGGGGAGTCAGGGGAGGGTAGTGGGGCAGTTGAGGGGGGTAGTCGGAAAGTAATTTAAAATGTTAACGTTTCCTTTAATTGGTTTCCTTGGGCTCATTTTCTTTGCCTCACAACAGAAACTGCTGTTGCAGCGGGCTTGTGAAAGTGATTAAGGGGATCATTCGCCCTCAGACGCTGTTTGTGCTCAATATATTTTAGTGTTTGCCTCGATTCATGGCTAGTAACAGCAATGGAAAAATGGAGATAATGTACTTTGTACAGTGACTTTTATACCCTCGGACGTCCCAAAGCACTTCACAGCCAAGGGACTGTTCTTCAATTCCATTAAATAAAACATTCTTGGGACTTGTGCAAAGCTACATTTAATGTCCGTCAGTGATCGGCCTGAGAAGGTGGTAGAGGTCACGAGGGAGCCTTGAGTCAACCAGGTTGCAGTGGGACTGAAGTCACGTGTAGGCCCAGACTGGATAAGGACGGCAGGTCTCCTTCCCTGAAGGGCACTAGTGAACCAGCTGAGTTTTGAAGACAATCCGACAGCTTTCGTGGTTATCTGGTGCTAGTCATCAAATGACCAGATTTATTGCCTCCAGTTTTTAACACCTGGTCTCTATGTTGTTGAACCTATCCCATAACCACTAGGCTAATCAAATCATTTTCTAATATTCAGAAATTGAACTGTCATATATTAAAGATCCAGAAGCCCTGGAAAAAATTAGTGAAAGAAAAAAGAACTGAGGATGTCCCAAAGTGCTTTATAGCCAATTAAGTACTTTTTGAAGAGTAGTCACTGTTGTAATGTAGGAAACACAGCAGCCAATTTGCGCACAGCACAGATGGCACCTCCAACAGTGCAGCACTCTCTCAGTACTGCACTGCTCTGTCCATGCGACACTTCATTACCAGTGCCCCACGGACAGAGCACCCAAACAATAAATAAAGATAGAAGAGCTACCTGCAATTAGGAGTTTCCAGCATGGAGGATTGGCTAGAAACTCGAGAGTCCTGATAGCGATGGGGTCAGTAAAATCCCCCAACTCATAGTGTGATGGCAGTATGGAAAATGACAAAGTAGAGGGCTTATTTTTTCTGAATCGAACTTGGTATTCACAATGCTACAAAGACAGGAAGGAAGATGTTTGAAGACTTTGTATAGAATCACAGAATCTGCAGGGCAGAAGGGTGTCATTTTTGTCAAACTCCTTTTCCCAGTACCAGACCAACGGCTCCATTCTTTTGAGGCGCAAGCGAGTTGAATAGGCAATGATGCAAGTGATGTGGTCTCCTGGGATGAGAAGAGAAGCTTAGTGAACAGCTAGAAAAAATAATTTAAAAGGCTAATGAGATATTGGCCTTTATCTCAAAGGGGCGGAGATACAAAGGGGTGGATGTCATGCTACAGTTGTATAAAGCTCTAGTCAGACCCCATCCTGGAGTACTGCGTCCAGTTCTGGGCACCACATCTCAGGAAGGATATACTGGCCCTGGAGGGGATGCAGCACAGATTCACCAGAATGATACCGGGGCTAAACGGATGAAATTGTGAGGACAGGTTGCATCGACATGAGTATAGAAGATTAAGGAGTGATCTAATTGAGGTGTTTAAGACGTTTAAAGCATATGATAGGGTAGAGTGAAACTATTTCCCCTGGGTGGGCGGGTCCAGAACAAGGGGGCATAATCTTTACATTAGAGCTAGGCCGTTCAGGGGTGATGTCAGAAGCACATTGACATAAAGGGTAGAGGAAATCTGGAACTCTTCTTTCCCCCAAAAAGCTGTTGAAGCTGGGGGTCAGTTGAAAATTTCAGAACTGAGAATGATAGATTTTTGTTCAGCAAGGGGTTATGGAACCAAGGCCGGTAGATAGAATTAAGATACAGTGATAGATCCGTGATCTAATTGAATGGTTTGAGGGAATGGCCTCCTCCTGATCTCATGTTTCCCTCCTAGAACCAGGTCCAGTGTCAAAGTGGCTTGGTAGTGTGTACGGTAATAACGTCATGTTTGACCTGAGAATAAACGACCAATAAGGGCAATCAGCAGTCAGAACCTCGGCCCCGCCCCCAACCTCCCGCCGTTGGTTGTCCAATATGTGCATCCACGCAGCACACAAACTGTTCGCTCACCCGATTGGATGATTCTTAACTATCAGGTAACATTCAGTCAAACAACCTCCCATTCATCCCCTCCACCCTCCACATCTCCAATATAACCAATAAATGAAAGTGTTCAAAGAAAATGAAAAAAAAATTCTAACACTCCTAGGATTTTTCCCCCTGCTTGTGGCAGTGTTCTGAAATTTGTCTTTAATTCCTGGAGAATCCAGGAAAATCCAGGAGGGTTGGAAACCCTAGCTGAGAGAGTAATTGAGGCTTAATTGTAGACACTCTTGTAGTGGTCCTTTAATTCAGATTCTGAGCGATGAGTACTAGGGGTGTTATGGTGTTAACTACCGGGAGCTCGTTCATAGCCGTTGGGCTTACAAGAAGAAGCTCTTTAATCGTATCACTGTGTCTTCAAGGATTGCTTCTCAAACTTTACCAAAGAAGATGCTGCCAAAGTCATAGTGAAAGAGGATTGGATGGGATAAAAATTGATAGAGGTACTAGAAAGGCTGGCTGTACTGAAAGTCGATAAGTCACCAGGACCAGATGGGATGCATCCTAGGATGCTGAGGGAAGTAAAGGTGGAAATGGCGGAGGCACTGGCCATAATTTCCAATCCTTCTTAGATACGAGGCTGGTGCCAGAGGACTGGAGAATTGCAAATGTTACATGCTTGTTCAAAAAAGGGTGTAAGGTTAAACTCAGCAACTACAGGCTGGTCAGTTTAACCTCGGTAGTGGGGAAGCTTTTAGAAATGATAATACGGGACAAAATTAATAGTCACTTGGACAAGTGTGGATTAATTAAGGAAAGCCAGCATGGATTTGTTAAAGGCAAATCGTGTTTAACGAACTTGATTGAGTTTTTCGATGAGGCTGATGAGGGCATTGCAGTTTGACGTGGTGTACATGAATTTCCAAAAGGCGTTCGACAAAGTGCTACATAATCAGCTTGCCGCAAAGTTGAAGCCCATGGAATAAAAGGGACAGTGGCAGCATGGATACAAAATTGGCTAAGTGACAGGAAACAGAGAGAAGTGGTGAACGGTTGTTTTTCGGACTGGAGGAAGGTATACAGTGGTGTTCCCCTGGGGTCGGTACTGGGACCACTGCTTTTCATGATATATATTCATGACTTGGACTTGGGTCCAGGGCACAATTTCAAGATTTGCAGATGACACAAAACTTGGAAGTATAGTAAACAGTGAGGAGGATAGTAATAGACTTCAAGAGGACAGAGACAGGCTGGAGATCTCGCAGATGAAATTTAACGCAGAAAAGTGCAAAGTGATACATTTTGATAGAAAGAATGAGGAGAGTCAATAGAAACTAAAGACTACAATCCTAAAGGGGGTGCATGAACAGAGAGACCTGGAGCACAAATCGTTGAAGGTGGCAGGGGAGGTTGAGAAAGCCATTAAAAAAGCATAGGGAATCCTGGGCTTCATAAATAGAGGCATAGTGTACAAAATCAAGGAAGTTATGATGAACCTTTATAAAACACTGGTTCGGCCTCAACTGGAGTACTGTGTCCAATTCTGGGCACCGCACTTTAGGAAGGATGTGAAGGCCTTAGAGAGGGTGCAGAACAGATTTACAAGAATGGTTCCAGGGATGAGGGACTTCAGTTACTTGGATAGACTGGAGAAGCTAGGGTTGTTCTCCTTAGAGCAGAGAAGGTCGAGAGGAGATTTGATAGAGGTGTTCAAAATCATGAGGGGTCTATACAGAGTAGAGAGAAACTGTTCCCATTGGCGGAAGGGTCGAGAACCAGAGGACACAGATTTAAGGTGATTGGCAGAAGAACCAAAGGTGACATGAGGAAAAACCTTTTTACGCAGCGAGTGGTTAGGATCTGGAATGCACTGCCTGAGAGGATGGTGGAGGCAGACTCAATCGTGGCTTTCAAAAGGGAATTGGATAAGTACCTCAAGGAAAAAAATTTGCAGGGCTACGGGGAAATGCTCTTGCAGAGAGCCGGCACGGGCTCGACAGGCTGAATTGGCCTCCTTCTGTGCTGTAACCATTCTATGATTCTGTGATTCTAACTGGGTATCTGGTCTGCACTCGGACTTTACTCTGACTTCTGTTTTATTTTAAGGAGCATGAGATCAGATGTTGTCCATTGACAGATGTTTGATTTGCAATGCGCCAGGGATGATGGATCCATCTGATGACAGTACAAAGAGGTGGCTGGGGTGGGTGGGGGGAGGGGCGAGAATGGCCCTCACCCGATGCCGATTTTGTAGCTGTTGAAATTGTGCTCTTATTTTCACAGATGTAGTGATCCCCGAAAGCCCAGAGGCCTATGTAAAACTGACTGAAAGTGCTTTGAGATCCACTGGTAGGCATTCAATGATCCAAGCATGTTCTGGCTCCCCCACATCAAACCCTACCAAACTCAACCTTTAGTCATCCATCTTAACATTGGCCTTGCATCACCCCTACCTGACCTCTGATTTGTGCCACTCACTTGTTTGTGAAATGCAAATCCAACCGTGAACTGATTAACCTGTGGCTAACGTTCTTGAAGCTCTTGGGCCAGTCTAGTGGTCAGTGCATGCTCGCCCACTTGGGGGCTTGGGATCTGCCTTGTCCAGGTAGGTATTGGTTTAGTGACAGTGCATGTACCTCATCGTCTAGTTCTGCAACGGACAATTCTCTCAGCGTTGATTGAATTTGCACGTGGTTGTGTTGAGTTAGTGCAGGCCCATTCTCTCCTGTTTATCCGACGTTTTTCCACCTCCAGCAGGGGAGCCCGGCCATTTGGAGACGCAAATCCGTCAGCTGGACAAAGCCCTGGACAGCAGCCGATACCACCTGCAGCAGACGGAGAATGTCATCCGCAGCAAGACCCCCACTGGGCCCGAGCTGGACTCCAGTTACTGGGGCTATGTGAGTACTCGGAGTGGGAGTGGCGGGGGGCTCACTCACTGGGCCCCGATCTGGATTCCAGTTACTGGGGCTATGTGAGTACTCTGGGGTGGGAGTGGGGGGGGCTCGCTCACTGGGCCCGATCTGGACTCCAGTTACTGGGGCTTTGTGAGTACTCTGGGGTGGGAGTGGGGGGGGGCTCACTCACTGGGCCCGATCTGGATTTCAGTTACTGGGGCTATGTGAGTACCCGGGGAGTGGGGGGTCTCGCCCACTGGGCCCAAGCTGGACTCCAGTTACTGGGGCTATGTGAATACTCTGGGGTGGGAGTGGGGGGGGCTCACTCACTGGGCCCGATCTGGATTCCAGTTACTGGGGCTAAGTGAGTACTGTGGGTGGGCGGGGGGTCTCGCCCACTGGGCCCGAGCTGGACTCCAGTTACTGGGGCTATGTGAGTACTTGGTGGGGGGGGGGGGTGGATGTCTCGCTCACTGGGACCGTGGGTCGGAGAATCAGGCACCAACGTTGTGAACCTATCTCCGAGCCAGGGAGTGTACGGTGGCGGAATGAACCCTTTATATCCCTAATTCATTTACAGCTGATTCTCACTCGTGTATATATGGGGGACGGGTTGTGATATCTTGAGGCACAGCTACACAAGTTCACACACAGTTACAAGATGGCTCCGAACAGAACTGTGTGCAGACCACATGCTTTATTGTCATTACTTCAGTAGTTATTACATCAGTAGTCCACTAGAGGGAGTAGTCCACTAGTCTGCAACACTGTCTCACTCGGTAAAAATTGTGGGTCTCCCCATCAGAGGAACAGAAGGGAGGCCATTCAGCCCCTCGAGCCTGTTCCGCCCTTCAATTAGATAATGGCTGATCTGTACCTTAACTCCATGTACCTGCCTTGGTTCTGTAACCCTCAATACCCTTGCCTAACAAAATATCAACCTCAGTTTTGAAATTTTCAGTGGACTCCAGCTTCCACAGATATTTGGGGGAGAGAGTTCCAGATTTCCACTACCCGTTGTGTGAAAGAAGTGTGACATCACTGAACTGCCTCGCTCTAACTTAAGGTTATGCCCCTTGTTCTGGACTCTCCCCACCAGAGGAAATAGTTTCTCTATCTACGCTATCAACTCCTTTAACCATCTTAAACACCTCAATTAGATCGCCCTTTAATCTTCCATACCCAAGGGAATATTAGTAGCCTATGCAAACTGTCCTCATAATATAACTCTTTTAGCCCCAGTATTATTCTGTTCAATCTGCACTGCACCCCCTCAAAGGCTGATCTCTCCTTCATGATGTGTGGTGCCCAGAACTGAATGCAGTCGTCTTGAAAACCATCCCCGCCCCACCCGAATATCCGTGAGCCTTCTGCCATATGACCGATGTAACTTAAGCGGGAATCTGCCGGAAACTAGACCTTAACCCGACCTTAAGTCAGGGACTCCCATTGGACAGCTGGTCGCAGAGCCTCTGCCTGCCCCCTGCATGACCTTCGGTGTAAGAAGGGGTGGGGCCGTTGGGGGCAGGGTCTCAGTCCTCAGTGAGACGGTGGAGTGCGGCTGTCCCAGGAAGCCACAACTTCTTCCTGATTATTCCTGTTACATTCTGATGGTCGTGAATGGCGGAGCTAATTGAATGGCAGAACAGGCTGGAGGGGCTGAATGGCCGACTTCTGTTCCTGTGTTCCATTAACAAGATAGGCAACGGGGGTAACGTAGGGAGTCGGCACCCTGAACGGAATTCCTTGAGACGTGGGTCTCCTTGGGTAACCAGGAGCTGTTGTCCTACAATAAACAGTGCATTGGATTTTATCTGTGTGTTCAATGTCCTGTGTAAGTTCTGTTTGCCTTACATGTTAATCACTCCTGTTTGTTGTACTGGTTGGTTGATCATCGCCTCCACCAACAGCAGGTGTTGTGTTGTGTTGACTATTGTAATGTATTTGCTTCAAGGGTTCTTTGCTTAAGAATCCATAGCAACACATTGCTATCAAGAACCAGCAAAAGGTTGAACAATCACACTACGCATTACCAGTTCATCCACCAGGCTCAACAACCACCTGCCTCATCGTGGATTCCCCCGAACCCAACTGGCCGGGGTTTTCTTGAGTCTTGTGAACATCATGTGACTGACTAAACCACTCCCAACTCAACAGCTCTACCAACCTGTGAGCATACTCACAGGGACATACATTACAGCTATGGATTTGTCCGACACGCCAGGGCTGCCTATTGAAGTCCGATATCTGCTCATTCTTCCCGCTGTTCTGTTCCTCAGATGAAGCTGTTGTCGGAATGCCGCGGTAGCATTGAGACGGTGAAAAGGGTGGGACACAAACTCAAAGAGGAGGAAGACAAGCTCTCAGGGTTCATTAATCTAACTAGCACAGAGACACAGACGTCTGGTGAGTGACCGCCCATCTATTTGTTATAAATTGATTGCCAGTTAAACAATATAGTATACGTGTAATTGGAGACATGGCGTGTGGTGAGTGCAGCATGGCTTGGGAGGAACAGGTGACTTTGGACCTATGGTTTCCAAAGTTCTCCACCACAGTCTTTCCTGGCCTTGTGTCTGGGGCTGTTGTAGACCATTTGATGGACAGTAATTGCTATTATTAGTCAACAACTCCATTGTTGTCGTATCATGTGACTACCAGGATGGCAAAAGATGAAAAAGACTTGGATTTATATAGCGTCTTTCATGACAATCTGACGTCTCAAAGTGCTTTACAGCCAATGAAGTACTTTTGGAGTGTAGTCACTGTTGTAATGTGGGAAACACGGCAGCCAATGTGGGCACAAGCAAACTCCCACAAATAGCAATGAACAATGATAATGACCAAATAATCTGTTTTTGCTATGTTGATTGAGGGGTAAATATTGGCCAGGACACGGGGGATAACTCCCCTGCTCTTCTTTGAAATAATGCCATGGGATCGTTTACATCCATTTGAGAGAGCAGACGGGGCCTCAGTTTAACATCTCATCCAAAAGATGGCACCTCCGACAGTGCAGCGCTACCTCAGAACTGCACTGGAATGTCAGCCTAGAGTTTTTGTGCTCAAGTCCCTGGAGTTGGGGCTTGAACCCACAAACTTCTGACTCAGAGGTGAGAGTGCTACCCCTGAGCCACAGCTGACACTAAATGGACTAGATTGCCCTTGGTCTTTTTTCATTTAGCAGTTCCTCTATTCCTAATCCTGTAAAAAGCAAACTCAGTACTTTGGATCGGTGCAGTACAGTAGCCAATCGGGCGAAAGCTGTGTCGAGTCTGGTCGCAGCCGGGGGGCTGGGGGCTGCAGGTGAGGGAGAGGGTAGGGGGATGGAGCTGGTCATTGGGGTGGCCTGGTCACAGGCAGGGGTCTACTGGATAGAGATTGATTGCTGTGAATAGTCAAAAGCTCCATTATCGTTGGATCATGGGACGACCAGGATGGTAGAAACCTAACTAAATGGACCTGGAAGAAAGGCTTGTAAAGAATGCCATTGAACTTACAGCACAGTAACAGGCCATTCAGCCCAACTTTGGGCTTTGCCACCATTTATGCTCCACACGAGCCTCCTGCTCACGATCGACTTCCTCGCACCCTATCAGCATATCAGCAGTCTGTTGGAGGCGGGGCAGTGAGTGGCTCTGTCTGAATGTTGTGTATAGCAGTTCAAAACTGGCCCGTATTCCCTTCCTGTTCTGTGCTCCAAAATGGCCCGAATCATCCAGGTGTCGGGGAGTTCCTGGGTTGGGTGAGACAGGCTTGTGTGGCAGAGCTGTCTGGGAATTAAGCAGCAGCATTTTCTTACTGAAAGATTGAAGGGAGGCCTCAAAAATGTCATTTTCTCCAAGCTTGGAGACTTCCTCGTGAGATTACCCCTGCATGGCAAAAGCGAGCGAGTTGAAAACACAAGGTTTGAGTCGCATCTCGTGTATTACGTCCGGTGAGTGAGCGAGAACGGAAATGCTCACGCACAATGATGAAAGCACACCTGCGTGCAACTGCAGTCGGAAAGGGTGGACGCTCAACACAGCTGCAGTTTGAGCAGCCCAGAGTCTGAACTAGGTGAATGTAGAGGAGGGGGCAGTATTGCAGGTAATGAATGTCGACCCCACTCAGCCAATGTAGAACACACCCGCTTTATATCCCATTGGAATATAACTCGGGCAGGCTCTACACTGTCAGGTTAACGCTCAGTGCCAGCGGGCTCTGACCCACCCGCTCACTGCCCAATTTTGAGCAGGCACTGAATAGTGGCATGTAGACAAGGCTCTGGAGTTAAAATACCCGAGGCCTTGACATTTCTGACCGGTGAGTTTCACACTCGCCCTACCTCCCCGTCAGCCCAAAGCCCGCTCAACGTTAGAATGCAACCTGATATGTTTCAGTGGTCAGACTTGTATTATTGCTCTGTGTACATAGAAACAGGTGACCCAGACTACAGTAATCTGGGTCACCTAGCCCAGACTACTATAACATAGAAAATAGGAGCAGTAGTAGGCCATTCGGCCCTTCGAGTCTGCACCGCCATTCAATATGATCATGGCTGATCCTCTGTCTCAACATCATATTCCCCCTTTCCTCCCATACCCCTTGGTGTCCTTAGTTTCTAGAAATCTATCTATCTCCCTCTTAAATATATTCAGTGACGTGGCCTCCACAGCCTTCTGTGGCAGAGAATTCCACAGGTTCACCACCCTCTGAGTGAAGCAATTTCTCCTCATCTTGGTCCTAAATTTCCTACCCCGTATCCTGAGACTGTGACCCCTTGTTCTCGACTTCCCAGCCAGGGGAAACATCCTCCCTGCATCCAGTCTATCCAACCCAATCAGAATTTTATACCTTTCATTGAGATCCCCTCTCATTCTTCTAAACTCTAGTGAATACAGGCCGAGTCGACCAAATCTCTCCTCATAACACAGTCCTGCCATCCCAGGAATCAGTCTAGTGAACCTTCGCTGCACTCCCTTTATGGCAAGTATATCCTTTCTTAGGTTCAATAAAAAAATGACTATTACCAGGAAGCAACTGAAATAGACAATTGCCGAAACCACCTCCCTGTTGTGAATCCAAACTCTCTTGTGATAATGAAACTTGTAGGACACTTGATCCTAAGTGAGGCAGAATATTTGCTAATATTTCGTTAGTGTGATTTGGACTCATTGAATCGCCGGTCGATCACAATCGCGCAGACGGCAGATGTGAGCTGACGTATTATGGGCTGCCTTGTTCCCTGTGCAGGTGTGATCGAGCGCTGGGAGCTGATCCAGGCCCAGGCTCTCAACAAGGAGCTGAGAATGAAGCAGAACCTCCAGCAGTGGCAGCAGTTCAACTCGGACCTCGACAGCATCTGGGAGTGGCTGAGTGAGACCGAGGAGGAGCTGGAGCATCTCAGCAGGCTGGACATCAGCACAGACATCCAGACCATAGAACTACGGATTAAAAAGCTCAAAGTATGTCCCAACTTTCTCCTCTACTGAGCAGTGAACTGACGGAAACCCTTCATTCAGAAAGTAAACAAGACTATTTCCTCTCCATCACCAAGACCACCTACTTCCACCCCCGTAACATCGCCTGTCTCTGCCCCTACCTCAGCTCATCTGCTGCTGAAACTCTCACCCATGCCTTTGTTACCTCCAAACTTGACTCTTCCAATGCTTTCCTGGCTGGCCTCCCACCTTCCATCCTACGTAAACTTCAGTACATCCAAAACCTTGCTGCCTGTGTCCTAACTCGCACCAAGTCCCGTTCACCCATCACCCCTGTGCTCACTGACCTGTATTGGTTCCTGACCTGGCCATGCCTCGATTTTAAAACTTTCCCCTCCTGTTCAAATCCCTCCACAGCTTCGCCCCTCCCTAGCTCGATAATCTCCTCCAGCCCTAAAAACCTCCGAGATATCTGCCTTACTCCAACTCTGGCCTCTTGCACATCCCCCACTCCTTTTGCCCCTCCATTGGCGGCCGTATCTTCAACTGCCTACACCCTAAGCTCCGGAATTCCCTCCCTAAACCTCTCCGCCTTGCTACCTCTCTCCTCCTTTAAGACGCTCCTTAAAACCCACCACTTTGACCTAATATCTCCTTATGTGGCTCGATGTCAATTTTTGTTAGATAACGCTCCTATGAAGCACCCTGAAACATTTTACTACATTAAAGGCACTACATAAATGCAAGTTGGTATTTAAGCCGCCATTGAAATGCAGCGGTAGATTTCACAAATTAGCAAAGCTTCATGTGGTGAGATTTCAAGTGTGGAAATCAGCACACCCATGAGCACTGACACATTTACATTGGCCATTACCATTATGTTCAGGCACAGTTCAATCCCCATTTTAGACTCAACAACAACAGCTTGCATTTATATAGCAGCTTTAATGTAGAATCACGGCCCAAGGTGCTTCACAGAGGCGTAATTGAAAAAATGGACGAAGGAGATATTGGGAGTGAGTGGTGGCCAAAAGCTTGGATAAAGGGATGGATTTTAAGGAGAGTCTTGGATGAGGGAAGCAGAGAACTAGAGTTGTTTGGCACCACAGGCGTTTCTGTGCAGTGCAGGCTGAGGAGCTGAGAACACAAAACTCAAACACTCAGCACCACTTCTGGCGGGAGGGTGTAACTACAGCGTGACAAGTTTACATGGGCAGTTTCCATTCTAAATGTTGACATAGGAAATTTCAGTGGTGAAAGTTGACACAGAAAGTTTGTGCAGGTATAAAACCTTTAAAGACATAATAGCTGGATATTTGATTCACTCTCCCAGCCATTACCATTCTTGATAACATCTTGAGCTATTAGAAGGAGATTCCACCACAAACTCCATTCCCTAGACACTGACTCCATCTCTCTCCCCAACTTTTGCCTGAGGCTGAACCAGATTGATCACAACCTTGGTGTCATATTTGACCCTGGAATGAGCTTTTGACTATGTATCTGCAGCATAACTAAGACCGCCTATTTCTACCTCTGTAGCATCACCTGTCTCCACCCTTGCCTCAGCTCATCTGCTGCTGAAGCCCTCATCCATGACTTTGTTACCTCTAGACTTGACTATTCCAATGCACTCTTGGCTGGCCTCCCACATTCTACCCTACGTGAACTAGAGGTCATCCAAAATTCGGCTGCCCGTGTCCTAACCCACACCAAGTCCCGCTCACCCATCACCCCTGTACTCGCTGACCTACATTGGCTTCCAGTTAAGCAACGCCTCGATTTCAAAATTCTTATCCTTATTTTCAAATCCCTCCATGGCCTCGCCCCTCCCTATCTCTAATCTCCTCCAGCCCCACAACCCCCCGTGTTGTCTGCGCTCCTCTCATTCTGCCCTTCTGAGCATCATTGACTATAATCGCTCAACCATTGGTGGCCGTGCCTTCTGTTGCCTAGGCCCCAAGCTCTGGAACTCCCTGCCTAAACCTCTCCGCCTCTCTTTCCTCTTTCAAAACACTCCGTAAAACATACCTCTCTGACCAAGCTTTTGTTCACCTGCGCTAATTTCTACTTATGCAGCTCGGTGTCAAATTTTTATCGCATAATACTCCTGTGAAGCGCCTTGGGATGTTTCACTGCGTTAAAGGCGCTATATAAATACGTTGTTGTTGTTGTTTCGGTAGAGTAATGAAGGTGGCAGCTCAGCCACCTGCTCTGGGGATAGACATGGTCATTTCAGCTTGTTTCCTTGTGTTTGTTTCAGGAATTACAGAAGGCAGTCGACAATCGCAAAGCCATCATCTTGTCCATAAACCTGTGCAGTGCCGAGTTCACCCAGTCAGACACCAACGACACACAAGAGCTGCAGGAACGCTTGAGTCAGATGAATAAGCGGTGGGACCGGGTTGGCAGCCTGCTGGAGGATTGGCGTAGCACTCTGCAGGATGCCCTCATGCAGTGCCATGTGAGTATTATCAGTGGCTCTCCCCACAGAGCTCTTCAGCAAAGTTCGATACCATCTGATTTCTTACAGTGCCAGCTGTGGCTCAGTGGTCAGAAGTCAGAAGGTTGTGGGTTCAAGTCCCACTCCAGGAACTTGTAGCACAAAAAAATCTAAGCTGACACTCCAGGGCAGTGCTGAGGGAGTGCTGCACTGTCGGAGGTGCCGTCTTTTGGATGAGACGTTAAACCAAGGTCCCGTCTGCTCTCTCAAGTGCACGTAAAAGATCCCATGGCACCATTTCGAAGAGGAGTAGTTGAGTTATCCCCGGTGTCCAGGCCAATATGCATCCCTCAATCAACATAACAAAAACACAGATTATCTGGTCATTATCACATTGCTGTTTGTGGGAGCTTGCTGTGCGCAAATTGGCTGCCACGTTTCCCACATTACAACAGTGACTACATTCCAAAAGTACTTAATTGGCTGTAAAACACTTTGAGATGTCCGGTGATCATGAAAGACACTATATAAATGCAAGTCTTTCTGTTATAGACAAGGGGCCAAGATAAGGTGTGTTGATTAGCGCATCAAACAAGTTTGTTTAACCCAACAGAGAGAGCCCTGTGATCTGAAGGAGGGACAGAAGGTTGGATTGTTAACACTCACTAAACAGGTTCTTCAGGCTTTCTTCAGCGACTGTCCCAACTGTTGGACAATGGTCGAGAGAGCTCTGAGCAGCCGTAGCACATTCATCTGTGTAGTACTGAATGCAATGAAGTACTTTTGAAGTGCAGTCACTAATGTAGGGAAATACAGCACACAAATTGTGCACAGCAAACTCGTACAGACAGCAGTGAAATAATTGACCAGATATTCTGTTTTCGTGATGTTGGCTGAGGAAGGAATGTTGGCCAGGACACTGAGAGAACACCCCTGCTCTTCTTCGAATAGTGCAATGGGATCTTTTACGTCCACCTGAGGGGGCAGACGGGACCTCGGTTTAACATCTCATCCGAAAGATGGCACCTCTGACAGTGCAACACTGCACTGGGAGTGTCAGCCTGGATTATGTGCTCAAGTCTCTGGAGTGGGGCTTGAACCCACAACCTTCTGACTCCGGTGTGAGTACTACCACTGACCTGAGGTTGACACCTAGATAGCAGGTAGCTGGTGTACTTTCTAAGCGGGTTTCCTGGCGGATGGAATTGGCGGGTCTGCTGTAATACATCTTGATGTTAGATTCCCCTTTCTGTGTCCGCAGGATTTCCATGAGATGAGCCACGGCCTACTGCTGTGGTTGGAGAATATTGACAGGAGGAGGAATGAAATTCTCCCCATTGACCCCAATCTGGATCCGGACACCCTGCAGGACCATCACAAGACACTGATGGTGAGAGCTACCCTGGAATCTGGTCTTGCTGTTTACTTCGGTCTTGTGTCATTGTTCTCGGTGGATCGATTTAACTCAGCTGTGTGTGGTATCACTGGGGAGGATGATGCTCGGGGGAGATGGGGGGGAGTGAAGGGGAGAGAGGGAGTGAAGGGAGGGAGGATAATGCTGAGGAAAGAGGGTAATGCTAGGGGTAGGAGGGAGGGAAGATAATGCTAATAGTGGGGGGAGGAAGGAGAGAGTGAAGGGGAGGAGGGAGGATAATGCTGAAGGAGGGAGTGGGGTATGAGGGAGGGAAGGTAATGCTGAGGGAGGGAGTGGGGTATGAGGGAGAGAGGGTAATGCTGAGGGAGGGAGTGGGGTATGAGGGAGGGAAGATAATATGGAGGGAAGTGGTGGGGTATGAGGGAGAGAGGGTAATGCTGAGGGAGGGAGTGGGTTATGAGGGAGGGAGGGTAATGCTGAGGGAGGGAGTGGGGTATGAGGGAGAGAGGGTAATGCTGAGGGAGGGAGTGGGGTATGAGGGAGAGAGGGCAATGCTGAGGGAGGGAGGGTAATGCTCAGGGAGGGAGTGGGGTATGAGGGAGGAAGGTTAGTGCTGCTCCGAACATTTGGCCCGTTTCACCTTCGTGCAAGAGCTGATGTTTAGCAGCATTACTGAACCACAAAATGAACAGCACTAAATACCTCACTCGCCCAGCAATGAAGCAGCATTAGGCCGTAGCCATTTTTAGAACCTAATTTTTAAAAATCCCTTCACATGTAACACTGCAAGTCCCAATCTGTCCTCAGCCGATGTTAGCACATTCCCATTTCCCCCCCCCCCCCCTTCGACAGCAATCAGAAGTGGGATCCCGGCTGAGCTCATTCCCCCCTCTTCTGGTCTCCCCACCCCCTTCTTTCGAACACTGTGGCCACAGGCAGCGCTCCAACCGAGGCCACCTAGCCTGGTATAGACCGGGGATCGAACCTGGAACAAAGGTCTGTACAAAGTCACTGAAGCATTGGCAGGGACCGTTTTAAAATGGGAAATTTAGTCTGTGATCTTCACCAGACGCGCACTAGATGGCGCTGTGCCTCACTGTGGGAAGCCGGATACAGTGAGATCATTGGTCAGAGAGGCCTCTCACTCACACCAGCTCAGTCTCTCCATCTGGGAGATTCCATGTCAGCTCTCTCTCACTCTTGCAGTTTTACATGTTGTTCATGCGCTCTCTTCATCTCTTCCTCTGTTCCCCCTTTTCTATCTATCTTTCTGTCTCTATCTGCCTCTCTCTTTGTCTCTCTCGTTACTTTCTTTCTCTGTCTTTGTCTCTCTCCCACTCCGAGGGTGGGGGCAAAGGGTAGGGCAAGAGAGGGAGTGAAGGGTAGGGGAGGGAGGGCACGGTGGGTGGGGAGGGGCCGATAGATGGAAGGGGCGATGAGGAGTAGAGGGAGTGAAGGATAGGGGGAGGGAGGGGGTGAAAGATACAGGGAGGGAGGGGGGTGAAGGGTAGGGTATGGGCTAATGGGCAGGCGAGGGAGGGAGGGGAGGGTCAATGGGTAGGGAGTGAGGGATGGGGAGATAGGGGCGAAGGATGGGGGAGGGAGGGCACAAAGGGTAGGGTGGGTGAAGGGTCGGAAGGAGAGAGGGGGTGGTGGGGAGGGAAGGAAGGAGGGTGGGGGGGTGAGGTTTGTGAGGAGGGAGGGGTAGGGGAAGGGAAGGAAGGAGGGTTGGGGGGGGAGGGTCGGAAGGAGAGAGGGGGTGGGGGGAGGGTAGGGAGGGAGTGGGGGAAGGGTAGGGAGGAGGGAGGGTGGGGTAGGGTAGGGAGGAGTGCTATTGATGTAGAGTGGTTTAATGTTCACTTCACTGCCTTCAGACTCCAACAGGTGTTGATACTATAAATCAGGATCGTTGTTTTCTGTTAAGGGTGAGTCCGTTTTACTGCTACACTCAACAAAGTGGTTGCTTTACAATGTCTCCAAGCTACTTCCTGCCAGCACTATTACTTGCTGGCATCTACGTCAGTACAATCCATCATCTTTATCACTCTGACCTCCTGCCATTTTAGTTTGAACCTGTGAAGTAATTTGGGTGTGTTACTATTTAACAATTGGCACCAGTTAGTAACTTCATTGTCGTGAAAACCAGATGCCACTTTTTGTCATTAAATATGCATTTCGTCATTAAGTATAGCACTGCAGGACTTGAGCACAGAATCCAGGCTGACACTGCAGTGCAGTACTGAGGGAGTGCTGCAGTGTCAGAGGTGCCGTCTTTCAGCTGAGTCGATGAACCGAGGCCCTGTCTGCCCTCTCAGGTAGATGCAAAAGATCCCGCGGCAGTATTTCGAAGAACATGGGAGTTCTCCCCGGTGTCCTGGCCAAAATCTATCTCTCAACCAACACTAATAAAAACAGTTAATCTGGTGTTTGATGTCTTTCACTGTTTGTGGGATCTTGCTGTGCTCAAATTGGCTGCCACATTTGCGTATATCACAGCAGTGACTGTGTCATTGGCTGTAAAGCACCTTGCGATGCCCTGAGGCTGCCGAAGGCGCTATATAAATGGAGGTGCTTGTCTTTGTTTAATAGTTCGTACCTGCCCCCAACCTTCCTGATGTATGTTCTGACTGTAACATGGGGGCTGAACCCTCCCAAATGCTGTTTGCACCCCAATCAGGCCACTTTTGCTCATCCATCCAGAGAGACCCTAACCCTTCTGCCTGTCTGCGTCTATCAATGGACCTGTAAACTTGTAACTGTAAAGTCCTGACTGTCTGCATTCACCTAACATGCCTGCTATTTATAACCACCGCAATCTTCGCCATACTTCACCATGCAGGTTTTCACAACCATTTAGAAAATGCAATTAATGTTTAACTTGGATTCCGACCGAAGTCCTGATTTGGAAGGTCACCAGTGCTTCCATTCGTGGTCATTTGCTGCACCTCACACTTGGCTCGCTGAGGCCAGTGCACCTCCGCCCACGCACAAAGCTGGCATTATCCGATAAATCCCAGCTATCAAATCTTCCGTTGGGCGTCGACGGTTAAAGTATGTCCTTTTCCTAGTTTTCCAGGAAAGATTTGCATTTATATAGCGCTGTACCTGACCTCAGGATGTCCCAAAGCACTTCATGGCCAATAACATACTTTTGGAGTGTAGTCACTGTCGTAATGTAGGGAACATGGCTGCCAATTTGTACGCAGCAAGCTCCCACAATCAGCATAGAAACATAGAAAATAGGTGCAGGAGTAGGCCATTCGGCCCTTTTAGCCTGCACCGCCATTCAATGAGTTCATGGCTGAACATGCAACTTCAGTACCCCATTCCTGCTTTCTCGCCATACCCCTTGATCCCCCTAGTAGTAAGGACTTCATCTAACTCCTTTTTGAATATATTTAGTGAATTGGCCTCAACAACTTTCTGTGGTAGAGAATTCCACAGGTTCACCACTCTCTGGGTGAAGAAGTTTCTCCTCATCTCGTCCTAAATGGCTTACCCCTTATCCTTAGACTGTGACCCCTGGTTCTGGACTTCCCCAACATTGGGAACATTCTTCCTGCATCTAACCTGTCTAAACCCATCAGAATTTTAAACGTTTCTATGAGGTCCCCTCTCATTCTTCTGAACTCCAGTGAATACAAGCCCAGTCGATCCAGTCTTTCTTGATAGGTCAGTCCCGCCATCCCGGGAATCAGTCTGGTGAACCTTCGCTGCACTCCCTCAATAGCAAGAATGTCCTTCCTCAGGTTAGGAGACCAAAACTGTACACAATACTCCAGGTGTGGCCTCACCAAGGCCCTGTACAACTGTAGCAACACCTCCCTGCCCCTGTACTCAAATCCCCTCGCTATGAAGGCCAACATGCCATTTGCTTTCTTAACCGTCTGCTGTACCTGCATGCCAACCTTCAATGACTGATGTACCATGACACCCAGGTCTCGTTGCACCTGCCCTTTTCCTAATCTGTCACCATTCAGATAATAGTCTGTCTCTCTGTTTTTACCACCAAAGTCGATAACCTCACATTTATCCACATTATACTTCATCTGCCATGCATTTGCCCACTCACTTAACCTATCCAAGTCGCTCTGCAGCCTCATAACATCCTCCTCGCAGCTCACACTGCCACCCAACTTAGTGTCATCCGCAAATTTGGAGATACTACATTTAATCCCCTCGTCTAAATCATTAATGTACAGTGTAAACAGCTGGGGCCCCAGCACAGAACCTTGCGGTACCCCACTAGTCACTGCCTGCCATTCTGAAAAGTACCCATTTACTCCTACTCTTTGCTTCCTGTCTGACAACCAGTTCTCAATCCACGTCAGCACACTACCCCCAATCCCATGTGCTTTAACTTTGTACATTAATCTCTTGTGTGGGACCTTGTCGAAAGCCTTCTGAAAGTCCAAATATACCACATCAACTGGTTCTCCCTTCTCCACTCTACTGGAAACATCCTCAAAAAATTCCAGAAGATTTGTCAAGCATGATTTCCCTTTCACAAATCCATGCTGACTTGGACCTATCATGTCACCTCTTTTCAAATGCGCTGCTATGACATCCTTAATAATTGATTCCATCATTTTACCCACTACCGATGTCAGGCTGACCGGTCTATAATTCCCTGTTTTCTCTCTCCCTCCTTTTTTAAAAAGTGGGGTTACATTGGCTACCCTCCACTCGATAGGAACTGATCCAGAGTCAATGGAATGTTGGAAAATGACTGTCAATGCATCCGCTATTTCCAAGGCCACCTCCTTAAGTACTCTGGGATGCAGTCCATCAGGCCCTGGGGATTTATCGGACTTCAATCCCATCAATTTCCCCAACACAATTTCCCGACTAATAAGGATTTCCCTCAGTTCCTCCTCCTTACTAGACCCTCTGACCCCTTTTATATCCGGAAGGTTGTTTGTGAATACCGAACCAAAGTACTTGTTCAATTGGTCCGCCATTTCTTTGTTCCCCGTTATGACTTCCCCTGATTCTGACTGCAGGGGACCTACGTTTGTCTTTACTAACCTTTTTCTCTTTACATATCTATAGAAACTTTTGCAATCCGTCTTAATGTTCCCTGCAAGCTTCTTCTCGTACTCCATTTTCCCTGCCCTAATCAAACCCTTTGTCCTGAGATGCAATGAGATAATGACCAGATAATCTGCTTTAGTGATGTTGGTTGAGGGTCACTGGGGAGAATGCCCCAGCTCTTCTTCAAAATAGTACAATGGTATTTTTTACGTTCACCTGAGAGGGCAGACAGGGCCTAGCTCAGTACTGCACTGGGAGTTAGCCTGGATTATATGCTCAAGTCTCTGAACCATCGACCTTGTGATTCAGATGCAAGAGTGCTACCACTGACCAACATAAATGGATGCTAAGAAAAGAATGTAATGGAGGCTCACTGTTTGATTCCAAACGTTTAATAATGGTAAAATAATTGATAATGAGGAAGATGACTGTTGCGATTGTGTAGCACATCCCATAACGATGGGCTTATAATCCCAACGTGAGTTCTGTTATTTTGTGCACTGATTTAGCAAATCAGACGTGAGCTCCTGGAATCACAGCTGAAAGTGGCATCGCTGCAGGACATGTCTAGTCAGCTGCTCGTCAATGCCGAGGGCAGGGATTGTCTCGAAGCAAAGGAGAAGGTTCATGTCATTGGCAACCGCCTCAAGCTTCTTCTCAAAGAGGTCACCCAAGACCTGAAGGAGTTGGAGAGACTCTTGGACATTTGTGGCAGTCAAGTGGTATGTTATTAGAATAAGTCCACGATGTGGAAAATCACTGGTGCCTAATTCAACACACGGGAAAGCAACACCAACTTCACTAAAAAGTCTGGCGAACTTTCTCCTGGGTTGAGATGGCAAAGAGTTTTGAGTTACGATGAAATTTGTTAGAGGTTACAGTGATGCATTTCTCTGCAATTTGTCCTGTCTCATTTCTTGTTTGTAAACAAAAACAAAAACATTCTGACCTCTTGTCATGACGATGCTCTGGTTTTAAGGGGACATGTTGTGTTGGCTGGGGTCCACTCATACTGTAATTGTGTGTGTGTTTGTGTCGGTGCCCATCCACACTGTGTGTGTGTGTCAGTGCCCATCCACATTGTGTGTGTGTGTGTGTCAGTGCCCATCCACACTGTGTGTGTGTGTGTCAGTGCCCATCCACACTGTGTGTGTGTGTGTCAGTGCCCATCCACACTGTGTGTGTGTCAGTGCCCATCCACACTGTGTGTGTGTGTGTGTCAGTGCCCATCCACACTGTGTGTGTCAGTGCCCATCCACACTGTGTGTGTGTGTGTCAGTGCCCATCCACACTGTGTGTGTGTCAGTGTCCATCCACACTGTGTGTGTGTGTGTGTGTGTGTGTGTTAGTGCCCATCCACACTGTGTGTGTGTGTGTGTTAGTGCCCATCCACACTGTGTGTGACCATTCACACTGTGTGTGTGTGTCAGTGTCCATCCACACTGTGTGTGTGTGTCAGTGCCCATCCACACTGTGTGTGTGTGTCAGTGCCCATCCACACTGTGTGTGTGTGTCAGTGCCCATCCACACTGTGTGTGTGTGTCAGTGCCCATCCACACTGTGTGTGTGTGTGTGTCAGTGCCCATCCACACTGTGTGTGTGTGTGTCAATGCCCATCCACACTGTGTGTGTGTGTCAATGCCCATCCACACTGTGTGTGTGTGTGTCAGTGCCCATCCACACTGTGTGTGTGTGTGTGTCAGTGCCCATCCACACTGTGTGTGTGTGTGTGTGTCAGTGCCCATCCACACTGTGTGTGTGTGTTAGTGCCCATCCACACTGTGTGTGACCATTCACACTGTGTGTGTGTGTGTGTGTGTGTCAGTGCCCATCCACACTGTGTGTGTGTGTGTGTGTCAATGCCCATGCACACTGTGTGTGTGTGTGTCAGTGCCCATCCACACTGTGTGTGTGTGTGTCAGTGCCCATCCACACTGTGTATGTGTGTGTGTCAATGCCCATCCACACTGTGTGTGTGTGTGTCAGTGCCCATCCACACTGTGTGTGTGTGTCAGTGCCCATCCACACTGTGTGTGTGTGTCAGTGCCCATCCACACTGTGTGTGTGTGTGTGTGTGTCAGTGCCCATCCACACTGTGTGTGTGTGTGTGTCAGTGCCCATCCACACTGTGTGTGTGTCAATGTCCATCCACACTGTGTGTGTGTGTGTGTGTGTGTGTCAGTGCCCATCCACACTGTGTGTGTGTGTGTGTCAGTGCCCATCCACACTGTGTGTGTGTGTTAGTGCCCATCCACACTGTGTGTGACCATTCACACTGTGTGTGTGTGTGTGTGTGTGTGTCAGTGCCCATCCACACTGTGTGTGTGTGTGTGTCAATGCCCATCCACACTGTGTGTGTGTGTGTCAGTGCCCATCCACACTGTGTGTGTGTGTGTCAGTGCCCATCCACACTGTGTGTGTGTGTGTCAGTGCCCATCCACACTGTGTGTGTGTGTGTGTCAATGCCCATCCACACTGTGTGTGTGTGTGTCAGTGCCCATCCACACTGTGTGTGTGTGTCAGTGCCCATCCACACTGTGTGTGTGTGTCAGTGCCCATCCACACTGTGTGTGTGTGTGTGTGTGTCAGTGCCCATCCACACTGTGTGTGTGTGTGTCAGTGCCCATCCACACTGTGTGTGTGTCAATGTCCATCCACACTGTGTGTGTGTGTGTCAGTGCCCATCCACACTGTGTGTGTGTGTTAGTGCCCATCCACACTGTGTGTGACCATTCACACTGTGTGTGTGTGTGTGTGTGTGTGTGTGTGACCATTCACACTGTGTGTGTGTGTGTTAGTGTCCATTCACACTGTGTGTGTGTGTGTCCATTCACACTGCGTGTGTGTCATAGAAACATAGAAAATAGGTGCAGGAATAGGCCATTCAGCCCTTCGAGCCTGCACCACCATTCAATAAGATCATGGCTGATCATTCACCTCCGTACCCCTTTCCCGCTTTCTCTCCATACCCCTTGATCCCTTTAGCTGTAAGGGCTATATCTAACTCCTTCTTGAATATACCCAATGAACTGGCATCAACAACTCTCTGCGGTAGAGAATTCCACAGGTTAACAACTCTCTGAGTGAAGAAGTTTCTCCTCATCTGAGTCCATATCCTTAGACTATGTCCGTGGTTCTGGACTTCCCCAACATCGGGAACATTCTTCCTGCATCTAACCTGTCCAGTCCCGTCAGAATTTTATATGTTTCTATTAGATCCCCTCTCATCCTTATAATCTCCAGTGAATGCAGGCCCAGTCGATCCAGTCTCTCTCCTCATATATCAGTCCTGCCATCCCGGGAATCAGTCTGGTGAACCTTCGCTGCACTCCCTCAATAGCAAGTCTTCAGATTAGGAGACCAAAACTGAACACAATATTCTAGGTGAGGCCTCACCAAGGCCCTGTACAACTGCAGTAAGACCTCCCTGCTCCTATACTCAAATCCCCTAGCTATGAAGGCCAACATACCATTTGCCTTCTTAACCGCCTGCTGTATCTGCATGCCAACTTTCAATGACTGATGTACCATGACACCCAGGTCTCATTGCACCTCCCCTTTTACTAATCTGCCGCCATTCAGATAATATTCTGCCTTCGTGTTTTTGCCACCAAAGTGGATAACCTCACATTTATCCATATTACACTGCATCTGCCATGCATTTGCCCACTCACCTAACCTGTCCAAGTCACCCTGCAGCCTCTTAGCGTCCTCCTCACAGCTCACACCGCCACCCAGCTTAGTGTCATCTGGAAACTTGGAGATATTACACTCAATTCCTTCATCTAAATCATTAATGTATATTGTAAATAGCTGGAGTCCCAGCACTGAGCCCTGCGGCACCCCACTAGTCACTGCCTGCCATTCTGAAAAGGACCCGTTTATCACGACTTTCTGCTTCCTATCTGCCAACCAGTTTTCTATCCACGTCAGTACATTACCCCCAATACCATGTGCTTTAATTTTGCACACCAATCTCTTGTGTTGGACCTTGCCAAAAGCCTTTTGAAAGTCCAAATTCACCACATCCACTGGTTCTCCATTGTCCACTCTTATCAGTTACATCCTCAAAAAATTCTAAAAGATTTGTCAAGCATGATTTCCCTTTCATAAATCCATGCTGACTTGGACCGATCCCGTCACTGCTTTCCAAAAGCGCTGCTATTTCATCTTTAATAATTGATTGCAACATTTTCCCCACTACTGATGTCAGGCTAACCAGTCTATAATTACCCGTTTTCTCTCTCCCTCCTTTCTTAAAAAGTGGTGTTACATTAGCTACCCTTCAGTCCATAGGAACTGATCCAGAGTCGATAGACTGTTGGAAAATGATCACCAATGCATCCACTATTTCTAGGGCTATTTCCTTAAGTACTCTGGGATGCAGACTATCAGGACCCGGGGATTTATTGGCCTTCAATCCCATCCATTTCCCTAACACAATTTCCCGCCTAATAAGGATTTCCTTCAGTTCCTCCTTCTCACTAGACCCTCGGTCCCCTAGTATTTCCAGAAGGTTATTTGTGTCTTCCTTTGTGAAGACAGAACCAAAGTATTTGTTTAACTGATCTGCCATTTCTTTGTTCCCCAGTATAAATTCATCTGAATCTGACTGCAAGGGACCTACATTTGTCTTCACTAATCTTTTTTTCTTCACATAGCTATAGAAGCTTTTGCAGTCAGTTTTTATGTTCCCAGCAAGCTTCCTCTCGTACTCTATTTTCTCCCTCCTAATTAAACCCTTTATCCTCCTTTGCTCTATTATAAAATTCTCCCAGTCCTCAGGTTTGCTGCTTTTTCTGGCCAATTTATATGCCTCTTCCTTGGATTTAACACTATCCCTAATTTCCCTTGTTAGCCACGGTTGAGCCACCTTTTCCGTTTTATTTTTACTGCAGACAGGGATGTATAATTGTTGAAGTTCATCCATGTGATCTTTAAATGTTTGCCATTGCCTATCCACCGTCAATCCTTTAAGTAACATTCGCCAGTCTATTCTAGCCAATTCATGTCTCATACGATCAAAGTTACCTTTTCTTAATTTCAGGACCCTAATCTCTGAATTAACTGTGTCACTCTCCATCTTAATAAAGAATTCTACCATATTATGGGCACTCTTCCCCAAGGGGCCTCGCACAACAAGATTGCTAATTAGTCCTCTCTCATTACACATCACCCAGTCTAGGATGGCCAGCCCTCTAGTTGGTTCCTCGACATTCACACTGTGTGTGTGTGTGTGTCCATTCACACTGTGTGTGTGTGTGTGTGTGTCCATTCACACTGTGTGTGTGTGTCAGTGTCCATTCACACTGTGTGTGTCAGTGTCCATTCACACTGTGTGTGTCAGTGTCCATTCACACTGTGTCTGTGTGTGTGTGTGTGTGTGTCCATTCACACTGTGTGTGTGTGTCCATTCACTGTGTGTGTGTGTGTGTCCATTCACACTGTGTGTGTGTGTGTCTCCATTCACACTGTGTGTGTGTGTGTCCATTCACACTGTGTGTGTGTGTGTCCATTCACACTGTGTGTGTGTGTGTCCATTCACACTGTGTGTGTGTGTGTCCATTCACACTGTGTGTGTGTGTGTCCATTCACACTGTGTGTGTGTGTGTCCATTCACACTGTGTGTGTGTGTGTGTCCATTCACACTGTGTGTGTGTGTCCATTCACACTGTGTGTGTGTGTGTCCATTCACACTGTGTGTGTGTGTCCATTCACACTGTGTGTGTGTGTGTGTCCATTCACACTGTGTGTGTGTCCATTCACTGTGTGTGTGTGTGTGTCCATTCACACTGTGTGTGTGTGTGTGTCCATTCACACTGTGTGTGTGTGTGTCCATTCACACTGTGTGTGTGTGTCCATTCACACTGTGTGTGTGTGTGTGTCCATTCACACTGTGTGTGTGTGTCCATTCACACTGTGTGTGTGTGTGTCCATTCACACTGTCTGTGTGTGTCACACTGTGTGTGTGTGTCCATTCACACTGTGTATGTGTGTGTGTGTGTCCATTCACACTGTGTGTGTGTGTCAGTGTCCATTCACACTGTGTGTGTCAGTGTCCATTCACACTGTGTGTGTGTGTGTCCATTCACACTGTGTGTGTGTCCATTCATACTGTGTGTGTGCGTGTGTGTCCATTCACACTGTGTGTGTGCGTGTGTGTCCATTCACACTGTGTGTGTGTGTGTCCATTCACACTGTGTGTGTGTGTCTATTCACACTGCGTGTGTGTCCATTCACACTGTGTGCGTGTGTGTCCATTCACACTGTGTGCGTGTGTGTCCATTCACACTGTGTGTGTGTGTGTCCATTCACACTGTGTGTGTGTGTGTCCATTCACACTGTGTGTGTGTGTGTCCATTCACACTGTGTGTGTGTGTCCATTCACACTGTGTGTGTGTGTCCATTCACACTGTGTGTGTGTGTGTCCATTCACACTGTGTGTGTGTGTGTGTGTGTCCATTCACACTGTGTGTGTGTGTGTGTCGATTCACACTGTGTGTGTGTGTGTGTCCATTCACACTGTCTGTGTGTGTCACACTGTGTGTGTGTGTCCATTCACACTGTGTGTGTGTGTCAGTGTCCATTCACACTGTGTGTGTCAGTGTCCATTCACACTGTGTGTGTGTGTGTCCATTCACACTGTGTGTGTGTCCATTCACACTGTGTGTGTGTGTGTGTCCATTCACACTGTGTGTGTGTGTCTATTCACACTGCGTGTGTGTCCATTCACACTGTGTGTGCGTGTGTGTCCATTCACACTATGTGTGTGCGTGTGTGTCCATTCACACTGTGTGTGTGTGTGTGTCCATTCACACTGTGTGTGTCCATTCACACTGTGTGTGTGTGTCCATTCACACTGTGTGTATGTCCATTCACACTGTGTGTGTGTGTGTCCATTCACATTGTGTGTGTGTGTGTGTCCATTCACACTGTGTGTGTGTGTGTGTCCATTCACACTGTGTGTGTGTGTGTGTGTCCATTCACACTGTGTGTGTGTGTCCATTCACACTGTGTGTGTGCATGTGTGTCCATTCACACTGTGTGTGTGTGTCCATTCACACTGTGTGTGTGCATGTGTGTCCATTCACACTGTGTGTGTGTGTGTCCATTCACACTGTGTGTGTGTGTGTCCATTCACACTGTGTGTGTGTCCATTCACACTGTGTGTGTGTGTGTCCATTCACTGTGTGTGTGTCCATTCACTGTGTGTGTGTGTGTGTGTCCATTCATACTGTGTGTGTGTGTGTGTGTGTCCATTCATACTGTGTGTGTGTGTGTGTGTCCATTCACACTGTGTGTGTGTGTGTCCATTCACACTGTGTGCGTGTGTGTCCATTCACACTGTGTGTGTGCGTGTGTGTCCATTCACACTGTGTGTGTGTGTGTGTCCATTCACACTGTGTGTGTGTGTCTATTCACACTGCGTGTGTGTCCATTCACACTGTGTGTGTGCGTGTGTGTCCATTCACACTATGTGTGTGCGTGTGTGTCCATTCACACTGTGTGTGTGTGTGTGTCCATTCACACTGTGTGTGTGTCCATTCACACTGTGTGTGTGTGTCCATTCACACTGTGTGTGTGTGTCCATTCACACTGTGTGTATGTCCATTCACACTGTGTGTGTGTGTGTCTATTCACACTGTGTGTGTGTGTCCATTCACATTGTGTGTGTGTGTGTCCATTCACTGTGTGTGTGTCCATTCACTGTGTGTGTGTGTGTGTGTCCATTCATACTGTGTGTGTGTGTGTGTGTCCATTCATACTGTGTGTGTGTGTGTGTGTCCATTCACACTGTGTGTGTGTGTGTCCATTCACACTGTGTGCGTGTGTGTCCATTCACACTGTGTGTGTGCGTGTGTGTCCATTCACACTGTGTGTGTGTGTGTGTCCATTCACACTGTGTGTGTGTGTCTATTCACACTGCGTGTGTGTCCATTCACACTGTGTGTGTGCGTGTGTGTCCATTCACACTATGTGTGTGCGTGTGTGTCCATTCACACTGTGTGTGTGTGTGTGTCCATTCACACTGTGTGTGTGTCCATTCACACTGTGTGTGTGTGTCCATTCACACTGTGTGTGTGTGTCCATTCACACTGTGTGTATGTCCATTCACACTGTGTGTGTGTGTGTCTATTCACACTGTGTGTGTGTGTCCATTCACATTGTGTGTGTGTGTGTGTCCATTCACACTGTGTGTGTGTGTGTGTCCATTCACACTGTGTGTGTGTGTGTCCATTCACACTGTGTGTGTGTGTGTGTCCATTCACACTGTGTGTGTGTGTGTCCATTCACACTGTGTGTGTGCATGTGTGTCCATTCACACTGTGTGTGTGTGTCCATTCACACTGTGTGTGTGTGTGTCCATTCACTGTGTGTGTGTCCATTCACTGTGTCTGTGTGTGTGTGTGTCCATTCATACTGTGTGTGTGTGTGTGTGTCCATTCACACTGTGTGTGTGTGTGTGTCCATTCACACTGTGTGTGTGTCCATTCATACTGTGTGTGTGTGTGTGTGTCCATTCACACTGTGTGTGTGTCCATTCATACTGTGTGTGTTGTGTCAGTGTCCAAAATTGCCCCCCTCCCTTAATAAGGCCTGTTATCGCCGGAAATCGACAGCCACGCTGCGGCGTGCAATGGCCGCCGATTTTTCGTGGAATGGTCACCATTTTCAAAATTCTGCTCCTGTGGTATCCCAGCGATGACCTGCTTCCTCTTCCCCCCACCCCCCACTACCGATCCGCCGCTGCCGATCTGTCCTAAGTACGTCATCAGAGCGTGCGCTGCCGATGTCCCCCCGGCGCCCCTGATGGTGAATTTCCGCCGAAAAAAGTCCCGCTGCAACCGCTCGGTGCCACCAACAGCTTTTTCTTCCGGTGCACTGTGCTCGGAACACTTGCAAAATGGCGGTGCGGCCACCATTAAAGGGGAGGGCAGATTGCCGCAGCCGCCATCTTTGTTTTTGTCGACCATCTGCCGTGTCGGGCCAACAATTATGCCCCTGGGTTCTGCCGGGCCGCCAACAGGCAGCCTGGCACCTCCTCTTGGTTGCAAGGCCACTGGCCCGGCCTAAACCCTCCCTGGTAGCCCAGGGTATAACTTAAAGAATCGCAGTGGCTCTCCCCTTTAAGTGAAAGGGAGAAATGTGGTAACACGCCAGCATCATGATCTCATCAGCACTACGCTGCTGAGTGACAGTGGCGGATGCTACCCCTGCTCCCAACTTCCGCCCCTCTACTGTGCGAACATCCGCTCACCATCGCACATCCGCCCCCATTATCACCGACGTCCGGGCCGTTGGGGGAAAAAAAACAAAGAGCAGAATTTCGCTCAAAAGGCCATCGCATCCACCCCGCCGGTAAAAACAGTCGAAACATGGGTAAGTGCGCTGCATTTCCAGCGGTGGACAATTTTGGCCCCTGTGTGTGTTGTGTCAGTGTCCATTCTCACTGTCATTGTGTGTGCTGTTGGGGAGGAGTTAAACTAATATGGCAAGGGGATGGGAACCTATGCAGGGAGACAAAGGGAAGTAGAATGGGGGCAGAAGCCAGAAGCAAAAGATAGAAAGAAGAAAAGTAAAAGTTGGGGAGGGCAGAAAAACCTAAGGCAAAAAGCAAAAAGGGCCACATTACAGCAAAATTCTAAAGAGGCAAAGTGTGTTGGAAAGACAAGCCTGAAGGCTCTGTCCCTCAATGCGAGGAGTATTCGGAATAGGGTGGACGAATTAACTGCGCAGATAGCTGTTAATGGTTATGATGTAATTGGCATCACGGAGAAATGGCTCCAGGGTGACCAAGGCTGGGAACTCAACATCCAGGGGTATTCAACATTTAGGAAGGATAGACAGAAAGGAAAAGGAGGCAGGGTGACATTGCTGGTTAAAGAGGAAATTAATGCAATAGAAAGGAAGGACATTAGCTTGGATGATGTGGAACCGGTATGGGTGGAGCTACGGAATACCAAAGGGCAGAAAACGCTAGTGGGAGTTGTGTACAGACCACCAAACAGTAGTAGTGAGGTTGGGGACAGCATCAAACAAGAAATAAAGGATGTGTGCAATAAAGGTACAGCAGCTATCATGGGTGACTTTAATCTACATATTGATTGGGCTAACCAAACTGGTAGCAATGCGGTGGAGGAGGATTTCCTGGAGTGTATTAGGGATAGTTTTCTAGACCAATATGTCGAGGGACCAGTATCTCGAGGAACCAACTAGAGAGCTGGCCATCCTAGACTGGGTGATGTGTAATGAGAAAGGACTAATTAGCAATCTTGTTGTGCGAGGCCCCTTGGGGAAGAGTGACCATAATATGGTAGAATTCTTTATTAAGATGGAGAGTGACACAGTTAATTCACAAACTAGGGTCCTGAACTTAAGGAAAGGTAACTTCGATGGTCTGAGGTGTGAATTGGCAAATGATACTTAAAGGGTTGACGGTGGATAGGCAATGGCAAACATTTAAAGATCACATGGATGAATTTCAACAATTGTACATCCCTGTCTGGAGTAAAAATAAAACGGGGAAGGTAGCTCAACTGTGACTAACAAGGGAAATTAAGGATAGTGTTAAATCCAAGGAAGAGGCGTATAAATTGGCCAGAAAAGGCAGCAAACCCAGGACTGGGAGAAATTTAGAATTCAGCAGAGGAGGACAAAGGGTTTAATTAAGAGGGGGAAAATAGAGTACGAGAGGAAGCTTGCCGGGAACGTAAAAACTGACTGCAAAAGCTTTTATAGATATGTAAAGAGAAAAAGATTAGTGAAGACAAACATAAGTCCCTTGCAGTCAAATTTATAATGGGGAACAAAGAAATGGCAGACCAATTGAACAAATACTTTGGTTCTGTCTTTAAGAAGGAAGACACAAATAACCTTCCGGAAATACTAGGGGACAGTGGGTCTAGCGAGAAAGAGGAACTGAAGGATATCCCAATTAGGTGGGAAATTGTGTTAGGGAAATTGACGGGATTGAAGGCCGATAGTCTGCATCCCAGTGTACTTAAGGAAGTGGCCCTAGAAATAGTGGATACATTGGTGATCATTTTCCAACAGTCTATCGACTCTGGATCAGTTCCTATGGACTGGAGGGTAGCTAATGTAACACCACTTTTTAAAAAGGGAGGGAGAGAGAAGGCGGGTAATTATAGACCAGTTAGCCTGACATCAGTAGTGGGGAAAATGTTGGAATCAACTAATAAGGATGAAATAGCAGCACATTTGGAAAGCAGTGACAGGATCGGATCGAGTCAGCATGGATTTATGAAAGGGAAATCATGCTTGACAAATCTTCTGGAATTTTTTGAGGATGTGACTAGTAGAGTGGACAAGGGAGAATCAGTGGATGTGGTGTATTTGGACTTTCAAAAGGCTTTTGACAAGGTCCCATACAAGAGATTGGTGTGCAAAATGAAAGCACATGGTATTGGGGATAATGTACTGACGTGGATAGAGAACTGGTTGACAGACAGGAAGCAGAGAGTCGGGATAAATGGGTCCTTTTCAGAATGGCAGGCAGTGACTAGTAGAGTGCCGCAGGGCTATGTGCTGGGACCCCAGCTATTTACAATATACATTAATGATTTAGATGAAGGAATTGAGTGTAATATCTCCAAGTTTGCAGATGACACTAAACTGGGTGGCAGTGTGAGCTGTGAGGAGGACGCTAAGAGGCTGCAGGGTGACTTGGACAGGTTAGATGAGTGGGCAAATGCATGGCAGATGCAGTATAATGTGGATAAATGTGAGGTTATCCACTTTGGGGGCAAAAAGACGAAGGCAGAATATTATCTGAATGGTGGCAGATTAGGAAAAGGGGAGGTGCAATGAGACCTGGGTGTCATGGTTCGTCAGTCATTGAAAGTTGGCATGCAGGTACAGCAGGCGGTGAAGAAGGCAAATGGTATGTTGGCCTTCATAGCTAGGGGATTTGCGTATAGGAGCAGGGAGGTCTTACTGCAGTTGTACAGGGCCTTGGTGAGGCCTCACCTGGAATATTGTGTTCAGTTTTGGTCTCCTAATCTGAGGAAGGACTTTCTTGCTATTGAGGGAGTGCAGCGAAGGTTCACCAGACTGATTCCCGAGATAGCTGGACTGACCTATGAGGAGAGACTGGATCAAATGGGCCTTTATCCACTGGAATTTAGAAGGATGAGAGGGGATCTCATAGAAACATATAACATTCTGACGGAACTGGACAAGTTAGATGCAGGAAGAATGTTCCAGATGTTGGGGAAGTCCAGAACCAGGGGACACAGTCTTAGGATAAGGGGTAGGCTATTTAGGACTGAGATGAGGAGAAACTTCTTCACTCAGAGAGTTGTTAACCTGTGGAATTCCTTGCTGCAGAGAGTTGTTGATGCCAGTTCATTGGATATTTTCAAGAGGGAGTTAGATATGGCCCTTACGGCTAAAGAGATCAAGGTATATGGAGAGAAAGCAGGAAAGGGGTACTGAGGGAATGATCAGCCATGATCTTATTGAATGGTGGTGCAGGCTCGAAGGGCCGAATGGCCTACTCCTGCACCTATTTTCTATGTTTCTATGAGTTGTGTCAGTGTGAACTTCGCCCATGAGTCACTTTATGTTGTCAGATCCGACTTGCACTACGCGGGTGAAATCTCGCACCGTATCATTAGTGGAATCCCTGGGGAAATGACGTAAAGAGCCGAATGCGCCATTTCTCCTGTGTTCCTGCCCGTAGACAGACATAGGACGGGACTCCCCAGGATCTGGGGAGAGCAGTTTGGAAATCCAGGCACTCGATAAGGCCACAAACCAGTTTGAGGCGGAGCTCCATCGAATCAAACCCAGATTTGGCCTCTTCGCCAACAAACCTGTGGGCTCAAAGCCATTGCATTCATGGCAAAAATACTGAACAAGTTATACATAGGATGTGCTCCAGTGGGGAGCTACAGCTTCCTGTAATCCATTACAAAGTGAAGTGTATTAAACAATGAGCACAAGGGTACAGAATACAACTAAACAACTTGGGAAAATTGTAATGACCTTGTTTTGTGAACTAAATGTTAATTCATTGCAAATTACCATGAACACAAATTACATTTAATTTTAAGGATTTGGAAGCTGCAAGGTTTAGCATTAAATATAAGATAATAAGGCCTGGAGTTTGTGCTTGTGTCCTTGCTTGTGATTCCCCCTCTCCAATCACGTCAGTCTGGCGAGCACACAAGTACAAAACCCTGGCATGTCATTCTTAATAGTGGCAGTCGTTTTTCTTCGAATGCCGCATGTGCTTGTTGTGTGGTTGGTGCGTCTTTTGTCGTGCTGGTTTAAGGGTCTCTTCTTCCTTTCAGGACCTGGCGTCATGGTCTTCAGCAGATGATTTGGACACCTCGGGCTCCCTCAGTCCTGTGTCTGGTGGAAGCTTGCCCGTTCGAGCCAGACTGGTAATTCACCTTCACCAATCTCTATAACCAACATGGTAGGGCGGTGACAAATATTTAACCCTCTCATCCGACAGCTGGGGCCATGATATCATACAGCAAGCCCCCTGAACAGGAAGTACAGCCCTCGCACCCCTTCATGCTCCCCCCTGCTTACCCCCCGAACCCCCCTCTCCCCCGCATGGAATCGAGAAAAATCGTAAATTTTACTTTGGCTAAACGTTTCTTTTGACTGTTTCTTTCTTTTTTGATGCGATTTTTCTGAGTTCTGAGCGGAATGTTTATTGTTTGTGTTCCGATATTTCTGTCTGTTAATCAGCCCTAGTCCTTTGGATTGATTTGTCTCCATTCGCTAATGGTAGCTTTTCTAAAGGAATACTGGCTTTCCATCATCGTTCAGACCCACCAGGCATGGAGCGCCAACACACACACATACACACAATTACACTTACACAAACACACACACATACACACTTACACACACACACACAAACTTACACACACACTCACACTATCATTCACACACACACACACACATACGTACACACATACACACACTTACACACATACACATACACACACTTACACACATACACATACACACACTTACACACACTTACATACACACACTTACACTTACACATGCACACACTTACACAAACACACACACACACTTACATACACACACTCACACACACACTCACACACACACATGCACACAGTTACACAAACACACACATACACAAACACACATACACACACACACACACACACACACACATATACACACACACACTCACACACTTACTCACACACACATGCACACACTTACACAAACACACATACACACACACACACTTACATACACACACTCACACACTTACACACACTCACTCACACACGCACAAACACACACACACATGCATACACACACACACACACACTAACACTCACACACACACACACACACACACACACACACTTACACACACACACTCACACACACACTCACACACTTACACACACTCACTCACTCACTCACACACACACATGCACACACTTACACAAACACACATACATACACACACACACACTCACATACACACACTCACACACTTACACACACACTTACACACACTCACTCACACGCACAAACACACACACAGATGCATACACACTTAAACATACACTCACACTATCACACACACACACACACACACTTACACAAACACACACTGACACACACACACTGACACACGCACACTGACACACAACACTTACACACTCTCACACACTCACTTACACACACTTACACTTACACATACACACACACATGCATACACACTTACACTCACACACACACACACATACACACTTACACTCACACACACACACACACATACACTTACACGCACACACACACACACACACACACACTCACTTACACTTACACACATACTTACATACGCACACACTCTCGCACACGCACACACGCATTCACGCTCACACTCGCGCACGCACACACATACACACACACATACACACACACATACACACTTACACACACACACTCACACACACTCACACACACACTTACACAGATACACATACACACACACACGCTGTTCACACTCACTCACACACACACTTACACTCATACTTACACACACGCATGCACACACACACT
The DNA here is from genome assembly GCF_044704955.1 of Pristiophorus japonicus. Classification (NCBI taxonomy): domain Eukaryota; kingdom Metazoa; phylum Chordata; class Chondrichthyes; family Pristiophoridae; genus Pristiophorus; species Pristiophorus japonicus. The sequence continues at coordinate 146,564,296 of NC_091985.1, forward strand.
TACACACTCGCACACACGCGCACACACATACACACGCATTCACGCTCACACTCGCGCACGCACACATACACACACACACACGCGCACACACGCACACCCTCACACTCACGCACACACTCACACACACAACCACTCACATACACACACACAAACACACACACACGCATACACACACACACTCACACACACACACACACACTCACACACACATACACTTACACACACACACACACACATACACACACACTCTCACACACTTACACAAACACACACATACAGACTTTCACACACACTATCACTCACACACACACACTATCACTCACACACACACACACCCACATACACACACACACACACGCACGCACACACTTACACAAACACATACACACTTACACACACACTGACACACAACACTTACACACTCACCCTCACACACACACATGCATACACACTTACACTCACACACTCACACACACTCACACACACACACTCACACACATACACTCACACACACATACACGCACACTTACACACACACACACACACTTACACACACACTTACACTTACACACATACTTACACACGCACACACTCTCACACACGCACACACACACATTCATGCACACACTCATACTCGCGCACGCACACACACACAGAGACACATACACACACATGCTGTTTCACACACCCACACACAAACACTTACACACACACTTGCGCACACACACATACACACACACACTCTCTCTCGCACACACACACACACACACACACGCACACACTCACACACACAACCACTCACACACACACACACACACACACGCATACACACCCACACTCACACACACCCACACGCACCCACACACACCCACACCCATGCACACTCACACTCACACTCACACACACATACACTTACACACACACTCTCACACACTTATACAAACACACACACAGACTTTCACACACACACATACACAAACTTACATACTCACACACACACTATCACTCACACACACTCACACTATCACTCACGCACGCACACAAACTTGCACACACCCACACGCACTTACACACACTCACACACACACACACACACACTTACACACACACACACACACACATACACACGCACTTACATACACACACATCCACACAGACACACGCACTTACACGCACACACACACGCGCACTTACACACATACACACACACTTGCACACACACACGCACATACACATACACACTTACACACACACACACTTGCACACATACACACACACAAACTTACACACATACACATTTACACACACACTTGCACACATACACACACACACACTTACACACACACACACACACACACATACACACACTTAGCATTGCATTCTTATTCTACATCCCACAACACTAAAACCAATATCTTCCCCATATTTTTAACCAATTTGAAACTACATGCCCGATTATGCTGTGAATAATTTGCACTACAATGCATAACTTGGTGTAATGTCAAAACAAGGATAGCCTGGTCACTGACAAGTGTGTCTTGTGTGATAGCCTGTCACCCAGACCAGGTTTGATCACTGATCGGTGCTGACATTCACTGATCTCGACTAGTGCGTCGGGGCATGTGGTATTGGTAGGGGCAGCTCATTTGACTTCTGGATTGTTACAACATAAACAACAACTTTCACTTATATAATGCCTATATTGTAGTAAAACACCCCCCCGGGCGTTTAACAGGCGCGCCAAACAAACTTTGACACCGAGCCACAGAAGGAGATATTGGGACAGGTGACCAAAGGCTGGTCAAAGAGGTAGGTTTGAAGGAGGGCCTCAAGGGAGGAGAGCGAGGTGGGAGAGGCTGGAGTGTGTGTTTGACGGGGAGGGGGAAATGTCAGCCAGCGTGCCCTAGTTGGATGGTGGAAGGACTAGGCTCGGCTGTGATTGGTCAGCCCCTGGGCTGCACTTGCCCGTCCCTTCCCGGCAGTGTAGTTGAGGATTGAGAACTCCGAGTGTGACCCGGCATCAGGCTGCCTTCAGACGGAGGATGCTGGGGATCTTGGAATCATGTAGTTTTGAGCAGTCTCTGCCCTGCCCACGTCAGACATTAAAGTATGGTTAAAAACTCCATCCTACATAAGAACATAAGAAATCGGAGCAGGAGTAGGCCATACAGCCCCTCGAGCCTGCTCCGCCATTTAATAAGATCATGGCTGATCTGATCATGGACTCAGCTGCACTTCCCCGCCCACTCCCCATAACCCTTTATTCCCTTATCGCTCAAAAGTCTTGTCTATCTCCGCCTTAAAGATATTCTATGACCCAGCCTCCACAGCTCTCTGGGGCAGAGAATTGCATAGATTTACGATCCTCTGAGAGAAGAAATTCCTCCTCATCTCAGTTGTACCTTTCCTCAGTTCTACCCTTTACCCTGATCGTCTCCTGTCACTGCCAGGCGTGCCTCAGTCAGAGTGAGGGGGTGACGGTGTCCGCGCGTTGCCAGTTCTGGGGGACCTCCAGCACACCAGTCTTCGCACTTTCACTTGTCAGCTGCAGGACCCTCGGCTGTCCATCACTAGCCACTGAGCGTGCAGTCTCACGCTGAGCATTGGTGTAGTGCCTACCCCGGGAGCGCTGTGCCTATCCCGGTAGCTCCACTCCCGCCGTGACTGGAGACTGTTACTAGAGCTGCCACGCAGGCCGGGAGAAGCTCCAGCTTCAGTCCTCCGCCAGTGCTGAGCTCACTGACCCGGGCCACGGCGCTGTCCGAGGGGCCACAACTGATTTCAGCATTTGTGAATCAGGGAGGAGAGAAAGTGGCCAGGGGCCCCATCGCCCAATCACCAGTCACTCCTGCACAACGTCCCAGGGGTGTGAGTGCTGAATGAAGGCCAGTAGCCCCGCTGTAGTGTCTCCCATGGTCAAATAGTGCTGACACTTGCTGTTTGAGTGACAATCAGTTGGGCTAGGTCCTGTGGGAAGCTAAGGGAAGAGAGGAGATTGGGGGCATAATATATTTGCTTCATGGGTTCACTGCTTAAGAATTCATAGCAACACATTGCTATTAAGAACTAGTTGGTTTATTAACAAAGGTTTAACAATCACACTACACATTACCAGCTCATCCACTGGGCTCACAACTGCATACCTCATCATGGACAACCTAGACCCAACTGGTTGGGGTTTTATTGAGTCGAGTGAACATCACGTGACTGGCTAAGCTACCCACAATGCAACAGCTCTACAACTATTTTGTTGCAATACTTTCACGTGCCCCCTGATTAAAGGGGGGGTGTTTACACTCCAAAAACTCTTCAGGTGCCCCCTGTTTTTTGGGGCAGGTTTTGGGATTTTTTTTGAAGGCACCAATATACAAATTATACAAGTGCCCCCTGGCTAAAAGGGGTGGGGGGGGGGGCAGCACTAAAACCAACAACTTAAAGAAATCAAACTTTAGACATTTAAAATCAAATTAAAATTTGGTTGCCGGGGGTAATGATGCACTCCAGTCCCTCCAGCGCACACCTCTCGCGGAAGGCCGCGAGCGTACCGGTGGACACCGTGCAACAGCTCTACAAACCTACAATTTGATTGAGGGACGGCACAGAGTGGATAGAAACGGACCTTTCTCAGTGGTTGTGGTTCGAGAACAAGGGGATGTAGATACAAGATTCAATGTAAGAGATTTAGGGCAGAAGCTTTTTTACATCATGCCTTGCACAGCCTCACAACCCTCTGTCAGAGTTAGTGATTGAAGCAGAGGCCATGTCACCATTTAAGAATGGCTTAGGTAGGTGTTTGAAGGACGAGGGGAATAAGGGGATACGGGAACCGGGCAGACACATGGGATCAGGATACCGCTCACGTGGAGGATAAACACCAACAAGGACGGGATGGGTCGAGCGGCCTGTGTCCGGGTTGCAATTTCTGCGTGATCATTCTGTGCAAGGTACGGGGGGGGAGGGTAGCATTCAGGAGATGGGAATTAAGGAAACCAGATCAGTTTGCTGCACTGAGCAAACAGCCAATAATATAAACATGGCAGTGTGCACACTTACCCTCAGTAAAATCCTTCCAAGAACACAGTCAAGCCCATCAATAAACACACATAAAAGGACACAGCAGGGAGAGCCAGTTTCCTTGTTATCATGGGTATTAGTCGCCTCATCTGATATTTTGCTGCACTTTTTTTGTGTTCTGTCATCAGTAGCTTTGTCTTTATTTGCCTGGACTGAACATTCTCTTTCTTTACCCCTTCGTTCATTGCAAACAGCAAAGAGGCAAATATAGCCTCTCCCAGCCCGGAGCCTCTGTCAGCAGCCCACACAGCAGGTACTTTGTTCTCCTGGTCTCAACCGTTTACCTCTAGAGCTCGGAGAGGATGATGGAAACTTCTAGAAAGTATCCAGCGTGCTAAAACACTGGGCAGGGAGGATTGGCATAACCTGTGCGGAATTTGCTCTTTTAAAAAAAAAAGTGCAAAATTCCTTCAGGTTCACACCCTGTTTTTGTGTTCATTTGACAGCAGGATCCGACTGTTGCTCAACACACTTGCACTCGGAATGCTTTAATATGCGAAAATAAAAAAGCCTGTATAACCACTCCAAATATTAAACACAGAACTCGCTCCCCGTTTTTGCTTTAACGGTACGCATTCAACAGGGTTTTCAAAATGTTCTCAAACTGCCTTTTACAAAGCTGGATCGTGCATTTATATCTCTCCAGAATACTGGATGGTGTGCAATCAGGTTCCAAATGTAAAGTGCAGTTTTAGCTTCAGTTCAGCGGCTCACAGTGGGAGACAGCTGTCCATATTGAACATGCTGCCACGTGATCTCCCTTCTTACCAGCTTCCATCATCTTCTTTGATCCTAGACTTGAAATGAAGCTAGTTAATGGGTTTGGCGATAACGCAGTGCTTTATCTACTCTTCAGACACTACCTTCGGTTGCTTGAATGCTTTCACTGCTGATTAACAGGGAACCTTATCGGCTTTGCCTCTCTATCCATTCTGCCTGGATCAGCTTGTAACCTAACCCGGCCCCCAGAGGGCAGAATTGCATCCCGCTTCCTACATCTATCTCATCTCTGACTGTGTCTCATCGCCCTGTGTGTCCAACCCTTCTGTTTATTCCTGCACATGTTGCCCACTCCCTTCCTCCCCCCGCCCTTTCTTACTTGCTTCTAACACAAAATACGAAGACATTTCGAATGCACCCGAGCCCTAACAGCACCTTGAGGCTGTCTGTGTAACCTCCGTGCAGCCCTGGAGCCCTGCGATTGACTAACCTTTGTACCAGTCCATATGCTTCTAGTGGCATTGATCCAATACATTCTTTAACAGCAACAGCACAAGCAGCTGGCTCTAAGTAACCTAACAGCGCTTGAAACTTGCTGTGCAACTCACATTCAAAAGCTAATTCTAGCTGTGGCAATACAGTAAGGTCAGTGTGCTACTGCCTAGATCATTGTTATTGTTATGTTTCTTGTCTGTGTACAATATTCAATTTGTTACTTTGACAAGCGCTGATATAAATCAGTTTTCGCTGAATAGAGGAATAAATCAGGCACACAGACCTGACAGCTTGTGGTCAGTGTGCCTGTGTATTATAAATGTTTGATCTGGAGCATTCTGGGCTATCAGCATTTGTTCTGCGATCAGAGTGCTTTGTGTTTGATCTCACAATGCATGAAGCAACCACAACCATGTACAGTCTGGAATGAGTGTTAAAAGCAGCATTGTTTCTGAGGTTCTGCAGCATGAGTTTCACTAGTGAAGGATTGGCAGGTCCAAACACTGGGGAGGGGAAAGTACTGGATGAGGGGGAGGAATACTGGGATTCACATTTATTCCTCCCGAGCAGTTGAGAGCTGCTATTTTCTTTTTGACCGGATGTCCAACCAGCAGTTGGAGTTGGAGTGTGCAGCAGTTTGGTGAAAACTGCAGCCAGGAACGTCACTCTTGCAGAGTGAGGATTGTCTGCTAGTCACACCACCAACTGACTGTGCAACCGCCCTTTGCCGGTGGGTGAGCTCAGAGGAGGCAGCAAACTATCTGGGACGGTGTGGGGCAATTCATGGGCTGGAAGGAAGTCATCTGACCTGAGCTTGGAATGCAGGATACAGCTGGTGGCACGAATTGTGACTGTCTCCAACAAACCGAGATTACCCGTGCTCGCTGATCTTCAGTGAGGCTTAGAGAGGGAGCGTCTGTCTTCAGTGGGCTTTCCAACTTTCTCATCAGATGCTTGGTTCATTCGGGATTACTGTCCGCTGAACAACCAATCAAACTGCATTGGTTTGAAGAGACTAACCAATCAAATGTTGGTTTTAAGAAACAAACCAATCAAATTGTGTTAGTTTTAAGAAATCTCCCAGTGTAGTAATAGATGGCGACAGATTCCACTGCATTTGTGATTTTAAATCAGGCATCAAAACGATGGCAAACTTGTGAAGACCACATTATGTGCAAAATCTGATCTTCTCCACTTGTGTACGGTTTTTACAAACACGAGCTTGCATTTACAGAGCACGTTCAAGGTAAAGAAACATCTCCAGCTGTTTCACAGAGAAGAGGGCAGGCCTGGGACAAAAGAGATTAACAGAAGGTGCTTGAATGTTTGGTCAAAGAGAGCAACTTTAAAGATGGAGGGAGAGGTTTAGGGAGCGGCTTCCAGAGAGTGGGGTGGAGGTATCTGAAGGCACGGCCACCAATGGTCGGGGTGAAGGGAGGGTTGAATGCACAAAAGGCCAGAGTGGGGGGGTGGAAGGGGGGTAGAGGAGATTACAGAGATAGGGTGGAGCTAGGCATTGGAGGGATTTAAAGACGACAGGGGTCTATTTCCATTGAAGTTCATCCGGTCGGCCACCGGATCTACTGCTGCAGTTACTGTGTCCGTTCTGGAGACTCCCACAGAACATCACCACCCCTCTCCCCCAGGAAGAGTGTTTTACATTCCCAACATTACCTCTTGTGTAATTCTGTTATACATACAAGATTGACGGGCAGGAAAAGACCAGGTGGTCCATTAAGCCTGCCCCATGCCTCATGATGGCAGCAGCATCATGACCAGGCCACCGCAACCTTCGACCTACACCCAGCCATGTAACCTCCTGGGAGAGGCAAAAAAACAAAGAAAAAACCCCACCAATAAGGGAAAAAGTACTCTGGAAAATTCCTCTCTGACCCCTACAGGCTATTGAAACCTGTCCAGGAGATCACGTAAAGACACTTACTTTTCATCCGATCTCACCCCCAGTCAGGAACCAGAGCAGCTCCCTCCTGAAGACATGCAAGAAAGTTATACAGGACACTAACTATTCAGATTATTATTTAGAGTTTTTGCAATCCATGCACACGTGACCTCTGTATAAATGTGCAGGAATGGAATGATTAACTGTTCGGCTAACAACCTTGTTCCCAAAATATCCGGAGGAGTGTGAGGTAATGCATTTGGGGAGGGCTAACAAGGCAAGGGAATACACATTAAATGGTAGGACACTGAGAAGTGTAGAGGAAGAGAGAGACCTTGGAGTGCATGTCCACAGATCCCTGAAGGTAGCAGGACAGGTAGGTAAGGTGGTTAAGAAGGCATAAGGAATACTTGCCTTTATTAGCCAAGACAGAATACGAGCAGGGAGGTTGTGCTTGAACTGTATAAAACACTAGTTAGGCCACAGCTGTGTACAGTTCTGGTCTCCGCATTCCAGGAAAGATGTGATTGCACTAGAAAGGGTGCAGAGGAGATTTATGAGGATGTTGCCTGGACTGGAGAATTTTAACTATGAGGAAAGATTGGATAGGCTGGGTTTGTTTTCTTTGGAACAAAGGAGTTTGAGAGGAGACCTTACTGAGGTGTATAAAATTATGAGCGGCCTAAATAGAGTGGATAGGAAGAACTTATTTCCCTTAGCAGCGGGGTCAACAACCAGGGGGCATAGATTTAAAATAATTGGGGGGAGGTTTAGAGGGGATTTGAGGGGAAATGTTTTCAGCCAGAGGGTGGTGGGGGTCTGGAACTCACTGCCTGAAAGGGTGGTAGAGGCAGAAACCCTCACCACATTTAAAAAGTACCTGGATGTGCACTTGAAGTGCTGTAACCTGCAGAGCTACGGACCTAGAAATGGAAAGTGGGATTAAACTGAATAGCTCTTTGTTGGCCGGCACAGACACAATGGGCCGAAATGGCCTCCTTCCGTGCTGTAAATTTCTATGATTCGAGTCGCCTTAATTTACCTTGTGTTATCCTTACCTTAATGTAAGATGCGATTTTAGCAGCTATGTTACTTCGTTGTAAAGAATACTTTATATTTGCTAGGGTTACCATTTACAAATGGTAGCAGATTGCTGGATCTCTCCACAGGTACAATCACCTGTCATTCCTGGGCAGACAGTGTCACTCCCCAAACCATGATCCTTGTTCTGCTGTGCATGCCAATGTCATTTACGAGTCCAGTAAAGAAAGGACTTGCGCCTTTAACAACCTTAGGATGTCCCAAAATGCTTCACAGCCGATGAAGTACTTCTTGAAGTATAATGGACGAAACGCGGCAGCCAATTCACGCACTGCAAGGCCTCACAAACAGAAATGAGATAAATAACCAGATAATCTGTTTTAAGTGAATGGCTGAGGGATAAATATTGGGCAGGACACCAGGGGAGAACTCCTCTGCTCTTTGAAATAGTGCCATGGGATCTTTTATGTCCACCTGAGAGAGCAGACAGGGTCTTGGTTTAACGTCTCATCTGAAAGACAGCACCTCCACCAGTGCATTCCCTCAGCACTGCACTGACTGGGAGTGTCAGCCTAGATTTTGTGTTCAAGTCCCTGAAATGGGCTTTGAACCCACAACCTTCTGACTCCGAGGCAAGAGTGCTACCCACTGAGCCACAGCTTGACACTTGAAAGGTGTCTCCATATGGTTCAGACATCTGGGAGGGAATCAGCCCGTGCCTAAATAAAATGAATAACTCTCGTCATGTCCAGCATTATCTCAAGAAATATTACACCATAAACACTGCGTCGTTTTGTGTGTGGAGTGTGAGAAAGTTCCCATGCTAAACTACAAGTCTACAGCACTCGAGAACCGCTCAGGGTAGGAGTTAGAGACAGGGTTAGTGGGACGTTATATTTGTGGTGTGGGGCAGCTGATACTTATGCTCGACCTCATTATTCAGTCACCATTAGCATTCAGTATGCAATTAAACTCAAAAAATAAATCTGTGTTTCATTTAAAGGTGACAGGTGAAACCCCATTATATCAGAGACAAAGAAAAACATTGTCTGTGGTGAAAGATCTTTGGTTAAAATGTTTAATTTTAATAAAACAACCTGTTAGTGAGCAATGGGGTACTGCTTGTTCCTGTTATGCCTGTTGCATTTCATTAACTCCCATTATTGGCGTCCTCAGACAGTCTGAGGTAATGTATAATGGGACTTCTGTACAGGAACACTGTGATGCTGTTTAATGTGCCGTGACTTTCAGTGCTATAATGGGTTTTCAGAATGACTGGGAGAGCAGCCACATCTGTACACTAAATCCTGGAGCACTGATGCAGTCCTAGTCACCCTCAGTTCTGCTTACTGCCCTTCTAAAGAAAAAAATTACTCATTACAGTAGCAATCGAGTGATATGCAGGAGGATTTAACAGGTCTATTTGCTTATGTGTTTGCAGCAGGTCACTGTGTTGTGTAAGTGCACACAGTATCAGCCATATCCATGGATCCAGATGAACCTGAGATAATCGCAATTAGAATGAGCAGGGCTTCAATTAATACAATCCTCCTTATTATGGAGACTTTAGGGTCAAACACTTTTTAAATGGTATTTCGGAATGTAAAATCTAAACGCATATGATAACTATATCAAAAGAAAGTAATGTGGAGCGAAGGATGACCAAATGGAGTTGAGGTAAAGATGAGTCAGGATGTAATTGAACGGCGGACTAGGCCCGAGGGGCTGGATGGCCTACATACCAGTTCCTGATGTGAGCACAGGAACAGGAGTAGGCTATTCAGTCTCTCGAGCCTGGTCCACCTGTTTCATGATGTGTTCGGAAATGTCAGATGGCTAATGCCTTACTGTTAGTCCACAAAGTGAGATCGTCGCTCCCCAAACTCGTTTCTGTACTGAGCTGATTTACACCGGCTCTTCCAAGCCCCTCGCCCCCAACCTCAGCTCCCTTTGTCAAATCTTTTCATTGCTTGTAGCAGAGCCAAACGTTGGACTGTCCCAATTGACGCTGTTCCAAGATGTGAATGGGTTTGGAGAGTGAGTTAGTAAAAGTGGAAGTCTGTAATAGAAGTGAGGATTCCACATACACGTTGGGGTTTTGGGATATACCATTTCGGCTGTGAAGGGGGGAACGGGTGGGGAAGGGAGTCATGTCCACTGCTTAAGTCAATATCTGTTTACGCAAGAGCTTTAGAATCACTAAAAATAAATTCAGTTGAATAAATAAATCTGGAATAAAAAGCTCGTATCAGTAATGGTGATCATGAAGCTAATTGTTATAAAAAAAACATCTGATTCACTAATGTCTAGGGAAGAAAATCTGCCATCATTACCCGGTCTGGCCTACATGTGACTCCAGACCCACATCAATGTGGTTGACGCTTAACTGCCCTCTGCGGTTCCAGATGACCTTCTCAAGGGCAATTAGAGATGGGCAATAAATGCCGGCCTTGCCAGCGACGCCCACATCCCATGAACTAATTAAAAATAACAATCCTGGAGGGTTGGCTACTCTAGGTTTGTCCTGCTTGAATTCAGTGAGCCTGTCAATTTGGAACGAGCTGTTTTTAAGGACCACTGTCTCATTGTTGGATAACTCGAAAGACAAAGACCTGGATCAGCAGCTTGAGATCAAAGTGAATCAGTGGGAACATGGGTTTAAACTTTACATATGGGCCTTGAAGTTCCATAATAAGGAGGCCCACAAAGCTTGGACACCCCATGCCCAAGGTTGACTGTAGAAATGTAGATTGTAAGCTAGATGGAGTTTCATTTCTCAGCAAGTTACTGACAGTGAAGCATGCCAGGTACCTACTTTAAAGGTTAGTAGTTCAACAAACACAAAATGACAATTGGAGATCTCAGAAGAGGCTTCTGTTGCAAACTGACTTTTGTCTCCGCTGTAACTGTCTATATATTCTCAATACAGGTCCCACACAGGAAGCCGAAAAGATTCTTCCCGTTCTGAGGAGCAGGGAGCCCAGAAGAGTCCTTCCTTCTTCCTGCGGGTGATCAGAGCGGCGTTACCCCTGCAGCTCCTGTTGCTGCTGCTGATTGCTCTGGCTTGTCTGGTGCCAATGACCGAGGAAGACTACAGCTGTACCATGTCCAACAATTTTGCCCGATCCTTCCACCCCATGCTGAGATACACCAACGGCCCCCCTCCAATATGACTCGCTGGAACCCGATGAAGAATGGAATCATCCCGCAGAAGGACTTTCTCCCGGAGGAGGGGAGGCGGGCACAGCTCCGACTTGTGCTGTCCCAACATGCCATTGGCTGGTCTGTACACTGTCCTTCTAAAGCTCTCAGGTGAAATGAAGCCAACCTGCATCAAGTACGGAACGAAGTGGCCAATTTGTCCCAAGATTCAAAGAGAAATGTGTAATATAAAATTTAAATAGCTTTTTAATGGTCATTATTTTTTTACTGTGTTTGCTTTAGGCATGGCCGTATATAACTTGAGCTTTTAAAACTAAAATCTTTGGATGTCTGAATGCAAATGGTGTAAATCTGGAAGGGACTTTTTGAGCAGGATAGAAGTGAGGTGTAAGTAACATTTCTGGTGATGTTCATGAGACAATTATTGGATGTAAACTAAAATTGAAGAGATTATTTGTGTACAGTTTGTCAAAGCTATTTTATGTTTATTTGCGTTTATTACACCTGCTGATTAATTTAACCCATGTGCTGCTTGTCATTTCTTTTCAAAATGTCCACGGAATGAATACGCCCCTTGTTTTTTTGGGGACGTGGATGTGTACATAATATATGAATATAAATCCTCCCGCAAACTGCATCTCTTGCTCAGCTGGTTGACTCACGTTTGAAGCAATCCCAGCATGAATCAGATGAGTTCATCTCTTTGAGATAAGGAAGGCCTCTTGAACAGCGTCACTCCTTTTAACTACTGTCCTTGTCCATTAGTGGCATGTTCAGATATTCGTCAAACTACGGTGCATTTTTCTACACAGAAGCAGCCTCATGTGTCGACAATAATAATATGGAAAGCTGGTTCTTTTGGTGTACAGCGGAAATCTGGGTCTCCAATTAAAGACCTACTTCTTTCATCCTTAAGTCTTTGTGTCGTCACTACTGTGTTCCTGTCTCTCCCTGTCATGATCTGCCCCAAGCTCTGCCACTTCATATTCCATCAAGCCCAGATGCACCATTCCACCCCAAGGGAATGCAGGTGATGAACCCCTTACCTGATAACACGGGGACTGAGACATGAAAAGTGAAGCAGTAGTTGGGAAAAAGCCCATCAAGGTCATTTCTGAGGAATCACAGAAACATACAGCATAGAAGGCGGCCACTTGGCCCATCTTTGAAAGAGCTGTCCAATTAGACCCACGGCCCTGCTTTTTCCCCATAGCCCTGCAAAATGTTCCTTTTCAAATATAGATCCAATTCCTTTCTGAAAGATACTATTGAAACTGCTTCCTCCACCCTTTCAGGCACTGCATTCCAAATCGTAACAACTCACTCCGTAAGTTTTATTTGCCTTATGTCGCCTCTGGTTCTTTTGCCAAGGACCTTAAATCTGTGTCCTCTGGTTACCAACCCTCTTGCCAGTGGAAACAATTCTTCCCTATCTACTCTATCAAAACCTCTCATAATTTTGAACACCTCTATTAAATCTCCCCTTAACCTTCTCTTTAATCATCCTAGCTTCTCCAGTCTCCCCACTGAATTCCTTCATCCCTGGTGCCATTCTGGTAAATCTCCTCTGCACCCTCTCCAAGGCCTTGACATCCTTCCTAAAGTGCGGTGCCCAGAATTGGCCACAACACTCCAGTTGGGGCCTAACCAGTCATTTATAAAGGTTTAGCATAACATCTTTGTTTTTGTACTCTCTGCCTCTATTTATAAAGCCCATATGCTTTTTTAACAACCTTCTTAACTTGTCCTGCCAGCTTCAAAGATTGTGATATCTATTCTCTGTTAATGCAACTGTGATAGCATTGTGCTTGCTTCCCACACCCCCCCAAAAATGTGTTTACTACTCATGGAGCTTTTGATGGAGTAAAAAAAACGCTGGAAATCTCAGTGGGTCAGGCAGCATCTGTGGAGAGGAAGCAGAGTTAATGTTTTGGGTCGATGACCCTTTGTCAGAACTGAAGAGAGTTCAAAAAGTACAGATTCTTAACAAGCACTGAAAGGGGGAGAAGAATGAACAAAAGGGAAGGTCTGTGATAGGTTGAAAGACAGGAGTCTGTTTTTATTCTAGATTCCAGCATCCGCAGTATTTTGCTGTTGTATTGATGGAGCCCCTCTTTGAGCCCAGCCTGTTGCACAGCAATGGTGGTGCAATATCATGGAATGACTGCATTCCTAACATAGCACTCCATGGGACGGTACAGCCCAGCTCACTCGTAAACCTGAGATCTGCGTTCAAAGCAAAACACGGTAACGGACACGTGAAGTCACTGTTTTATTTCACCCATCCAATAATGCAAATAAAATCATTCTACATGCATGGGATTTCCTAAATTAAATCACACGACAATTACAAACACATTACAAGCTGGAATAATGTATTAAGAAAGAAAAAGGAAAAGTCTGTTACAAAACACTTTCTTGGTGCTACAAAGTGCAGACCCTTCGGGGTTGGGGAGGGGGGGGGGGGAGAAAGGGCCACCATTAGTTACTAGGTAGTGCATTGCAATAGGTAGTTCAAACAATTCATCAATGTAGGTAGCATTCGAATAAGATAGAATGACTTGTGTCATCTGAAAGATGAGCAGGAGAACTTTGGTTACCCAGTAACGTGAATGACAGACACATGCCAATCATTTAATGCACTCCTCCTGAAATTTACATCTTCATTTTGAAAAAGGATCATTGCACCCTGGTTTTTTTTTTGACACATACCGGGGTACTGGGAATAATCACTTTGCTCTCCTGCTAGAAGCACATAACCGTTACAATGGATGTTGGGGGCAGGGAGGCGATGATTCTTAGACTGCTGCAATACACATTCCTCATTCAGTTTCGAGCTCCCATTATCCACATCATTCTAGGGGGAAATCCCACAATGAAATTGGCAGCAGTGGTTCCAATTTTAAGTAAGGTAGCAGATATTCTGCAGCATTTATCAGCAACAAGGGAGAACCAATCTGATTTTTTTGGAGGCATCATACACTTAGTGTGAAAAGTGAATGGTGCAGAACACAAGTACATAATCCAGTATTGTGAGAGTGGTTCGCGTGTTCTAATTTACAGACACCTCTACCAGACAGCCAGCGGTATATGGCTTGATCATTGGTGGACCTACATTTCAGTATCAGCAGCACTCAGTTCATCATCATCATAGGCAGTCCCGCGAAATCGAGGAAGACTTGCTTCCACTCCAAAAATGAGTTCTCGGGTAACTGTACAGTCCAATACGGGAATTACAGTCTCTGTCACAGGTGGGACAGACAGTGATTGAAGGAAAGGGTGGGTGGGACTGGTTTGCCGCACGCTCCTTCCGCTGCCTGCGCTTGGTTTCTGCATGCTCTCGGCGACGAGACTCGAGCTGCTCAGCGCCCTCCCGGATGCTCTTCCTCCACTTTGGGCGGTCTTGGGCCAGGGATTCCCAGGTGTCGGTGGGGATGTTGCACTTTATCAAGGAGGCTTTGAGGGTGTCCTTGAAACGTTTCCTCTGCCCACCTGGGGACCGCCTGCCGTGTAGGAGTTCCGAGTAGAGCTTTGGGAGTCTTGTGTCGGGCATGCGGACATCTCGATCAGGCCAACATCCCCACATCGAAGCACTGACCACATTCGACTCAGTTACACTGCTTTGACACACGCACCGGTTCATAATTATTTTTACACAACAGCTAAATGCAAATAAAAAAAATACACATTTTTCTTTGGTTTGAAGCCATTACGCTTTGGGATTGTGCCGTGGTCCTAGCACATTGCCCCTAAGGGAGAGTGTGTGTGTGCGCGAAGGGATTTCAGTGGAGTGAAATCACTTAACTAATTATTAATGAACAAATTACAGTACATTTTTACCCCTGAAATCCTGGTGTTCTCACATTACATTCACCCTCAACCTTTTATACATGTACACAGGTGTAATTGCATCACATACATGCATGAGCAAAAATTAGACATTTTCAGCTTAAAAAAGAACAAAGAATATTAACGTTTTTAACTAAAAGCCAAGTGTACAGTTCATCAGCTTCCTGCACATGGCATAGTCCAGACACAGCTATGTGAGCCAGGATGATGCAGGAAAAGAACTTTGTTAACGTGTTTTCGTCTTTTAAACCATTGTCACTGCTGAACTGTAATCGAAGTGTTCCTGCTACTCAGAACTCTACCGCATTAGGTAGTTAGAGCAAACTAGAATCAAGAGTATTCAGAACTTGAATGTAAAAAGATACAGTATACTTGTAGGTTTTTCTTAAACATCACTGTAGACATTTTGCTTCAAAGTTTGTGAAACCAGTGGAATTGATGCCACAATTGAATCACTGGAACTCACTCAAAGTGTGTGAACACGTCTTTGGTTTCATGTTGGAATCTCGCACCTGCAGATTTGTGTTCTCACAGAATTTAAAAACCCGCCACTTCAGGAGAAGTCGCTTAAAAAAAACTTGGACCAAATACAAACGAGGTCGATGACTGATCGGATCTGGCACTGAGGATGTTTTGGGTGAGTTTCGTTTAGTCCAATTGCAGTCTGTAACCACTGGTGCTCACTGCCTCTAATTCTACTTTAAACAGCAGCAAGGAGTACATTTTAACTGTCTGCGCAATTCAACATGAGAAACATTAATCAGCTGCCTTTAAAAATAATCTAACACATGCCATTTCCTTGCTGTTTTAATAATACTTAGTAACTAATATGCAGTGATGATTGAGATTATGTAGTAAAGATGTATAGCTATATATAAATTACAATCTTTGTGTGAACTATGATCGTGTTAAACCCTATGAGCTCGTTTCTTCAATTAGTTCAAAAAGTTTAAAAAGTTTTGAAAACTATTTGCAAAGACTCTGGTCACTCAGAGAAGATGCTTTGAAAGCTGCTATAGTCACAAAGTGTATATCTCGATAACCCACAGAAATACATTCATCTTGTCTGTATAGATGAGCTACAAAATAATAGTTTGTCTCAAACTAATCTGCTGCTTCCAGCAGTGCTTGTGTGTGGCATAGTATTGGCACTCATTGATTCAACGGTGAGTAATACATTGCCCTGCTTTATCATTTGCAGTTTTGAAACTGAAACGCTATCAATGAAACAGTAACAAATTTACATGTACACATGCATGTTTCCCTTACAAAACATGCTATTCGGCTTCTGTCACAGCCCTATAATAGGTAGTTAGATAGCAATGGGCAAAAATTCATGGTACTACAACATTTACCCAGAGTCTTAGAGTACAGTAGCTTGTCCCATCACCATACTTGTTAATTGTGCTTAATCTGACCCTTGTACTCAGGTCATTATAATCAGCAATCCCGTCCAATAATAAGGATGTAAAGAAAGCTAGAGATGTGAGACACCCCCAACAATACCTGTATAGATGGGACATAAGGTCGGAGAAAAGGCCCAGCCAATCTCACACCGCGACTGCATCGACCCTCATATCATGGTTGTGATGATTTGGGAGATTTCTGTTTTATAGGACTTTGGATAGACAGGGCAACTGTGTTTTAAAAATTGTTTCCAGCCAGGGATCATAAAGGAAGCTCATAATGGCTGGACTGAATGCAGGAGGACTGGATCAAGGCCATGGTAGCCTTGCAACTGCAGCTACGCAAGGACGGTGGGGATCTAATATATTAACTCTGGTTCATTCCAATCAGATGAAGTCATGGTTGTCAAAAGTAAACAATTAAGCAGCCCAGAAACTATGTGTCATGCTGTAACCACGTAAGTATTAAAAATGGTTAACAGCTTGACTGCCTGACCATCATGACCATCAAAGTATACAGCCTTGTCATTCCCCGCCGGCTTCACATCACCTCAATCACATTAGGGAGCTAACAGTTGCTCCGTGCAAGGTTGTGTCCCACATGCCATCCACCCAGAGACCCAATCAAAAGATACTGGAAACGACCAGAAACATTTCGGGCTGTTGTTAATTTGAAATAATTTCTACATTGTCTTAACCTGATATTGTTCTGTTAGTATCACACTGCATTTTGCAGCTTCCCTGTATGGTTCCACTTGCAAATAAATCTGATTGTTAGTGTTAACCTGAATGTAGTGGTTGACAATTTGGTATTCTGGCATAGACAGGAGAACCTGGTACCAATGTGAAAACAGCTACAGCTCCCAGACACTCTGAGGCTTCTTTGATAGAGAGTAAAGGGTTTCTTTCTTTGCTGTACTCATGAGATCGGGCTGTTGAAATGTAGGGCAGGTTTTTAGAGGTACTCACACATATGTTTCTCCCAACCCCTACCACTCCCAAAAGGGGGCTCTTCTAAGTTGATCAGACTGGGAGGATGATAGAATAGATGGGCTCACAAAGGCACTTAATGAATACAAGTAATGCAGAGAGTGGGGCAGTGGGATTAGTTTGGGATTGATACAGGGCTATGGGGAGAGCACGGGGCAGTGGGATTAGTTTGGGATTGATACAGCTATGGGGAGAGAGTGGGGCAGTGGAATTAGTTTGGGATTGATACATGGCTGTGGGGAGAGAGCGGGGCAGTGGGATTAATTTGGGATTGATACAGGGCTATGGGGAGAGAGTGGGGCAGTGGGATTAGTTTGGGATTGATACATGGCTGTGGGGAGAGAGCGGGGCAGTGGGATTAGTTTGGGATTGATACAGCTATGGGGAGAGAGTGGGGCAGTGGGATTAGTTTGGGATTGAAATAGGGCTATGGGGAGAGAGTGCGGCAGTGGGATTAGTTTGGGATTGATATAGGACTATGGGGAGAGAGCTGGACTATGCATGCATGAGCAAAGAGAGGGCACACACAGGATGGGCTAAACAGCCTCCTTCTGTTCTGTAAAATTCTATTGGTGCTTAATTAATGATATTGATGGCCCCACAGCAGTAAGTAAACACAAATGTAATGATTTAATAACCTTTAAAACTCTATTTCAAAATTATCTGCCATTTTATTGTCTGCACAGAACTGAACCATTACCAGACGGTTCTGCTTTGGTGCATAAGAGGAATAGGATTTATCAAAATAAAATACAGGATTAAAATTAATTTAACCTGAAATAATAGCCTCAATTCTCCGATATGTGAATCTTCATTCTCTATCAGAATGTCTGGATATTTAGCCCAATATCTTTTTTGATGAAATGTCAGTCTCGTCATTGTTTAACGATAAGCACACCATCAAAAGGTAGACTACTTTACCAAATGTGTTTCTTTGAAAGGTTCCCCAACATCCGGGATGTAAAGATACTGATCCTTGAGGATCCATGACTTGCCTCTTTAAAGAAACATTACACAGCCTGTTTTTCTGTGATCTTCATCTCCTTTCTCCCGTGTCTTGTATTAAGTTGCTGTCTTACAACCTGCCTCAACTGTTGGCCCCCAGAGGCACAACTGCACTGTGGAACTAATGATGCAGCAAAATAACCCCAAATGTTGCATGACAAGAGAGCCACAAACATGAAAGCCAGCCTCTGAATCTAATTCCAAGGGAACACGACAGGAGCAAAGCAATAGGGCACAAAGAAGACTCTTCATTTATAGAATAAGGGCATATCTCCCCCACCACCCTATTCCGCACCTCATTTGTACTTATAACTTTCTCCTCCTACAAATTAACCTTGTACTAGACAAAGGATAAGGCGTATCTATGGAGTTATCAATCAACCTAATGAGAAGACCACATCTTTTGCATCAGGCACAGTCCTCCGCTCTCTGAAAGTGATAACATCTGTTGCCAGATAACAAGAGGGCTGTTACAGAATCATACAGCACAGAAGGAGGCCAAAGGGCCATGGTGCCTGTGCTGACTCTTTGAAAGAGCTATCGAAAGTGTCCCACACCCCCACTCATTCCCCATAGTCCTGCAAATTTCTCCTTGTAAGTATATATCCAATTCCCTTTTGAAAGTTACTATTGAATCTGCTTTCACCACCCTTTCAGGCAGTGCATTCCAGATCGTAACAGCTTGTTGTGTAAAAAAGAATTCTCTCTTCCCCCTGGCTTTTTTGTCAATTATGTTCAATCTGTGCCCTCTGGTTACCAACCCTCCTGCCAGTGAAAACAGTGTCTCCCTTTCTATTCTATCAAAACCCTTCATCATTTCAAACATTTTAAAATAATTGTTGTTGTAACTTTACCCGGGAGAGAAAGTTCACCTCATCTATCGAATGGTGAAGTCTTGTGAAAGGCTCCATCTGTATTTCATCTGCCACTATAAGTAAAGATGTTTGAAGAACCATTGAGTCAACAGATCTAACAACAAGCTCACAATAAACTTAACAAGAGCAACTATTAAAATAAACACAAGATCCCAGGGTCTTAAAACAACATCTGGAAAAGGTCCTGCCGTCAGTTCAGAAAAAGGCTAACTAATTCTGGATCTCCAAGCTGTAGTACTCTGGTACAATTCTAGTCTCCCCACGGGTGAATGAAAAGTATGGGCACGAACCTTTAGTTTGTTCCGAATGAACAACATGTAACTGGTGTGCACCTGAAGCATTCCACATGTGTAATGGTTATGTTCAAAGCACTTCAAACATTTTTTCTGACAACAGAGAGGTTTTTACAGGTTGAACAGCTCCTTGTAAACCAAATGACTTACTCCAGTAAGCAATCATTGAATCTGCCTACGTGCTTCCAAGTATGGCCCCAGAATGCTCTCTGCAACCCATACAGATCTTCCCAGTCCTTGCCTGAGAGTTTCCTCTTGCTGGTTATGACTGTGACCTCTGGGTCACCTCCCAAAGAGCCAGTGTAACCAGAAATCAAGTAAATTCAATATTGTGGGGAATGGGGAAACTGCTCCAATAAGGGTGTAATGAGTGGTTGGGTGATCTTCACTGGTCAGGGAAGGAAGAGCAAGAGGATTCCTATACTACTGAATCAGTCCATATCTCTGTCTCAATTTCACTTATCAAACCCGAGACTAAATCAACACTGAGGATGGATCTGGTGGGCAGGTGGTACATCACTCATTCAACGTGTAAAGTAGGTAATTGCTCTATCCTGGCTGCATCAGACAAGACCATCATAAATCTAGCCCCTGAAATAATCTACCTAGCCTTGGGTTGCAGCAATATGCCCAGAATTCAAAACGCAAGACATCAATATGCTTCCCAGTGCCGTAGGTTTGATGGCGCCGAAACAATTAGCATCTGATGCAACAATAAAAAAGAGGAACTAAAATTGGAAAGCATCACATCTAAGGCTGAAGCAGAAAATCTGCCTTCTCACTGATGATGGAGTAATGATACGGACTAAACTGTACTGTTCCAGAAAGGATGTCCTACTAACCACCAATGGATGAGGTAGTGGCCAGTGCTGATATTGGTGACAATATTGCACCAATGTCTGGTCAACTCAACAAGACCTCAATCTAGAGTGAAAAACCTTTTCCTGACCAGGGTATAGAATCGGATTTGCCCATTGAGTGACAAAAGGCTTTGTTGGAAAGACGTTTTGAGGTAAGCATCAAGGTCTGGATGGTACCATGAGCTTCAGGGACTTCGGCCCCTGATCATGGATCCTTCCACACCCATTAAAAAAAACTTATTCTAGGGCTATGGGTAAGGTCGGCATTTATTGCCCATCCCTAGTTGCCCTTGAGAAGGCGGTGGTGGGCCTTCACCTGGAACCGCTGCAGTCCGTGTGGTGAAAGTACTCCCACAGTGCTGTTCGGTAGGGAGTTCCAGGATTTTGACCCAGCACTGATGTCAGACTTAACTGGAGGTGTGTAGAGCAGTGGCTGTAATTAGTGGAAGCAGACGCTGCCTTAAGTCCTGATCAAATTATAAACTTTTAACTGGGCATAAAACAAGTAGACCTATTCAACTTAATAATGAGCATAGCATAAACCAACAATGATGATGGAAGAAGCAACACAACTAAGACCGGTGCCAATGTTAGCAAAAGAGCGGAGGTGGAGTCATGGGGAAGTTCACATGCAGAGTTCGCAGGGGTGATGTGTGCTTTGCTTTTTAAATTTTGTGCTAAAGGTGAGGGAAAGAATGGGATTCAGCGACAGAGTAAAGCTGCCTCTACTCTGCATCAACAACATTGCCCCACCTCACAAAACTGCCCCCTAATGCACCAGTGTGGCATTTTCCCCTATTCCCCAAAACAGCTGTCCTTTGGGATTGCCTTTAAGAGCCAGTTGTGTGCTGAGAGTGCATTAAGATCCATTTCACCTCGAATCCTTTCATTCCAGACTTCCTCCAAACAGTCGGCAGGTCCCAGAGGTGAAAAGTCAGTGTCTTAACTCATTTTGCCGCCAAGCGTTCCTTAAAAGGCTAAGCATTACAGATCCTTTAGTATCAGTCCTATATTTCCGTTGAACATTCATATTCATGTCCCATGCATTAATGTTTGTGTGAAGCATTTGAAATCGTGGTAAATTCTTCAGAAATACTAGAGAACTTTACATAACTGCTGGAAACATTATACTGTTCCTGCATCATTAACAACCCCTGACCCCAGTCAGTAGGCATACAAAATACAGGGCATTCTTCTTTGCAGGGTACAGTTGGATGGAGTGTGTTTAGATGAGGCTGAAGCTATATGATTTTGCTGCAGTGACATTTGCAAGTGATCATAGGTAGTCTTCTGTTGGGATTTCCATTAATATTGTGCACCATTGGATCAATTACCTATCTGGACGTTTCAAAACTCACGTCAGTCTTCTTTAGAGGCAATGAAGAAGAGGATGAGGTGGTCCCTCTGTTCATTGGACTTGCTCCATTTCCTGCAGGCTGGGTCTTGTCCACTGGTGTGTGCATTCTGTGAGCATCCAGCATCTCCAGCAGCAAGTCATACAGTGGCACTACGTTCTTACACTTCATACTGTACAGGTGTTCCATTCCCTTGTTACTGGTGATCAAAGCACATTATCGGGAAATCAGTTCAGCATCAGCTGAGTACACGCAACATACACAGAAATATCCCAAACCTCCCAAGACCATTCACACGATTGCGCAGACCAGTCACTCTGGCATATTAACTGCATGGGTACAGTAGCATGGTTATGTTACTGAACTAATAATCCAGAGGCCTGGACTAATAATCCAGAGACATGAGTTCAAATCCCACCATGGCAGTTGGGGAATTTAAATTCAGTTGATTAAATAAATCTGGAATAAAAAGTTTGTATCAGTAATGGTGACCATGAAACTACCGGATTGTCATTAAACCCATCTGGTTCACTAATGTCCTTTTGGGAAGGAAATCTGGCGTCCTTACATACTCTGGCCTATATGTGACTCCAGACCCACAGCAATGTGGTTGACTCTTAACTGCCCTCTGCGGTTCAAGAAGGCGGCTCACCACCACCCTCTTAAGGGCAATTAGGGATGGGCAATAAATGCTGGCCTTGCCAGTGACGCCCACATCCCATGAACTAATAATAACAAATGTTATATATAAATCGAGAATTTTTAAAAAAGCTGTAGAAAGGTAAGTGGAAGGGTTATACAATTGGAAGTTGCTGCTATGTTGATCAATTACAAAGGTATAAGCCCATATTTGTCTGGGGTTGACGAGGCAAATTTGACCGAAAAGGAGGGAGTGTAGTGATATATGTCAGGAACACTCGAGGGGTAAAGGGCACCTTCGACCAGGAGGCAAATTACAAAATCAACAGCTCTGCTTAGACACCTCTTATGCTTCCCTCCCCCGCTGCCGTAACCATTTACACCGTCTCTCTTTTGTTTCTTTACTTGTCCCATTACCATTCCCTTTTGCCTTGCCCCATCATCCCTATTGTCATTGAATCACTCCTGCCTGCCACCCTATCACAGACCTTCCCCTTTGTTCCTTCCTCCTCTTCCCCTTTTCCCTGGCTCTGTAGTTGCTCAAAAGCTATTCATCGCCAGCATCTTCCAGTTTTGACCAGGACCTAAAACGTTAACACTGCTTCTCTCTCCACAGATGTTGCCTGACCGGCTCTAAGACCTTCTCTAATCAAGCGTCATTCAGAGGTGGAATGACGTCCCTGATACTGTATATGAGTATAGACGATTGTATGAAATTGTATATGAGTATTGAAGATTAAGGGGTGTTTAAGATGATTAAAGAGGTTGATAGGGTGGGTAGCGAGAAACTATTTCCTCTGACGGGGGAGTTCAGAAGCTTAAGGGGACACAATATTTATATTAGAGCTAGGCTGCTCAGGGGTGAAAGCACACAAAGGGTAGTGGTAATCTGGAGCTCTCACCTGCATACAAAAAGCTGTTGAGGCTGGGAGTCAAGTAAATATTTCAAAACTTATATTGATAGATTTTTGTTAGGCAAGACTATTAATGGTTACAGAACTAAGGCGGGTAGATGGAATTAAGATACAGATCAGTCACGATCTAATTGAAATGCTCGCGGGGCTGAATGGCCTCCTCCTGTTCCTATGTTCCTAACTCATATACCAAGAGCGAACGTCATGGTTTTAAACTATAACTAATTCTAGAGTGGACCTGATCTATCATACAATAGTTGATCCGTTTGTATGTTTGTGAATGTGCCACCATATTTAACAGGAGCCTGCCAGGCACATTCAGTTCTTAAATAATCAACTGATAGGGAACACGGCAAAGGAACAAACGGGGAGAGACTGCCAAAAGCACAAATCATCAGTGTTACTCAGTTTCACAGCAGGTAAGCAGCCAGGTAGCATTACCTGGAGTATAGCACTATTAGTGAGGCAAAGAGCTACCATCAGTAACTGTGTGAGCGAGGGAAAAGAAAAAGAAAGACTTGCATTTATATAGCGCCTTTCACGACCACCGGATCTCTCAAAGCGCTTTACAGCCAATGAAGTACTTTTGGAGTGTAGTCACTGTTGTAATGTGGGAAACACGGCAGCCAATGTGGGCACAGCAAGCTCCCACGAAGTGATAACGACCAGATAATCTGATTTTGTTATGTTGATTGAGGGATAAATATTAGGCTAGGACACCGGGGATAACTGCCCTGCTCTTCTTCATGTAAAGTCTCATCTGAAAGACAGCACCTCCAACAATACACAGCACTCCCTCAGCACTTCACTGGAGTGTAAGCCTAGATTTATGTGCTTAAGTCCCTGGAATGGGATTTGAACCCATGACCTTCTGACTCAGAGGCAAGTGCGCTACCCACTGAGCTATAGCTGACACTGTAAGAGAGGGAGGAGAGAAAAAGGGAAGGAGAGAAAATGAAGGAAAGAGTGATGA
The DNA here is from genome assembly GCF_044704955.1 of Pristiophorus japonicus. Lineage (NCBI taxonomy): Eukaryota > Metazoa > Chordata > Chondrichthyes > Pristiophoridae > Pristiophorus > Pristiophorus japonicus. The sequence goes on from NC_091985.1 coordinate 146,588,847, forward strand.
AAGAGAGAAGGAGATGAAAGGAAAGGGAATGAAAGAGAGAGGTGGTGAGAGAGTGATGAAAGAGAGGATGATGGCATGAAAGAGGAGCCAGGGAATGAAAGAGAGAAGAGAAGGAGAAAGGGTGAAGAAAGAGGGAAGGAGAGAGAATGAAAGAGAGAAGCAGAGTGATGAAAGGGAAAAGGACAGCGAGGGAATAGAAGAGAGAAAAACAAATAGTGAATGTGAGAAAAGGGGGAAACGGGAGAGAGGCACAAGTGGAGAAGGTTCAGAGTGAGGGATTGATCACAATTTAACACCCTACGAGTGGCATGAGTCAGACTGATGGCAGAAACCCCTAACACTCCATGGTGTCATGTATGTAACAACACTGCAATACTGTATATACGTAGGAAATGCACACCTTGACCACAGGGGTTGAACTTGTGGGAGACACTCCTCACCTTGTCATCCAGATATATAAAGGGAGGTACCACGCAGGGTCATCACTTCTTGGTCCTGTGAATAAAGGTTCAGGTCACAGAGTGACCTTGTCCATAGAATGTGCCTCGTGTGGATTTGTGGTATTGTGTAAGAACATTACATTGGCGACGAGAAACAGGCATTCACAGCTCATATACCAAAACGCCACCCATGATGATGAACAGTAGTACTGTGTTGGTGAGGACTGGGACGATTTCGTTGAGAGGCTCCAGCAGAGTTTTGTCACGAAGGACTGGCTGGGAGACGCAGCGGCCGACAAGCGAAGGCCTCATCTGCTGACCAGCTGTGGACCTAAGACTTACGCACTCATTAAAGACCTGCTAGCACCCGAGAAGCCGGCGGACAAAACCTTTGAAGAGCTCAACAAACTAATTGGTGAGCATCTCAAACCGGCAAGCAGCGTACACAGGGCTCGACACAGATTCTATACCCACCGACGTCGGGAAGGACAGAGCATACCGGATTTCGTTGCGGACCTCCGGCGCTTGGTCAGTCTCTGTAAGTTCACAGACGCCTGCAGGAGGGAGATGCTAAGGGAGTCCTTTATTGAGGGCATCAGTCATGCTGGGATTTTCAGAAAGTTAATTGAGACCAAGGACTTGACCTTGGAAGCGGCGGCGTTGAAGGCTCAGACTTTTATGGCGGGGGAGAAGGAAACCAAGATGATATACGCGCGCAACTCTGCCTCCAACGTGGCGATGGATCAGGGAGTCAATATCATAAATGCAACACAGAGCCCCGCAGGCAGGTAAGGGCAGTTTGAGACATCCCAGGCAGCAATAGACCCAAGAGTAAATCTCCAACAGAAGACCATGGCAGGCTGAACGGACATTTACGCCCCCCCAGTGGACAATGCGGCCTGGGATGGGGCCATTGACACCCACTAACAGGGTGCTCAAGAGCAGTCAAAGGGACAATCAGCGAGGAATGCCTTGTAACAGCTCTTTTGTTCACAACAGTGGGAATCTCAGTTCATGCTGGAGGTGTGGGGGCAGACATGCTGCCAAGATTTGCAGGTTTCAACAGTTTGTCTGCAGAAATTGTAACCTCAGTGGCCATTTAGCCAGAATGTGCAGAAAGCCTGTAACCAGGCTAATATACGAGGCGGATGAACCAGATGAGGGGTCTGCGAGGCAGGATGACGCTTGGGGCAAATCAATGGACACTGAAGTTCAGCAGGTTCATGTGGCAAACATTCACAGCTCATATACCAAAACGCCACCCATGATGATGAAAGTCCTATTAAACAGAATCCCTGTACGCATGGAGCTGGACACGGGGGCCAGCCAGTCACTCATGTGTGTTCAACAATTCAAAAAGCTGTGGCCACTCAAAGCCAGCAGACCCAAACTAGAACGCATTGAGACGCAATTACGGACGTACACCAAAGTGCTAGGCAGTGTAATGTTGGAGGTCACACACGATGGATCGGTGAACCGGCTGCCGCTCTGGATTGTCCCGTGCAGTGGTCCCACACTGTTGGGGAGGAGCTGGTTAGCTGAGATGAAGTGGAAATGGGGGGATGTGCACGCCATGTCATCTGTGTAGCGAAGTTCATGCTCACAGGTCCTACAGCAATTTGAATCACTATTTCAACCTGGCATCGGGACGTTCAAAAGTACCAAAGTAGTGATACGCATCACCCCGGACGCCAGATCAGTGCACCACAAAGCCAGAGCTGTGCCATATATTATGCGGGAGAAAATTGAAAATGAGTTGGATTGGTTGCTGAGAGAGGGCATCATCTCGCCCATTGAATTCAGCGACTGGGCGAGCCCCATCGTTCCCGTCCTAAAAACGGATGGCTCGGTCAGGATCTGTGGCGACTACAAGGCCACTATCAACCGGGTGTCCCTACAAGACCAATACCCGCTCTCAAGAGCGGAGGACCTTTTTGCCACGCTGGCAGGCAGCAAGCTGTTCACCAAGTTGGACCTCACTTCAACCTACATGACCCAAGAACTGGCCGACTAATCTAAACTACTGACCACCATCACCACACACAAGGGACTGTTTGTTGACAACAGGTGTCCGTTTGGCATTCGATCAGCGGCCGCGATTTTTCAAAGAAACATGGAAAGCCTGCTCAAATCCATTCCCGGAACAATCGTATTTCAGGACGACATCCTCATCACCGGTCGTGACACCGAGGAACACCTCCACAACCTGGAGGAGGTGCTACGCCGACTGGGCCAGGTAGGCCTGCGACTAAATGTGTGTTTTTGGCTCCTGAGGTTGAGTTCCTGGGCAGGAGGGTTGCTGCAGATGGGATTCAGCCTACCGAATCCAAAACTGAGGCGACTCGACGAGCGCCCAGGCCCTGCAACACATTGGAGTTGTGTTCATTTCTGGGACTCTTGAACTATTTCGGGAACTTTCTGCCGAACTTAAGCACATTGTTGGAGCCGCTACACGTGCTCCTGCGCAAGGGTTGCAATTGGTTTTGGGGGGACTGTCAGGAACGGGCTTTCAAGCGGGTGGGGAACCTACTTTGTTCAAATAAGTTGTTGACCCTGTACGACCCCCGTAAGAAATTGGTTCTGACGTGTGATGCATCGTCCTATGGGGTTGGGTGCGTGTTGCAGCAGGGTAACGCTGAGGGCCAACTACAACCTGTGGCTTATGCCTCCAGGTCGCCCTCTCAAGCTGAACCGGGATATGGGATGGTTGAGAAGGAAGCACTCGCATGTGTCTATGGGGTGAAAAAGATGCATCAGTACCTTTTTGGCAGGAGGTTAGAATTAGAAACGGACCACAAGCCATTAACATCCCTGCTGTCAGACAGCAAGGCTGTCAATGCCAATGCGTCAGCTCGCATACAGCGATGGGCTCTCACGCTCGCTGCATATGACTACACCATCCGGCACCGGCCAGGCACCAAAGACTGCGCTGACGCGCTCAGCAGGCTTCCACTGGCCACCACTGAGGGGGCAGCGGAGCAAAGCGCTGAGATGGTCACGGCAGTCGATTCCTTTGACAGAGCAGGCTCCCCCATCACAGCCCGCCAGATCAAAATCTGGACCAACAGAGATCCCCTCCTATCCTTGATTAAGAAATGTGTCCTGACTGGGGATTGGGCGCCCGCACACGGAGCATTCCCAGTGAACAAGCAACAAGAACATTCAGCAGCATGCACAGTCTCTGCGGTCAGCCCGGACAGGCCGGAATCACCACAGGGGACAGACACACATACCAAGACTCAACAACTAGAGCCCCAACTGCGGCGCTCCACGAGAAAGCACAGACCACCCGAGAGACTTAACCTATGATCCCAATAAGATGTTGAGGGGGAGGTGATGTCATGCATGTAACCTTTATGTAACAACACTGCAATACTGTATATATGTAAGAAATGCACACCTTGACCACAGGGGGTGAACTTGTGGGAGACACTCCTCACCTGGTCATCCAGGTCTATAAAGGGAGGTCCCACGCAGGTTTATCACTTCTTGGTCCTGTGAATAAAGGTGCAGGTCATGGAGTGACCTTGTCCATAGAATGTGCCTCGTGTGGATTTGTGGTATTGTGTAAGGACTTTACACATGGTACAATGATAACAGTGCCCACACTGCTTATTTTAGCCTCAAGCACAAAAGTCTCCAAAACTGAGCCACTAAATTAGCTCCATAAGGTGTAAAGGATGAGCATGAAGACAAAGTAGGCAGATCCCTGTTACTAAGCTCAGATATCCTCAGTCCAAATCTGAAATATTTCACCTGAAAAATTCATCTGTAACATTGTTGCTGATCTAATGGTCAAGGTAATAAGGATGTGGGGACAGCAGCCACCTCAAGCTAGGACTACAGATTGGTTAAAAAAAAACAACCTGGTGTTCCTGAGAGTGGGGGAGGATCATGATTGGCTTTGGGGATGGTTTGTCTCTAAAGCAGTCCATTAACATATATAGTCCATGTCTCAGAAGCATTTATGAGGGCAGGTACTACTACTGCTCTGTAGATCATGAGCTTTGGTGCTGGTTTTAAGGTTTTGGTCTTCAAACACTCTCTTCCTTAGGCAACCAAAGGCTGTGCTGGCACGCTGAAGGCGGTGTTGGACCTCGCCGTCGATGTCTGCCCTTGTTTACAGTAGGCTCACGAGGTATGGAAAATGGTCCACGTTATCCAAGGCCTCATCATGAATTTTAATAATCGGGGGGCAGTGCTGTGTGGCGAGGGCAGGTTGATAGAGTACCTTTGTTTTACGGATGTTCAGTGTAAGACCCATGCTCTCGTACGCTACGTTGAACGTGTTGACGATGGTTTGGAGTTCGTCCTCCGAGTGAGCACAGATGCAAACATCAACTGCATCTTATAATTCGATGATAGAGGAATATATATGCTTCTGAGACATGGACCAGAACAGCAGATGTAAAGTCCTTACTCTACAGCATGAAACCACTCGAGGCACATTCCAGGGACAAGGCCACTCTGTGACCTTAACTCTTTATTACAGGACTCCAGAAGTGATGACCCTGCGTGGGACCTCCCTTTATATACCTGTGTGATCAGGTAAGGAGTGTCTCCCACAAGTTCACCCCCTGTGGTCAAGGTGTGCATTTAAGTTGAGTGTATACAGTAATACAGTGGTGTTACATTGTAGTTACAAACATGACATCATCTTCCCCCCCCGCAGAGTCTTACTGGGATCATAGGTTCAGTCTTTCAGGTGATCTATGCTCCCTCGTGGAGCGCTGCAGTTGGGGCTCTGGTTGTTGGACACTGATGTGAGTGTCTGTCACCTGTGGTGATTCCGGCCTGTCTGGGCTGACCTCAGGGACTGTGCATTCTTCCGATTGCTCTTGTTGCACGTTCACTGGCGGTAGTGTGAGCTCCATCTCATGGTCTTCTTCAGGTTCTTCCGTGTCCATCCTGAACCTTTTTTTTACTTGGTCCAGGTGCTTACGGCATATCTGGCCATTGTTGAGTTTTACCACGATGATCCTGATCCCCTCTTTGCCAATTACAGTACCCTCAAGCCATTTGGGCCCCATGGCGTGATTGAGGACGAATACAGGATCATTTATTTCTATACATCTCCCCCTTGAATTTCGGTCATGGTACTCGTTTTGTGACTTGCGCTTGCCCTCAACTATTCCGGTCAGGACTGGATGGATGAGGGACAACCGAGTTTTGAGTGTCCGTTTCATGTGTAGCTCTGCGGGCGGAACCCCCGTGAACGAGTGCCGTCGGGATCTATAGGCCAGCAGGAGGCGCGATAGGCGGCATTGTAGGGAGGGTTTTTGAATCCTGAGCATACCTTGCTTAATGATTTGGACTGGCCATTGGAGGCTGGCTTGAACGGCACAGTCCTGACGTGGTTGATGCCATTGTCTCCCAGAACTCCCGGAATTCATAGCTCGTGAAACACGGGCCATTGTCACTAACCAGGATGTCCGGCAAGCCATGGGTTGCAAAGATCGCACGTAGGCTTTCCATGGTGGTGGATGACATGCATGAATTCAGGATGATGCACTTGATCCATTTTGAGTACGCATCTACTACAATGAGGAACATCTTCCCCATGAATGGACCCGCGTAGTCAACGTGAATACGTGACCATGGCTTGGTGGGCCAGGGCCACGGCCTGAGCGGGGCCTCCCTGGGGGCATTATCCAGCTAGGCACAGGTCGTGCACCTGCAAACACAGTGTACCAGGTCTGAATCAATTCCAGGCCACCAAACGTGTGACCGGGCAATGGCCTTCATCATCACAATGCCTGGGTGCTCGTGTGGAGTTCCCTGATGAATGCCTCCCTGCCTTTCTGGGGCATGACTACCCGGTTGCCCCATAGTAGGCAGTCGGCTTGGATGGAGAGCTCATCCATCCGCCTGTGGAATGGTCCGACCTCCTCAGGGCATGCTCCGTGTGCGGGCGCCCAATCCCCAGGCAGGACACATTTCTTAATCAAGGATAGGAGGGGATCTCTGTCCAGATTTTGATCTGGAGGGCTGTGATGGGGGAGCCTGTACTGTCAAAGGCATCGACAGCCATGACCATCTCAGCGCTTTGCTCAGCTGCCTCCTCGGTGGTCGCCAGTGGGAGCCTGCTGAGTGCGTCAGTGCAGTTTTCAATGCCGGGCCAGTGCCAGATGGAGTAGTCATAAGCAGCTAGCATGAGGGCCCGCCACTGTATGCGAGCTGATGCGTTGGCATTGACAGCCTTACTGTCTGACAACAGGGATCTGAGTGGCTTGTGGTCCGTCTCCAATTCAAACTTCCTACCGAAGAGGTACTGATGCATTTTTTTTACACCATAGACACATGCAAGCGCTTCCTTCTCGACCATGCCATATTCCCGTTCTGCTTGAGAGCGCGACCTGGAGGCATAAGCCACAGGTTGTAGCTGACCATCAGCATTACCCTGCTGCAACACACACCCAACCCCATAGGACGATGCATCACAAGTCAGAACTAAATGTTTACAGGGGTCGTACAGGGTCAACAATTTGTTTGAGCAAAGGAGGTTTCACAGCCGATCAAAAGCCCGTTCCTGACAGTCCCCCCCAAAACCAATCGCAACCCTTACGCAGGAGCACGTGTAGCAGCTCCAACAACATGCTCAAGTTCAGCAGAAAGTTCCCGAAATAGTTCAACAGTCCCAGGAATAAACGCAGCTCCGATGTGTTGCAGGGCCTGGGTGCTCGTCGAATCGCCTCTGTTTTGGATTCGGTGGGCCGAATCCGATCTGCAGCAACCCTCCTGCCCAGAAACTCAACCTCAGGAGCTAAGAACATGCATTTAGACTTCTTGAGTCGCATGCCTACCCGGTCCAGTCCTTCAGGTTGTGGAGGTGTTCCTCGGTGTCTCGACCCATGATGAGGATGTCGTCCTAGAATACGATCGTTCCAGGAATGGATTTAAGCAGGCTTTCCATGTTACGTTGAACAATCACGGCCGCTGATCGAATGCCAATCGGGCACCTGTTATACGCAAACAGTCCCTTGTGCGTGGTGATGGTGGTCAGTAGTTTGGATTCGTCGGTCAGTTCCTGGGTCATATAGGCTGAAGTGAGGTCCAACTTGGTGAACAGCTTGCCGCCTGCCAGCATGGCGAAGAGGACCTCCGCTCTTGGGAGCGGGTATTGGTCTTTTAGGGACACCCGATTGATGGTGGCCTTGTAGTCGCCACAGATCCTGACAGAGCCATCCGCTTTTAGAACGGGAACGATGGGGCTCGCCCAGTCACTGAATTCAACAGGCGAGATGATGCCCTCTCACAACAGCCGGTCCAATTCGCTCTTGATTTGTTTCCCGCATTACATACGGCACCGCTCTGGCTTTGTGGTGCACTGGCCTGGTGTCCGGGGTGATGTGTATCACTACTTTAGTGCCTTTGAAAGTCCCAATGCCCGGTTGAAATAGTGACTCGAATTGTTGTAGGACTTGTGAGCACGAACTTCGCTCCACCGAGGACATTGCGTGAACATCCCCCATTTCCAGTTCATCTCGGCTAACCAGCTCCTCCCCAACAGTGCGGGACCATTGCCAATCCAGAGTGGCAGCCGGTTCACTAACCCATTGTGTGTGACAGCCATCACTGCACTGCCGAGCACCGGAATGATTTCCTTGGTGTAAGTCTGTAATTGTGTCTCAATACGTTCTAGTTTGGGTCTACTGGCTTTGAGTGGCCATAGCTTCTCGAATTGCTAAACGCCCATGAGTGACTGGCTGGCCCCAGTGTCCAGCTCCATGTGTACTGGGATACTGTTCAACAAAACCCTCATCATCATTGGTGGCGTTTTGGTGTATGAACTGTGAATATTCGCCGCATGGACCCGCTGAACTTCGGCGTCCATCGATTTGCCCCAAAAGTCATCCTGCCTCACAGAACCCTCTTCTGGTCCCTCTGTCTCATATATCAGTCTAGTTGCAGGTTTTCTACACATTCGAGCTAAATGGCCACTGAGATTTCAGTTTCTGCAGACAAAATGTTGGAATCTGCAAGATCTGGCTGAGTGTTTTACCCCACAGCTCCAGCATGAGTTAAAATTTCCATTGTTGGGGACAAAGGGACTATGGCCAGGAATTCCGCCCTGACTGTCCCTTTGACTGCTCTTAAGTACCCTATTAGTGGGTGTCAATGGCCCCATCCCGGGCCGCATTGTCCACTGTGATGGCGTGAATGTCCGTTCAGCCTGCCATTGTCTCTGTCGAGGTCCTGCTCTGGGATCTATTGCTGCCTGGTAAATGTCGGACTGCCCCTGCCTGCCTGCGGGGCTCTGAGTAGCATTGATGCTGTTGACTCCCTGATCCATCGCCACGTTAGGGGCAGAATTGCGTGCGTAAATCATTTTCAACTCTTCCTCCCCCGCCATGAAAGTTTGAGCTAACAACGCCGCTGCTTCCAAGGTCAAGTCCTTGGTCTCAATTAACTTGCGAAAAATTCCCGCATGACCGATACCCTCGATGAAGAAGTCCCTTAGCATCTCCGCCCTGCAGGCGTCTGTGAACTTACAAAGGCTGGCCAAACGCCGGAGGTCCGCTACAAAGTCCGGTATGCTCTGTCCTTCACGACGTCGGTGGGTGTAGAATCTGTGTCGAGCCATGTGTATGCTGCTCGCCGGTTTGAGGTGCTCCCTGATTAGTTTGCTGAGCTCTTCAAAGGTTTTGTCTGACGGATTTTCGGGTGCCAATAAGTCCTTCATGAGCGCATAAGTTTTTGGCCCGCAGCTGGTCAGGAGAGGAGCCCGTCGCTTGTCGGCCGCTGCATCCCCCAGCCAGTCTTTAGTAACGAAGCTTTGCTGAAGCCTATCGACAAAATCATCCCAGTCTTCCCCAACACAGTACCGTTCCTCTGTGCTACCGGTGGCCATTCTCGTGGGTCGTGAATTCCCGTTTCTCATTGCCAATGTAAAGTCCTTACTCTACAGCATGAAACCACACGAGGCACATTCCAGGGACAAGGCCACTCTGTGACCTTAACTCTTTATTACAGGACTCCAGAAGTAATGACCCTGCGTGGGACCTCCCTTTATATACCTGTGTGATCAGGTAAGGAGTGTCTCCCACAAGTTCACCCCCTGTGGTCAAGGTGTGCATCTAGGTTGAGTGTATACAGTAATACAGTGGTGTTACTTTGTAGTTACAAACATGACAGCAGGCATATCAAAGCACTGGAGAAGTACCATCAACGCTGCCTCAGTGTTCTTGCGCAGGCCAACATCCTCAGCATCGAAGCATTGACAATGCTCGATCAGCTCTGATGGACGGGCCACATCGTCCGTATGCTCTACTCAGAGCTCCGACAGGGAAAACGAGCCCAAGGTGGGCAGAGTAAATGTCATGTATCTTAGACTTCACTACATGCCTCGTGTGAATCTGTACTGAGGGGACAGGACTTTACAGTGGCGACGGGTTACGGGATTACAGAATCCACAGAATGGTGAACAACGGATCAGATGAAAAGTACAATGCGGGAGACAATTGGGAGGACTTTATAGAAAGGCTCCAGCAAAGCTTTGTAACCAAAGACTGGTTCGGCGACGATAAGGCAGACAAGAGAAGAGCCCATCTCTTGACCAGCTGTGGCTCGAAAACATACGCTTTAATGAAGGATCTATTGGCACCTGAGAAACCAGCAAGCAAGTCGTTTGAAGAATTGAGACCACCTGAAGCCAGCGAGCAGCCTACACTGGCCAGACACAGGTTCTACAACTACAGACGCTGTGTGGGCCAGAGCATACCCGCCTTCGTGGCGGAACTTTTGAGGTTGGCTAGTTTATGTGAGTTCTCCGATGAGCTGAGGAGAGAAATGCTGAGAGACTTTTTCATTGAAGGAATAGGCCACGCAGGCATATTCCGAAAGCTCATAGAGACCAAGAACCTGACCTTAGAGGCAGCAGCACTGGTTGCACAGACATTCTTGGTAGGGGAAGACGAAACAAGGTTGATTTACAATGCAGGTACAACAACTAACGAAATAATGGAACAAGGAGTTCACAGCATTAGAAAAGCTGCTACCCCCACACACAGACAAAACCAGCAGAACAGGCTTTCGACAGCAAGCAGTGGCAACAGAAGCCATCAAGGGCCACAGGAATGGCTGTTCACACCTCATCAACCCACAATGTGAGCAATCAACTATAAACTGAGAGAAGCTCAAGAGAGATCAGCCAGACGCAGCTCATTCTTTGCAAGCAGTCTGTGCTGGAGGTATGGGGGTGGGCACTCATCAAGGGAATGTCGATTTCAGCAGGATGTTTGCAGGAACTGTGAATATACAGGGCATTTGGCCCGCATGTGCAAAAAAACGGCAGCTCGGCTGGTATACGAATCGGATGGGTTGGAAAGCGGACCAGAAGACGGTGGGGACAGTACCCGGGACACCGTTGTACAGCGGGTCAACACGATCAATGGCCATTGCTCCTACGATAGGATGCCTCCTATAATGATGAGGGTCCTACTCAACGGGATATCCGTCAACATGGAGCTGGATACTTGAGCGAGTCAATCTCTCATGGGCGCGCAACAATTTGAAAACTGTGGCCGCATAAAAGAGACAGACCAAAACACACAAGGGTCGACACCAAACTAAGGACCTATACCAAAGAAATCGTACCAGTCCTCGGCAACGCCATGCTCTCTGTCACACACAAAGGGACAGTGAACCGACTTCCCCTGTGGAATTTCCCCGGAGACCCCCCAGAACTGCGGGGGAGAAGCTGGCTGGCAAAACCAAACTGGAAATGGGATGATGTCCATGCCATGTCATTAGAGGAACGGACCTCCTGCTCAACAGTTATAAAGTGATTTGAACATCTCTTTCAGCCAGGTGTGGGCACTTTCAAAGGGGCCAAAGTCAAACTCTACATCACACAGGATGCTAGACCGGTCCATCACAAGGCCAGAGCTGTACCCTATGTGTTGAGGGAAAAGATTGAACACAAACTAGACAGGCTTCTGCGGGAAGGCATTATATCACATGTGGAATTTAGCGACTGGGCAAGTCCCATCGTCCCAGTCATGAAGCCTGATGGATCCGTACGAATCTGTAGGGACTACAAATCTACCATAAACAGAGTCTCCCTACAGGTCCAGTACCTGCTGCCCAGAGCGGAGGACTTATTTGCCACATTGACTGGAGGTAAACTTTTCTCAAAATTAGACCTTACATCTGCGTATATGACGCAAGAATTGACCGAGGAATCCAAGCTACTCGCCACCATCAACACACATCGAGGCCTTTTCATGTACAATCGATGCCCATTCGGCATCAGGTCGTCAGCTGCCATATTCCAGCGCAACATGGAGAGTCTGCTCATGTCCATCCCGGGGACGGTTGTATTTCAAGTCGACAGGCTTATCACGGGCAGGGACACCGACACCCATCTCCGTAATTTGGAGGAAGTACTAAAGCGGTTGGATCGGGTAGGCCTACGAGTCAAGAAATCCAAGTGCCTGTTTCTCGCACCCGAGGTTGAATTTTTGGGCAGAAGGATTGCCGCTGATTGAATCCGCCCAACAGAGTCCAAAACAGAAGCAATTCGCCTGGCACCCAGGCCCCGGAATGACTCAGAAATGCGCGCCTTTCTCGGGCTACTCAATTACTCAAGAACTTAACCACGCTGCTGGAGCCTCTCCACGTGCTACTCAGGAAGGGGTGCGATTGGTTTTGGGGGGACGCCCAGGAACGCATCTTCAATAAGGCACGCAACCTTCTGTGTTCCAACAGTGTTTTGACTTTCTTTGACCCAGGTAAAAAGCTAGTTCTCACATGCGATGCGTCAGCGTATGGGGTCGGGTGCGTTTTGCAACATGTCAATAGTGCGGGCAAATTACAACCCATAGCTTATGCCTCCAGGTCACTTTCGCGGGCAGAGCGCGGGTACGGAATGGTAGAGAAGGAGGCGCTCGCGTGCGTGTACGGTGTCAAAAAGATGCACCAATACCTTTTCGGGGCCAAGTTCGCGTTAGAAACTGATCACAAGCCCCTCACGTCCCTCCTATCCGAGAGCAAGGCAATAAACACCAACGCCTCGGCGCGAATTCAACGGTGGGCACTCATGCTGGTGTCCTACAACTATACCATAAGGCACAGACCAGGCACAGACAACTGTGCCGACGCGCTCAGCAGGCTACCCCTGGCGACCACAGAAGGGTTTGACGAACAGGACTGTGAGATAGTCATGGCAATCAATGCCTTTGAGTCCACAGGTTCGCCCATGACGGCTCGCCAAATCAGAGCCTGGATGGCCAGCGACCCCACGTTATCCTTAGTAAAAAGATGTGTCCGAACCGGTGACTGGGCAGAGGCTCGCAATGCCTGCCCCGAGGAATTAAAACCCTTTCACAGGTGCATGCATGAGCTATCACTACAAGCAGACTGCCTGATGTGGGGCAGCCGAGTAGTCATGCCTCTGCAAGGCAGAGAGGCATTTGTCCGGGAGCTCCACCGCGAGCACCCGGGGATCGTTCTCATGAAGGCCATAGCCAGATCCCATGTCTGGTGGCCTGGTATTGACGCGGACTTGGAGCTCTGCGTCCGAAGGTGCACCATTTGTGCCCAACTCAGCAATGCCCCCAGGGAGGCTCCACTGAGCCCCTGGCCCTGGCCTACCAAACCGTGGTCGCGGGTGCATGTACACTATGCGGGCCCATTCATGGGCAAAATGTTCCTCGTAGTTGTAGATGCATTTTCAAAGTGGATCGAATGCACCATTTTAAACTCGAGCACAACCTCCACCATTGTGGAGAGCCTCGCAACCATGTTTGCAATGCACGGAATCCCTGACATATTAGCTTCACCAGCGCAGAATTCCAAGACTTTATAATTGACCACGACATAAATCACGTCAAGACGGCACCGTTCAAGCCGGCCTCCAACGACCAGGCGGAAAGAGCAGTGCAAATCATTAAACAAGGCATGCTTAAAATCCAAGGTCCCACGCTGCAGGGTCGCCTGTCGCGACTGCTGTTGGCATACAGATCTCGTCCGCACTCACTGACTGGGATCCCCCCCGCGCAACTGTTGATGAAAAGGACTTTAAAAACAAGGCTCTCATTAAACTCCCAGACATGTACGAAATCATTGAGGCAAAGCGCCGTAAGCTGACTGAGTACCATGACAGAAATTCGAGGGGGAGATGGAATGAGATAGGGGACAAAGTGTTTGTACTAAACTATGGCAGGGGTCCCAAATGGCTTGCAGGGACAGTAACGGGCAAGGAAGGAAACAGGCTACTGGTAGTACAAATGGACAATGGCAAAACCTGCCGGAGGCATGTAGACCAAGTCAAAAGCAGATTTACCAACAGCACTGCGGAACCAGAGGCAGACTACAATGTGGAACTCGCACCACACCTGGTGGACAGACAGAGGGAACAACCTGAGGAAGGGCAATCCCAACAGACAGCCCAGGTGAGTCAACAACGATCACACCAATCGAAACAGACAGCCCAGGCGAGATACCAGCAACCACACCCAAAGAAAAACAGACACCAAGGCAAACAACTGAACCACAACTCAGACGCTCCATGCGAGAGCGTAGACCACCTGAGAGACTGAACTTATAAAGACAATAAGACTTTGGGGGAGGGTGATGTCATGTATCTTACATTATTATATATAACTGTATCCCAACATGCTATACATGACTGTAATAAGATATGACCTGTAACCACCAGCATACCTTACCACCAGGGGTGCACTTGCAAGAGACAGGTATATAAGGACAGATCTCAGGCAAGTGCAGCATTCCAGAGCTGTGAAATAAAGGTGCAGGTCCAGAGTGACCTTGACTTCACTACATGCCTCGTGTGAATCTGTACTGAGGGGACAGGACTTTACAGTAAATACTCCAAGGACACCCTGAAGGCCTCATTGAAAAAGTTCAACATCCCCACCGACACCTGGGAATCACTGGCGCAAGATCGCTCAAAATGGAAGAGAATAATCCGTGAGAGCGTTGAACACGTCGAGTCTCTTCGCCGGGAGCAAGCGGAGAGCAAGCGCATACAACGGAAGGAGCACATGACCACCCGAGCACTTCAACAGACCGCCACTTCAACCACCGTCCGTCCAACCTGTGACAGAAACTGTAACTCCCGCATTGGACTTAACAGGCATCTGAGAACTCATTTTTAATGTGGAAGCAAGAAATCCTCAACACCGAGGGACTGCCTATGATGATTGTCATGTATCTCACACTACTATACATAACTGTATCTTACCATGCTATACATGACTGTAACTAGAGATGACCTGTAACCACAAGCATACCTTACCACCAGGGGTGCACTTGCAGGAGACACTGGATACCTGTTCTACACAGGTTATATAAAGACAGGTCTCAGGCAAGTGTGGCATTGGAGAGCTGTGTAATAAAGGTGCAGGTCCTGAGTGACCTTGACTTCAGCATGTGCCTCGTGTGAGTCTGTACTGCAGGGACAGGACTTTACAATGATATTACATTAACATCTAGGTGCTTTAATAAACATAAACTGTTTATTAAAAGTTCACATTTTACGTTGCTTTGATATTTTTATACAAAAAATACATTAATATTTACCTTTAAATCCCCCCAAATGGTTTGCTGGCTTTGGCCAGTACTGGGCAGGGAGGGGCAAGGCTTACGAACAGCAAGTCCTCCCAAGCTCTGTGAATGGCCAGTTTTCCTGTCAATCATGGGAGTTGCAGGCACAGGTTCATGCTGGGAGTCGTTGACTGCTACCTTGTTGGGCTGAGAGAGATCGCTCTGGAAGCCCCATGAACTCAAGCCCCAGGCTTCTCAGTGAGGCACAGGCCTCTAATGGAAAACCATGTTAGTCACATTTTAAACACACAGTGCTGCCATATAGACATGTTTAATCGTGTTTTTGCTGATTTTACAAATTTTTACACCTTAATTATGCTTTAAATCTGATTTCCTGTATTCTGTTTCTCAGTTCAGCTAGAGTCCAATTCGGGGCAAGTGGCCGGCACCTGTAACGGGAGAACAGAGAAGGCTGGAGTCGGAGCAACACCCCATTGCTATGAGAAGGGCAATATACAGCACAGGAAGCCGTTCGGCCCATCGAGCCTGAAGGAGCTACCAAATTAGCTCCACTCCCCTGCTCTTTCCCCGAACCCCTGCACATGTTTCCTTTTCAAATATTTATCCAATTCTCTTTTGAAGTTTACTATTGAATCTGCTTCCACTACCCCTTCAGGCAGTGCATCGTAAATCATATATGGGAACGGTGGAATTGTGGTTATGTTACTGCAGAGGTCTGGACTAATAATCTGGAGACATGAGTTCATATTCTAATTTTTAAAAAGCTAGTATCAATAATGGTGACCATGTAACTACTGGATTGTCGTAAAAACCCATCTGGTTCAGTAATGTCATTTAGGGAAGGAAATCTGCTGTTTTCACCTGGTCTGGCCTAACCTATATATGACTCCAGACCCACAGCAATGTGGTTGACTCTTAACTGCCCTCTGAAATGGCCACTCAGTTGTACAAAACCACTACGACAAAGTCACTGTTGGAGTACCTTCACCACTGCATTGGTTCAAGAAGACGGCTTGCCATCACCTTCCCAAGTGCAGTTAGAGATACCCACATCCCGCGAATGAATTAAAAAAAAACTAATTGTGTAAAATTATTCTCGCCTCCCCCCACTGGTTCTTTTGCCAATTATTTTAAATCTGTGTCCTCTGGTTACCAACCCAGCTGCCAGTGGAAACAGTTTATCCCTATCAACTCTATCAAAACACTTCATATTTTTTAACCCCTCTATTAAATCTCCCCTTAACCTTCGCTTCTCTAGTCTGTCCACATAACTGAAGTCCCTCATCCCTGGTATCATTCTAATAAATCTCTGCACCCTCTCCAAAACCTTCTTAACGTGGGTGCCCAAAATTGGACACAATTGGACAGCTGAAGCCTAACCAGTGACTTAGAAAGGTTTAGCATAATTTCCTCCCTTTAGTACTCTATGCCTCTATTTATAAAGGGTTCCATATGCTTTTTATTAATAGTCTTATCGACTTGTCCTGCCACTTTCAAAATGTTATTTTGTTACTTGCGTTTATTGAGCCTTCGTAAGGCCCAGAATGAAGCCTGCGTTTGGTTTGGGCAGGTATAGGTTCAGCTGGTGAGACAATCACTATCACTAGGGGGGTAGTGCTGGACAGGCTAATGGGACTCAAGGTAGACAAGTCCCCTGGTCCTGATGAAATGAATCCCAGGGTATTAAAAGAGATGGCGGAAGTTATAGCAGATGCATTCGTTATAATCTACCAAAATTCTCTGGACTCTGGGGAGGTACCAGCGGATTGGAAAGCAGCTAATGTAACGCCTCTGTTTAAAAAAGAGGGCAGACAAAAGGCAGGTAACTATAGGCCAGTTAGTTTAACATCTGTAGTGGGGAAAATGCTTGAAACTATCATTAAGGAAGAAATAGCGGGACATCCAGAAAGGAATAGTGCAATCAAGCAGACGCAGCATGGATTCATGAAGGGGAAATCATGTTTAACTAATTTACTGGAATTCTTTGAGGATATAACGAGCATTGTGGATAGAGGTGTACCGATGGATGTGGTGTATTTAGATTTCCAAAAGGCATTCGATAAGGTGCCACACAAAAGGTTACTGCAGAAGATAGAGGTACGCGGAGTCAGAGGAAATGTATTAGCATGGATAGAGAATTGGCTGGCGAACAGAAAGCAGAGAGTCGGGATAAATGGGTCTTTTTCGGGTTGGAAATCGGTGGTTAGTGGTGTTCCACAGGAATCGGTGCTGGGACCACAACTGTTTACAATATACATAGATGACCTGGAAGAGGGTACAGAGTGTAGTGTAACAAAATTTGCAGATGACACAAAGATTAGTGGGAAAGCGGGTTGTGTAGAGGACACAGAGAGGCTGCAAAGAGATTTGGATAGGTTAAGCGAATGGGCTAAGGTTTGGCAGATGGAATACAATGTCGGAAAGTGTGAGGTCATCCACCTTGGGAAAAAAAATAGTAAAACGGAATATTATTTGAATGGGGAGAAATTACAACATGCTGTGGTGCAGAGGGACCTGGGGGTCCTTGTGCATGAATCCCAAAAAGTTAGTTTGCAGGTAATCAGGAAGGCGAATGGAATGTTGGCCTTCATTGCGAGAGGGATGGAGTACAAAAGCAGGGAGGTCCTGCTGCAACTGTACAGGGTATTGGTGAGGCCGCACCTGGAGTACTGCATGCAGTTTTGGTCACCTTACTGAAGGAAGAATATACTAGCTTTGGAGGGGGTACAGAGACGATTCACTAGGCTGATTCCGGAGATGAGGGGGTTACCTTATGATGATAGATTGAGTAGACTGGGTCTTTACTCGTTGGAGTTCAGAAGGATGAGGGGTGATCTTATAGAAACATTTAAAATAATGAAAGGGATAGACAAGATAGAGGCGGAGAGGTTGTTTCCACTGGTCGGGGAGACTAGAACTAGGGGGCACAGCCTCAAAATACGAGGGAGCCAATTTAAAACCGAGTTGAGAAGGAATTTCTTCTCCCAGAGGGTTGTGAATCTGTGGAATTCTCTGCCCAAGGAAGCAGTTGAGGCTAGCTCATTGAATGTATTCAAGTCACAGATAGATAGATTTTTAACCAATAAGGGAATTAAGGGTTACGGGGAGCGGGCGGGTAAGTGGAGCTGAGTCCACGGCCAGATCAGCCATGATATTATTGAATGGTGGAGCAGACTCGAGGGGCTAGATGGCCTACTCCTGTTACTAATTCTTATGTTCTTATGGATCCATTGGGCATGGAGGATGGAATTCCCAGGGTACATTAGGACCACCACACCCCCCCCCCCCCCCCACCCGACACACCTAGAGTGATCCTTCGATGTGATGGGGCTGAATTTAATAAGCCACTTCCTTCCCCTGAGCATAATTCAGTGGGGAAGCTTAAGAGAGGCAGAAACACAGCAATCCAGGATCCACCACAAACTGCAACCTCCCAGCTCCACTGGAGTTGTGCAGAAGTTCCGGCCCTGTTGGCTGAAATTTGTGGCAGAAGTTGAATTTTATAAAAATGATACAAAGCTGATGATATGTTAATGATAGTATGTTTTTTTAGATTTTAAGAGGGTGCTAATGGTGCTACTGACTCTTCAAATTATAACCATAGAATTACAGAGAATGTACAGCACTGAAACAGACCATTCGGCCCCACAGGTCTATGCCAGTATTTATGCTCCACACGAGCCTCCACTCACCCTACTTCATCTAACCCTATCAACATATCATTCTATTCCTTTCTCCCTCATGTATTTATCTAGCTTCCCCTTAAATGAATTTACACTATTTGCCTCAAGTACTCCCTGTGGTAGCAATTTCCCCATTCTAACCACTCTCTTGGTAAAGAAGGTTCTCCTGAAATCCTTATTGAATTTATTAGTGACTATTTTATGTTTATGGCCCCTAGTTTTGGTCTCCTCACAAATAGAAACATTTTCCCTATGCCTACCCTATCAAACCCCTTCACCATTTTGAAGACCTCGATCAGTTCAGCCTTCTCGTTTCTAGGGAAAGGAGCCCCAGTCTGTTCAATCTTTCCTGATACTTACAACCTCTCAGTTCTGTGAATATTTCTTGCACCTTCTCTAGGGCCTCTATACCCTTTTTGTACATACGGAAACGGTGTAATTATTCGGGAGCGGTGACAAGCTGCCAATCGGCTGGGTACTGGGTGCGGAGAAAAGGGCTCTGCTCACCTCATGTGCCTGATGTGGGAGAGGAGGAGGAGGAGCTGGGCTAGCCTCCGAGACTGCTGCTGCAGCGAGAGCCCTGCCCTGGTGATAAAGTGAACCAAAGCATCAGTGATTTTGTCCAAGATGATCTGAATCTGCTCACTGTCATTCAGAGCTTCCATGGTACTGGAGAGGAAGGGGAAGACACCTGCGGGGAAACAAACAGAACAGTTAGGAACAGCACCGCACGGGAACGAGAGCACTTGGAATATAAATGCTTCAGCGGGGCTGACAAATCTCACAAACAACAACAACTTGCATTTATATCGCGCCTTTGATGTAATAAAACATCCCGAGGTGCTTCACAGGAGCGTTGTTGGACTAAATTTGACACCGAGCCACATAAGGCGATATCAGGGCAGGTGACCAAAAGCTCGGTCAAAGAGGTAGGTTTTAAGGAGTCTCTTAAAGGAGGAACGAGAGGCGGAGAGGTTTAGGAAGGAAGTTCCAAAGTTTGGGGCCTAGGCAACAGACAGCACAGCTGCCAATGGTGAAGTGATTAAAATCGGGGATGTGGAAGAGGGCAGAATTGGAGGACACAGTGATCTCAAAGGAATGTAGGGCTGCAGCAGGTCACAGAGATAGAGAGCATGGCATGGCCATGGAGGGACTTGAGCACAAGGATGAGAATTTTAAATTCAAAGCGTTGGCAGAACGAGAGCCAATGTAGGTCAGCAAGCACAGGTTTGACAGGTGAACGGGACTTGGTGCGAGTTAGGCTACAGGCAGCAGAGTTATGGATAAGCCCAAGTTTACGGAGGGTGGAAGATGGGAGGCCAGCCAGTAGAGTACTTGAATAGTCGTGCCTGCAGGTAAAACAGCACAGATGAAAGGAGTGCCACAAGACTCACAGAGGGCCAATTTTAA
This sequence comes from Pristiophorus japonicus, assembly GCF_044704955.1. Taxonomy (NCBI): domain Eukaryota; kingdom Metazoa; phylum Chordata; class Chondrichthyes; family Pristiophoridae; genus Pristiophorus; species Pristiophorus japonicus. The sequence continues at coordinate 146,608,909 of NC_091985.1, forward strand.
CTGCTGGTGGAGAAAGGGTGGACAGCGGGCCGAGTGCGCCCATCACCCGCCCATTCTTGCGGCATGAGGACTGGTTAATTTTGAGGCCCAGGGCTCATTTGCCTTCCAAGTGGGCGCCATGCTGCAGCTCACCGGTTCTGGGATGGTGGGGTCGGAAGCTGGGGGGAGGTGATCTCGGAGTGGGGGGAGTGTGGAGGAAGAAGGTGCCCTCAGGCAGGCCAGCAGTGGCCTCGATTTTATTTGTGGGGCAGGAGGTGCACTCCTGCTCTTCAGTACCCTGCCCAAGATGGTGGCAGCTTGAGTGACAGCGTTAACGGGTTGCTAAATGACCAAAGGCATTTTCAGGCCACTATCGCCATAGTTACACCGGCGGAGGGAGTTAAAACAGGCCTACAGTTAGTCTGCATCATGAACTTCAATTATGCACGGGAAACCATTAAAGCCTCCTGAATTTCAATGCTGGTGACTTAAGCCACTACCTAATTCATTAAGAAGACTACCACCAAAGCATAGACAACAAAGGCAACAGTAAGAAGGAGATAGGTGAGAAAATTTGTCTGCAAATTTTGAAGGCGTGTAACAAAAATAGAGTAGCAATGTTAATAGACTTTAATTACCCTAATATAGATTGGGAAACACATAGTGCTAAGGGAAAGGAATTTCTGATATGTGTACAGGAGAACTTTCTCGACCAATATGTCTCCAGTCCAACAAGGAAGGAAGCAGTGTTGGATCTGGTTCTGGAAAATGAAGTAGGGCAAGTGCAGTGAGTTACAGCAGGAGATTATCGAGCTAACAATGATCAAAACATAATTCGGTTTAAAACCATTATGGAAAGAGACCAGAAAATATCGAAGATGAAAATGCTCAACTGGTGCAGAGCTCATTTCATTGCTTTAAGAAGGGACTTCTCACAGGTAGACTGCAAAAGGCGCTTGCAGGCTAAAGCAGTAATGGAGCAATGGAGGGCATTCAGGGAAGAGATAATCCAGATAGAAACTAGGCATATTCCATTGAAGGGAAAAGCATTCAAAGCTAATGCGGTCTGGATAACAAATGAAATAAAAGTTAACATTAAAGATAAAAAGAAGGCTGATGATAAATGTCTGCAGCAAGATACAGTTAATAACCAGGACGATTAAGGAAAGTACAGGAAGTTCAAAAAAATAATACAAAGGCATAGAATCATAGAATGGTTACAGCATAGAAGAAGACCATCGAGCCCGTGCCGGCTGTCACCTAGTCCCACTTCCTCACCCTTTCCCCATTGCCCTGCAATTTCTTTTCCTTCAGATACTTATCCAATTCCCTTCTGAAAGATAAGGTTGAGTCTAACTCCACAACCCTTTCAGGCAGTGCATTCCAGATCCTAACTACTTGCTGCAAAAGAGAGGTTATCAGAAAAGACTAGCAGGTCACACTAAATTGAACCCTAATTTTTTTTTTACAAACATATAAACAGAGGTTATCTAGGGAAAAAGGTGAGCCTATTAAGGACCCAAAGAGAAACTTTCAGGTAGAGGCAGAGGACATGGGTAAAGTATTAAATGAGTACTTTGCATCTGTCTTCACAAAGGAAGCGAATGAGGTGACGGTTAGACCACAAGATGAGAGGGAAGTTATGGACAGGGTAGTAATAGAGAGACGTGCTATAAAGATTAGTATTAATGAAAGTTACTAAATCCCCTGGTCCAGATGAAATGCATCCTAAGTTGGTGATAGAAGAATTGGTAGAAATAGCAGAGGCATTGGTCACAATAATTCGGGTCACCTAGCCCAGACTACAATAACCTGTACTCCTAGCACAGACTACCATAACCCAGGGCTCCCAGCCCAGACCACAACTTCTCATTGGATACAGTGATGCCAGAGGACTGGAGGGTTGCTAATCTTATACCACTGTTCAAGAAAGAGGACAGGGATAAACCAGGAAGCTACAGGCTAGTCAGCAAACTGCAAGAATGTAAAATGCACTGAAATCTGAATTTGGACATGACAGTTACTGAACTAGGAAAACACATTGTATTCCAGGTAAAGATGACCCGGGTTATTGTGGTCTGGGCTAGGTGACCCGGGATATTGTAGTCTGGGTGAGGAGACCCGGGTTATTGTAGTCTGGGTGAGGAGATCCGGGTTATTTTAGTCTGGTTATTGTAGTCTGGACTAGGAGACCCAGGTTATTGTAGTCTGGGTGAGGAGATCCGGGTTATTTTAGTCTGGTTATTGTAGTCTGGACTAGGAGACCCAGGTTATTGTAGTCTGGGTGAGGAGATCCGGGTTATTTTAGTCTGGTTATTGTAGTCTGGACTAGGAGTCCCAGGTTATTGTAGTCTGGGTGAGGAGATCCGGGTTATTTTAGTCTGGTTATTGTAGTCTAGACTAGGAGACCCAGGTTATTGTAGTCTGGACTAGGAGACCCAGGTTATTGTAGTCTGGGTGAGGAGATCCGGGTTATTTTAGTCTGGTTATTGTAGTCTGGACTAGGAGACCCAGGTTATTGTAGTCTGGGTGAGGAGATCCGGGTTATTTTAGTCTGGTTATTGTAGTCTAGACTAGGAGACCCAGGTTATTGTAGTCTGGGTGAGGGGACCCGGGTTATTGTAATCTGGGTTAGGTGACTCGGGTTAGAACATAAGAAATAAGAGCAGGAGTAGACCATATGGCCCCTCGAGCCTGCTCCGCCATGCAATAAGACCATGGCTGACCATCGACTCAACTCCACGTTCCCACCCGATCTCCATATCCTTTGATTCCCCTAGACTTCAAAAATCTATCTCAGCCGTGAATATATTCAGAGACTCAGCATCCACAGCCCTCTGGGGCAGAGAATTCCAAAGATTCATAACCCTCTGAGTGAAGAAATTCCTCCTCATCTCTGTCTGAAGTGGCCGACCCCTTATCCTGAGACTGTGCCCCCTAGTTCTAGACGCTCCAACCAGGGGAAACAACCTCTCAGCATCTACCCTGTCAATCCCCTTCAGAATCTTGTATGTTTCAATGAGATTACCTCTCATTCTTCTAAACTCCAGAGAGTATAGGCCCATTCTACACAATCTTTCATCATAAGATAGCCCTCTCATCCCAGGAATCAATCCAGTGAATCTCCGATGCACCGTCTCCAAGGCAAGAACTCCAGGTGTGGTCTCACCAAGGCCCTGTACAATTGTAGCAAGACTTCCTTACTCTTATGCTCCAACCCCCTTGCAATAAAGAACAACATACCATTTGCCTTCCTTATTGCTTGCTGTACCTACATGCTAGCTTTCTTGCACAAGGAATCCAAATCTCTCTGAACACCAACATTTAAAAGTTTCCCATTTAAAAAATAATCTGTTTTCTATTCTTCCTACCAAAATGAATAAGCTCACATTTCCCCACATTATACTCCATCTGCCATCTACTGCCCACTCACTTAATTTATCTATATCCCTTTGGAGACGCTTCGTGTTCTCACAGCTTACTGTCCCACCTAGCTTTATATCATCAGCAAACGTAATACATTACACTTGGTCCCTTCATCTAGGTCATTAATATAGATTGTAAATAGCTGAGGCCCCAGCACTGATCCTTGCCGCACCCCACTAGTTACAGCCTGCCAACCTGAAAAAGACCCGTTTATCCCTACTCTGTTTTCTGTCCATTAACCAATCCTCTATCTGTGCTAATACATTCCTTCCAATCCCATGAGCCCTTATCTTGTGTAATAACCTTTTTTGTGGCATCTTATCGCATGCCTTTTGGAAGTCCAAATATACTACATCCTCTGGATCCCCTTTATCTACCCGGCTAGTTACATCCTCAAAAAACTCTAATAAATTTGTCAAACACGATTTCCCTTTCATAAAACCATGTTGACTATGCCTAATCATGTTTTGATTTTCTAAGTGCCCTGATACCACTTCCTCAACAATGGATTCCAGCATTTTCCAACGACTGATGCCAGGCTAACTGGTCTGTAGTTCCCTGTTTTCTCTCACCCTCCTTTCTTGAATAGTGGTGTTACATTGGCTACCTTCCAATTCGCTGGGACTGTTCTAGAATCTTGGGAATTTTGGAAGATCAAAACCAATGCATCCACTATCTCTGCAGCCACCTTTTTTAGAACCCTAGGATGTAGGCCGTCGGGTCCAGGAGATGTCGTCGGCTTTTAGTCTCATTAGTTTCTCTAGTACTTTTTCTTATATTAATTACATTCGGTTCCTCACCCTCATTAGGCCCTTGGTTCCCCACCATTTTAGGTATGCTTTTTACATCTTCTACTGTGAAGACAGATACAAAATATTTGTTTAACTTTTCTGCCATTTCCTTATTCCCCATAATAATTTCTCCTGCCTCAGCCTCTAAGGGACCAATGTTTACTTTTGCTACTCTTTTTATATATTTGTAGAAGCTCTTACAATCTGTTTTTATATTTCTTGCTAGTTTTCTCTGTCTATTTTTTCCCTTTTTTATCAATTTTTTGGTCATCCTTTGCTGGTTTCTGAAACTCTCCCAATCCTCAGGCTTACTATTCTTCGCAACATTGTAAGCTTCTTCTTTCAATCTAATGCTACCCTTAACTTCTTTAGTTAGCCACGGTTGGATCACTTTTCCTGTGGAGTTTTTGTTTCTCAATGGAATGTATTTTTGTTGAGAATTATAAAATATTTCTTTAAATGCTAACCACTGCTTATCTACTGCCATACCTTTTAATCTATTTTTCCAATCTATCTTAGCCAACTCACCCTTCATACTTATGTAATTGGCTTTATTTACGTTTAAGACTATAGTTTCGGATTCAGGCAAGTCATTCTCAAACGTAATGTGAAATTCTATCGTATTATGATCACTCTGCCCCAGAGAATCCTTTACTATGATATTGCTAATTAACTCTGTCTCATTACACAATACAAGATCTAAAATAGCCTGTTCTCTGGTTGGCTCCATGATGTATTGTTCCAGGAAACTGTCCCAAATGCATTCCATGAACTCGTCTTCCAGGCTACCTTTGCCAATTTCATTTGTCCAGTATATATGAAGATTGAAGTCCCCCATGATTATTGCATTACCTTTTTTACAAGCTCCTACAATTTCTTGATTAATATTCTGTACAACGGTATAGCTACTGTTCGGGGGCCTATATACTACTCCCACCAGTGTTCTCTGCCCCTTGTTATTCCTTATCTCCACCCATATTGATTCTAATTCTTGATCCTCCGAGCCGAGATCCTTTCTCACCACTGTCCTTATGTCATCCTTTATTATCAGGACTACCCCAATCCTTTACCATTCTGCCTGTCTTTTCGAAACGTCAAGTAACCTGGTACATTTAGTTCCCAACCTTGGTCACCTTGCAACCACGTCCCTGTAATGGCTATTAGATCATACCCATTTATTTCTATTCGTGCCATCAATCATCTATCTTGTTACAAATGCTGTGTGCATTCAGATAAAGAGCCTTTAATGTTGTCTTTTTACTATTTTTCACTACTCTGACCCTATTTACTGATGCACTCTTAGTTTGTGTGCTCTTTCCTTCCTGTCACACTCTGGTTATCATTACCCTAATTGCTACCCTGCACCATTGCCTTGTCCTCTCTCGTTAACTTTCTAAATTTCCCTTCACCTGAACTCTACTCCCCTCTATTTAGTTTAAAGCCCTATCTTCAGTCCTAGCTATTCGATTCGCCAGGACACTGGTCCCAGCATGACTCGAGTGAAGCCAGCCCCAATGGAATAGCTCTCTCTTACCCAGTACTGGTGACAGTGCCCCATGAATCAAAACCCATTTCTCCCACTCCAATCTTTGAGCCACGCATTCAACTGTCTGATCTTATTTACCCTATGCCAATTTGCTCGTGGCTCAGGTAGTAATCCAGAGATTATTACCTTTGTGGTTCTGTTTTTTAACTTAGCTCCTAGCTGCTCATACTCCCTCAGTAGAACCTCTTTCTTTGTCCTACCTACGTTGTTGGTACCCACATGGACCACAACAACTGGATCTTCCCCCTCCCACTCCAAGTTCCTCTCCAGCCCTGAGGAGATGTCCTTAACCCTGGTACCGGGCAGGCAACACAGCCTTTGGGACTCACGCTCTCGGCTGCAGAGAACCGTATCTATCCCCCTAATGATACTGTCCCCTATCACTATTACATTCCTTTTTACTCCCACAACATGAATGGCCCCCTGTACCACGCTGCTGTGGTCAATTTGCACATACTCGCTGCAGTGCCTGCTCTCGTCCATACATGCTACAATAACCTCATACCTGTTGGACAAGTGTAAGACCTGAGGCTCCTCCAAATGCTACCTTCTAGATCCCCATATCTGCCTCACTCGTAGTCACAACCTCCTGTCCTTGACCATGGACCAAATTTGAAGTATTTAACCAAAGGGGTGTGACTGCCTCCTGGAACAAAGTGTCCAGGTAACCTGCCCCCTCCTTCATGCATCGCAGTGTCTAAAGCTCGGACTCCAGGTCATCAACTTTGAGCCGAAGTTCCTCGAGCCACCAGCACTTCCTGCAGAAGTGGTTGCCGTGAATCGCACTGGTGTCCACCAGCTCCCACATGCAGCAGTTGCAACACATCACCTGCCCTGCCATCTCTACTGTATTTTATTTAACTAATTAGGTTCTCAAGTTTTATATTATCTCTCAATTATCCATTTTTAATCTATAATTTTGGCTCTTAATTTAAACCAATGCCCTAGTTTTAGAAAAAAAGAGAAATACTCACCAACCAATCACTTACCTGCTTTCCTGTGACGTCACACTTAGTTTATTTTCCCCTCCTCACAGGTCCGTTCACTCTCAGCCACTGCTTTTCTGGTCCCGCGCTCGTCGTTGGTCTTGGGCATCGCTCCTTTTATCTCCGCCGCTGGTGCTCCTCTGATCCCGGGTTATTGTAGTCTGGGCTAGGAGATCCGGGTTATTATAGTCCGGTCTAGGTGACCCAGGTTAATGTAGTGTGGGCTAAGAGACCCGGGTTATTGTAGTCTGGGCTAGGAGATCCGGGTTATTATAGTCCGGGTGCAGAGACCTGAGTTATTGTAGTTGGGGCTAGGTGACCTGGGTTATTGTAGTCTGGATGCGGAGACCTGGGTTATTGTAGTTGGGGCTAGGAGTCCTGGCTTTTTGTAGTCTGGTCTAGGTGACCCAGGTTATTTTAGTCTGGGCTACGTGACCCGGGTTATTGAATTCTGGGCTAGGTGCCCCAGGTTATTTTAGTCTGGGCTTAGCGACCCGGGTTATTGTAGTCTGTGCTAGGTGACCCGGGTTATTGTAGTCTGAGCTAGGAAAATAGAAAAGCAAATTATAATTTAAATGGAGAAAAATTGCAAAGTGCGCAGTACAGAAGGACCTGGGGGTCGTTGTGCATGAAACACAAAAAGTTAGTATGCAATACAGCAAATAATCAGGAAGAAAAATGGAATGTTGGCCTTTATTGCAAGGAGTATAGAGTATAAAAGCAGCGAAGTCCTGCTACAGCAGTACAGGGTATTGGTGAGGCCACATCTGGAGCACTGCGTACAGTTTTGGTCTCCGTATTTAAGGAAGGATATACTTGCATTGGAGGCTGTTCGGAGACAGTTCACTCGGTTGATTACGGAGAAGGGGGTTTTGATTTATGAAGATAGGTTGAGTAGGTTGGGCCTATACACATTGGAGTTCAGAAGAATGAGAGGTGATCTTAAGAAAACATATAAGATAATGAGGGGCCTCAACAAGGTGGATGCAGAGAGGATATTTCCACTCATAGGGGAAACTAAAACTAGAGGACATAGTCTCAGAATAAGGGGCCGCCCATTTAAAACTGAGATGAGATGCTGTGTCATTGAATATATTTAAGGCGGAGATAGACAGATTTTTGAGCGATAAGGGAGTAAAGGGTTATGGGGAGCGGCCAGCGAAGTAGAGCTGTGTCCATGATCAGATCAGCCATGATCTTATTGAATGGTGGATCAGGCTCGAGGGGCCAGGTGGCCTACTCCTGCAGATAATTCCTATGGTCTTATGAGACCCAGGTTATTGTTGTCTGGGCTAGACGACCAGAGTTATTGTAGTCTGGGCTAGGAAACCTGGGCTATTTTAGTCTGGGCTAGGTGACCTGGGTTATTGTAGTCTGGACCAGGCGACCCAGGTTAATCTAGTCTGGTCTAGGTGAACCGTATTATTGTAGTCTGGGCAAGGAGACGCGGGTAATTGTAGTTTGGTCTAGGTGACCTGGGCTACTGTAGTCTGGCCTGACCGATTTTAATGTAGTCTGGGCTAGGAGACCCGGGTTATTATAGCCTGGGCTAGACACCCGGGTTATTGTAGTCAGGGCTAGGCGACCCGGGTTATTGTTCTCTGGGCTAGGTGACCCGGGTTACGTGCAGTCTGGGCTAGGCGACCAGAATTAGTGTAGTCTCGGCTAGGAGATCTGGGTTAATGTTGTCATGTATGTATGCTTGGGGTTACTAGCCACCAGGTGGTGCCACTGTTGGAGGTCATTGGGCTGTACGCACATGTGTGCGGCCCAGGTATAAAAGGCAAGCCATCATGTAATGTAATCACTTTGGGCCCTAATAAAACAGAGACAGGTTTGTACCTGTGTTACGTTACAGTATTCAGTCTATCGAGTTATTAAATACATAACATTTGACGACGAGGTAACTTAAGAACCTTCGCATGCCAAAATGAGCACAATTATAATTCTGGAGAGATTCGTGGAGGGAGAGGACTGGGCAGATTTTGTAGCTCGCCTGGACTAGTACTTCGTGGCCAACAAAATGGAACGCACTGATATAGTTAGGCGCAGGGCGGTCTTCCTCACGGTTTGCGGTCTGAAAATCTATGGACTCATAAAGAATCTTCTCTCTCCTGCAAGTCCAATGGACGAGGACTATGAGGATTTGTGTGCCCTGGTACGTGACCATCTCAAACCAGAAGAAGGCATCATCATCTCACGATATCGATTCTTCGTTCTGAGGGCTAGGATGTATCGGAATTCGTTGCCGACCTAGGGCGTCTAGCTGGACCGTGTAAGTTTGAAAACGCGTTGGGAGACATGCTGCAGGACTTCTTTGTAATAGGCATCAACCACGAGGTGATCCTGCGTAAGCTACTGGTGGCGGGGACGCTGGATTTGAGCAAGGCCATCACGATTACCCAGGCATGCATGACAACGGACAAAAGCTTAAAGCAGATATCATCGAAAAATCGGAACTCGGCAAGTACTGTAAACAAGATAGTATCGTCGTTTGGCAGAGCTGCATATGGCAGGGCCTACTCGACTACGTATGCGAAACCTGTGGCTGTCCAAAGTCCGCCAACGGGAATGAATCCGATTTCATCGTGTTGGCATTGTGGGGGAAATCATCGGCATCATCAGTGTTGGTTTAAACAGTACATTTGTAAAGGCTGTTCGAGGCTGGGGCATCTCCAGCGCATATGGCTGCAACTGAGCAAGCGTGCTGTGACATACCACGTGGAGGATGACGACCAGTATAGTGCGGATCCAGATATGCAATCCGAGATACCAGAGGAGGAAGTGTTGAATTGTATTCATTCCTAACAAAGAGCCAACTGATAATGATTAATGTGAAACTTAATGGTGTGCCAGTATCGATGGAATTGGGCACAGGTGCAAATCAATCAATAACCAGAGGACATTCGACAAGCTGTGGGATATTAAGGCTGTGAGGCCGAAGCTGAGTCCAGTCAATGCCAAGTTGCATATGTGCACTAAAGAACTCATAATGGTAATTGGCAGTGCAATAGTCAAGGTGTCGTATGATGGTGCGGTTCATGATTTACCATTATGGATTGCCCCAGGCAATCGTCCAACGCTGTTCGGCAGGAATTGGCTAGAAAAAATCAAATGGAATTGGAACGATATTAAAGCGCTGTCGTCGGAGGATGATACTCCATAATTCGCTCGGCTACAGCCATATTTCAGAGGAACATGGAGAGTCTACTAAAGTCTGTCCCTAGAACCGTCGTGTTCCAAGATGACATCCTGGTCACAGGTCGTGACACTGTCGAACATCTGAAAAACCTGGAAGAGGTTCTACATCGTATGGACAAAGTGGGACTCAGACTGAAATGTTCGAAGTGCATCTTCATGGCACCGGAAGTCGAATTCCTGGTGAGGAAAATTGCTGCTGACGGCATCAGGCCTACCGACTCGAAAACCAAAGCCATCAAAAATGCACCCAAGCCTCAGAATGTGACGGAACTGCATTCGTTCCTTGGTCTACTCAACTACTTCGGTAATTTCCTACCTAGATTGAGCACTTCCTTACAGCCATTGCATTTCTGCTGTGAAGAAAAGGCGACAACTGGGTTTGGGGTGCGTCTCAAGAGAGAGCTTTTGCTCTAACAAACTGCTGGTACATTATGATCCGTGTAAGCGTCTAGTATTGGCCTGTAATGCTTCGTCATATGGAGTTGGTTGTGTGCTCCAACAAGCTAATGAGTCGGGTAAACTATAACCTGTTGCGTATGCTTCTAAAAGTTTGTCAAAGGCAGAAAGTGCCTACAGCATGGTAGAAAAAGAAGCATTAGCCTGTGTGTATGGGGTTAAAAAGATGCATCAATGCCTGTTTGGTCTTCGGTTTGAACTGGAAACAGATCACAAACCACTCATTTCATTGTTTTCGGAAAACAAAGGTATCAATACCAATGCATCGTCCCGCATCCAGAGGTGGGCGCTGACATTATCTGCCTATGATTATGTCATTCGGCATAGGCCTAGCACCGAGAATTGTGTCGATACACTGAGCCGTCTGCCATTGCCCACACCGGAGGTGGAGACACCACAACCTGCAGATCTACTGTTAGTTATGGATGCTTTTGAAAGTGAAGGAACCCCTGTCACGGCTCAACAAGTTAAGACCTGGACCAGCCAGGACCCAATATTATCGGTTGTGAAATGTTGTGTGATTGGGCTGCCATACCCAAGCAAATGGGTGGTGAGACCAAACCTTACAACCATCGCAAAGACAAACTATCCATTCAGTCAGATTGTTTACTGTGAGGTAATCATGTTGTTGTGCCTAAGAAAGGCAGAGAGAAATTTGTACATGATCTACATAGCACACATCCCGGTATTGTCATGATGAAAGCCATTACCAGGTCTCATGTATGGTGGCCTGGAATTGACTCTGATCTGGAATCATGTGTGCATCAGTGCAACACTTGCATGCAGCTTAGTAAAGTATCAGCGGAATCGCCGCTGAGTTTGTGGTCGTGGCCATCTAAACCATGGTCCAGGATCCACATCGACTTTGCATGTACCTTCCTGGGAAAGATGTTTTTAGTTGTGGTGGATGCATATTCCAAGTGGATAGAGTATATAATCATATCATCCAATATATCCACAGCTAGCATTTGCCAGTCATGGTCTGCCCGACATCGTTGTAAGCAACAACAGACTTTGCTTCACTAGTCTGGAGTTTCAAGAGTTCATGAAACTCAATGGTATCAAACATGTGAGGTCAGCACCATTCAAACCCGCATCTAATGGTCAAGCAGAGCGTGCTGTCCAAACCATCAAGCAGAGTATAAAACGTGTAACTCAAGGTTCACTGCAGACTCGCTTATCATGCATATTGCTTAGTTACATGACAAGACCCCACATGCTTACCGGGGTCCCCCTTGCTGAACTATTAATGAAGAGAGGTCTCAAAACCAAGCTCTCTCTTGTCCACCCTGACTTGAATGATCATGTTGAATACAGACGTCAAAGTCAGCAGTGGTATCATGATCGCGCTGCTGTGTCACGCGACATTTCTGTTAACGATCCTGTGTATGTAGTAAATTATGGTCAAGGTCCCAAGTGGATCGCTGGTACTGTTATGGCCAACGAGGGTAACAGAGTGTTTATCGCCAAGCTCAAGAATGGCAAACATGCAGGAAACTTGTTGATCAGATAAAGCTGTGGCACACGGATGAACCGGAACAGTCTGAGGAAGACACAATCAGTGACCAACCAACTTACCCTCAGTCATCAGAGGACTCCGCCGTCATCAATGAATTTGAATCTGTAGGCAGACTAGGTGACCTGGGTTATTTTAGTCTGGGCTAGATGACCCGGGTTATTTTAGTCTGGGGTAGGTGACCCAGGTTATTGCTATATGGGCTCGGTGACACAGTTTAATGTAGTCTGGGCTAGATGACCCGGGTTATTGTAGCCTGGGCTAGGTGACCTGAGTTATTGCAGTCTGGGCTAGGTGACATGGGTTATTGCAGTCTGGGCTAGGTGACCTGGGTTATTGCAGTCTGGGCTAGGTGACCTGGGTTATTGCAGTCTGGGCTAGGTGACCTGTGTTATTGCAGTCTGGGCTAGGTGACATGGGTTATTGCAGTCTGGGTGAGGTGACATGGGTTATTGCAGTCTGGGCTAGGTGACCTGTGTTTTTGCAGTCTGGGCTAGAATCCTGGGTATTGTATCCGGGCTAAAAGTCACGGGTTATTGTAGTCTGCTCTTGGTGTTCCGGGATATTGTAGTCTGGTCTAGGAGACATGGGTTATTGTAGTCTGGTCTCAACGACCCAGGTTATTATAGTCTGGGCTAACACCTGAGTTATTGTCATCTGGGCTAAGTAACCCGGGTTATAGTAGTCTGGGCTAGGAGACCTAGATTATTGTAGTCTGGGCTAAGTGCTCCAGGTTATTGCAGTCTGGGCTAGGAGACCCAGGTTATTGTAGGCAGTCTAGGTGATCTGGGTTATTGTAGGCTGGGCTAGAGGACCCAGGTTATTGCAGTTTTGGATTGGTGACTCGGGTTATTTTAGTCTGGGCTAGGTGTCCCGGGTTATTGTCGTATGGACTAGGTGGCCTGGGTTATTTTAGTCTGGGCTAGGAGACCTGGGTTATTGTAGTCTGGGCTAGGTGACCCGGGTTATTGTAGTCTGGGCTAGGTGACCCGGGTTATTATAGTCTGGGCTAGGAGACCTGGGTTATTTTAGTCTGGGCTAGGAGACCTGGGTTATTGTAGTCTGGGCTAGGTGACCCGGGTTATTGTAGTCTGGGCTAGGTGACCCGGGTTATTATAGTCTGGGCTAGGAGACCTGGGTTATTGTAGTCTGGGCTAGGTGACCCGGGTTATTTTAGTCTGGGCTAGGTGACCCGGGGTATTTTAGTCTGGGCTAGGTGGCTCGGGTTATTATAGTCTGGGCAAGGTGAACCGGGTTATATTAGTCTGGGTGAGGAGACGTGGGTTACTGTTGTCTGGGATGGAAGACCCGAGATATTTTAGACAGACGAGGTGTCCTGGGTTCCTGTAGTTTGTGCTACGTGACCCGGGTTATTGAAGTCTGGGCTAGGTGTCCTGGGTTATTGTCCCCTGGGCTAGGTGACCCGGGTTAGTGTAGTCTGGGCTTGGCAACCCGAGTTATTGTAGTCTGGGCTCGGTGTCCTGGGTTAGTGTCATCTGGGTTAGGAGACCTTGGTTAATGTAGTCTGGACTAGGTGACCTAGGTTGTTGTAATCTGGCATAGGAGACCCGGGTTACTGTAATCTGGGCTAGGTGACCCGGGTTATTGTCGCCTCGGCTAAGAGACCCGGGTTATTGTCGGCAGATTAGGTGAACCGCGCTATCGTAGGCAGCCTAGGTGACCCAGGTTCCTGTAGTCTGGGCTAGGTGACCTGGGTTATTGTAGTCTGGAATTGGTGACCCGGGTTATTGTAGTCAGGGCTAGGTGTCCCGGGTTAGTGTCGTCTGGGCCAGGAGACCTTGGTTAATGTAGTCTGGGCTCTGTGACCCAGGTTGTTGTAGGCAGACTAGGTGACCCGGGTTATTGTAATCTGGCATAGGAGACCCAGGTTAGTGTAGTCTGGGCTGGGAGACCCAGGTTAATGCAGACTGGGCTAGGCAACCCCGTTTACTATAGTCTGGGTTAGGAGATCCGGGTTATTGTACTCTGGGCTAGGTGACCTGGGTTATTGTAGTCCGCGCTAGGTGACCCGGGTTATTGTAGTCTAGGCTAAGTGACCTGTTCCTTGCCAGCTCCCCATAACCTTTTACTCCCTTATCGCTCAAAAATCTGTCTATCACCGCCTTAAATATATTCAATGTCCCAGCATCGACAGCTCTTGGGGGCAGAGAATTCCATAGATTTACAATCCTCTGAGAGAAGAAATTTCTCCTCATCTCAGTTTTAAATGGGCAGCCCCTTATTCTAAGACTATGGGCTCAAAATTGGCCAGGAGTTGCTCCGTTTTTTTGGGAGCAACTTCATTTTTCTGGAGTATCTTAAAAATCTCCATTTTGTACATTCAATTTGCGCCAGTGTAAGTGAGTTAGTTACGATATTTTTAGTTTAGTTTAGTTTTTCTCAAAAGGGGGCGTTACCAGCCAGCTACGCCAGTTTTGGCCATTTAGGCCACTTTGGCCAGCTAATAGTTACTCCAAATCTACTTAGGCCAGCGTATGTGGCCACTTCAGAAAACTCTTGCGGAGAGTTAAGAAATCAGCGCAGGTAGGTAAATCAGAGGCCAGCAGAACTTAATGACTTGACTAAAGAATGTGAATAGGATCAAACAGCTATACAGGGCATCATATGACAAACTTCGCAAAGTTAATTTACTATACAACAGAAGCATTCATGGAAGCTTAAACTACAAAAATAAAAATAAAAGATAGTTGAATTAAATTGCCCTAAACTCACAACCTAATTTAGACAATTATTTATTTGCAATGATTATACTGGGCCAAAATTGAGCCCATATTATCTAAATAAAGTCTATTTCAATAAATAAGATATTCGCTCAGTGTTCCTCCGTCACTTATGTTCTTCTTTCACAATAGCACCAGGTGAATAGGCTTGACAAATGGTCACCACTATTCACAAGAGACAAAACATATTTACATAATTTTTTCAAAATATCCAAAAGTCCAGGAAAATGACGCCATTAAGAAAGTTCAAAAATAACTACAGTGAGTAAAATTTGAAACCTGAGGTCGATCGCACTGGGAGGCCACTCGGTCAGGGATAGGGGCGGGTCCCACACACAGCGGCTGCAGCACACACACAGAGAGGCTGGGGGCAGGGAGCTACTGCACATGTGCGGACACTCCACTGCGCATGTGCAGACGTCCCGGCACTGTTTTCAGCGCAGAATGCTGGCTCCGCCCCCGACCCGACTGGCCACACTGTACGAAGACCGAGGAGAGGCCAGACAGCGGGGAGTGATTTTTTCGCCGCACTTATCAACGGAGAAAAGCGGCGCATCTCCCGGTAAGTGCACCGAAAAAAGAGGTGGGCCAAATTTGAGCCCTATGTCCCTTCGTTTCAGTTTCCCCGGTGAGTGGAAATATCCTCTCTGCTTCCACCTTGTCGAGCCCCCTCATTATCTTATAAGTTTCAATAAGATCACCTCTCATTCATCTGAACTCCAATGTGTATAGGCCCAACCTACTCAAACTATCCTCATAAGTCAACCCCCTCATCTCCGGAATCAACCTAGTGAATCTTCTCTGAACAGCCTCCAATGCAAGTATATCCTTCCTTAAATATGGAGACAAAACTGGAGCCAGGTGTGGCCTCACCAATACCCTGTACAGTTATAGCAGAACTTCTCTGCTTTTATACTCTATCCCCCTTGAAATAAAGGCCAACATTCCATTTGCCTTCCTGATTATTTGCTGTACCTGCATACTAACCTTTGTGTTTCATGCACCAGGACCCCCAGGTCCCTCTGTACTGCAGCACTTTGCAATTTTTCTCATTTAAATAATAACTTGCTCTTCGATTTTTTTTCTGCCAAAGTGCATGACCTCACACTTTCCCACATTATACTCCAGCTGCCAAATTTTTGCCCACTCACTTAGCCTGTCTATATCCCTTTGCAGATTTTTTGTGTCCTCCTCACAATTTTCTTTCCCACCCATCTTTGCATCATCAGCTAACTTTACACTCGGTCCCTTCATCCAAGTAGTTAATATAGATTGTAAATGTTATGTTCAGAATAAAGTCACAGGACTATATCACAAGCTCAAACTGTTGTGACCTTGGTCTCTTTATTCAGACTCGAGTGAGGAAGCAGCGTGGTGAATCACCTTTTATACCTGTTTTCCCCAGGGTGCACAGGTGACCCTTAGGTCTCCCACAGGTGTGCCTCCTAGTGGCAAGTCTTACATTTGGGTAAGGTCTACATACATACATTTGCAGGCTGAGCCGATCTGGCGCCCCGCGCCCCCGGGTCGATCGCCTGGGTTGAAATGCTGACACGGTGGGTTCATCCTCGTGGATGATGTCGAAGTTGATCATGTTAGTGGGTCGCTGGGGGCCAGGTCCTTTCACAGTGGTTCCTGGTTATCTGTAGTTCACAGTTTGGTCTTGTCCAACTGCTTTACTCGTTAGCCTGCTACATGGTTTCACAATCAAAAGCTCCGTTTTCATCACATCCACTCCATTCCCTCCCCTTAGATAATGCGGTGCTAGTGGCCCGACTGCGGCTCTGAACATGGTCTACATCACTTATTCTGATGTCGGGTGGAGGGGCCGTGCAATTATGGTGCATTCCCTGCTGATGGCATGCGGAAGGCTCGGTTCTGAGTGATTCCGTCTGGTGACTGCGTAGCACCCAGGATAGCCGGGTCTGTAGGGAGTCTACCGTGACACGCGTGGTGCTAGGTTTAATGATTTGGGCGCTGACCCTGAGGTCTGACAAGCCCAGGATGGCCGCAACTGCCTTGAGACTTTCGGTGGTGGCGGGAGGCCTAGTGGTCCCCATGGACCTTGGGCCGTGGTATGGGGGCCTCGGACCACCGACTGTGTGTAGCCGCCCTACCTTGCTTTGCAACGTTGGGATGGGTCTATCGTCTCTGCGGCGGATAGGTTGCCACATCCCACCTTGCAGTTCACCTTTGGCAGGCGGTAACGTGGGATCCTGGCTGGTCCAGGTCCTAAGCTGAGGGGCCGTTACGGTTGAACCCTCGCTTTCTAGCACTTCCACGACTGCGAATGGGTCTGCAGGCTGCGCCGTTTCCACCCCGGGGGTGGGCAACGGTGGCCAACTGAGAGCATAGGTGCCGCTCTCTGTGCCTGGCCTGTGGCGGATCATGTTACAGTGCACAGACAGTGTTGGACATTCTCGAAACAACGCATCGATAATGGTGCCTCTGCTCTCCTAAGCTTGTGGGATGAGCAGCTTGTCTGACTCGAACACACATTGGGACACTCTTTGGTACGTCTCTTTAGTCCCATGAACACAGGCTGCTGCTTTGTTTAACTTATTTGATACATGTTCAATTGTTTGGGGCTCGCCCGCTACTTTTGCTTGCTGCACAACACAGACACCCCTTGTGATAACACATCACTTGTTACAAGTACTTTGTCAGATACATATACAACCTGTTGGTGTTCGCCCGCTAATTTGGCTTGTTGTAAGGTACCCCCAACCCCATACAATGGTACATCATTGGCCGCGAAAGACCGCTCGCAAAGGTTACATGGTGCACACAATTTATTTGAGCGTAGTTGGTCCCTGGCCTTCACCATGGCCGCCCCTTTACCTTTGCCCCAAACCCAGTCGTCTTCCTTGCTGGGTGACACATTCCTCCGTTCTGTTGCGGCGCCCTTCCGTGGTCTGAATGCTCTCTCGTCCCGTGGTCTGGATGCTCTCTCGTCCCGTGGCCTGGACGCACTCTCGTCCCATTGTCTGGACACACCTTCGTCCCATGGTCTGGATGCTTTCTCGTCCCGTGGTCTGGACACTCTCTTGTTCTGTGGCCTGGACGCACTCTTGTCTCGTGGTCTGGATGCACCATCATTCCGTGGTCTGGACGCCTTCATGTCCCGTGGTCTGTGCGCCCTCTCGTCCGTGTCCGTGATGCCGACTGCCGCGATCTTCCTCCCCAGGGATTTTGCCTCTGGCGTCGGGAAGACACATTTGGATCGTTTCGGCCGGAGTCCCACTCCTCATGATTGACCTGGAACCTCTTCCATTGCCGCAAAAGGGTCGTCGGCTTTGGCTGGTGGGTACCGCGCCTGTACCGCTGCTCGGTTGAGCTTTACCTCCTCGTGGTCATGATGAGCGGCCTGTGCCTCGGGGATCTGCAAATGGATCTGCATTTCGATGCCTGGTTCAGCTGGAAGTGGGGGTTTGCTCGGCCTTTGAGCAAGGGAGTGTCATGTATGTAACCTTCATGTAACAACACTGCAATACTGTATATACTTGAGAAATGCACACGGGGTGAACTTGTGGGAGACACTCCTCACCTGGTCATCCAGATATATAAAGGGAGGTCCCACGCAGGGTCATCACTTCTTGGTCCTGTGAATAAAGGTTCAGGTCACAGAGTGACCTTGTCCATAGAATGTGCGTCGTGTGGATTTGTGGTATTGTGTAAGGACTTTACAGCGGCGACGAGAAACGGGAATCAACGACCCACGAGAATGGCCACCGGTAGCGCAGAGGAACGGTACTGTGTTGGTGAGGACTGGGACAATTTCATTGAGAGGCTTCAGCAGAGCTTTGTAACGAAGGACTGGCTGGGTGATGCAGCGGCCGACAAGCGAAGGGCTCATCTACTAACCAGCTGTGGAACTAAGACTTACCCGCTCATGAAAGACCTGCTAGCACCTGACAAGCTGGCGGTCAAAACCTTTGAAGAGCTCAGCAAGCTAATCAGTGAGCACCTCAAACCGGCGAGCAGCATACACATGGCCCGACACAGATTTTATACCCACCGACGTCGGGAAGGACAGAGTGTACCGGACTTCGTTGCGGACCTCCGGCGCTTGGCCAGCCTCTGTAAGTTCACAGACGCCTGCAGGGGAGAGATGCTAAGGGATTTCTTTATTGAGGGCATCGGTCATGCCTGGATTTTCAGAAAGTTAATAAAGACCAAGGACTTGACCTTGGAAGCGGCTGCGTTGCTGGCTCAGACTTTTATGGCGGGGGAGGAGGAAACCAAGATAATATACGCGCGCAACCCTGGCTCCAGCGTAGCGATGGATCAGGGAGTCAATATCATAAACGCGACACAGAGCCCAGCAGGCAGGCAAGGGCAGTTCGACACACCCCAGGCAGCAATAGACCCCAGAACAGGTTTTCAATACAGACAATGGCAGGCTGAATGGACATTTACGCCATCCCAGTGGACAATGCGTTCTGAGATGGGGTCATTGACACCCACTAACAGGGTGCTCAAGAGCAGTCAAAGGGACAATCAGCGAGGAATGCCTGGTAACAGCTCTTTTGTTCACAACAGTGGGAATCTCAGTTCATGCTGGAGGTGTGGGGGCAGACATGCTGCCAAGATTTGCAGGTTTCAACAGTTCGTCTGCAGAAATTGTAACCTCAGTGGCTATTTAGGCAGAATGTGCAGGAAGCCTGCGACCAGGCTAATTTACGAGGCAGGTGGACCAGAAGAAGGGTCTGCAAGGCAGGATGACACGTGGGGCAAATCAATGGACGCTGAAGTTCAGCAGGTTCATGTGGCAAACATTCACAGCTCATATACCAAAACGCCACCTATGATGATGAAGGTCCTATTAAACGGCATCCCGGTACGCATGGAGCTGGACACGAGGGCCAGCCAGTCACTCATGAGTGTTCAACAATTCGAAAAGCTATGGCCACTCAAAGCCACCAGACCCAAACTAGAACGCATTGAGACTCAATTACGGAAGTACACCAAAGAAATCATTCCAGTGCTAGGCAGTACAATGTTGGCGGTCACACACAATGGATCAGTGAACCGGCTGCCGCTCTGGATTGTCCCGGGCAATGGTCCCGCACTGTGGGGGAGGAGCTGGTCAGCTGAGATGAACTGGAAATGGGGGTATGTGCACGCAGTGTCATCTGTGGAGCGAAGTTCATGCTCACAGGTCCTACAGCAATTTGAGTCGCTATTCCAACCTGGCGTCGGGACGTTCAAAGGTACCAAAGTAGTGATTCGCATCACCCCGGATGCCAGACCAGTGCACCACAAAGCTAGAGCTGTGCCATATGTGATGCAGGATAAAACTGAAAGCAAATTGGACCATTTGCTGAGAGAGGGCATCATCTCGCCCATTGAATTCAGTGACTGGGCGAGCCCCATTGTTCCCATCCTAAAAACGGATGGCTCGGTCAGGATCTGTGGCGACTACAAGGCCACAATCAACCGGGTGTCCCTACAAGACCAATACCCGCTTCCGAGAGCGGAGGATCTTTTTGCCACGCTGGCAGGAGGCAAGCTGTTCACCAAGTTGGACCTCACTTCAGCCTACATGACCCAAGAACTGGCCGACGAATCCAAACTACTGACCGCAATCACCACGCACAAGGGACTGTTTGTTTACAACAGGTGCCCATTTGGCATTCGATCAGCGGTCGTGATCTTTCAAAGAAACATGGAAAGCCTGCTCAAATCCATTCCCGGAACGATCGTATTCCAGGACAATATCCTCATCATGGGTCGGGACACCGAGGAGCACCTCCACAACCTGGAAGAGGTGCTAGGCCGACTGGACTGGGTAGGCCTGTGACTCAAGGAACCTAAGTGTGTGTTTTTGGCTCCCGAAGTGGAGTTTCTGGGCAGGAGGGTTGCTGCAGATGGGATTCGGCCTACAGAATCCAAAACAGAGGCGATTCGACGAGCGCCCAGGCCCTGCAACACATCGGAGTTGCGTTCATTTCTGGAATTCTTGAACTATTTTGGGAACTTTCTGCCGAACTTAAGCACATTGTTGGAGCCGCTACACGTGCTCCTGCGTAAGGGTTGCGATTGGTTTCGGGGGGACTGTCAAGAACGGGATTTCAATCGGGCGCGGAACCTGCTTTGTTCTAATAAGCTGTTGACCCTGTACAACCCCTGTAAGAAATTGGTTCTGACATGTGATGCATCGTCCTATGGGGTTGGGTGCGTGTTGCAGCAGGGTAACGCTGAGGGCCAACTCCAACCTATGGCTTATGCCTCCAGGTCGCTCTCTCAAGCAGAACGGGGATATGGGATGGTTGAGAAGGAAGCACTCGCATGTGTCTATGGGGTGAAAAAGATGCACCAGTACCTTTTTGGCAGGAGGTTCAAATTAGAAACGGACCACAAGCCATTAACATCCCTGCTGTCAGACAGCAAGGCTGTCAATGCCAATGCGTCAGCTCGCATACAGCGATGGGCTCTCACGCTCGCTGCGTATGACTACACCATCCGGCACCGGCCCAGCACTGAAAATTGCGCTGACGCGCTCAGCAGGCTTCCACTGGCCACCACTGAGGGGGCAGCGGAGCAAAGCGCTGAGATGGTCATGGCTGTCGATTCCTTTGACAGATCAGGCTCCCCCATCACAGCCCGCCAGATCAAAATCTGGACCAATAGAGATTCCCCTCCTATCCTTGATTGAGAAATGTGTCCTGACTGGTAATTGCGCGCCCGTACACGGAGCATGCCCTGAGGAGGTCAGACCGTTTCACAGATGGATGGGTGAGCTCTCCATCCAAGCCGATTGCCTACTATGGGGCAGCCGGATAGTCATGCCCCAGAGGGGCAGGGAAGCTTTCATCAGGGAACTCCACAGCGAGCACCCAGGCATTATGCTGATGAAGGCCATTGCCCGGTCACACGTTTGGTGACCGGGAATTGATTCAGACCTGGAACACTGTGTTCGCAGGTGCACGACGTGTGCTCAGCTGGGAAATGCCCCCAGGGAGGCCCCGCTCAGCCCGTGGCCCTGGCCCACCAGGCCATGGTCACGCATTCACGTAGACTAAGCGAGTCCGTTCATGGGGAAAATGTTTCTCATCGTGGTTGATGCGTACTCGAAATGGATCAAGTGCATCATTTTGAATTTGTGCACGACATCCACTACTGTGGAAAGTCTACGTGCGGTCTTTGTGATGGTTTGCCAGACATCCTTGTTAACGATAATGGCTCATGTTTCACTAGCTATGAATTCCAGGAGTTCATGTCGGGGAATGGCATTAACCATGTCAGGACAGCACCGTTCAAGCCGGCCTCCAATGGCCAGGCGGAGCGTGTGGTCCAAATCATAAAACAAGGCATGCTCTAGATTCAAGGACCCTCCCTTCAATGCCGCCTATCGCGCCTCCTGCTGGCCTATAGGTCCCGACCGCACTCACTCACGGGGGTCCCGCCCGCGGAGCTCCTTGTGAAACGTACACTCAAAATTCGGCTGTCCCTCATTCATTCTATCTTGTCCGACATTGTTGAAGGCAAACACCAGTCCCAAAATGAGTACCATGACCGTAATTCAAGAGGGAGATGTATAGAAATTGGTGACCCCATATTTGTTCTCAATCACGCTTTGGGCCCAAATGGCTTGAAGGTACTGTAATAGACAAAGAGGGGAATAGGCTCATAGTGGTTAAACTTAACAATGGGCAGATATGCCACAAGCATCTGGACCAAGTAAAGAAAAGGTTCAGCATGGACTCTGAGGAACCTGAGGAAGATCATGAGATGGTATTCACACCACCGCCAGTGAACGAGCAACAAGAACATTCAGCAGCATGCACAGTCCCTGCGGCTAGCCCGGAATCACCACAGGGGACAGACACACAGGCCAAGGTTCAACAGCCAGAGCCCCAACTGCGGTGCTCCACGAGGGAGCGCAGATCACCTGAAAGACTTAACCTGTGATCCCAATAAGACGTTGGGGGGGGGGGGGGGGGGAGGTGATGTCATGTATGTAACCTTCATGTAACAACACTGCAATACTGTATATACTTGAGAAATGCACACATTGACCACAGGGGGTGAACTTGTGGGAGATACTCCTCACCTGTTCATCCAGGTATATAAAGGGAGGTCCCACGCAGGATCATCACTTCTTGGTCCTGTGAATAAAGATGCAGGCCATAGAATGTGCCTCGTGTGGATTTGTGGTATTGTGTAAGGACTTTACAGGGAGGCCTCATTCGCCAGAGAAGGTACGCAGAGGTCTTCCCAGTTCCATCGAATCTTCCCCATCCACCTCCTGCCAAGCAGCGTTGGCCCATCACCTGAAACAATCCACAGTGGTAAATCGTGCGCTGCTCCCTCATGGAATATTCTTATGTCCGCACTACCAATGACTGGTATCAGTTCCTTGGTGTAGGTGCGCACTTTTGCCTGAATCGGGATCAGCTTGAGTCACTGTGCTTCGTTGCTCCACAACCTCTCGAAAGCCTTCTGGCTCATGACTGATTGACTCGCCCCCGTGTCTAGTTCCATGGTGACTGGAGTCCCATTAAGTTCAACCTTTAACATTATCGGAGGGCTTTTGGTGGTGAAGGTATGCATCCCATATACTTCCTCTTCATCCTCAGGTTCAGTTGCCTCTCCTGCTCGTACATCGTGATTCTCGCTGGATCGGTCGTCCTCTCCTGACTCTGTCACATAGTGAGTCAGAGATCGTTTGCACATTCACTGGAGGTGCCCCATTGTTCCACAGCCCTTGCACACATAGGGCTTGAATCTACATTGATGAGCTCTATGGCTGTCCCCGCAGTGCCAACATGGTGCTAATGGATACATATTCACGCCCCACGGCGGACTCTGAGTCACTCTAGGCCTAGGTCTGGCCTCTGCAATTGGGTGGGGCCCGCCCTGTACCATTCAGCCTGCTGCAAACATTATTTTGTGCATGGTGCTTGCCAGTGAGCTTCGATTGTGTGAAGATATCTGTTTCGTGTTATCGCTCGTGGATATGAAGGCCTGGGCTATCGTGATGGCCTTGCTCAGATCTAGGGATTCGGCAGACAGCAGTTTGTGAAGGATGACCTCGTGGCCAATTCCAAGTATGAAAAAGTCCCACAACATTTCCCCCAAGGATCCTGCAAAGTCGCACTGCCCCGCAAGACGTCTTAGGTCGGCGACAAAACTCGCCACGTTCTGGCCCTCGGAGCGACGGTGCGTGTAAAAGCGGTACCTGGCCATCAGGATGCTCTCCTTTGGCTTGAGATGTTCCTTAGCCAGCGTACACAGCTCTGCATAAGATTTGTCCATTATTTTGACCGGTGCCAGCAAATTTTTAAGGAGACCATATACCGATGACCCACATACGGTGAGGAGAATCGGCGTGCGCTTGGTCGCTGTCTCAGCCTTGTCCAATCTGTTGGCCACAAAGTACTGGTCGAGGCGCTCCACGAAGGTTTCCCAATCATCACGCTCAACAAATCTCTCAAGATTACCAACGGCAGCCATTACCGCGTGAAAGTTCTTGATCCATTACTCGTCGCCAATTTGTTACGTTCAGAATAAATTCAAGGACTATATCGCAAGCTCAAACTTTTGTGACCTTGGTCTCTTTATTCAGAATCCAGAGTGAAGAAGCAGCATGGCGAGTCACCTTTTCTACCTGCTTGCCCCAGGGTGCACAGGTGACCCTTAGGTCTCCCACAGGTGTGCCCCCTAGTGGCAAGTCTTACATTTGAGTAAGGTCTACATACATACATAACAGTAAATAGTTGAGGCAACAGCACCGATCCCTGTGGCACCCCACAAGTCACTGTTTGCCAATCGGAAAATTACCCATTTATCCCAACTCTTTGTTTTTGTTAATTAGCCAATCCTCTATCCATGCTAATATATTACCCCCAACCTCTTGAACTTTTATCTTGTGCAGTAACCTCTTCTGTGGCACCTTACTGAATGCCTTCTGGAAATCCAAATACATCATATCCACTAGTGCCCCCTTATCCACCCTGTGCGTTACATCCTCATACGCACATACAGAAGCTCAACTCCAAGATATAATCGACTTATTTACTGAGGTGTACGAAAGCATGTGTCTTAAGCTAAACATCTGTAAGACAAAGGTCCTCCACCATCCTGTCCCCACCGCACAGCACTGCCCCCCAGTCATCAAGATCTACGGCGCGGCCCTGGACAACGTGGACCATTTCCCAAACCTCGGGAGCCTCTTATCAACAAGAGCAGACATTGATGACGAGATTCAATACCGCCTCCAGTGCGCCAGTGCAGCCTTCGGCCGCCTGAGGAAAAGAGTGTTCGAAGACCAGGCCCTCAAATCTGCCACCAAGCTCATGGTCTACAGGGCTGTAGTAATACCCACCCTCCTGTATGGCTCAGAGACATGGACCATGTACAGTAGACACAAGTTGCTGGAGAAATACCACCAATGATGTCTTCGCAAAATCCTACAAATCCCCTGGGAGGACAGACGCACCAACATTAGCGTCCTCGACGAGGCTAACATCCCCAGCATTGAAGCACTGACGACACTTGATCAGCTCCGCTGGGCAGGCCACATTGTCTGCATGCCAGACATGAGACTCCCAAAGCAAGCGCTCTACTCAGAACTCCTTCATGGCAAACGAGTCAAAGGTGGACAACCTCAAAGCCTCCCTGATAAAGTGTAACATCCCCACCGACACCTGGGAGTCCCTGGCCAAAGACCGCCCTAAGTGGAAGAAGTGAATCCGGGAGGGCGCTGAGCACCTCGAGTCTCATCGCCGAGAGCATGCAGAAATCAAGCGCAGACAGCGGAAAGAGCGTGCGGAAAATTTGTCCCACTCTCCCTTACCCTCAACGACTATCTGTCTCACCTGTGACAGGGACTGCGGCTCTCGTATTGGACTGTTCAGCCACCCAAGGACTCATTTTAAGAGTGGAAGCAAATCTTTCTCGATGCCGAGGGACTGCCTATGATGATGATGATGATGATACATCCTCAAAGAACTCCAGCAAATTTGTCAAACATGATTTCCCTTTCATAAAACCATGCTGACTCTGCTTGATTGAATCATGCTTTTCCAAATGTCCCGCTATTGCTTCCTTAATAATGGACTCCAGCATTTTCCCAACGACAGATGTTAGGTCTACAGTTTCCTGCTTTTTGTCTGCCTCATTTTTAAATAGGGGCGTTACATTTGTGGTTTTCCAATCTGCTGAGACCACTCCATAATCCAGGAAATTTTGGTAGATTGCAACCAATGCATCCATTATCTCTGCAGCCACTGCTTAAGACCCTAGGATGTAAGGCATCAGGTCCAGAGGACTTGTCTACTTTTAGTCCCATTAGTTTACCTAGTACTACTTCATTAGTGATAGTGATGTATTAAGTTCCTCCCTACCTATAGCCTGTTGATTATCCACTATTGGGATGTTTTTAGTGTCTTCTACCGTGAAGACCGATAAAAATATTTGTTTAACGTCTCTGCCATTTCCCTATTCCCCATTATTAATTCCCCAGTCTCATCCTCCAGTGGACCAATATTTACTTTAGCCACTCTTTTCCTTTTTAAGTACCTGTAGAAACTCTTACTATCTGTTTTCATATTTCGTGCTAGTTTACTTTCAGAATTTATCTTCCCTCTCTTAATCATTTTGTTAGTCGTTTTCTGCTGGCTTTTAAACATTTTCCAAATCTTCTGGCCTCCCACTAGTCTTGGCCACATTGTATGCCTTTGTTTTCAATTTGATACCCTCCCTTATTTCCTTAGTTAGCCACAGATGGTTATCCCTTCCCTTACAGTCTTTCCTTCTCATTGGGAAATATTTTTGTTGCGAGGTATGAAATATCTCCTTAAATATCTGGCACTGCTCATCAACCGTCCCATTCTTTAGTCTATTTTCCCAGTCCACTTTAGCCAACCCTGCCTTCATACCTTTGTAGTCTCCTTTATTTAAGCTTAAGACCCTGGTTTGAGAACCAACTTTCTCACTCTCCAACTGAATTTGAAATGCAACCATGTTATGGTCACTCATTCCTAGAGGATCTTTTACTACAAGATCATTTATTAATCCTGCCTCATTACACAGTACTAGATCTAAGATAGCCTGATCCCTGGTTGGTTCCACAACATACTGTTCAAGGAAACTATCCTGGATGCACTCTATGAACTCCTCCTCAAGCCTACACTGGCCAATTTGCTTTGTCCAATCAATATGAAGGTTAAAATCACCCATGATTATTGCCGTTCCTTTATTACAGGCCTCCATTATTTCTTGATATATACTCCATCCAACATTGTAGCTACTGTTAGGGGGCCTATAGACTACGCCCACCAGCGAATTTTTGTCTTTTGTTATTCCTTATCTCCACCCAAACTGATTCAACATCTTGATCCTCTGAGCCAATATCGTTTCTTACTAACGCACTGATCCCATCCTTTATTAACAGTGCTATCCCACCTCCTTTTCCTTTCTGACTATCCTTCCGAATTGTCAAATACCCCTGAATATTTAGTTCCCAGTCCTGATCACCTTGCAACCACATCTCTGTAATGGCTGCCAGATCATGCCCATTTGTATCTATTTGTGCCGTCAATTCATCTATTTTCTTACGAATGCTATGTGCATTTACACAAAGAGCTTTTAAATTTGTTTTTTTAACCTTTTTTCCTGCTTGTTTCCTCTGTCCTTCAAACTCACTTTCTACATTTTTGCTTTCTAATTCCAGCTTTACACTCCTCCCTACTGAATCTATTCTCAGGTTCCCATCCTCCTGCCAAACTAGTTTAAACCCTCCCCAACAGCACTAGCAAACCCCCCCGCGAGGATATTGGTCCCGGCTCTGTTGAGGTGCAACCTGTCTGGCTTGTACAGGTCCCACCTTCCCCAGAAGCGGTCCCAATGCCTCAGGAATCTAATGCCCTCTCTCCAGCCACACATTCATCTGCTCTATCCTCCTCTTTCTGTACACACGAGCTCATGGCACTGGGAGTAATCCAGAGATTACTACCTTTGAGGTCCTGCTTTTTAATCTCTATCTTAACTCCGTAAACTCTGGCTGCAGGACCTCATCCCTCTTTCTACCTAGGACACTGGTCCCGATATGGACCACGACCTCTGGCTGTTCACCCTCTCCCCGCAGAATGCCCTGCGTGACATCCTTGACCCTGGCACCAGGGAGGCAGCATACCATCCTGGAATCACGTCTGTAGCCGCAGAAACGCCTGTCTGCTCCCCTGACTATTAAATCACCCACCACTATAGCTCTTCCATTCTTGTTCCTCAGACTACAATGATCGAAAAATATAAGATTCTGACGGGACGGGACAGGTTAGATGCGGGAAGAATGTTCTCGATGTTGTGGAAGTCCAGAACCAGGGGACACAGTCTTAGGATAAGGGGTAGGCCATTTAGGACTGAGATGAGGAGAAACTTCTTCACTCAGAGAGTTGTTAACCTGTGGAATTTCCTGCCGCAGAGAGTTATTGATGCCAGTTCATTTGATATATTCAAGAGGGAGTTAGATATGGTCCTTATGGCTAAGGGGATCAAGGGGTCTGGAGAGAAAGCAGGAAAGGCGTACTAAGGTAATGATCAGCCATGATCTTATTGAATGGTTGTGCAGGCTCGAAGGGCTGAATGGCCTACTCCTGCACCTATTTTCTATGTTTCTATGTTTCTAAGCAGTGAAGTCTTGCTACAGCTATATAAGATATTGGTGAGGCCACACCTGGAATATAGTTTTGGTTTCCATATTTACGAAAGGATATACTTGCTTTGGAGGCAGTTCAGAGAAGGTTCACTAGGTTGATTCCGGGGATGAGGGGGTTGATTTATGAGGAAAGGTTGAGTAGGTTGGGCCTCTACTCATTGGAATTCAGAAGAATGAGAGGTGATCTTATCGAAATGTATAAGATTATGAGGGGGCTTGACAAGGTGGATGCAGAGAGGATGTTTCCACTGATGGGGGAGACTAGAAATAGAGGGTATGATCTTAGAATAAGTGGCCCACATTTAAAACAGAGATGAGGAGAAATTTCTTCTCTCAGAGGGTTGTAAATCTGTGGAATTCGCTGCCTCAGAGAGCTGTGAAAGCTGGGACATTGAATAAATTTAAGATAGAAATAGACAGTTTCTTAAACGATAAGGGGATAAGGGGTTATGGGGAGCGGGCAGGGAAGTGGAGCTGAGTCCATGATCAGATCAGCCATGATCTTATTGAATGGCGGAGCAGGCTTGAGGGGCCGTATGGCCTACTCCTGCTCCTATTTCTTTTGTTCTTATGTTCTTATGAGACCAGGGTTATTGTAATCTGGGTGAGGAGACCAGGGATATTGTAGTCTGGGTGAGGAGACCGGGGATATTGTAGTCTGGGCTAGGAAACCTGTGTTACTGTAGACTTGGCTGGACGACCCAGGTTTGTTTAATCAGGGCTAGGTCACCCGGGTTATTATAGTCTGGGCTAGTTGACCTGGGTTACTGTGGTCTTGGTTTGGATTACCAAGGTTAGTTTAGTCTGGGTAAGTGACCTGCATTATTGTAGTCTGGGCTAGGGGACCCAGGTTATTGTAGTCTGGGCTAGATGATGCGGGTTATTATAGTCTGGGCTGGGTGACCCGGGTTATTTTAGCCTGGGTTAGGTGACCTGGGTTATTATAGTCTGGGTTAGGTGACCCGTGTTACTGTAGTCTGAGCTAGGTGACCCAGGTTACTGTAGTCTGGGCTAGATGACCCGGGTTATTGCAGTCTAGGCTAGGTGGGCAGAGGAAACATTTCAAGGACACCCTCAAAGCCTCCTTGATAAAATGTAACATTCCCCATCAACACCTGGGAATCCCTGGCCAAAGACCTCCCTAAGTGGAGGAAGTGCATCCGAGAGAACGCTGAGCACCTCGAGTCTCGTCGCTAATTGCATGCAGAAAACAAGCACAGGCAGAGGAAGGAGCGTGCGGCAAACCAATCCCACCCACCCTTTCCATCAACGACTGTCTGTCCCACCTGTGACAGAGTCTGTAATTCCCGTATGGACTGTTCAGTCACCTGAGAACTCACTTTTAGAGCAGAAGCAAGTCTTCCTCGATTTCGAGGGACTGCCTATGATGATGATGTAGTGTGGGCTAGGTGACCCAGGTTTTATGGTCTGTGCTAGGTAACCCGCTTTATAGTAGTCTGGGCTAGGAGATCCGGGTAATTGTGGACTGGGCAAAAAGATCCGGATTACTGTAGTCTTGGTTACGTGAACCGGGTTATTGTAGTCTGGGCTAGGATACCTGGGTTATTGTAGCCTGGGATAGGAGACCCGGGATGTTGTCGCCTGGGCTGGAGACCCGGGTTATTTTAGTCTAGTCTAGGAGACGTGGGTTATTGCAGTCTGGTCAAGGTGACCCGGGTTATTGTAGTCTAGGCTGGATGACCCAGGTTATTGTAGTCTGGGCGAGGTGACCCAGGTCATTGTAGTCTGGGCGAGGTGACCCGGGTTATTGTAGTCTAGGTTGGATGACCCAGGTTATTGTAGTCTGGGCGAGGTGACCCAGGTCATTGTAGTCTGGGCGAGGTGACCCGGGTCATTGTAGTCTGGGCGAGGTGACCCGGGTTATTGTAGTCTAGGTTGGATGACCCAGGTTATTGTAGTCTGGGCGAGGTGACCCGGTCATTGTAGTCTGGGCGAGGTGACCCGGGTCATTGTAGTCTGGGCGAGGTGACCCGGTCATTGTAGTCTGGGCGAGGTGACCCGGGTTATTGTAGTCTGGGCGAGGTGACCCGGGTTATTGTAGTCTGGGCGAGGTGACCCGGGTCATTGTAGTCTGGGCGAGGTGACCCGGGTCATTGTAGTCTGGGCGAGGTGACCCGGGTAATTGTAGTCTGGGTGAGGTGACCCGGGTTATTGTAGTCTGGGCGAGGTGACCCAGGTCATTGTAGTCTGGGCGAGGTGACCCGGGTCATTGTAGTCTGGGCGAGGTGACCCGGGTAATTGTAGTCTGGGCGAGGTGACCCGGGTAATTGTAGTCTGGGTGAGGTGACCCGGGTTATTGTAGTCTGGGCGAGGTGACCCGGGTCATTGTAGTCTGGGCGAGGTGACCTGGGTTATTATGATGTGGGCTAGTAGACCCGGGTTATTTTAATCTGGGCTAGGAGACACAGGTTATTGTAATCTCTGCAAGGAGATCTATGTTATTGAAGTCTGCGCTAGGTGTCACGGGTTATTGTAGTCTGGGCTGGTACACTCATAATAAAGGATGAAACCGAGTACAGTGTACAATGAGCGTGTGTGACCTTAGCACCTTTAATAAGACTCCAGAGTGCCGGTACCTCGTGGGTGGCCTGCTTATATACTGTGCTCCCAAGGTTGGGCGCTCTGGTGGTCAGGTGTCATGCAGGTTACAAAGGGTTAAATACATAACATCACTCCCCCGTGAAGTCAACAGTACACTTATTTACAAGGTGAGAAGATCTGGGGCTCTATGCTCACTTGTCGATCGTCTCGGTACAAATGCGAGTGTGGGTGGGTTGGTCAATTCTTCACTGGGCTGTTGGGCAGCTGGCCTTGCCGGGCTGCTGGAGATGGTGAGTTCGGCTTCGTGGTCAACCATGATGTAAGTTGCCACTTGTGTGTGTGTTGGAGGGTCAAAGTTGGTGGTGTCTTCCTCATGTTGTTCGTAGCTGTTGATGAACCGCAATCTGATTTGGTCCAAATGTTTTCTGTGTGTTTGTCCATTGGCCAATTTGACCTGAAACACCCTACTCCGCTCTTTGGCTGTGAACATGCCAGTGAGCCATTTGGGGCCATGTCCATAATTGAGCACAAACACAGGATCATTGATCTCAATATCGCGTGACAAATTTGCGCGGTCATGGTACACACTTTGTTGCTGCCACGTGCCCTCCACGTGATCATGGAGATCGGGGTGGACAAGAGAGAGCCTTGTTTTAAGCACCCTTTTCATGAGCAGCTCGGCTGGGGGAATCCCGGTGAGTGGGGTCTGGTGCAGTAGCTGAGCAGCACGCGGGACAGCCGGGTCTGTAGGGAGCCTTCCGACACACGTTTCAAGCTTTGTTTGATGGTCTGAGCTGCCCGTTCTGCCTGCCCATTGTATGCGGGCTTGAACGGGGCAGATGTGACGTGTTTGATCCCATTGCAGGTCATGAATTCTTTGAATTCAGCAATGGTGAAGCACGGCCCATTGTCACTGACTAGGACATCAGGCAAGCTGTGCGTGGCAAACATGGCTCGTAGGCTTTCAATAGTGGCCGTGGACGTGCTTACAGATATTATTGCACATTCAATCCATTTTGAGAATGCGTTCACGATAATCAAAAACATTTTGCCTAGAAATGGGCCCGCATATCTATGTGGATCCTCGACCACGGTTTGGAGGGCCATGACCACAAACTTAGCGATGCCTCCCTGGATGCATTGCTCAGCTGAGAGCAAGCGTTGCACTGGTACACGCATGACTCTAAATCTGAGTCGATGCCGGGCCACCACACATGGGATCTGGCTATGGCTTTCATCATTACCATTATATATGTAAACTTGTATTTACTCTGTACAGCCACCAGAAGGCTCATCCCCTGGAGTCCCATTGGATCCCATTACCCCTTGGGAGCACAGGTATTTAAGGAGGCCTCACAGATTGGAGAGGCACTCTGGAGACCTGAAAATAAAAGACTGTCACACGTTACTTTGAGCTCACAGTGTTCAGTCTGATTCTTTCTCCATACATAACAACTGCCGATGAGATACAGATAGCGAACCCAATGATGCAGAGAACAGTGGGCATCCTGGAGAAATTCTCGGAGGGAGATGATTTGGAAATATTTGTGGAGCAACTCGACCAATACTTCATGGCCAATGAGCTAGATAGGGAAGAGAACGGTGTCAAACGAAGGGCGATCTTCCTCACCGTCTGTGGGACACCAACGTATGGCCTCATGAAGAATCTGCTCACTCTAGCAGAACCCGTGGAGAAATCGTACGATGATTTGTGCACACTAGTCGGAGAGCATTTGAACCCGAAGGAAAGCGTTCTAGTGGCGAGGTACCGGTTCTACACCGACAAAAGGTCTGAAGATCAGGAAGTGGCAAGTTATGTCGCCAAGCTAAGATGCCTTGCAGGACATTACGAATTTGAATGACATTTAGAGCACATGCTCAGAGACTTTTTCGTACTTGGCATTGGCCACGAAACCATACTTCGCAAACTTTTGACTGTAGAGATCCCAACCTTGAGTAAGGCCATAGCGATAGCCCAGGCATTCATTGCCACCAGTGACAATACAAAGGAAATCTCTCAGCACACAAGTGCTGCCACAAGTGCTGTGAACAAAGTGATGTTGTTTTCAAATAGTAACGTACATGGCAGGTCACACATGCCTGCAGCTGCATGTCCGCAGATGTCTCAGAGTCCACCATCAAGGATGATGAATGCAAGGCCATTAACACCTTGTTGGCACTGCGGGAGTGATCATCGTTTCCATTCATGCCGTTTCAAAGGGTATGTTTGCAAGGGCTGTGGAACAGTGGGACATCTCCAATGTATGTGCAGGCAAGCTGCTAACCCTGCTAAACCTGCAAACCACCATGTTGCTGAGGAGGACAGATCCACGGAGGTTCACGACAAACCAGGGCCTCAGACCGATGAGGCAGAGGTACATGGGGTGCACACATTCACCACGAATTGTCCCCCGATAATGCTGAATGTTGAACTAAATGGACTCCCGGTGTCAATGGAGCTGGACATGGGCACGAGCCAGTCCATCATGGGCAAAAAGACTTTAGAAAGATTGTGGTGCAACAAGGCCTCAAGGCCAGTCTTAACTCCAGTTCACACGAAACTAAGAACTTACACAAAAGAACTGATTCCCGTAATCGGCAGTGCTACCATAAAGGTCTCCTACGATGGAGCAGTGCACAAGCTACCACTCTGGGTGGTACCGGGCAAAGGTCCCACCCTGCTCGGCAGGAGCTGGCTAGGAAAGATACGCTGGAACTGGGATGAAGTCGGAGCGCTATCCCCCGCTGATGACACTTCGTGTGCCCAGGTCTTAAACAAATTTCCTTCGCTGTTCGAACCAGGCATCGGGAAATTTCAAGGAGCAAAAGTGCACATCCACCTAATTCCGGGGGCGCGACCCATCCATCACAAGGCGAGAGCAGTACCGTACATGATGAGAGAAAGGGTAGCGATTGAGCTAGACCGGCTGCAAAGAGAGGGCATCATTTCACCAATCGAGTTCAACGAGTGGGCCAGTTCTATCGTTCCTGTCCTCAAGGGAGAGGGCACCGTCAGAATCTGTGGCGATTACAAAGTAACTATCAATCGTTTCTCCCTGCAGGACCAATACCCACTACCAAAGGCCTACGACCTCTTTGCAACACTGGCGGGAGGAAAGACGTTCACGAAGCTGGATCTGACTTCAGCCTACATGACGCAGGAACTGGAGGAATCATCGAAGGGCCTCACCTGCATCAACACGCACAAAGGTCTTTTTGTTTATAACAGATGCCCCTTTGGAATCCGATCAGCGGCGGCGATATTCCAAAGAAACATGGAAAGTTTACTGAAGTCAGTCCCGCACACCGTAGTCTTCCAGGATGACATCCTGGTCACAGGTCGGAACACAGTCGAGCACCTGCAGAACCTGGAGGAGGTTCTTAGTCGACTCAACCGCATGGGGCTCAGGTTAAAATGCTCAAAGTGCGGTTTCCTGCCGCCTGAAGTGGAGTTCTTGGGAAGGAGGATTGCAGCGGACGGCATCAGGTCCACCAACATGAAGACGGAGGCAATGGCGAACGCACTGAAGCCACAGAACGTGACGGAGCTGCGGTCGTTTCTGGGACTCCTGAACTACTTTGGTAACTTCTTACTGGGCCTCAACACACTGTTAGAACTACTGCATGTCTTACTATGAAAAGGGGATGAATGGGTTTGGGGCAAAAGCCAAGAAAATGCCTTTGTAAAAGCGAGAAAATTGTTATGCTCAAACAAATTGCTTGTGTTGTATGATCCATGTAAGCATTTGGTACTAGCATGTGATGCGTCGTCATATGGCGTCGGGTGTGTATTGCAACAAGCTAATGAATTCGGGAAACTGCAACCGGTTGCTTATGCATCCAGGAGTCTGTCTAAGGCTGAGAGAGCCTACAGCATGATTGAGAAAGAAGCGTTAGCATGTGTCTATGGGGTAAAGAAAATGCATCAATACCTGTTTGGGCTAAAATTCGAATTGGAAACTGACCACAAGCCACTAATATCCTGTTTTCCGAGACTAAAGGGATAAATACCAACACATCGGCCCACATCCAACATAAGGCGCTCATGTTGTCCACATACAACTACGCCATCTGTCACAGGTCAGGCACAGATAACTGCGCCGATGCTCTCAGTAGGCTGCCATTATCCACCACGAGGGTGGAAATGGTGTAGCCCGTAGATCTAGCCATGGCTATGGAAGCATTTGGGAGTGAGCAATCATCCGTCACTGCCCGACAGATCAAAACCTGGACAAGCCAGGACCCCTTATTATCCCTAGTCAAAAGCTGTATGCTTCACGGGAGCTGGTCCAGTGCCCCAGTGGAAATGCAGGAAGAGATAAAGCCATTCCAGTGGCGCAAAGATGAAATGTCTATACAGGCAGACTGCCTTCTGTGGGGCAATTGAGTAGTGGTCCCCAAGAAGGGCAGAGACACCTTCATCAATGACCTCCACAGTACCCACCCAGGCATCGTAATGATGAAAGCGATAGCCAGATCCCACGTGTGGTGGCTCGGTATCGATGCGGATGTAGAGTCCTGTGTTCACAGATGTAATATATGCTTGCAGTTAAGCAACGTACCCAGGGAGGCGCGCTAAGTTTATGGTCTTGGCCCTCCAAACCGTGGTCCAGGGTACACGTCGACTATGCAGGCTCGTTCTTGGGTAAAATGTTCCTTGTGGTTGGAGACGCGTACTCCAAATGGATTGAATGTGAAATAATGTCGGCTAGCACGTCCGCTGCCACTACTGAAAGCCTGTGGGCTATGTTTGTCACACACGGCCTACCCGATGTCCTGGTGAGCGACAACGGGCCATGTTTTACCAGTGCCGAGTTCAAAGAATTCATGACTCGTAACAGGATCAAACATGTCACATCTGCCCCGTTTAAGCCAGCGTCCAATGGTCAGGCAGAAAGAGCAGTGCAAACCATCAAGCAAGGCTTGAAGAGGGTAACTGAAGGCTTACTGCAGACTCGCCTATCCAGAGTCTGCTTAGTTACCGCACAAGACCCCACTCGCTCATTGGGATCCCACCTGCTGAACTGCTCATGAAAAGAGCACTTAAGACAAGGCCCTCGTCAGCTCACCCTGATCTACATGAACAGGTAGAGAGCAGGCGGCTTCCACAAAGTACATACCATGATAACATACATACCATGATAGCGAAATTAAAATCAATGATCCTGTATTTGTATTGAATTATAGACAAGGTCCCAAGTGGCTTCCTGGCACTGTCGTGGCCAAAGAAGGGAGCAGGGTGTTTCGGGTCAAACTTTCAAATGGACTCATTCACCGGAAACACTTGGACCAAATCAAACTCAGATTCACGGACTACCCTAAGCAACCCATCTTGGACCCTAACTTTTTTGATCCCCCAACATACACACCAGTGGCAACCGACACCACGGTTGACCGCGAAGCAGAACCCATCATCCACAGCAGCCCAGCAGGACCCAACACACCATGCAGTCCAGCAAGGCCAGCTACACAGCAGTCCAGCAAGGGCCCAACAAATGATTCAGCAATACTAGCTTTCACACCGAGACGATCAACCAGGGCAAGAAGGGCCCCAGATCGACTCACATTGTAAATAGTTACACTATTGACCTTGGGGTGGAGTGTTGTTATCGATGGAAACTTGTATTTACTCTGTACAGCCACCAGAGGGCTCATTCCCTAGAGTCCCAAGGGATCCCATAATCCCTTGGGAGCACAGGTATTTAAGGAGGCCTCACAGGTTGGAGATGCACTCTGGAGACCTGCAAATAAAAGACTAAGGTACTTTGAGCTCACAGTGTTCAGTCTGATTCTTTCTCTATACATAACAATTACAATGCCTGGGTGGGTGCTGTGCAGTTCACATATGAACATATCTCTGCCTTTCTTGGGCAAGACCATGCGATTGCCCCACAATAGACAGGGACAACTCGTCTTTGCGTCTGTGGAACGGCTTAATCGCCTGCTGCATCTGGGACACCGGACCAGCTCCCATGGAGGACACAGTTTTTTACCAAGGACAGTAAAGGATCCTGGCTGGTCCAGGTCCTGATCTGTCAGGCCGTAACGGGGGACTTCTCATTCTCGAATGCCTTCATGACCATGAGCAAGTCCGCTGGCTGTGCCATTTCCACCCCGGTGGTGGACAATGGCAGCCGACTGAGAGCATTTGCGAGTTCTCTGTGCCCGATATCAGGCGGATTACATAGTTGTATGCCGATAGCATGGGCGCCCATCTTTGGATGCAGGCAAAGGCATTGGTATTAATTCCTTTGCTCTCAGAGAACAACGATATTAGCGGCTTGTTGTCAGTTTCAAGCTCAAAATTAAGGCCAAATAATTACTGGTGCATTTTTTTTACCCCGTCGACACATGCCAGAGCCTCTTTTTCAATCATGCTGTAGGCCCTTTAGGCATTGGGCAAACTCCTGGACGCATAAGCGACCGGTTGCAAAATCCCCGATTCATCAGCCTGTTGTAACACACACCCGACCCCGTATGACGACGCATCGCAAGCTAGCACTCATCTTTTACAAGGGTTATAGAGAACATGCAATTTGTTTGACCACAACAGATTATTAGCTTTCTTAAAGGCAGCCTCTTGTGAATTCCCCCATACCCAGTCATCTCCCTTGCGCAGTAGCGCATGTAGGGGTTCTAGCAGGGTGCTTAACCCAGGTAGGAAATTACCGAAATAGTTCGGGAGTCCCAGGAACGACCGCAGGTCCATCACGTTCTATGGTCGCGGCGCATTCTTGATGGCCTCCTTCTTGGCGTCGATGGGTCTGATGCCGTCTGCTGTGATTCTTCTTCCCAAGAACTCGACGTCCTGTGCCAGGAAAACACACTTCGAGCGTTTCAACCTGAGCCTCACGCGATCCAACCGATTAAGAACCTCTTCCAGATTCTTCAAGTGCTCCATGGTGTCCCGATCTGTAACCGATATGTCGTCCTGCAAAACCACTGTGCACGGAACCGACTTTAGCAGGCTCTCCATGTTCCGCTGGAAGATAGCTGCGGCCGACCGGATCCCGAACGGGCACCGGTTGTAGATAAACAGCCCTTTGTGCGTGTTGATGCAGGTGAGGCCTTTTGAAGAATCCTCCAGCTCCTGCATCATGTAGGCCGAGGTCAGGTCCAACTTGGTGAACGTCTTCCCTCCAGCCAGGGTCGCAAATAGGTCGTCTGCCTTGGGTAGCGGGTACTGGTCCTGCAGCGATAAACGGTTAATCATTACTTTATAGCCCCCGCAAATTCTAACCGTGCCATCCTCCTTAAGTACCGGGACAATCGGACTGGCCCAGTCGTTGAATTCCACCGGCGCGATGATGCCTTCACATTGCAGCCTGTCCAG
Source organism: Pristiophorus japonicus (assembly GCF_044704955.1). Classification (NCBI taxonomy): domain Eukaryota; kingdom Metazoa; phylum Chordata; class Chondrichthyes; family Pristiophoridae; genus Pristiophorus; species Pristiophorus japonicus. The sequence goes on from NC_091985.1 coordinate 146,647,109, forward strand.
CTCAACTTCCACTTTTTCATGTACGGTACCGACCGTGCCTTGTGGTGGATGGGTCGCGTACCGGGAACCAAATGGATCTGCACTTTCGCCCCCGAGAAGCTTCCAGTGCCTGGGCCGAACAACGATGGGAACTTGCTTAGAGTCTGGGTACATGAGGCATCATCGATGGACGAAAGCGCTCGGAAGACGTCCCAGTTCCAGTGGATTTTTCCCAGCCAGCTTCTGCCAAACAAAGTGGGCCTTCCTCTGGCTCAATCCACAGCGGGAGTTCGTGTACTGCTCCGTCATAGGAGACTTTGACTTCAACACTGCCAATTACAGGGATTAGTTCCTTTGTGTAAGTCCTTAGTTTGGTGTGAATGGGACTGAGTTTGGGCCTGTGTGTCTTTTTGCCCCACAGCCTGTCGAAGGCCTTTTTACTCATTATGGATTGACTTGGCCCCGTGTCCAGTTCCATAGATACTGGAATACCGTTCAGTTCAACTTTCAACATTATTGGTGGACATTTCCTAGTGAATGTGTGTACCCTGTACATTTCTGCCTCCTCGGTTCGAGTCTCTAATTCAACCTGATCCACAGTAGATCGATCTTCCTCTGCAACGTGGTGGTTTGCAGGGTTTGCAGCTCACCTGCACATTCGTTGGAGGTGTCCCATTGTTCTGCAACCGTTGTACGCATAGTGCTCAAAGCAGCATTGATGGGGCCGATGATCACCTCCACAACGCCAACAAGGTGTTAACTGCCTCACATTAACAATTGATGGCAGATTCTGGGTCCACTGAGATCGGGCCGCAGCAGTCGGCGTGTATGTTCTGCCCTGTACATTTCTGCTCGAACCCGACGTTACTTTATGCACAGTACTGGCCGAAACTTCTTTACTCTGTGAAACCTGTTTGGTGTTGTTGCTGGTGGACATAAATGCCTGGGCTATCGTTACGGCTTTACTTAGATTCGGAGTTTCTACAGTCAACAGTTTGCGAAGGATTCTCTCATATCCATATCCAGTACAAAAAAAGTCTCTGAGCATTTGTTCTAGGAATCCCTCAAACTGACAATGTCCTGCGAGGCGCCTTAGTTCGATGACATAGCTCGCCACTTCCTGGCCCTCTGACCGTTGACACGTGTAGAACCGATATCGCGCCATCAAAACGCTTTCCTTAGGATTTAGGTGCTCCCGGACCAGCGTACACAGTTCTTCGTAGGGTTTCTCTGTTGGTTTTGCCGGGGTCAGGAGATTCTCCATGAGGCCATAGATTGTTGCCCTCAGACAGTTAGGAGGATCGCCCTTCGTTTGGTGGCATTCTCATCCCCTTCCAGCTCGTTGGCCACGAAGTATTGGTCGAGTCTCTCCACGAAGGCCTCCCAATCATCCCCTTCTGAGAACTTCTCCAGGATACCGACTGTTCTTTGCATTTTCGCACGGTTGTTCGTTACCTCATAGTAAAGGATGAAACTGAGTACTGTGTACAATGAGCAAGTGTGACCTTAGCTCCTTTATTAAGACTCCAGAGTGCCGGTACCTCGTGGGTGGCATCTTTATATACTGTGCTCCCAAGGGATGCTGGGATCCCTTGAGACTCCAACAGGTGGGCCCTCTGGTGGTCAGGTGTCATGCAGGTTATAAACGGTTAAATACATAGCATCGGCTAGATGACCCGATTATTGTAGTCTGGGTGAGCTGACCCGGGTTATTGTACTCTGGGCTAGGTGACCTGGGTGACTGTAGACTTGGCTGGATGGCCCAGGTTAGTTTAGTCAGGGCTAGGTGACCCGGGTTATTGTAGTCTAGGCTAGGAGTCCTGGGTTACTGTAGACTTGGCTGGACGACCCAGGTTAGTTTAGTCAGGGCTAGGAGTCCTGGGTTATTATAAGCTGGGCTGGGAAACCCAGGTTATTATAGGCTGGGCTAGGAGATGTGGGCTACTGTAGTCTGGGCTTGGGACCCAGGTTATTGTAGTCTGGTCTAGGAGGCCCGGCTTATTATAGTCTGGGCTAGATGACCCGAATTATTATAGTCTGGGCTAGTTGACCCAGGTTATTGTAGTCTGGGCTCGGTGACCTGGGTTACTGTACTCTTGGCTGGATGACCAAGGTTAGTTTAGTCTGGATAAGTGACCTGCTTTATTGTAGTCTGGGCTAGGTGACACGGGTCATTGTAGTCTGGGCTAGGTGACCCGGGTTATAGCAGTCTGGGCTAGGTGGGCAGAGGAAACATTTCAAGGACACCCTCAAAGCCTCCTTGATAAAATGTAACATTCCCCACCAACACCTGGGCATCCCTGGTCAAAGACCTCCCTAAGTGGAGGAAGTGCATCTGAGAGGATGCTGAGCACCTTGAGTCTCGTCGCCAAGTGCTTGCAGAAAACAAGTGCAGGCAGCGGAAGGAGCGTGCAGCAAACCAATCCCACCCATCCTTTCCATTAACTCTCTGTCCCACCTGTGACTGAGACTGTAATTCCTGTATTGGACTGTTCAGTCACTAAGAACTCACGTTTAGAGTGGAAGCAAGTCTTCCTCGATTTCAAAGGACTGCCTATGATGATGTTTTGGTCTGGGCTAGGTGACCCGGACTATTGTAGTGTGGTCTGGGAGACACGGGTAATTGTGGACTGGGCAAGAACACCTGGATTACTGTAGTCTAGGCTACGTGAACTGGGTTATTGTAGTCTGGGCTAGGATACCTGGGTTATTGTAGCCTGGGATAGGAGACCCGGGATGTTGTCACCTGGACTGGAGACCCAGGTTATTGTAGTCTAGTCTAGGAGATGTGGGTTATTGCAGTCTGGGCTGGGTGACCCGGGTTATTGCAGTCTGGGTTATGAGTCCTGGTTTATTGTAATCTGGATAGGTGACCCGGGTTATTGTAGTCTGGCCGAGGTGATCTGGGTTACTGTAGCCTGGGTTGGATGGGCAGAGGAAACGTTTCAAGGACACCCTCAAAGCCTCCTTGATAAAATGTAACATTCCCCACCGACACCTGCAGGTCCCTGGCCAAAGACCGCCCTAAGTGGAGGAAGTGCATCCGAGAGGGCGCTGAGCACCTCGAGTCTCATCACCAAGTGCATGCAGAAAACAAGCGCAGACAGCGGAAGGAGTGTGCGGCAAACCAGGCTCACCCACCCTTTCCATCAACGACTGTCTGTCCCACCTGTGACAGAGACTGTAATTCCCGTATTGGACTGTTCAGTCGCCTGAGAACTCACTTTTAGAGTGGAAGCAAGTCTTCCTCGATTTCAAGGGACTGCCTATGATGATGTTGTAGTGTGGGCTAGGAGTCCCAGGTTATTGTAACCTGGGCTAGGTAATCCGTGTTATAGTAGTCTGGGCTAGGAGACCCGGCTAATTGTGCACTGGGCAAGAAGACCCAAATTACTGTAGTCTTGGCTACGTGAACCGGGTTATTGTCGTCTGGGCTAGGTGACCCGGGATATTGTAGTCCTGGCTGGGTGACCTGGGTTATTGTAGCGTGGATGAGGAGACCCGGTTTACTGTAGTCTGGACCAGTGACTCGGGTTATTGTAGTCTGGGCTAGGAGACATGGATTATAGTAGTCTGGGCTCGGTGACCCGAGTTATTGAAGTCTGGGCTAGGTGACCCGGGTTACTGTAGTCTGGGCTAGGTGACTCGGGATATTGTAGTCTAGTCTAGGAGATGTGGGTTATTGTGGTCTGGGCTAGGTGACCCGGGTTATTGTAGTATGGGCTGGGTGACCCGGGTTATTGTAGTCTGGGCTCGGTGACCTGGGTTATTGCTGTCTGGATGAGGAGACCCGGTTTACTGTAGTCTGGACAAGTGACCCGGGTTATTGTAGTCTGGGCTAGGTGACCTGAGTTATTGTACGCTGGGCTAGATGACCCGGGTTATTATAGACTGTGCTAAGACCTGGGTTATTGTAGCCTTTGCTCGGTGACCCGGGATAATGCAGTCTGGGCTAGGAGATGTGGGTTATTATAGTCTAGGCTAGTTGACCCGGGTTATTGTAGTCTGGGCTCAGTGACCTGGGTTACTGTAGTCTTGGCTGGATGACCAAGGTTTGTTTAGTCAGGGTAACTGACCCGGGTTACTGTAGTCTGGGCTAAGAGACCCGGGTTACTAGAGTCTGGGCTAGATGACCCGGGTTATTATAATCTGGGCTAGGAGACTGGGATATTGTAGTATAGTCTAGGAGACGTGGGTAATTGTGGTCTGGGCTAGGTGACCCGGGTTATTGTAGTCTGGGCTAGTTGACCCGTGTTACTGTAGTCTGGGCTCGGTGACCTGGGTTATTGCAGTCTGGGCTAGGAGACCTGGTTTACTGTAGTCTGGGCTAGTTGACCCGGGTTATTGTAGTCTGGGCTCGGTGACCCGGGATAATGTAGTCCGGGCTAGTTGACCCGGGTTATTGTAGTCTGGGCTCAGTTACCTGGGTTACTATAGTCTTGGCTGGATGACCAAGGCTTGTTTAGTCAGGGTAAGTGACCCAGGTTATTGTATTCTGGGCTAGGAGACCTGCAGTATTGTAGTCTGGGCCAGGTGACCTGTGTTACTGTAGTCTGGGCTAGGTGACCTGGGTTACTGTAGACTTGGCTGGATGATCCAAGTTAGTTTAGTGAGGGCTAGGTGACCTGGGTTATTGTCGTCTAGGCTAGGAGTCCTGGGTTATTATAGGCTGGGCTGGGAAACCTGGGTTACTGTAGTCTATGCTAGGTGACCCGGGATATTGTAGTCTGGGCTAGGAGACCTGGGTTACTGTAGGCTGGACGACCCAGGTTAGTTTAGTCAGGGCTAGGAGTCCTGGGTTATTATAAGCTGGGCTGCGAAACCCGGGTTTCTTTAGTCTCGGTTAGGTGACCCGGGGATAATGTAGTCTGGACTAGGAGACCTGGGTTATTTTAGTCTGGGCTAGTCGACCCGGGTTATTGTAGTCTGGGCTAGTTCACCCGGGTTATTATAGTCTGGGCTAGTTGACCCGGGTTTTTATAGTCTGGGCTCGGTGACCTGGGTTATTATAGTCTGGGTTGGGTGACCTGGGTTATTGTAGTCTGGATGAGGAGACCCGGTTTACTGTAGTCTGGACTAGTGACCCGGGTTATTGTAGTCTGGGCTAGGAGGCACAGATTATAGTAGTCTGGACTAGGTGACCCGAGTTATTGTAGTCTAGTCAAGGAGACGTGGGATATTGTGGTCTGGGCTAGGTGACCCGGGTTACTGTAGTCTGGGCTAGGTGACTTGGGATATTGTAGTCTAGTCTAGGAGATGTGCGTTATTGTGGTCTGGGCTAGGTGACCCGGGTTATTGTAGTCTGGGCTCGGTGACCTGGATTATTGCAGTCTGGATGAGGAGACGCGGTTTATTGTAGTCTGGACTAGTGACCCAGGTTATTGTAGTCTGGGCTAGGTGACCTGAGTTATTGTACGCTGGGCTAGATGACCCGGGTTATTATAGACTGGGCTAAGACCTGGGTTATTGTAGACTGGCTGCGGTGACCCGGGATAATGTAGTCTGAGCTGGGAGACGTGGGTTATTATAGTCTGGGCTTGATGACCCGGGTTATTATAGTCTGGGCTAGTTGACCCGGGTTATTGTAGTCTGGGTTCGGTGACCTGGATTATTTCAGTCTGGATGAGGAGACCCGATTTACTGTAGTCCGGACTCGTGACCCGGGTTATTGTTGTCTGGGCTAGGTGACCTGAGTTATTGTACACTAGGCTAGATGACCCGGGTTATTATAGACTGGGCTAAGACCTGGGTTATTGTAGCCTTTGCTCGGTGACCCGGGATAATGTAGTCTGGGCTAGGAGACATGGGTTATTATAGTCTGGGCTAGTTGACCCGGGTTATTGTAGTCTGGGCTCGGAGACCCGGGTTACTATAGTCTGGGCTAGATGAACCGGGTTATTATAAACTGGGCTAGTTGCCCCGAGTTATTGTAATCTGGGCTCGGTGACCCGGGATAATGTAGTCTGGGCTAGGAGACGTGCGTTATTATAGTCTGGGCTAGTTGACCCGGGTTATTGTAGTCTGGGCTCAGTGACCTGGGTTACTATAGTCTGGGCTGGATGACCAAGGTTTGTTTAGTCAGGGTAAGTGACCCGGGTTACTGTAGTCTGGGCTAGGAGACCCGGGTTACTATAGTCTGGGCTAGATGACCCGGGTTATTATAATCTGGCCTAGGAGACACGGATTATAGTAGTCTGGGCTAGGTGACCCGAGTTATTGTAGTCTGGGCTAGGTGACCCGGGTTACTGTAGTCTGAGCTGGATGACTCGGGATATTGTAGTCTTGTCTGGGAGACGTGGGTTATTGTGGTCTGGGCTAGGTGACCCAGATTATTGTAGTATGGGCTAGTTGACCCGAGTTATTGTAATCTGGGCTCGGTGACCCGGGGTAATGTAGTCTGGGCTAGGAGACGTGCGTTATTATAGTCTGGGCTAGATGACCCGGGTTATTATCGACTGGTCTAAGACCTGGGTTATGATAGCCTTTGCTCGGTGACCCGGGATAATGTAGTCTGGGCTAGGAGACGCGGGTTATTATAGTCTGGGCTAGTTGACCCGGGTTATTGTCGTCTGGGCTCAGTGACCTGGGTTACTATAGTCTTGGCGGATGACCAAGGTTTGTTTAGTCAGGTTAAGTGACCCAGGTTATTGTATTCTGGGCTCGGAGACCTGCGTTATTGTAGTCTGGGCTAGGTATCCCGTCTTACTGTAGTCTGGGCTAGGGGACCCGGGTTATTGTAGTCTGGGCTAGATGAGCAGAGGAAATTTTTCAAGGACACCCTCAAAGCCTCCTTGATAAAATGTAACATTCTCCACCGACACCTGGGAGTCCCTGGCCAAAGACTGCCCTAAGTGGAAGAAGTGCATCCGAGAGGGCGCTGGGCACCTCGAGTCTCATCGCCGACTGCATGCAGAAAACAAGCGCAAACAGCGGAAGGAGTGTGCGGCAAACCAGGCCCACCCACCCTTTCCATCAACGACTGTCTGTCCCACCTGTGACAGAGACTGTAATTCCTGTATTGGACTGTTCAGTCACCTGAGAACTCACTTTTAGAGTAGAAGCAAGTCTTCCTCGATATCAAGGGACTGCCTATGATGAGGCTGTAGTGTGGGCTAGGAGACCCAGGGTATTATAGTCTGTGCTAGATAACCCGCATTATAGTAGTCTGGGCTAGGAGACCCGGCACTGGGCAAGAAGACCCGGATTACTGTAGTCTTGGCTACTTGTATGGGGCTATTGTAGTCTGGGCTAGTTGACCCAGGTTATTGTAATATGGGCTAGGTGACCCGGTTTATTGTGTTCTGGGCTAGGTGACCCGGGTTATTGTAATATGGGCTAGGTGACCCGGGTTATTGTAGTCTGGGCTAGGAGACCTGGGTTATTTCAGTCTGGGCTAGTTGAGCCAGGATATTGAAGTTTGGGCTACATAAGAACATAAGACACAAAAGAAATAGGCCATTTGGCCACTCGAGCCTGCACCACCATTCAATAAGATCATAGTTGATCTGATCATGCACTCAGTTCCACTTCCCTGCCCGCTCCCCATAACCGTTCACTCCCTTATCGCTCAAAAATCTGTCCAGCTCCGACTTAAATGCAGGAAACTCTCGTTTATCTGGATACGGATGTAACAGAAAACCCGCCGTAACGGAATTAAAATAACTGTGACACACGTGAATATCTCGCTCACTTCAACTATCGCAAACGTGAACAGGTTGCTCAATTACACATAAATTGACGCAGACGTGGACTTCTTTCTCACTTTTTAACTGTGAAAGCAGTTCAACAGTCGGGTGTTAAATTTAAGATGTCTTGTGGCACTAAAAGGAAACGAAAAGTATTGAGCATTCAGCAGAAATTAGAAATTATAAAGAAGTTTGAAGCTGGCAGAAGTGTGCGTACCTTGATAGACGAATATGAAGTTGGATCATCAATAATTTATGATATCAAGAAGCAAAAGAAAGATTTAGAAAGTTTCACTGCTGTTTCTGAATCTCCCATGAAGGCAATGTCCCGCAAGAATTTGCAAAAGCTGAAGCTTGACAAACTAGACCAAGTGCTTTATGAATGGTTTTCTTTGAAACGGTCTGAAGGTGTGGCAATTTCAGGGCCAATGATTACAGCAAAGGCCAAGGACTTCAAGATGAAAATGAATCTAGCTGAAGAGTGCATTTTCTCAGAGGGCTGGCTCACACGTTTTAAGCAGCGCCACGGCATTCGGCAGCTGGATGTGTCGGGCGAGAAAAAAATCAGCAGACAATGAGGTCGCACAGAATTATTCAAGAACATTTGCTGAAATGGTGCAGGAAATGAAATTGACCGCAGATCAAATATACAAATATACGATGAGACTGGCTTACTGTGGAGGTGTTTGCCAACTGCGACGTTGGCTGCAGCAGGGGAGAAGGAAGCTGCAGGCTTTAAAATGAATAAGAGGTTGACAATCTTGAATTGTGCCAATGCCTCTGGGGAACATAGACTTCCACTTTTAGTGATTGGCAAATCAAGGAAACCATGTGCTTTAAAAGGAATTGCTCAGTTTCCAGTTAGCTATAAAGCTCAGAAAAGTGCGTGGATGGACAAGGACATATGCATGGAATGGTTTTCAACAGAATTCGTTCTCCAAGCTTGAGAAAACATGAAGAAAATAGGCAAACCTAATGGAAAGTGTGTGCTGCTTCTGGACAATTGCAGAGCACAACCGCATGAGTCAAAATTAGTGTCCAGTTGTGGCAACATCTTCACATGCTATCTGCCCCCCCAATGTGACCTCGCTCATTCAACCACTGGATCAGGGTGTCATACAAAACTTCAAGTGTCACTATAGGAACAACTTCATGCGCAAATTGATTAATAATGATTAATCAATCATTGATTTCCAGAGGCCATACAATATTAAAGATGCCATCTATGCATGCTCGCTGACATGGAGAGAAGTAAAAAAGTTATAGTGAAGAGGTGTTGGCGCAAGTTGTGGCCCAATGTCATATTTGAAGACAGTACTTCTGATAATGAAAAAGTCGAAGGTTTTTATGTACGGGCTAATAAAAAACAGGCTGTAAAAGAAATTGTGGAGATTGTCAGCAGTGCACACGAAACAAACGCACTTAAATCCCTAGCAGAAGATGACATTGCTAAGTGGGTAGATGTTGACATCGAAACAGATGTAACACAAACTTACACTGACGAGGAGCTTATCGTCATAGTCACCAATAAAAACAAATCTGACGAAGAGATGTTTAGACATTCAGAAAATGAAATTGAAGAAAAACAAGAAAAGACTTGGACACGCGCTGAAGAAGCAATGAAATATGTAGTTGGCTTTTTTGAGGAGAATTCTCATTTTACTTCTCACGAGGTTCTGCAAACTCATATCATCCACAACATTTTAATTAAGAAGAAAATTAATTCATTTAAACAAGCAGATATAAGATCGCTATTTTAAAATCAAACTCAGTTTTAACAGAATAAAATAATTTTTAATTTCAAAACGTTATGAATCAATTTTCATTTATTTTATTACAGTGACCATTAACGTTCAAATAACATGAACTAAATCTTCGTGGGTGGTTCTATCATATAAACTCACCCTATCGGAGAATTTGTTTACCCGGAATTGCCGAATCCTCGAGCGATCCGGAGAGTTTCCTGTATATTCAAAGATCCAGCCTCCACAGCTCTCTGGGGCAGAGAATGCCACAGATTTACAACCGTCTGATGAGAAGAAATTCCTCCTCATCTCATTTTTAAATGGATGGCCCCTTATTCTGAGCCGATTGGCTCATTTTTGGTCACCATTCTGCGCTGTTCTTTTGGCATATGCAGCTTTTTTTTGGAGCAGACTTTAATCTGAAAGTTTGGCCAAAGTTTCTTCGCCGTTCTAAAGTAGGTACGTCTGATTTTTTTTAGTTCCCGATTTTTTTACGTCACTGGGGGCGGAACCTGCCGTTTGCGCCACTTCTGACCATTTAAGCGAGTTTGGCCAAGTATGATTTTTTTCTCAAATGGCGCACTGCACCCTTGTGAAAAACCTTCCCTACAGAGAAGAGAAAATCGGCGGAGAGAAGATGCCATTGTTCAGCGGAGCTGAAGACAGGGCAGGTAGGTAGGGTGGGGGGGGATGGGTCATTTTGGCCCGGGATAGGTGCGGGCTGGCCCGCTGCCATCCCAGGCGAAAGGACCCCGCACTGGCCCGCATTACCTCTTTGGCTGAGATTAACTTTCTCACCTGGTCAAGGCACTGGAGAATGGATGATGTCTGTGCATTCATACTAAGTGAGCCAGAGCCTCCAGAAGAGGAGGAGAGAAAATAAGGAGGGGCAGGGGGGGAAAGAAAGAGAAGTTTATGTGTTACAAATCCTGTGCGTTGCTCATGATAAGTCAGATAATACACGGAGCGAGTTGGTGCATTGCCCTTTCGGCCCGGGACAGCAGAGGCTTCAGTTTCTAGCCCAGCCTCAGCCATTTTTCAGTTTCCAACCTCAGCCCTTCTGAGCGTCCCTCGTTACCCTAGCAACATCAGTTTTTGGCACAGGCCTTAAGCTCACCCACAAAGCTTAAGGCCAATCTGCACCGCTCCAAATTCAAAGTTAATTACGGCGAAACTTGGATTTTTATTTTTGGCGCATTTGGACCACTAAAAAATCGTACGTACCTTTTCAACGGCGCCAAAAATCACCCATGTGGAAAACTGAGCCCTATGTCCCTTGTTTTAGTTTCCCCTATGAGTGGAAATATCCTTTCAGCATCCACCATGTCGAGCCCCCTCATTATCTAATATGTTTTGATAAGATCACTTCTCATTCTTCTGAACTCCAATGTGTATAGGCCCAACCTACTCAGCCTATCCTCATAAGTCAACCCCCTCATCTCCGGAATTAACCTAGTGAACCTTCTCTGAACAGCGTCCAATGCAACTATTTCCTTCCTTAAATATGGAGACCAAAACTGTACGCACTACTCCAGGTGTGGCCTCACCAATACCCTTTACAGTTGTAGCAGGACTTCTCTGTTTTTATACTCTATCCCCCTTGCAATAAAGGCCAACATTCCATTTCCCTTCCTGATCACTTGCTGTACCTGCATAGTAACTTTGTGTTTCATGCACAAGGACCCCCAGGTCCCTCTGTACTGCAGCACTTTGCAATTTTTCTCCATTTAAATTGTCATTTGCTTTTGCTAGAAGACCCGGGTTATTGTGGACTGGGCTAGAAGACCCGGGTTATTTCAGTCTGGGCTAGGTGACCCGAGTTATTGTAGTCTGGGCTAGGAGACCCGGGTTATTGTAATCTGGGCTAGGTGACCAGGATTACTGTCGTATGGGTTGGGAGACCTGGTTACTGTAGACTGGGCAATGAGACCCAGGTTATTTAAGTCTGGGCTAGGTGACCCGGGCTGTTGTAGACTGGGCTACGAGACGCGGGTTATTGCCATCCGGACAAGGAGACAAAGTTATTGTAGTCTGGGCTAGGTGGCGCTGGTTATTGGAGTCTGTGCTACGTGAACGGGGTTATTGTAGTCTGGATTTGGTGACCCGAGTTAATGTAGACTGGGCTAGGAGACCCAGGTTATTTTAGTCTGGGATGGATGACCCGGGTTATTATAATCTGTGAATGGGCGGAAAATGCTGGAATCAATTATTAAAGATGTAATAGCAGCGCATCTGGAAAGCAGTGACAGGAACGGTCCAAGTCAGCATGGATTTGTGAAAGGGAGATCATGCTTGACAAATCTTCTGGAATTTTTTGAGGATGTTTCCAATAAAGTGGACAAAGGAGTACCAGTTGATGTGGTATATTTGGACTTTCAGAAGGCTTTCGACAAGGTCCCACACAGGAGATTAATGTGCAAAGTTAAAGCACATGGGATTGGGGGTAGTGTGCTGACGTGGATTGAGAACTGGTTGTCAGACAGGAAGCAAAGAGTAGGAGTAAATGGGTACTTTTCGGAATGGCAGGCAGTGACTAGTGGGGTACCGCAGGGTTCTGTGCTGGGGCCCCAGCTGTTTACATTGTACATTAATGATTTAGACGAGGGGATTAAATGTAGTATCTCCAAATTTGCGGATGACACTAAGTTGGGTGGCAGTGTGAGCTGCGAGGAGGATGCTATGAGGCTACAGAGTGACTTGGATAGGTTAGGTGAGTGGGCAAATGCGTGGCAGATGAAGTATAATGTGGATAAATGTGAGGTTATCCACTTTGGTGGTAAAAACAGAGAGACAGACTATTATCTGAATGGTGACAGATTAGGAAAAGGGAAGGTGCAACGAGACCTGGGTGTCATGGTACATCAGTCATTGAAGGTTGGCATGCAGGTACAGCAGGCGGTTAAGAAAGCAAATGGCATGTTGGCCTTCATAGCGAGGGGATTTGAGTACATGGGCAAGGAGGTGTTGCTACAGTTGTACAGGGCCTTGGTGAGGCCACACCTGGAGTATTGTGTACAGTTTTGGTCTCCTAACTTGAGGAAGGACATTCTTGCTATTGAGGGAGTGCAGCGAAGATTCACCAGACTGATTCCCGGGATGGTGGGACTGACCTATCAAGAAAGACTGGATCAACTGGGCTTGTATTCACTGGAGTTCAGAAGAGTGAGAGGGGACCTCATAGAAACGTTTAAAATTCTGACGGGTTTGGACAGGTTGGATGCAGGAAGAATGTTCCCAATGTTGGGGAAGTCCAGAACCAGGGGTCACAGTCTAAGGATAAGGGGTAAGCCATTTAGGACCGAGATAAGGAGAAACTTCTTCACCCAGAGAGTGGTGAACCTGTGGAATTCTCTACCACAGGAAGTAGTTGAGGCCAATTCACTAAATATATTCAAAAGGGAGTTAGATGAAGTCCTTACTACTCGGGGGATCAAGGGGTATGGCATGAAAGCAGGATGTGGGTACTGAAGTTTCATGTTCAGCCATGAACTCATTGAATGGCGGTGCAGGCTAGAAGGGCTGAATGGCCTGCTCCTGCACCTATTTTCTATGTTTCTATGTTTTGACAAGGTCCCACACAAAAGATTAGTGTGTAAAATTAAGGCACATGGTATTGGGGGTAATGTATTGACGTGGATAGAGAACTGGTTGGCAGACAGGAAGCAAAGAGTGGGAATAAATGGGTCCTTTTCAGAATGGCAGGCAGTGACTAGTGGGGTACCGCAGGGTTCAGTGTTGGGACCCCAACTATTTACAATATACATTAATGATTCAGATGAAGGAATTGAAGGTAATATCTCCAAGTTTGTAGATGACACTAAGCAGGGTGGCAGTGTGAACTGTGAGGAGGATGCTAAGAGGCTGCAGGGGAACTTGGACAGGTTAGGTGAGTGGGCAAATGCATGGCAGATGCAGTATAATGTGGCTAAATGTGAGATTATGCACTTTGATAGCAAAAACAGGAAGGCAGGTTATTATCTCAATGATGACAGATTAGTAAAAGGGGAGGTGCAAAGATACCTGGGTGTCATGGTACATCAGTCATTGAAAGTTGGCATGCAGGTACAGCAGGCAGTAAATAAAGCAACTGGCATGCTAGCCTTCATAGCTAGAGGATTTGAGTATAGGAGCAGGGAGGTCTTACTGCAGTTGTACAGGGCCTTGGTGGGACCACACCTTGAGTATTGTGTGTAGTTTTAGTCTCCTAATTTGAGGAAGGACGTGCTTGCTATTGAGGGAGTGCAGCGAAGGTTTATCAGACTGATTCCCGGGATGGCAGGACTGACATATGAGGAAAGATTGGATCGGCTAGGTTTATACTCACTGGAATTTAGAAGAATGAGAGGGGATCTCATAGAAACTTATAAAATTCTGATGGGATTGGACAGGTTAGATACAGGTAGAATGTTCCCAATGTTGGGGAAGTCCAGAACCAGGGGTCACAGTCTAAAGATAACGGGTAGGCCCTATCGGAGCGAGATGAGGAGAGACTTTTTCAATCAGAAAGTTGTGAACCTGTGGAATTCTCTGCCACAGAAAATTGTTGAGTCCAGTTCGTTGGACATACTCAAAAGGGAGTTCGATGTGGCCCTTACGGCTAAAGGGATCAGGGGGTATGGAGAGAGGCAGGGGTGGGGTACTGAGGTTGCATGATCAGCCATGATCATATTGAATGGTGGTGCAGGCTCAAAGGGCCGAATGGCTTGCTCCTGCACCTATTTTTTTCTATGTAATCTGGGCTAGGTGACCCATGTTATTGTAGTCTGGACTAGGTGACCCGGGTTATTGTAGTCTGGGCTAGGTGACCCGGGTTATTGTAGTCTGGGCTAGGTGATCCGGGTTATTGTAGTCTGGACTCGGTGACCCGGGATATTGTAGTTGGGCTAGGAGACCCGAGTTATTGTAGTCAGGGCTATGGGAGCTGGATTCTTGTAATCTGGGCCAGTTGACCCGGGTTATTGTAGTCTGGGCCAGTTGACCCGGGTTATTGTAGTCTGGGCTAGTTGACCCGTGTTATTGTAGTCTGGGCAAGGAGACCAGGATTATTGTAGTCTGGGCTAGGTGACCTGGGATATTGTTTTCTGGGCCAGTTGACCCGGGTTATTGTAGTCTGGGCAAGGAGACCAGGATTATTGTAGTCTGGGCTAGGTGACCTGGGATATTGTTTTCTGGGCTAGGTGACCTGGGATATTGTAATCTGGTAGACACCTCAAATACATTAGACTCCTCAAATCGCTGGAGTAATACCACCATCGATGTCTCCGCAAGATCCAGCAAATCCCCTCGGTGGACAGACGCACCAATGTTAGCGTCCTCGATCAGACCAACATCCCCAGCAGCGAAGCACTGACCACACGCGACCAGCTCTGTTGGGCGGGCCACATTGTTCGCATGCCAGGCACAAGACTCCCAAAGCAAGCGCTCTACTTGCAACTCCTACATGGCAAGTGAACCCCATGTGGGCAGAGCAAACATTTCAAGGACACGCGCAAAGCCTCCTTGATAAAATGCAACATTCCCACCGGCACCTGGGAGTCCCTGGCCAAAGACCGCCCTAAGTGGAGGAAGTGCATCGGGGAGGGCGCTGAGCAGCTCGAGTCTCATAGCCGAGAGTATGCAGACAGCGGAAGGAGCTTGTGGCAAACCAGTCCCACCCTCCCTTCACTCAACGATTGTCTGTCCCATCTGTGACAAAGACTGTAAATCTCGTATTGGACTGTTCAGTCACCTGAGAACTCACTTTTAGAGCATATTTCGAAGGACTGCTTATGATGATGATGTAGTCTGGGCTAGGTGACCTGGGTTACTGTAGTCTTGGCTGGATGACCCAAGCTTAGTTTAGTCTGGGCTAGGAGACCTGGGTTATTATAGTCTGGGCTAGGAGATCCAGGATATTGTAGTTTGGACTAGGTGACCCGGGTTATTGTAGTCTGGGCTAGGTGACCCGGATTATTGTAGTCTGGACTAAGTGATCTGGGTTATTGTAGTTTGGGCTAGGTGACCCAGGTTAGTGCAGGCTGGGCTACGTAACCCGGGTTATTGTAGTCTAGGCTAGGAGACCCAAGTTAATATAGTCTGGGGTAGATGATCTGGGTTACTGTAGTCTGGGCTGGATGACCCAGATTAGTTTAGTCTGGGCTCAGAGACCCTGGTTATTGCAGTCTTGGCTAGATGACCCAGGTTAGTTTAGTCTGGGCTAGGAGACCTGCGTTATTGAAGTCTGGGATTGGAGACCCGGGTTATTATATTCTGGGCTAGATGAGCCGGGTTATTATAATTGGGGCCAGACAACCCGGAATGTTGTAGTCTGGACTAGGAGACCCAGGATATTGTAATTGGGCCAGGGGACGCGGGCTATTGTAACCTGGGCCAGACGACCCGGGATATTGTAGTCTGGGCTATGAGACGTGGGTTATTGTAGGCGGGGCAACAAGACTCGGGTTATTGTCATCATCATAGGCAGTCCCTCGAAATCGAGGAAGACTGACCTCCACTCTAAAAGTGAGGTCTTAGGTGACTGAACAGTCCAATACGGGAAGTACAGTGTAAGTTACAGGTGGGACAGATAGTCATTGAAGGAAATGTTGGGTGGGGAGTCTCGTCTGCCGCACGCTCCTTCCGCTGTCTGCACTTGTTTTCTGCATTCCCTCGGCGACGAGACTCGAGGTGCTCAGCGTGCACTTCCTCCACTTAGGGCGGTCTTTCGCCACGGACTCCCAGCTGTCAGTGGGGATTTTGCATTTTATCAAAGAGGCTTTGAGGGTGTCCTTGAAACGTTTCTTCTGCCCAACTGGGGTTCGCTTGCCGTGTACATGTTCCGAGTAGATCGCTTGCTTTGGAATTTGTTCAGCCTTCGTCTCCAGGCCAGATCCAAGACTGTCCCATCCTCTGTTATCGGGTTATTGTAGTCTGGGCTAGGTGACCCGGGTTATTGTAGTCTGGGCTAGGTGACCCGGATTATTGTAGTCTGGGCTAGGTAACCTGGGTTATTTCAATCTGATATAGGAGACCCGGGTTATTGTAGCCTGGGCTTGGGGAATGGGTTATTATAGTCTGGGCTAGGACACCCAGGTTATTATAGTCTGGGCTAGCTGACCCGAATTATTGTACTCTGGGATAGGTGACCTGGGTTACTGTAGTCTTAGCTGGATGACCCAAGTTAGTTTAGTCTGGGCTAGGTGACCCGGGTTACTGTAATCTGGCCCAGACGGCTCGGAATATTGTAGTCTGGACTAGGTGACCCGGGTTATTGTAGTCTGGGCTAGGTGACCCGGGTTATTGTAGTCTGCGCTAGGTGACTTGGGCTATTGTAGTCTAGGCAAGAAGACCCGGGTTAATATTGTCTGGGGTGGGTGACCCATGTTATTATAATATGGGCTGGTAGACCCGGGTTATTGTAGTCTGGGCTAGGTGACCTGAGTTATTGTAGTCTGGGCTAGGTGACCCAGGTTATTGTAGTCTGGGCTAGGTGACCTGAGTTATTGTAGTCTAGGCTAGGAGACCCGGGTTAATATAGTCTGGGATGGGTGACGCGGGTTATTATAATGTGGGCTTGTAGACCCGGGATATTGTAGTCTGGGTTAGGTGACCCGGGTTAGTGCAGTCTGGGTTAGGGAACCCGGGTTATTGTAGTCTAGGCTAGGAGACCCAGGTTAATATAGGCTGGGGTAGGTGATCTGGGTTACTATAGTCTGGGCTGGATGACCCAGGTTAGTTTAGTCTAGGCTCGGAGACCCTGGTTATTGCAGTCTTGGCTGGATGGCCCAGGTTAGTTTAGTCGAGGCTAGGAGACCTGCGTTATTGAAGTCTGGGATTGGAGACCCAGGTTATTATAGTCTGGGCTAGATGACTCGGGTTATTGTAGTTTGGGCGAGGTGATGCGGGTTATTGTAGTCTGGGCTCAATGAGTCGGGTTATTATAATTTGGGCCAGACAACCCGGAATATTGTAGTCTGGACTAGGAGACCCAGGATATTGTAATTGGGCCAGGAGACGCGGGCTATTGTAACCTGGGCCAGACGACCCGGGATATTGTAGTCTGGGCTAGGAGACATGAGTTATTGTAGGCGGTGCAACAAGACTCGAGTTATTGCCATCATCATAGGCAGTCCCTCGAAATCGAGGAAGACTGGCCTCCACTCTAAAAGTGAGGTCTTAGGTGACTGAACAGTCCAATACGGGAAGTACAGTGTAAGTTACAGGTGGGACAGATAGTCATTGAAGGAAATGTTGGGTGGGGAGTCTCGTCTGCCGCACGCTCCTTCCGCTGCTTGCGCTTGTTTTCTGCATTCCCTCGGCGACGAGACTCATAGTGCTCAGCGTGCACTTCCCCAACTTAGGGCGGTCTTTCGCCACGGACTCCCAGCTGTTGGTGGGGATTTTGCATTTTATCATGGAGGCTGAGGGTGTCCTTGAAACGTTTCCTCTGCCCACCTGGGGCTCGCTTGCTGTGTACGTGTTCCAAGTAGAGCACTTGCTTTGGAATTTGTTCAGCCTTCATCGTCTACAGGCCAGATCCAAGACCGTCCCATCCTCTGTCATCGGGTTATTGTAGTCTGGGCTAGGTGACCCGGATTATTGTAGTCTGGGCTAGGTGACCCGGGTTATTGTAGTCTGGGCTAGGTGACCTGTGTTATTTTAGTCTGAGCTAGGTGACCCGGGTTATTATAATCTGGGCTAGGTGACCTGGTTATTGTAGGCTGGGCAACGAGACCTCGGTTATTTCAGTCTGAGCTAGGTGACCTGACTTATTGTAGTCTGGGTTAGGTAACCTGGGTTACTGTAGTATTGGCTGGATGATCCAAGTTAGTTTAGGCTGAGCTAGGTGACCTGGGTTATTGTAGGCTGGGCAACGAGACTTGGGTTATTTCAGTCTGAGCTATGTGACCTGACTTATTGTAGTCTGGGCTAGGTGACCCAGGTTATTTCAGTCTGGGCTAGGTGACCTGGGTTATTGTATTCTGGGCTAATTCATCCGGGTTACTGTAGTCTGGGCTAGGAGACCCAGGTTATTATAGTCAGGGCTTGGGGAACGGGTTATTATAGTCTGGGCTAGGACACCCGGGTTATTATAGTCTGGCTAGCTGACCCGAATTATTGTACTCTGGGCTAGGTGACCCGGGTTACTGTAATCTGGCCCAGACGACCCGGGATATTGCAGTCTGGGGTACATGGCCCGGGTTATTGTCGTCTGGGCTAGATGACTCAGGTTACTGTAGTCTGGGCTAGGAGACCCAGGTTATTGTAGTCTGGGCTACGTGACACGGGTTATTATAGTCTGGGCTACGTGACACGGGTTATTATAGTCTGGGCTAGTTCATCCAGGTTACTGTAGTCTGGGCTAGGAGACCCAGGTTATTGTATTCTGGGCCAGGTGATCCGGGTTATTGTAGTCTGGGCTAGGAGACACGGGTTATTATAGTCTGGTCTAGGAGACCCGGGTTATTGTAGTCTGGGCTACGTGACACGGGTTATTATAGTCTGGGCTACGTGACATGGATTATTATAGTCTGGGCTAGTTCATCCAGGTTACTGTAGTCTGGGCTAGGAGACCCAGGTTATTGTATTCTTGGCCAGGTGATCCGGGTTATTGTAGTCTGGGCTAGGAGACACGGGTTATTATAGTCTGGTCTAGGAGACCTGGGTTATTGTAATCTGGGCTAGATAACCTGGGTTATTGTAGTCTGGGCTAGCTGACCCGGGTGATTGTAGTCTGGGCTAGGTGACCCGGGTTATTGTAATCTGGGCTAGCTGACCCGGGTTACTGTAGTCTGGGCTAGGTGACCCGGGTTATTGTAATCTGGGCTAGCTGACCCGGGTTATTGTAGTCTGAGCTAGGTGACCCGTGTTATTGTAATCTGGGATAGATGACTCGGGTTATTGTAGTCGGGCCTAGCTGACCTGGGTTACTGTAGTCTGGGCTAGGGGACCTGGGTTATTATTGTCTGGGCTAGATGACCCGGGTTATTATAGTCTGGACTAGCTGACCCGGGTTATTGTAGTCTGGGCTAGGTGACCTGAGTTATTGTAGTCTGGGCTAGGAGACCTGGGTTATTGTGGACTGGGCTAGAGAACGCGGGTTATTATAGTCTGGACTAGCTGACCCGGGTTATTGTAGTCTGGGCTAGGTGACCTGAGTTATTGTAGTCTGGGCTAGGAGACCTGGGTTATTGTGGACTGGGCTAGAGGACGCGGGTAACTGTCGTCTGGGCTAGGTGATCTGGGTAATTGTAATCTGGGCTAGGCAACATGGGTTATTCTAGTCTGGGCTATGTAACTCAGGTTACTGTAGTCTGGTCTAGGTGACCTTTCTTATAGTAGTCTGCGCTCGTGATCCGTGTTATTGCAATCTGGGCTAAGAGACCCGGATTACTGTAAACTGGCCCAGACGAACCGGAATAATGTAGTCAGGACTAGGAGAACCGGGCTATTGTAATCTTGGCTACGTGGCCTGAGTTACTGTAGTCTGGGCTAGAAGACAAGGGTTATTGTGGACTGAGCTAGAAGACCCGGGTTATTATTGTCTGGGCTAGCAGACCCAGGTAATTGTAGTCTGGTTTAGGTGACCTGGGTATTTCTAATCTGGGCTAGGAGACACAGGTTATTGTTGTCTGGGCTACGTAACACAGGTTATTGTTGTCTGGGTTAGGTGACCCGGGTTATTGTAGTCTGGGCTAAGTGACCCAGGTTATTGTAATCTGGGCTAGGTGACCTGGGTTATTGTAATCTGGCTAGGTGACCCGGGTTATTGTTGACTGGGCTAGGAGACCTGGATTACTGTAGTTTGGGATAGGAGACACGGATTATTGTCGTCTGGGCTAGGAGAGCCGGGTTATTGTAGACTGGGCTACGAGACCTGTGATATTTTAGTCTGGGCTACGAGACCCGGGATATTTTAGTCTGGGCTAGGTGACTGGGTTATTTAGTCTGGGCTAGGTGACCCGGGTTACTGTAATCTGTCCCAGACGACCCGGGATATTGTATTCTGGGCTACGTGGCCCGGGTTATTGTCATCTTGGTTAGGTGACTCAGGTTACTGTAGTGTGGGCTAGGAGTCCTGGGTTATTGTAGTCTGGGCTAGGTGACCCGGGTTACTGTAGTCTGGGCTAGGTGACCCGGGATATTGTAGTCTGGGCTAGGTGACCCGGGTTACTGTAGTGTGGGCTAGGAGTTACGGGTTATTGTAGTCTGGGCTACGTGACCCAGGTTATTGCAGTCTGGTCTAGGAGACCCGGGATATTGTAGTCTGGTCTGGGTGACCCGGGTTATTGTAGTCTGGTCTAGGAGACCAGGGTGACTGTAGTCTGGGCTAGGTGACCCGGGATATTGAAGTCTGGGCTAGGTGACCCGGGATATTGTAGTCTGGGCTACGTGACACAGATTATTGTAGTCTGGGCTAGGTGACCTGGGCTATTGTAGTCTGGGCTAGGTGACACGGGTTATTATAGTCTGGGCTCAGTGACCCGGGTTACTGTAGACTGCACTAGGTGACTCGGGATATTGTAGTCTGGGCTAGGAGAGTTGGGTTATTGTAGTCTGGGCTACGAGACCAGGATATTTTAGTTTGGGCTAGGTGACCAGGTTATTATAGTCTGGGCTAGCTGACCCGAATTATTATACTCTGGGATAGGTGACCTCGGTTACTGTAGTCTTGGCTGGTTAATCCAGGTTTGTTTAGTCTGGGCTAGGTGACCCGGGTTACTGTAATCTGGCCCAGACGACACGGGATATTATAGTCTGGGTTACGTGGCCCGGGTTATTGTCGTCTGGGCTCGGTGATTTAGGTTACTGCAGTCTGGGCTACGAGACCGAGGATATTGAAGTCTGGGCTTGGTGACCCAGGTTATTGTAGTCTGATCTAGGAGACCCAGAATATTGTAGTCTGGTCTAGGTGACCCGGGATATTGTAGTCTGGGCTACGAGACCGAGGATATTGAAGTCTGGGCTTGGTGACACGGGTTACTGTAGTCTGGGGTAGGAGACCTGGGATATTGTAGTTTGGGCTACGTGGCCCGGGTTATTATAGTCTGAGCTAGGAGACACGGGTTACTGTAGTCTGGGCAAGGTGACTCAGGTTACTGCAGTCTGGGCTAGGTGACCCGGGTTATTGTTGTCTGGGCTAGGTGACCAGGGTGAATGTAGTCTGGTCTTGGAGACCTGGGTTATTGTACTCTGGGCTAGGTGACCCGTGTTATTGTAGTCTTGGCTAGGTGACCCGTGTTATTGTAGTCTGGGCTACGAGACACAGGATACTGAAGTCTGGGCCAGGAGACGTGTGTTTTTGTGGATTAGGCTAGAAGGCCCAGGTTATTGTCATCTGGGCTAGGTGACCCGGGTTATTGTAGTCTGGGCTAGGTGACACGGGTTATTGTTATCTGGGCTATGTGACATGGGTTACTGTAGTCTGGACTAGGTGACCTGACATATTGTAGTCTGGATGAGGAAATCCAGGTTATTGTAGTCTGGATAGGTGACCCGGATTATTGCAGCCTGGACGAGGTGACCTGAGATATTGTAGTCAAGGCTAACACCCGAGTTTTTGTGGACTTGTCTAGAAGACCCGGGTTAACAGCGCAAATAGATGTAAACGGATACAATATAGTTGCAATTACGGAGACATGGTTGCAGGGTGACCAGGGTTGGAAACTGAATATCCAAGGATATTCGATATTTAGGAAGGACAGGCAAAAAGGATGAGGGGATGGTGTAGCGTTGTAAGTAAAGGATGAAATCAGAGCAATAGTGAGAAAGGATATTGGCTCAGAAAATCAAGATGTGGAATCAGTCTGGGTGGAGCTAAGGAGCACCAAGGAGCAGAAAACATTGGTGGGAGTTGTCTATAGGCCTCAAAACAGTAGTGGTAGTGTAGGGGACGACATCAAACAGGAAATTAGAGATGCATGTAGCAAGGGTACTAGAGTAATCATAGGTGACTTTAATCTAGATATAGACTGGCCAAACCAAATTAGTAATAATACTGTGGCAGATGAATTCCTGGAATGTGTACAAGATAGTTTTTTACACCAGTATGTTGAGGAGCCTACAAGGGAACAGGCGATCCTAGATTGGGTATTGTGTAATGAGAAAGGGTTAATTAACAGTCTTGTTGTGCGGGGTCCTTTAGGGAAGAGTGACCATAACATGATTGAATTTCTTATTAAGATAGAAAGTGAAGTAGTCCAATTCGAAACTAGGGTCCTAAATCTAAACAAAGGAAACTACTAAGGTATGAGGCATGAATGAATTGGCTATGATAGATTGGGAAGATTCATTAAAAGGCATGATGGTGGATAGGCAATGGCTAATATTTAAGGAACGAATGCATGGATTGCAACAGTTATACATTCCTTTTTGGCATAAAAACACAAAAGGAAAAGTGGCCCAACCATGGCTAACAAAAGAAATTAAGAATAGTATTAGATCCAAAGAGGAGTTATACAAAGTTGCCAGAAAAAGTAGCAAGCCTGAGGATTGGGAGCAGTTTAGAATTCAGCAAAAAAGGACCAAGAGATTGATTAAGAGGGAAAAAATAGAGTATGAGAGTAAACTTGCAAGAATCATAAAAACCAACTGTAAAAGTTTCTACGAGTATGTAAAAAAAAAGATTAGTGAAGACTAAATTTGGTCCTTTACAGACAGAAATGGGAGAATTTGTAATATGGAACAAAGAAATGGAAGAACAGTTAAATAAATACTTTGGTTCTGTCTTCACGGAAGAGGACACAAATAACGTCCCAGAAATGCTAGGGAACCAAGGGTCAAGTGAGCAAGAGGAATTAAAGGAAATGATTATTAGTAAGAAAATAGTGCTGGAGAAACTAATGGGACTGAAGGCCAATAAATTCCCAGGGCCTGATGATCTGCATCCCAGAGTACTAAAAGAGGTAGCCATGGAAATAGTAGATGCATTGGTTGTCATCTTCCAAAATTCTATAGATTATGGAACAGTTCCTGAAGATTGGAGGGTGGCAAATGTAACCCCACTATTTAAAAAAGGAGGGAGAGAAAACTGGGAACTACAGACCGGTTAGCCTGACATCAGTAGTAGGGAAAATGCTGGAGTCTATTATAAAGGATGTGATAATGGCACACTTAGATAATATCAATGGGATTAAACAAAGTCAACATGGATTTATGAAAGGAAAATCATGTTGACAAACCTACTGAAGTTTTTTGAGGATGTAATTGATAGAATAGTTAAGGGAGAACCACTTGATGTAATGTATTTAGATTTTCAGAAGGCCTTTGATAAAGACCCACATAAGAGGTTAGTGTGCAAAATTAAAGCACATAGGATTGGGGGTAGTGTATTGGCATGGATTGAAAATTGGTTAACTGACAGGAAACAGAGTAGGAATAAACGGATCTTTTTCGGGGTGGTGGGCAGTAACTAGTGGGTACCACAGGGATCAGTGCTTGGGCCCCAGCTATTCACAATATATACAAATGATTTGGATGAGGGAACCAAATGTAATATTTCCAAGTTTGCTGACGACAAAAAACAAGGTGGGATTGTGAGGAGGATGCAAAGATACTGCAAGGCGATTTAGATAAGTTGAGTGAGTGGGAAAACACATGGCAGATGCAGTATAACGTGGATAAATGTGAAGTTATCCACTTTGGTAGGAAAAACATAAGGACAAAGTATTATTTAAATGGTGATGGCTTGGGAAGTGTCGATGTACAGAGGGACCTGGGTGTCCTTGTACATCAGTCATTGAAAGCAAACATGCAGGTGCAGCAAGCTGTTAGGAAGGCAAATGGTATGTTGGCCTTCATTGCAAGAGGATTTGAGTACAGGAGCAAGGATGTCTTACTACAGTTATACAGGGCCTTGGTGAGACTGCGCCTGGAGTATTGTGTGCTGTTTTGGCCTCCTTACATAAGAAAGGATATACTTGCCATAGCGGGAGTACAGCTAAGGTTCACCAGACTGATTCCTGGGATGGCAGGACTGTCATATGAGGAGAGATTGGGTCGACTAGGCCTGTATTCACTAGAGTTTAGAAGAATGAGAGGGGATCACATTGAAACGCATAAAATTCTGACTGGGTTGAATAGACTGGATGGGGGGAGGATGTTTCCCCTGGCTCGGAAATCGAGAACAAGGGGTCACCGTCTCAGGATACTGGGTAGGAAATTTAGGACCGAGATGAGAAATTTTTTCACTCAGAGGGTGGTGAACCTGTGGAATTCTCTACCACAGAAGGTTGTGGAGGCCAAGTCACTGAATATATTTAAGAGGGAGATAGATAGATTTCTAGAAACAAAAGGCATCAAGGGTTATGGGGAAAAAGCGGGACTATGGTGTTGAGATGGAGGATCAGTCATGATCATATTGAATGGCGGCACAGACTCGAAGGGCCTAATGGCCTACTACTGCTCCTATTTTCTATACTATAGTAGTGTGGGATAGGTGACCCTGATTACTGTAGTCTGGGAGACCCAAGATATTGTAGTCTGGGTTAGGAGACGTATGTTTTTGTGGACTGGACTAGAAGACATGGGTTATTTTAGTCTGGGCTAAACAACCCAGGTTATTGTAGTCTGGGCTAGGGGACATGGGTTATTGTACTCTGGGGCTAGGCGACCCGGGTTATTATAGTCTGGGCTAGATAACCCGGGTTATTGTAATCTGAGCTAGAAGACCTGCATTATTGTAGTCTGGGCTAAATGACCTGGGATATTTTAGTCTGGGCTAGGCAACCCAGGTTATTGTAGTCTGGGCTAGGAGCCGTGGGTTATTGTAGTCTAGGCTGGGTGGCCCAGGTTATTGTAGTCTAAGCTAGGACACCTGGGTTATTGTAGACTGGGCTAGGACACCTGGGTTATTGTAGTCTGGGCTAAGAGACCCAGGTTATTGTAGTCTGGGCTAAACGACCCAGGTTATTGTAGTCTGGGCTAAATGACCCAGGTTATTGTAGTCTGGGCTAAAAGACCCGAGTTATTGTAGTCTGGACTAAACGACCCGGGTTATTGTAGACTGGGCTAGGTGACCCGGGTTATTGTAGTCTGGGCTAGGAGACGTGGGTTATTGTAGTCTGGGCGAGGCGACGCAGGTTATTGTAGCCTAGACTAGGAGACACAGGTTATTTTAGTCTGGGCTAAACGACCCGGGTTATTGTAGGCTAGGCTATGAGACCCGGGTTATTGTAACCTCGGCTAGGTGACCCTGGTTACTGTAATCTGGGCTAATAGACCCGGGTTATTGTAACCTCGGCTAGGTGACCCTGGTTACTGTAATCTGGGCTAGGCGACCCGAGTTATTTTTGTCTGGGCTAGCAGACCTAGATTATTGTATTCTGGGCTCGATGACCCGGGTTATTGTAGTCTGGGCTAGGTGACCCGGGTTATTGTAGTCTGGGCTAGGTGACCCGGTTATTGTAGTCTGGGCTAGGTGACCCGGGTTATTGTAGTCTGGGCTAGGTGACCCAGGTTATTGTAGTCTGGGCTAGATTGACCCGGGTTATTGTAGTCCGGACTAGGTGACCCTGGTTATTGTAGTCTGGGCTAGGCGACGCAGGTTATTTGTAGCCTAGACTAGGAGACACAGGTTATTTTAGTCTGGGCTAAATGACCTGGGTTATTATAGTCTGCGTTAGGAGTCGTGGGTTTTAGTAATCTGGACTAAGTGACCGGGTTACTGTAGTCTGGGCTAGGCGACCTGGGTTATTATATTCCGGGCTCGGAGAGCTGGAATATTGCAGTCTGGGCTAAGAGACCCGGGTTAGTGTAGACTGGGCTAGGTGACCTGGGTTAGTGTAGACTGGGCTAGGTGACCCGGGTTATTGTAGCCTAGACTAGGAGGCCCGGGTTATTGCAGTCTGGACTAGGCGACCTGGCTTAGTGTAGACTGGGCTAAGAGACACGGGTTATTATACTCTGGGCTAGGACACCTGGGTTATTGTAGTCTGGGCTAAGAGACACGGGTTATTGTACTCTGGGCTAGGTGAGCGGGTTATTGTAGTCTGGGCTAAGAGACACGGGTTATTATAGCCTGGGCTAGGGTCACCCGGGTTATCATAGTCTGGGCTAGGACACCCGGGTTATTGTAGTCTGGGCTAAGAGACATGGGTTATTGTATTCTTGGCTAGGTGACCCGGGTTATTATAGTTTGGATTAGGAGACCTGGGATATTGTAATCTGGGCTAGGTGACCCGGGTTATTGTAGCCTAAGACTAGGAGACACAGGTTATTTTAGTCTGGGCTAAACGACCCGGGTTATTATAGTCTGTGCTACAAGACCAGGGTTACTGTAGTCTGGGTTAGGAGACCTGGATTATTGTAGTCTGGGAGAAGAGACTCGGGTTGTTATAGGCTGGGCTAGGTAATCCGGGTTATTGTAGTCACGGCTAGGTGATCCACGTTTTTGTAGTCTGAGCTGGATTACCCGGGTTAGTGTCGTCTGGGCTAGGTGACCCGGGTTATTGTAGTCTGGGCTAGTGGACCCAGGTTATTGTAGCCTAGACTAAGAGATACAGGTTATTTTAGTCTGGGCTAAATGACCCGGGTTAATAAAGTCTGCGCTGGGAGATGTGGGTTTTTGTAATCTGGACGAAGTGACCCGGGTTATTGTAGTCTGGGTTTGGAGACCTGGGATATTGTAATCTGGGCTAAACGACCCGAGTTATTATCGTCTGCGCTAGGAGACCCAGGTTATTGTAGTCTGGGCTAAACAACCCGAGTTATTATAGTCTGGGCTAGGACACCTGGGTTATTGTAGTCTGGGCTAGGTGACCTGTGTTATATAAGTCTGGGTCAGGAGACGTGGGTTACTGTAGTATGGGCTAGGTGGCCCACGTTATTGTAGTCAGGGCTAGGTGACCCAGGTTATTGTAGTCTGGGCTAGGAGACCCGGGTTATTGTAGTCTGGGCTAGGAGACTCGGGTTATTGTAGTCTGGGCTAGGTGACCCGGGTTATTGTAGTCTAGGCTAGGAGACCCGGGTTATTGTAGTCTGGGCTAGGAGACCCGGATTATTGTAGTCTGGGCTAGGTGACCCGGGTTATTGTAACCTGGGCTAGGAGACCCGGGTTATTGTAGTCTGGGCTAGGAGACCCGGGTTATTGTAGCCTGGGCTAGGAGACCCAGGTTACTGTAGTCTGGGCTAGATGACCCAGGTTATTGTAGTCTGAGCTAGGAGACCCGGGTTATTGTAGACTCGGCTAGGTGACCCTGGTTAATGTAATCTGGGCTAGCAGACCCAGATTATTGTAATCTGGGCTCGATGACGGGTTATTTTAGTCTGTGATTGGAGACCTCGGTTATTGTAGTCTGGACTATGAGACGTGGGTTATTGTAGCATAGACTAGGAGACTCGGGATATTATAGCCTGGACTAGCATACCTGGGTTAGTGTTGTCTGGGCTGAGAGACCCGGGATATTGCAGTCTGGGCTGGGAGATCCGTGTTAGCGTAGTATGGACAAGCAGAACTGGGTTATTGTAATCTAGACTAGGTGATCCACGTTATTCTAGTCTCAGTTAGGTCACCTGGGTTTTGTAGTCTGGGCTAGATTACCCGGGTTATTGTAGTCTGGGCTGGATGACCTGGTTATTGTAGTCTGGGCTGGATGACCCGGGTTATTGTAATCTGGGCAAGGTCACCCGGGATATTGCAGTAAGATAATGGGACTAAAGGCAGATAAACCCCCTGGACCTGATGGCTTGCATCCTAGGGTCTTAAGAGAAGTCATTTGGTTGTAATTTACCAAAATTCCCTGGATTCTGGGGAGGTCCCAGCAGATTGGAAAACTGCAAATGTAACGCCCCTATTTAAAAAAAGAGGCAGACAAAAAGCAGGTATAGATCAGTTAGCCTAACATCTGTGGTTGGGAAGATGTTGGAGTCCATTATTAAAGCAGGACATTTGGATAAGCAAAATTTGGTCAGGCAGAGTCAGCATGGATTTATGAAGGGGAAGTCATGTTTGACAAATTTCCTAGCGTTCCTTGAGGATGTAACGAACAAGGTGGATAAAGGGGAACCAGTGGATGTGGTGTATTGGACTTCCAGAAGGCATTTGACAAGATGCCACATAAAAGGTTACTGCACAAGGTAAAAGTTCACAGGATTGGGGGTAATATATTAGCATGGATAGAGGATTGGCTAACAAAGAGAAAACAGAGAGTTGGGATAAATGGTTCATTCTCAGGTTGGCAATCAGTAACGAGTGGGTGTCGCTGGGACCCCAACTATTTACAATCTATATTAACGACTTGGAGGAAGGGACCGAGTGTAACGTAGCCAAGTTTGCTGACGATACAAAGATGGGAGGAAAAGCAATGTGTGAGGTGGACACAAAAAATCTGCAAAAGGACATAGACAGGCTAAGTGAGTGGGCAAAATTTGGCAGATGGAGTATAATGTGAGATCATGCACTTTGGCAGAAAAAAAGCAAAGAGCAAGTCATTATTTAAATGCTGAAAGATTGCAAAGTGCTGCAGTGTAGCAGGACCTGGGGGTACTTGTGTGCATGAAACACAAAAGGTTAGTGTGTAGGTACAGCAAGTGATCAGGAAGGCCAATGGAATCTTGGCCTTTATTGCAAAGAGGATGGAATATAAAAGCAGGGGAATCTTGCTACAGTTATACAGGGTATTGGTGAGGCCACACCTGGAATACTGTGCAGTTTTGGTTTCCATATTTACGAAAGGATATACTTGCTTTGGAGGCAGTTCAGAGAAGGTTCACTAGGTTGATTCTGGAGATGAGGGAATTGACTTATGAGGAAAGGTTGAGTAGGTTGGGCCTCTACTCATTGGAATTCAGAAGAATGAGAGGTGATCTTATCAAAACATATAAGATTATGAGGGGGCTTGACAAGGTGAATGCAGAGAGGATGTTTCCACTGGTGGGGGAGACTCGAACTTGAGGACAAAATCTTAGAATAAGGGGCCGCCCATTTAAAACTGAGATGAGGAGAAATTTCTTCTCTGAGGGTTGTGGATCTGTGGAATTCGCTGCCTCAGATAGCTGTGGAAGCTGGGACATTGAATAAATTTAAGACAGAAATAGACAGTTTCTTAAATGATAAGGGAATAAGAGGTTATGGAGAGCGGGCAGGGAAGTGGACCTGAGTCCATGATCAGATCAGCCATGATTGTATTAAATGGTGGAGCAGGCTCGAGGGGCCGCATGGCCTACTCCTGCTCCTATTTCTTATGTTCTTATGTTCTTATTGAAATCTCGGCCTGGGGACCCGGGTTAGTGCAGTCTTAGCTGTTTGACCAGTGTAATTTTACTCCGGGCTAGGATACCCGGGTCATTGTAGTTTGGGCTAGGTGACCCAGGTTATTGTAGTCTGGGCTAGGTGACCCAGGATATTGTCGTCTTAACTAGGAGACCTGGGATATTGCAGTCTGGGCTACAAGACCTGGGTTATTGTAGTCTGTTCTAGAAGACCAGTGATATTTTAGTCTGGGCTAGTTGAGCCGGGTTATTGTAATCTGGGAGAGATGACCCGGGTTACGAAAGGATATACTTGCTTTGGAGGCAGTTCAGAGAAGGTTCACTAGGTTGATTCCGGGGATGAGGGGGTTGACTTATGAGGAAAGGTTGAGTAGGTTGGGCCTCTACTCATTGGAATTCAGAAGAATGAGAGATGATCTTATCAAAATGTATAAGATTATGAGGGGGCTTGACGAGGTGGATGCAGAGAGGATGTTTCTACTGATGGGGGAGACTAGAACTAGAGGGCATGATCTTAGAATAAGGGGCCGCCCATTTAAAACAGAGATGAGGAGAATTTCTTTGCTCAGAGGGTTGTAAATCTGTGGAATTCGCTGCCTCAGAGAGCTGTAGAAGCTGGGCCATTGAATAAATTTAAGACAGAAATAGACAGTTTCTTAAATAAGGGGATAAGGGGTTATGGGGAAGGGAGCTGAGTCCATGATCAGATCAGCCATGATCTTATTAAATGGCAGAGCAGGCTTGCGGGGCCGTATGGCCTACTCCTATTCCTATTTTATATGTTCTTATGTTCTTATTTTAGTCTGGGCTAGGAGACCCGGGATAGTGTAGTCTGGGCTAGGAGACCCGGGATAGTGTAGTCTGGGCTAGGAGACCTGGGATTGTGTAGTCTGGGCTAGGAGACCCGTGATATTTAATCTGGGATAGTTCAACCGTGTTATTGAAATCTAGGTGAGATGACCCGGGTTATTTTAGGCTGGGCTAGGAGACCCGGGTTAGTGTAGTCTCGGCTAGCAGACCCGGGAGATAGGTGTCTGGGCCTGGAGACCTGGGTTATTTTGGTCTGGACTAGAGGACCCAGATTATTGCAGTCTGGGCTAGGAGACCCATGGTATTGTAGACTCAATCTCTCATCATAAGACTGCCCCATCATCCCAGGAATCAATCTAGTGAACCTCCGTTGTACCGCCTCCAAGCTAAGTATATCCTTCCTCAGATAAGGGGACCAAAACTGTGCACAGTGCTCCAAGTGTGGTCTCACCACGGCCCTGTACAATTAAAGCAGACTTCCTTTCTCTTATATTCTAACCCCCTTGCAATAAAAGACAACATGCCATCTGCCTTCCTTATCGCTTGTTGTACCTGCATCTAGCTTTCTATGTTTCTTGCATAAGGACACCCAAATCTCTCTGAACACCAACAGGCGGGAGTCGAGAGAGGCAGCGGCCTATAAAAGGCTCAGCAGTCCGGGGAGCGTCGAGAGAGGCGGGAGTCGAGAGAAGCAGCGGCCTATAAAAGGCTCAGCAGTCCGGGGAGCGTCGAGAGAGGCGGGAGTCCAGAGAGGCAGCGGCCTATAAAAGGCTCAGCAGTCCGGGGAGCGTCGAGAGACGCGGGAGTCGAGAGAGGCAGCGGCCTATAAAAGGCTCAGCAGTCCGGGGAGCGTCGAGACAGGCGGGAGTCGAGAGAGGCAGCGGTCTATAAAAGGCTCAGCAGTCCGGGGAGTCGAGAGAGGCGTGACTTGTGCAGCTCCAGCTGAGAGAAGTCAAAAAGAAGTAGAAAGAAATCAAAAGGTGACGTCACAGCCAACGTGGTAAGTGATTGGCTGCTGATTGGTGAGTAGTTTTTCTTTTTCTTTATTAGTCAGTAACTTTTAACATTGTTGTCGGCAATTTAAGTGTATCTAAGGGTTAAGTCATGGCAGGACAGCTCGGTCACGTGATATGCTCCTCCTGTACCATGTGGGAACACGGGGACAACACCAGTGTCCCTGACGACTACATGTGCGGGAAGTGTGTCCACCTCCGGCTACTGACGGTCCGCGTTGCGGAGTTGGAGCTGAAGGTGGATTCACTCTGGAGCATCCACGATGCTGAGAATGACGTGAGTATCACGTGTAGCGAGTTGGTCTTACCGCAGGAGAAGGGTCCACAGCCAGCGAGGGAATGGAAGACCAGCAGGAAGAGTAGTGCAAGGAAGGTAGTGCAGGGGTCCCCTGTGGTCATCCCCCTGCAAAACAGATACACTGCTTTGAGTGCTGTTGAGGGGGATGACTCATCAGGAGCGGGCAGCAGCAGCCAAGTTCATGGCACCGTGGCTGGCTCTGTTGCACAGGAGGGCAGGAAAAAGAGTGGGCGAGCGATAGTGATAGGGGATTCAATTGTAAGGGGAATAGATAGGCGTTTCTGCGGCCACAACCGAGACTCCAGGATGGTATGTTGCCTCCCTGGTGCAAGGGTCAAGGATGTCTCGGAGTGGGTGCAGGACATTCTAAAAAGGGAGGGAGAACAGCCAGTTGTCGTGGTGCACGTTGGTACCAATGACATAGGTAAAAAAAGGGATGAGTTCCTACGAAATGAATTTAAGGAGCTAGGAGCTAAATTAAAAAGTAGGACCTCAAAAGTAGTAATCTCGGGATTGCTACCAGTGCCACGTGCCAGTCAGAGTAGGAATCGCAGGATAGCTCAGATGAATACGTGGCTTGAGCAATGGTGCAGCAGGGAGGGATTCAAATTCCTGGGGCATTGGAACCGGTTCTGGGGGAGGTGGGACCAGTACAATCCGGACGGTCTGCACCTGGGCAGAATCGGAACCAATGTCCTCGGGGGAGTGTTTGCTAGTGCTGTTGGGGAGGAGTTAAACTAATATGGCAGGGGGATGGGAACCAATGCAGGGAGATAGAGGGAAACAAAAAGGAGGCAAAAACAAAAGACAGAAAGGAGATGAGGAAAAGTGGAGGGCAGAGAAACCCAAGGCAAAGAACAAAAAGGGCCATTGTACAGCAAAATTCTAAAAGGACAGAGGGTGTTAAAAAAACAAGCCTAAAGGCTTTGTGTCTTAATGCAAGGAGTATCCGCAATAAGGTGGATGAATTAATTGTGCAAATAGATGTTAACAAATATGATGTGATTGGGAGACGTGGCTCCAGGATGATCAGGGCTGGGAACTCAACATCCAGGGGTATTCAACATTCAGGAAGGATAGAATAAAAGGAAAAGGAGGTGGGGTAGCATTGCTGGTTAAGGAGGAGATTAAGGCAATAGTTAGGAAGGACATTAGCTTGGATGATGTGGAATCTATATGGGTAGAGCTGCAGAACACCAAAGGGCAAAAAACGTTAGTGGGAGTTGTGTACAGACCTCCAAACAGTAGTAGTGATGTTGGGGAGGGCATCAAACAGGAAATTAGGGGTGCGTGCAATAAAGGTGCAGCAGTTATAATGGGTGACTTTAATATGCACATAGATTGGGCTAACCAAACTGGAAGCAATACGGTGGAGGAGGATTTCCTGGAGTGCATAAGGGATGGTTTTTTAGACCAATATGTCGAGGAACCAACTAGGGGGGAGGCCATCTTAGACTGGGTGTTATGTAATGAGAGTGGATTAATTAGCAATCTCGTTGTGCGAGGCCCCTTGGGGAAGAGTGACCATAATATGGTGGAATTCTGCATTGGGATGGAGAATGAAACAGTTAATTCAGAGACCATGGTCCAGAACTTAAAGAAGGCTAACTTTGAAGGTATGAGGCGTGAATTGGCTGGGATGGATTGGCGAATGATACTTAAGGGGTTGACTGTGGATGGGCAATGGCAGACATTTAGAGACCGCATGGATGAACTACAACAATTGTACATTCCTGTCTGGCATAAAAATAAAAAAGGGAAGGTGGCTCAACCGTGGCTATCAAGGGAAATCAGGGATAGTATTAAAGCCAAGGAAGTGGCATACAAATTGGCCAGAAATAGCAGCGAACCTGGGGACTGGGAGAAATTTAGAACTCAGCAGAGGAGGACAAAGGGTTTGATTAGGGCAGGGAAAATGGAGTATGAGAAGAAGCTTGCAGGGAACATTAAGACGGATTGCAAAAGGTTCTATAGATATGTAAAGAGAAAAAGGTTAGTAAAGACAAACGTAGGTCCTCTGCAGTCAGAATCAGGGGAAGTCATAACGTGAACAAAGAAATGGCGGACCAATTGAACAAGTACTTTGGTTCGGTATTCACGAAGGAGGGCACGAACAACCTTCCGGTTATAAAAGGGGTCGGGGGGTCTAGTAAGGAGGAGGAACTGAGGGAAATCCTTATGTTTCCAGTAGAGTGGGATGTTTCCAGTAGAGTGGATAAGGGAGAACCAGTTGATGTGGTATATTTGGACTTTCAGAAGGCGTTCGACAAGGTCCCACACAAGAGATTGATGTGCAAAGTTAGAGCACATGGGATTGGGGGTAGTGTACTGACATGGATTGAGAACTGGTTGTCAGACAGGAAGCAAAGAGTAGGAGTAAATGGGTACTTTTCAGAATGGCAGGCAGTGACTAGTGGGGTACCGCAAGGTTCTGTGCTGGGGCCCCAGCTGTTTACACTGTACATTAATGATTTAGATGAGGGGATTAAATGTAGTATCTCCAAATTTGCGGATGACACTAAGTTGGGTGGCAGTGTGAGCTGCAAGGAGGATGCTGTGAGGCTGCAGAGCGACTTGGATAGGTTAGGTGAGTGGGCAAATGCATGGCAGATGAAGTATAATGTGGATAAATGTGAGGTTATCCACTTTGGTGGTAAAAACAGAGAGACAGACTATTATCTGAATGGTGACAGATTAGGAAAAGGGGAGGTGCAAAGAGACCTGGGTGTCATGGTACATCAGTCATTGAAGGTTGGCATGCAGGTGCAGCAGGCGGTTAAGAAAGCAAATGGCATGTTGGCCTTCATAGCAAGGGGATTTGAGTACAGGGGCAGGGAGGTGTTGCTACAGTTGTACAGGGCATTGGTGAGGCCACACCTGGAGTATTGTGTACAGTTTTGGTCTCCTAACCTGAGGAAGGACATTCTTGCTATTGAGGGAGTGCAGCGAAGGTTCACCAGACTGATTCCCGGGATGGCGGGACTGACCTATCAAGAAAGACTGGATCAACTGGGCTTGTATTCACTGGAGTTCAGAAGAATGAGAGGGGACCTCATAGAAACATTTAAAATTCTGACGGGGTTAGACAGGTTAGATGCAGGAAGAATGTTCCCAATGTTGGGGAAGTCCAGAACCAGAGGTCACAGTCTAAGGATAAGGGATAAGCCATTTAGGACCGAGATGCGGAGGAACTTCTTCACCCAGAGAGTGGTGAACCTGTGGAATTCTCTACCACAGAAAGTTGTTGAGGCCAATTCACTAAATATATTCAAAAAGGAGTTAGATGAGGTCCTTACTACTAGGGGGATCAAGGGGTATGGCGAGAAAGCAGGAATGGGGTACTGAAGTTGAATGTTCAGCCATGAACTCATTGAATGGCGGTGCAGGCTAGAAGGGCCGAATGGCCTACTCCTGCACCTATTTTCTATGTTTCTATGTAAAAGTTTCTCACCATTTAAAAAATATTCTGTTTTTCTATTCTTCCCACCAAAGTGAATAATCTCACATTTCCCCACATTATACTCCATCTGCCACCTTACTACCCACTCACTTAGTCTATCTATATCCCTTTGGAGACGGTTTGTGTTCTCCTCACAGCTTACTGTCCCACCTAGCTTTGTATTGTCAGCAAACTTGGATACATTACCCTTCATCTTGGTCATTAAACTAGATTATAAAATAGCTGCGGCTCCAGCTCTGATTCTTGCGGCACCCCACTCGTTATAGCCTGCCAACTTGATAAAGACCTGTTTATCCCTACTCTCTGTTTCCTGTCCATTAACTAACCCTCTATCCATGCTAATACATTTCCTCCAATCCCATGAGCCCTTAGCTTGTGTAATGACCTTTTATGTGGCACCTTATCAAATGCCTTTTGGAAATCCAAATATACTATATCCACTGGTTCCCCTCTATCTACCCTGTTAGTTACATCCTCAAAAAACTCTAATAAATTTGTCAAACACGATTTCCCTTTCATAAAACCATGTTGACTCTGCCTAATCATGTTATGATTATCTAAGTACCCTAAGACCCGGGTTAATTTAGTCTGGGCCAGGAGATCTGGGTTATTGTAGTCTTGGGGACCCGAGTTACTGAAGTCTAGACTAGGAGACCCGGGTTACTGTAAATTATTACAAGTCTAATATCAATCTATGAATGGGAACATACCTTTAGGTAAACACTGTGACTCCTTTCTTTAATCTGAAACACTGCCCTGAAGCACACTGTAATGATTTTGATCAGCAATTTCTTGTTCTCCAATTCCCCTAAAATAAAACTTATCAAATCCCTTTGAACGGCAGATTTTCAGTAGTTGATGCAAAGTTATAAAATTGGCTGTGGATCTGCTTTGGACTCAATCTGACAAACAGCAGGTTATATAAAGCCAGATGCTACTATTTTACATCTAGACAACTAAATCGCCTATTGTGTTGCCCAGGGTTAGTTGATTAATTAAATAAAAAATGTCTATACTTTTTCTTTACCCCGTTTCTCCAGGGTTTCTTCTGGTCATGGCAAGAGATCGGGAATGAAATTCTAGTCGTTTGGCTCAGCTCCTTCCCTTTTCTCTCCATTCTGCCTTTACCCCATTGATTCTCTGACTTTTTAGTTTCATTTTTACCAATTATCTTCTATTTTAAAAAAAAGTTTGCATATCTTTTGAGGTAGAAACTATTATTTTAAAAGTGGGTTTTCATTGGCTAAAAACCGGCTGCAGACTGCCAATTGAAAGGCCAGAGTCTGAAGATTCATATTGCCCCTTGCCGACATCATCCAAAAACACAGCGTCAGTTTCCACATGTACACTGATGACACCCAGCTCTACCTCACTACCACTTCTCTCGACCCCTCCACGCTCTCTAAAATGTCAGGCTGCTTGTCCGACATCCAGTTCTGGATGAGCAGAAATTTGCTCCAATTGAATATTGCGAAGACCAAGCCATTGTTTTTGGTCCCCGTCACAAACTGCGTTCCCTACCCATTGACTCAATTCCTCTCCCCAACTTCTGACTGAGGCTGAATCAGACTGTTTGTAACCTTGGTGTTATATTTGATCCTGAAATGAGCTTTCGACCACATATCCGTAGCATAACTAAGACCGCCTATTTCCACCTCTGTAACATCGCCCGTCTCCGCCCCTGCCTCAGATCATCTACTGCTGAAGCCCTCATCCATCCCTTTGTTACCTCTAGACTTGACTATTCCAAAGCATTCCTGTCTGGCCTCCCACATTTTACCCTACGTAAACTAGAGG
Organism: Pristiophorus japonicus; assembly: GCF_044704955.1. NCBI lineage: Eukaryota > Metazoa > Chordata > Chondrichthyes > Pristiophoridae > Pristiophorus > Pristiophorus japonicus. The sequence goes on from NC_091985.1 coordinate 146,684,083, forward strand.
TGATCCAAAATTCGTCTGCCCGTGTCCTAACTCACACCAAGTCCCGCTCAACGATCACCCCTGTGCTCGCTGACCTACATTGGCTCCCGGTTAAGCAACGTCTCGATTTCAAAATTCTTATCCTTGTTTTCAAATCCCTCCATGGCCTCGCCCCTTCCTATCTCTGTAATCTCCTCCAGCCCCGTAATCTCCTCCAGCCCCACATCCCCCCCCGAGATGTCTGCCCTCCTCTATTCCTGCCCTCTTGAGCATCCCTGATAATAATCGCTCAACCATTGGTGGTCGTGCCTTCTCCTGCCTGGGCCCTAAGCTCTGGAACTCCCTGCCTAAACCTCTCTGCGTCTCTTTCCCCCTTCAAGACACTCAACTCCATTTTTTTTTAATGTGTGGTGACCGTTGCACACCAGCCACCACACGGGCTTGACAGAGCTAGGTCTTAGTCCAGTGGCAAGGGTTAACCAAGACAAAAGGAGACCTGCTCTTCTGCACGATCCTAGTGCGCACACATATCGCAGTGTGGGCTGGCCTGTTAGGTAACTATGCAAAAGTGTATACACCATATTGATCACATCTCAGAATTTTAAAACTTTTAGAAGATCAATAGTAAAAAATAGCTGCTAATGTTATTTTTCAGGGCATGGAGCTGGAAGGGAGCAACCTGCCATGGGCCAAGGGCATTTTGAGATGAGGACGCAGTTGGAGGGAGGGGTGATGGTGTCAGTTTTAATAAGGAGAAGACAGTACCTGAGCAGAGGGAGGTGTTAGCGGAGGCTCTCCAGCTCGTTTGCTGTAACTTGGAAATAAGAGCTGCAGATACCCCGGGAAAAATGGCAATATCGTTCTCCGATAATAATATCAGAAATTACCAGATAAATCTTGTTTGTGGGACCTTACTGTCCACAAATTGGCTTCCACATTTCGTACATTATAACAGCGACTGTACCTCAAATGTACTTCATTGGCTGTGAAGTGCTTTGGGACATTCTGAGGTCATGAAAGATGCTATAGAAATTCAAGTCCTTTCTTTAACTTGTACAGCACCAACCTCTAAATGCATAAAAAAGACGTGTCATAGGCGAGGTCAGGACATGTTGGCTTAAACTAGACGATTTCAAAAATCTAGAAATGTCGGCATAGAATTCAATCAGCCAGCTCACAGTATTCAACTAAGTGGGACTGTTTTCATTAGAAGAGAGACTACTGAGTGATTTGATATAGGAGTTTAAAATTATGAAAGGATGGGACAGAAAAGATAGAAACAGACTGATTCCAGTGATCAAGGGATCTAGAATGAGGGAACATGAATGTAAGGTTAAATTTAAGCGGTTTAGGGGAGCGAGCAGGAGAATTTTTCACAGAGAGTTGTGAGGCTGTGGAATTCACAACTGGAATTAGTGATTGAAGCAGAGACCATGTCAACCTTTAAGCACATGTTTAAGGAGGCCATTCAGCTCCTCGAGCCTGTTCCACCATTCAATTAGATCATGATTGATCTGTATCTCAACTCTATTTACCCGCCTTGGTTCCGTATCCCTCAGAACATTATTTACCTAACAAAAATCTATCAATCTCGGTTTTTCAATTTTCAATTGACCCCAACAGCATTGTGGGGGAGAGAGTTGCAGATTTGGTTTTATTGGTAGTTGAAGGATAGGGGGATAAAGGCCTATAGGAACAGGCTGGACACATGGGATTATTGCTCATGTGGAGGAGAAACACCAAACCGGATTGGTTGGGCTGAACGTCCTATGTCCGAGTTGTAACTCTATGTAATTCTATAAAGCTAAAGTTAGTTCCAGACCTGACTCATCTGTGAATGTGAGTGCAAATTGTAAATACACACTACTCCAGTGGCTCTCTTTCATAAGAAATAGGAGCAGGATTAGGCCATTCAGCCCCTCGAGCCTGCTCCGCCATTCAATAAGATCATGGCTGATTTTCTACCTCTACTCCAACATCTCACACTATCCCCATATCCCTTGATTTCCTTAGTGTCCAAAAATCTATCGCTCTGTCTTGAACATACTCAATGACTCAGCATCCACAGCCCTCCTTAACAAGAAACCTGCTCTTATCCTACTCTCTATATCAATGTATCACTGTTTCCTGACCTTAGTTTTATGACACAAGCCAGCGCTAGCCACATGTACTATCAATGTATTTTTGAGAACAGAGTGTGTTTTGCTCCACTTCTGAGATACAGCAAGTGATGGCATTTGAATAAGGTTGGTGAAGTGCATGAGAATGTCCTTGTTACCACAGACATACTGTCACCGTGATGATCTGTAAAAGTCACACGGAACAGCAGTGTAGATATAAACCTTAAAACTGCAGGTGGAGGGGTACAGCTGCAGTACCCCCAGATTTAGATAGTCTGAGCAGGGAGCTCTGCCTGAATCACCGAGCGTGACTGAGCAGGACCAAGTGTTGGTGCCAGTGGAGCTGCAGGAACCTGCTGTCTGAGTCCAGCTCACATCCTTCCTGAGGTGCAGAACCCTGGGATTTGGACCTTGCGGGGCCTGCTTGTAAAAGAAGCATCGATCAGAACACCTGCGCCCATTAAAGGGTGTGGTAAACATGTGATTAGTTTCCCAAGAATTATTATGCTTGGATTGGGATTTCAATGGACTGCTTATAAAAAAAGTGATTGATTTATTATATCGTGTTGCAATGAAAACATGCATGAGATAATCAATTTATTGCAAAGGCCAATGAGAACATGCATTAGGTAATCAGTAGCCATTGCATTGGCCAATCAAAGCATGTACAAGATAATCAATCTGTTGCAATGGCCAATGAGAACATGCATTAGGTAACCTATAGCCATTGCATTGGCTAATGAGAACATGCATTAGATAATCAATATCCATTGCATTGGCCAATGCAAACTTAAATACGTGGAGAATTTCTTATTTGGCAAAATATACATTTGTGTTTGAGCATCAGTCCTAAATAAGTACTCCTATTTAATGGGAGTAAAGGTTCGTGTCTGGTACAGAGACCTTCTGTACTGGGCTCACAGTGGGGTCATAAAATACAAGTGAGTCCTGAGCATTGGATGAATAAAATTTCAAATGAGCCACAACACACTGACAGAAGTGATTAGTACTGAGGATCTCTTAGGTAGGAATGAGTGGTATTTCAGGCCTGAAGTAGCAGGAGGAGAGGGAAGCTTGGAACATAGGAACATGCGTAGGCCATTGTAAGTCCAGAGGGCGAAGGGAGTGCTTGACTCACAGCGTAAACTGCCTCAGTCAGTGGATTTAAAACAAAGTCTTGCATTTATATAGCATCTTTCACAACCTCAGGAAGTCCCAAAGTGCTTTACAACTAATGAAGTACTTCTGTGGTGATATAGTAAACAACAGGGGGAGCTCTCTGGCTATGGTGCTTCCACTAAGATAATTAGGCTGAATGGGTCCTGACAAATGTAAACCTGACACTTGGCAAAGCCTGTACATATCTTCAGCTGAAGGGAGGTTGAAACGTGTAGCCTGGTCACAAAGAGCTGAAGGAACAGTCAACCATCTAAACTGATGGTCATCACTGCTCTCAACCTTTACACCACAGTGTCCTTCCAACTGCTTCTATGCTGTTCTACCGACTTTACTATTGGAAACCAGCTTCTCATTTTTTCCGCTCTGCTATCTGTAGCATAAATCTAGGCTGAAACTCCAGTGTAGTACAGAGGGAGTGCTACACTGTTGGAGGTGTTGTCTTTCGGATGAGACATTAAACCGAGGCCCCGTCTGCCGTCTCAGGTGGACGTAAAAAATCCTATGGCACTATTTCGAAGAAGAGCAGGGGAGTTAGCCCCGGTGTCCTGGCCAATATTTATCCCTCAATCAACATAGCAAAAACAGATTATCCTGTCTTTATCACATTGCTGTTTGTGGGAGTTTGCTGTGTACAAATTGGCTGCTGTGTTTCCCAAATTACAACAATGACTACACTCCAAAAGTACTTCATTGGCTGTAAAGCTCTTTGAGGCGTCCGGCGGTCGTGAAAGGCGCTATATAAATATAAGCCTTTCTTTCTTTCTTTCCTCGGAGTTTGAAACCCAAAGTTCCCATTGGAGCAGTAGGAACAATCGTGAGAGAGGTACCCATCATTGGATTGATGATCTACATCACTGGTGTTATCAGGTGCTCAATGCAGTGCAGACAAGCATGCCTCCAACCCAGCCAATAGCTAGCCAATACCACCTTCCCTTGGTGTGCATTTCGAGGCTCATGTTTTCTCAGCACAAACCATATTCTAACATCCGCCGTGAGAAAGGTTGGTATCCCTAGTCAGCTCAGGCTGGGTAATCGCTATTCTGAAGCTCTCTCCTCATTGGTGCCCCAGCCCTGTAACCCCTTCATCGGTAATGCCCTCTACCTCATCCTGAGCTTCTTCCTCTACATCACTGACTAGTTTTGCCTCGATCTGTGCTGGTGATCAATGCAAATGTGCATGTGATGATGGTGACCAGTGCTCCAAAGGTGCAAACTGAAGACCACCTCTTGCTCTGTGAAGATAGCAGATGGGACAATACAAGTATCTCAGCACATTAATCCATTTGAGTACCGTTCTATCAATATGTGAACTATTAAGCACTGTTGCAGTGTGCATGGACATGTTGATGTGGCGTGTGGTGCCAATCACAGAGCATATGATTGATGGGATGATCCAGTGCAAGGTTGTGACTCACCGGAATTCAGCAGAATGATGGCCTTCAGGCAGATATACTCCTCACACTGAAGTTTTAGCAGTCGAAAACGTGACACTGTTGCTAGGAGCATATCAAATATTTCCACCATCCCTTCAACACATTTTCCTTCATTCCTAAGTAGACAAATTGCAAAACATCAGTTTAGTGTTTTATTTTTTTTAAATGACAGCTCTGCAACTTCCTGGAATTAGATTAACCCTCGACATTTGAAGACAAAAGGCTAGATAGCTTCATTCTTTTTATGCAAATAACCGGCTATGTAAACAATGTTATAGACAGATTAAGTGAGTGGGCAAAAGTATGGCAGATGGAGTTTAATGTGGGCAAGTGTGAGGTCATCCAATTTGGACCAAGAGGATATTTCGGGGTATTTTCTAAATAATAAGTGACTCGAAACTATAGGGGAGCAAATGGATTTGGGAGTCCAAATCATTTAAAGCTAGGAGACAGCTACAAAAAGTCATCAGAAAGGCTAAATATTGGCTTTTTCCTCGAGGGCATTGGAATACAAAGGGGAGGAAGTGATGCTTCAGCTGTGCAGAGCCTTGGTCAGACCCCATCTGGAGTACTGCCTTGAGTTCTGGGCAGCACTCCTGAGGAAGTCTTGGAGTGAGCACAGCGCAGAGTCACCAGAATGATACTGGGGCTTAGAGGGTTAAATTGTAAGGACAGATTACATAAACATGGCTTGTATTCCTTTGCATTTAGAAGATTAAGAGGTGATCTAATGGAGGTGTTTAAAAGGTTAAACGAATTTGGTAGGACAGATACAGAGAAACTATTTCTTCTGGTGGGGGAATCAAGGACAAGGGGACACAATCTTAAAATTAGAGCTAGGCCATTTAGGGGTGATGTCACACAAACGGTAGTAGAAATCTGTAACCCTCTCCCCAAAAGGCTATGGATGCTGGGACAATTGTAGCTTTCAAGACTGAGATAAGTAGATTTTTGATGGGTCAGGGTAACAGGGGATATGGAGCAAAGGTGGGTAAATAGAGTTGAGGTACAGATCAGCCGTGATCAAATTGAATGGCGGAGCAGGCATGAGGGGCTGCATGGCCTACACCACTTCCTAATGTTCCTACGTAAACAGTGTTAGATTCCTTTAGAATAGAGTTTTAATTCAAATGACAATGCTTTGCCATTGAAAGTGCATTGAGTCAAGTACAAGAAAAACCTTGATCGAATCATAGAATGGTTACAGCACGGAAGACGGCCAATCGGCCCGTCGAGCCCCTGCCAGCTCTCTGCAAGAGCACCTCAGCCAGTCCCACTCCCTCGTCCTTTCCCCGTAGCTCTGACATTTTTTTTATTTCAGTCCCTGTTCAAAGCCGTGACTGAGTCTGCCTCCACCATCCTTTCAGGCAATGCATTTCAGATCTAACCACTCGCTGTGTAAAAAAGTTTTTTCTTACGTTGCCTTTGGTTCTTTTGTCAATCACCTTAAATCTGTGTCCTCTGGTTCTCAACCCTTCTGCCAATGGGAACAGTTTCTCTCTACTCTGTCTAGACCCCTCATGATTTTGAACACCTCTATCAAATCTCCTCTCAATCTTCTCTGCTCTAAGGAGAACAACCCCAGTTTTTCCAGTCTATCCACATAACTGAAGTCCCTCATCCCTGGAATCATTCTCATAAATCTTTTTTGCACCCTCTCTAAGGCCTTCACATCCTTCCTAACGAGTGGTACCCAGAATTGGACACAACTCCAGTTGAGGCCAAACTAGTATTTTATACAGGTTCATCATAATTTCCACGCTTTTGTATTCTATACCTCTATTGATGAAGCCCAGGATCCCGTAAGCTTTTATAACTGCCTTCTCAACCTGCACTGCCACCTTCAATGATTTATGCACATATACCCCCAGGTCTCTGTGTTCATACATCCCCTTTAGGATTGTACTCTATGTACCCTGGTGTAGCAGTAAATTTCATCTGCCACGTGTCCGCCCATTCCACCATAAGAACATAAGAAATAGGAATAGGAGTAGGCCATATGGCCCCTCGAGCCTGCACCGCCATTCAATAAGATCATGGCTATTTATGTCCTCTTGAAGTCTTTTACTATTCTCCTCACTATTCACTATACTTCCAAGTTTTGTGTGATATGCACATTTTGAAATTGTGCCCTGTACACCCACATCCAAATCATTAATATATGTCAAGAAAAGCAGTGGTTCTAGAACCGACACTTGGGGAACACCACTGTATACATTCCTCCTGTTCGAAAAACAACTGTTCCCCACTACTCTCGGTTTCCTGTCACTTAGCCAATTTTGTATCGATGCTGCCACTGTCCCTGTTATGGCTTCAACTTTGCTGGCAAACCAATTATGTGGTACTTTGTCGAATACCTTTTGGAAATCCATGTAAACCACATCAACCATATTGCCCTCATCAGCCCTCTCTGTTACCTCATCAAAAAACTCGATCAAGTTAGTTAAACACGATTTGCCTTTAACAGATTCGTGCTGGCTTTCCTTAATTAGTCCACATTTGTCCAAGTGACTATTAATTTTGTCCCTGATTATTCTTTCTAAAAGCTTCTCCACTACTGAGGTTAAACTGACTGGCTTATAGTTGCTGGGTTTATCCTTACACCCTTTTTTGAACAAGGGTGTAACATTTGCAATTCACCAGTCCTCTGGCACCACTCCCGTTTCTAAAGAGGATTGGAAGATTATGGCCACTTCCTCAGTACCCTAAGATATATCCCGTCCGCTCCGGTGACGTACCTACTTTAAGTATAGCCAGCCTTTCTAGTACCTCAGCTTTATCAATTTTTATCCCATCCAGTATCTCCTCTACTGACGTTAACGTGTTAGATTAATTACATGGGTGTTTGATGCTTGTAAAAGTAAGAGCACTGTTTACAGTGAAACAACTGGCCAACGACATCAATTGTAGGAAGAAATAAATATTAATGCGAGCAGTCATTAGGGTTAGTGATACAGCCTTTGCTGATACTGCTGCCAGTTCCCAATGTTTAAAAGAATTCTCCAAGGACACCACTGTAGATTGGCTCTATCCTACAAATAGTAACTCCTTGAATAAAAGTTAAAACACTTTAAATACTTTTCGAATGAATTACAATTGCACTTCTCTGTGCGTACCTCATGATCTGTGCAGCTATTTTCTCATTTCCGCCGACTGGCCCAGCCAGCTTTCACAGTGCATCACTTGGCATGGAGGGCGAACAAAGCCAGCTTAAAGCATTGAAGCCAGCTGTCATGTATATATACTTGGGGTTACTCGCCACCAGATGGCGCGACTGTCGGAGGTCATTGGGCTGTACGCACATGTGTGTGGCCTAGATATAAAAGGCAAGCCATCATATAATGTAATCACTTTGGGCCCTAATAAAGCAGAGCCAGGTTCCTACCTGTGTTAGTTTACAGTATTCAGTCTATCGAGTTATTACATACATAACATTTGGCGACGAGGTAACTTAAGAACCTTCGCATGCAAAAAGGAGCACAATTGGAATTCTGGAGAGATTCATGGAGGGAGAGGACTGGGCAGATTTTGTAGCTCGCTTGGACCAGTACTTCGTGGCCAACAAAATGGAGGAACTCACTGACGCAGTTAGGCGCAGAGCAGTCTTCCTCACAGTTTGCTGTCATAAAATCTATGGACTCAAAGAATCTTCTCTCACCTGCAAGTCCAACGGATAAAGACTATGAGGAATTGTGTGCTCTGGTACGTGACCATCTCAAACCAGAAGAAGGCATCATCATCTCACGATATCGATTCTACAAGCACGCTCGTTCTGAGGGCCAGGATGTGTTGGAATTCGTAGCCGACCTAAGACGTCTAGCTGGACCGTATAAGTTCGAAAACGCATTGGGAGACATGCTGCTGGACTTCTTTGTAATCGGCATCAACCACGAGGCAATCCTGCGTAAGCTACTGGTGGCGGAGACGCTGGATTTGAGCAAGGCCATCACGATTACCCAGGCATGCATGACGACAGCCAAAAACTTAAAGCAGATATCATCAAAAATCGGAACTCGACAAGTACTGTAAACAAGATTGTATCGTCGTTTGGCAGAGCTGCGTATGGCAAGGCCTACTCGACTGCGTATGCGAAACCTGTGGCTGCCCAAAGTCCGCCAATGGGAATGAATCCAATTTCACCATGTTGGTGTTGTGGGGGCAATCATTGGCCTCATCAATGTTGGTTTAAACGGTACATTTGTAAAGGCTGTTCGAGACTGGGGCATCTCCAGCGCATGTGTCCGCAACTGAGCAAGCGTGCTGCGACACACCACGTGAAGGATGATGATCAATATAGCGCGGATCCAGATATGCAATCCGAGATATCAGAAGAGGAAGTGTATGGACTGTATTCGTTCCTAACAAAGAGCCAACCGATAATGATTAATGTGAAAGTTAATGGTGTACCGGTATTGAAGGAATTGGACACGGGTGCGAGTCAATCAATAATGAAGCAGAGGACATTCGGCAAGCTGTGGGACACTAAGGCTGTGAGGCCTAAGCTGAGTCCAGTCAATGCCAAGTTGTGTACATGCACTAAAAAACTCATAACGGTGATTGGCAATGCAGTAGTCGAGGTGTTATCTGATGGTGCGGTTCATGATTTACCATAATGGATTGTTCCAGGCAAAGGTCCAACGCTGTTTGGCAGGAATTGGCTAGAAAAAAATCAAATGGAATTGGAACGATATCAAAGCGTTTTCTTCGGAGGATGATACTCCATGTGCTCAAGTACTGAGCAAGTTCTCCTCGCTGTTTGAACCAGGCATCGACAAATTCACGGGAGCCAAGGTGCAGATCCACGTGGACTCGGATACAAGACCCGTCCATCATAAAGCTCGGGCAGTTCCGTACATGATGAGGGAGAAGGTCGAAATCGAACTGGACAGACTCCAGCGTGAAGGGGTCATATCACCGGTCGAATTTAACAAATGGGCCAGCCCCATTGTTCCTGTGCTGAAGAATGATGGCAGTGTCAGGATTTGTGGAGACTTCAAGGTTATGATGAACTGAGTTTCGAAACAGGATCAATACCCGTTACCGAAGGCTGATGATCTGTTTGCAATTCTAGCCGGGGGGAAGTCATTCACTAAACTGGATCTGACGTCGGCCTACATGACACAGGAGTTGGTCAACACGTCGAAGAAACTTACGTGCATCAACACTCATAAAGGACTGTTTATCTACAACAGGTGTCCTTTTGGAATTTGCTTGGCTGCAGCCATATTTTAAAGGAACATGGAGAGTCTACTGAAGTCCGTCCCTAGAACTGTTGTGTTCCAATATGACATCCTGGTCACAGGTCGTGACACCGCTGAACATCTGAACAACCTGGAAGAGGTTCTACATCGTCTGGACAAACTGAGACTCAGATTGAAACATTCGAAGTGCATCTTCATGACACCGGAAGTCAAATTCCTGGGGAGGAAAATGCTGCTGACGGCATCAAGCCTACGGACCCGAAAACCAAGGCCATTAAAAATGCATCTAAGCCTCAGAATGTGACGGAGCTGCATTCGTTCCTTGGTCTACTCAACTACTTCGGTAATTTCCTACCTAGATTGAGCACGTTATTAGAGCCACTGCACATGCTGCTAAGAAAAGGCAACAACTGGGTTTGAGGTGCGTCTCAAGATAGAGCTTTTGAGAAAGCTACTAATCTGCTTTGCTCTAACAAGCTGCTGGTACATTATGATCCATGTAAGTGTGTCACGTGACATTTCTGTTAACGATCCTGTGTAAGTACTAAATTATGGTCAAGGTCCCAAGTGGATCACCGGTACTGTTATGGCCAAGGAGGGTAACAGAGTGTTTATCGTCAAGCTCAAGAATGGGCAAACATGCAGGAAACATGTTGATCAGATAAAGCTGTGGCACACGGATGAACCGGAACGGTCTGAGGAAGACACAATCAGTGACCAACCAACTTACCCTCAGTTATCAGAGGACTCCACTGTCATCAATGAATCTGAACTTTCAATCCCTGATATGGTCATTAACACTCCCATCAGATCAGCTACCCAGCTCCCAGGCATAACAGACTCAGAATACTTGCCCAAGGCTGGAGACGATCAACTCAGAAGCAGAAAGCTCCGGAGCATCTCAATTTGTAAAAAGACTGTTACTAATATCTTAAAGGGGGATATTGTCATGTATGTATGCTTGGGGTTACTAGCCACCAGGTGGCACCACTGTCTGAGGTCATTGGGCTGTATGCACCTGTGTGCGGCCCAGGTATAAAATGCAAGCCATCATGTAATGTAATAATTTTGGGCCCTATAAAGCAGAGCCAGGTTCGTACCTGTGTTAGTTTACAGTATTCAGTCTATTGAGTTATTACATACATAACACCAGCCTTCGGGCTCCACCCAAGCTTCAGCTGCTGAGCAGCGGAGCCCTGCAGACCAGAAAGATTTCGCGTTCGATTCCCCATTCCCTGCAGTGAGCTAACCCGAGGTACAGACTCTGCAATAGTCCTCAACACCCCTGGCTTAGGGAGAGGAAATCAGCTGGGGATTCCTGCACATGACTGCTATCCAGCAATCCCTGTTGGGAGCACGAAGACAGGTGGTTACACTTCCATGGTGAACAGCCTGTTAACGCTCAGAGCCCAAGCTCACAGCTGAAGAATGGGGAAGGCCCGTGAATGTGTCTCTTCTCCAAGGAGAGGAGAGAGACAAAACAGGTCGGAACAAAGTAAATCATTCCGTAGCAATAATTTTATGCAATCTCCCATAAAGGGATTTTCTCAAGTTATATCAGTTGGATTTCACATTTTAATATAAAAGATAGCTTTGAGTCTTCTCATGTAACCAATCAACAATGAGGAGCATGGGGAGGCTCGATGATGATGATATGTCAGTTCAGGGGTCGGAATAAGAGCTTAGGACAAGGTGAGTCAGATATAAGTATGTTAAAGGTATTTAGGGTGTTTTTAATGATTAGAGTGTTTCCTTTTGCAGCCCTTATACACATGGATCGGCACGCACTTGGATGGAGCAGCCAGGCATTTACCTAGGTGAAGGTAAACCTAACCCATGAAGACTGCTCTCTACACAACTGGCCCAATCACTTCTCAACAGAATGGTCTCTAATGGCCCAGATTGTCCTGTCAAAATAACAGTGAGGCTAATGGCACGCGCCGCTATTCATGCGCAAATGGTACAGCAACCTCAGGCGAGGGGCAGATGCGGGGTTCAACTCAAATATCCAAAAGTTGCTGTTTGAATTGCACCACTTCACCATTAGCTTCGGGAAAATGGCATCTTGCTATCTGGCTCACCATTGAAAAGGACAGAATGGCATTGTTATGTATGTAAACTTTACTAATGTGTAAGACTTGCCACCAGGGGGCGCACCTGTTGGAGACCCAAGGGTCACCTGCACACCCAGAAGAGCAGGTATAAAAGCCAGTCTACCATGCTGCTTCCTCACTCTGGAGTTACATTAAAGAGACCAAAGTCACAACAGTTTGAGCTTACAGTATACAGTCTTACGGAGTTATTCTGAACATAACAGGTATGGAGTGGCTGCATTTGCGTGGTAGATGTGAACTAAACTCACCAAAGAAAGTCAAGTTTTGTCCATTCCAGTTTAAGTACCCTTTTAATGCCGTGATAAGTGTTAAGTATTGTCAAATAGCCTCTCTGACACTAAAAATTAACTTTTGCAAGTATGGAGTCTCATTCCTTCAACTTTTAATTATTAGAGATTTTAAAAAAAATGTAAACTTTAAATGTTTTTTTACTTTTGTTTTCTCTTATTCCAATCTTTCTTTCCCTCTCTTTATTTCTCTTCTGTACCTGATTTGACATTGAATTCACCCCATCTAATTAACATTGTCTCAGCCCTTGTGCTATTCATTTCACAATCCTTCAATCTGATTGGTTGAGGAGATACACACTTGCTTTCCCTGTTCACTTAGGTCCCAGAGGCCTGTTTATCCTCGCTGTGATGCTGTAAATGCGCACTTTCAGCAACATACCATGCAAACAATTTAAAAACCTCAAAGTCTAACTAATGGCAGGTGCTGTTAAATTCACTCCAACAGCAAAGTCTGGCCTCAATCTCTTTAAACTGTGTTTAGAAATGCTCGCAGTAACATTTACGATTAGGAGACCAATTGTATTCACACACAAACCTGTTGCCATCCTTTCCAGAGGCTGAACACAAAGACAACCTGAAAGATTATAAAGAGATTCAACTAGAAAAATAAAAATCACTGCAATCAGCTAAATTAGAATGTGGAATGGCTGAGTCTGTCTCCGGATGTTACCTTAAATATCATTACTTAATGGATGAGGTTGAGAAAAACTCTGAGTAACATCGAGGCTGCCAGTAACCATCAATAGACAACAATAGCTACCATGAAAACACTAACACTGTGATATTAAATTACTGTAACATTCAGGAAGGATAGAATAAAAGGAAAAGGAGGTGGGGTAGCATTGCTGGTTAAGGAGGAGATTAAGGCAATAGTTAGGAAGGACATTAGCTTGGATGATGTGGAATCTATATGGATAGAGCTGCAGAACACCAAAGGGCAAAAAACGTTAGTGGGAGTTGTGTACAGACCTCCAAACAGTAGTAGTGATGTTGGGGAGGGCATCAAACAGGAAATTAGGGGTGCGTGCAATAAAGGTGCAGCAGTTATAATGGGTGACTTTAATATGCACATAGATTGGGCTAACCAAACTGGAAGCAATACGGTGGAGGAGGATTTCCTGGAGTGCATAAGGGATGGTTTTTTTAGACCAATATGTCGAGAAACCAACTAGGGGGGAGGCCATCTTAGACTGGGTGTTATGTAATGAGAGAGGATTAATTAGCAATCTCGTTGTGCGAGGGCACTTGGGGAAGAGTGACCATAATATGGTGGAATTCTGCATTGGGATGGAGAATGAAACAGTTAATTCAGAGACCATGGTCCAGAACTTAAAGAAGGCTAACTTTGAAGGTATGAGGCGTGAATTGGCTGGGATGGATTGGCGAATGATACTTAAGGGGTTGACTGTGGATGGGCAATGGCAGACATTTAGAGACCGCATGGATGAACTACAACAATTGTACATTCCTGTCTGGCATAGAAATAAAAAAGGGAAGGTGGCTCAACCGTGGCTATCAAGGGAAATCAGGGATAGTATTAAAGCCAAGGAAGTGGCATACAAATTGGCCAGAAATAGCAGCGAACCTGGGGACTGGGAGAAATTTAGAACTCAGCAGAGGAGGACAAAGGGTTTGATTAGGGCAGGGAAAATGGAGTATGAGAAGAAGCTTGCAGGGAACATTAAGACGGATTGCAAAAGTTTCTATAGATATGTAAAGAGAAAAAGGTTAGTAAAGACAAACGTAGGTCCCCTGCAGTCAGAATCAGGGGAAGTCATAACGGGGAACAAAGAAATGGCGGACCAATTGAACAAGTACTTTGGTTCGGTATTCACGAAGGAGGACACGAACAACCTTCCGGTTATAAAAGGGGTCGGGGGGTCTAGTAAGGAGGAGGAACTGAGGGAAATCCTTATTAGCCGGGAAATTGTGTTGGGGAAATTGATGGGATTGAAGGCCGATAAATCTCCAGGGCCTGATGGACTGCATCCCAGAGTACTTAAGGAGGTGGCCTTGGAAATAGTGGATGCGTTGACAGTCATTTTCCAACATTCCATTGACTCTGGATCAGTTCCTATAGAGTGGAGGGTAGCCAATGTAACCCCACTTTTTAAAAAAGGAGGGAGAGAGAAAACAGGGAATTATAGACCGGTCAGCCTGACATCGGTAGTGGGTAAAATGATGGAATCAATTATTAAGGATGTCATAGCAGTGCATTTGGAAAGAGGTGACATGATAGGTCCAAGTCAGCATGGATTTGTGAAAGGGAAATCATGCTTGACAAATCTTCTGGAATTTTTTGAGGATGTTTCCAGTAGAGTGGACAAGGGAGAACCAGTTGATGTGGTATATTTGGACTTTCAGAAGGCGTTCGACAAGGTCCCACACAAGAGATTGATGTGCAAAGTTAGAGCACATGGGATTGGGGGTAGTGTACTGACATGGATTGAGAACTGGTTGTCAGACAGGAAGCAAAGAGTAGGAGTAAATGGGTACTTTTCAGAATGGCAGGCAGTGACTAGTGGGGTACTGCAAGGTTCTGTGCTGGGGCCCCAGCTGTTTACACTGTACATTAATGATTTAGATGAGGGGATTAAATGTAGTATCTCCAAATTTGCGGATGACACTAAGTTGGGTGGCAGTGTGAGCTGCAAGGAGGATGCTGTGAGGCTGCAGAGCGACTTGGATAGGTTAGGTGAGTGGGCAAATGCATGGCAGATGAAGTATAATGTGGATAAATGTGAGGTTATCCACTTTGGTGGTAAAAACAGAGAGACAGACTATTATCTGAATGGTGACAGATTAGGAAAAGGGGAGGTGCAAAGAGACCTGGGTGTCATGGTACATCAGTCATTGAAGGTTGGCATGCAGGTGCAGCAGGCGGTTAAGAAAGCAAATGGCATGTTGGCCTTCATAGCAAGGGGATTTGAGTACAGGGGCAGGGAGGTGTTGCTACAGTTGTACAGGGCATTGGTGAGGCCACACCTGGAGTATTGTGTACAGTTTTGGTCTCCTAACCTGAGGAAGGACATTCTTGCTATTGAGGGAGTGCAGCGAAGGTTCACCAGACTGATTCCCGGGATGGCGGGACTGACCTATCAAGAAAGACTGGATCAACTGGGCTTGTATTCACTGGAGTTCAGAAGAATGAGAGGGGACCTCATAGAAACATTTAAAATTCTGACGGGGTTAGACAGGTTAGATGCAGGAAGAATGTTCCCAATGTTGGGGAAGTCCAGAACCAGAGGTCACAGTCTAAGGATAAGGGGTAAGCCATTTAGGACCGAGATGCGGAGGAACTTCTTCACCCAGAGAGTGGTGAACCTGTGGAATTCTCTACCACAGAAAGTTGTTGAGGCCAATTCACTAAATATATTCAAAAAGGAGTTAGATGAGGTCCTTACTACTAGGGGGATCAAGGGGTATGGCGAGAAAGCAGGAATGGGGTACTGAAGTTGAATGTTCAGCTATAAACTCATTGAATGGCGGTGCAGGCTAGAAGGGCCGAATGGCCTACTCCTGCACCTATTTTCTATGTTTCTATGTTTCTATGTTTCTAACCATATCCTTTTACAGAAGATTTTGTGACGTTTAATTGACTGGTTTAGAAACTGTACAAAAAAAAATGAAGGTGCAGATTTTTTACTTATTGTTAAGCTGTTAAGACTAGCCAAGCGGACCGACTGCCCATTATAGAAATCAACGGGAATGAAAACCAGGCAGTTTCTATAGCAGGAGATCAATCTGCACTATCAGTTTTAATGGCCGGGCAGCAAACTGAAAACCCGTCCCAGAATGCTCCACAACCCCACTGTAGGTGATGACTGTCCACTCACTGATTTACACACCTGGAATTTCCGTGGGGGTTCTTGGTGGGAGATCAGCAGAGAGTTGCGGAAATGGCTAAGTAAAATGGCCATTGGCGCTGTTGCTCCAGGATTAGCTGAATCTTGAGATGGTAGTTATGGTGGGAGATTGGGGCAACCCCTGTGGCAATTCTATATCAACATATTTGTCATTTGTCTGTCTAACAGCTTCACCTTCATTCAACACTTTTATTTTTCCTTTTAAAAAAAAAACTATTATGTCTATGATGTACCTATGAATGACTCCACGAGGCAATGTGTTGTACTCAAACTGTAGTGACCTTGGTCCTTTATTCCAAACTCCAGAGTGAGGCACAAGCATGGTGGGCAGCCTTTTATACTGGGCCCTGCCATCGGGGCAGGAAACCCCTGGTCTCCACCAGTTGCACCCTCTAGTGGTGCCAGCATAGTATATACACAGTGTAAACCTTATTGATAATACATCAGGTAAACAAGTCTCTATCTTATGCAACCACACAATGATTACACAGAGAGTACATCCATAGTCTGCATATACAACAAAACAATTAGGCTGATTTCTCCACCTCGGACTCAGTCACAATTGTGTTGTTTGGTGCAGCATCCAAAATCACTTTCGGAGAAGCTCTTTTAACTGATGTTCTTTGAGCAGCCGAACTGGGCGAACCAGGATTGTAGGACAAAGGGACCTGAGCACAAACTGGCCAAATGCAAGTTCAGGACTAGGGTCAGGAAGCAGTCAGTTCCTCTAAGTACATCATACCTAGATTAGGTGCCAAGTCCTGGAGTGAGCTTTGAACACTCACCATCTGACTCGGGTGATTGCATGACCAACTGAACCAAGCTGAATAGTCCTCATATATTCTTGAATGAACAAGCACTGGTCTCCTGACCTGAAGCTAAGCATCATAGCTGTGTGGGTAGTAAATTATCCTGAATATTCAGATAACAACCTGTTACTCTGCTAGATCAAGAACTCAAGAGCATGATCAGTCCCGACAATCGTCTCTCAGTCAGGGACTGGAGGCAAGAACTCTGGGATCTTTCAAGAGGAAGATAGATGTTGCGATGAAGGGGAGGATGGAGGACATGAGCTAGATGTACCAAATGCCTTCTTCATCTATGCTCATCCTTGTGAAGGTATCTCACAGCAAATGGAACATTAATAGATCAATACAATGTTACATATTATGTAATATTAAGAGTGAAATTCAGAGATGCTGTTGACTTTTACTGGGCATTTGTGTGTTTACAATGAAAAAGTGCAGAGTGCGATTGAGAAGAAGGTCTGCATTTTATATCTGAAGCTTAACGAGCATCTTCAATTGCCCAAGCCTCCCAGTAATCTGGTCCTGTACTCTGTTCAAAATATGGTTGGACAGCATATAAGACAATACAGACAACAAGATTCTCAGAAACACCAAACACACAGACTATCGAAGAGCATTTCCATTAAAAACCAAAACTTCAGCCATTTTATAACACTTTCTGATCTGAATGTGACCAAGAACTCATCCATGTTCTACTTCCTTTAAAAGCTCTGAAGTGATACCAATTAAATAAGGAAGAATAAAATCTATTTTGATTTCCAATAACTGAGCATGCTCAGCATGATGAAGAAGGTTGAATGATGTTAATGAGCTGGGAAGTTACTGTTAGTGTTTGTATGCAGGCAGGAGAGATCAAAACACTGCATTGCATGTCAGATGCAAGCCTGTGATACTTATGAGATATTGTGTATGCAATAACTGTTATACTGAGCACTGTTTAACTCCAAGAGGTATGACCTTGGCTCTGCTTTATTAAGGCCCAAAAGTGACTAATATACAAAATGGCTGGCCTTTTATATTTGGGCTGCACCCCAATGACCTCCAACAGTGACGCCATCTAGTGGCTAGTGATCCCAAAAGTACATTCATGACAATACCCCGCTCTGAGATATTAACAGTCTTTTACAAATTGAGACGGTCCAGTGTTTTACGCTTCCAGGTTGACCGTCTCAGTTCAACTCAAGTCTTGGGTGAGTGTTCAGAGTCTGTTGTGACTGGTGGCTGGGCGGCTGACCTGGTGAGAGTGGCAATGGCTAAGTCAGGGGTTGAAAGTTCATTTTCATTGAACATGTCAGTGATTGAAAGTCCCGATTCACTGATGACCACTGAGTCCTCTGATGACTGGGGATAGGTTGGTTGGTCGTCGATTGTATCTTCCTCCGACTGTTCCGGTTCGTCTGTGTGCCGCAGCTTTGTCTGATCCATATGTTTCCTGCATGTTTGCCCATTTTTGAGCTTGACAATAAATACACTGTTGCCCTCCTTGGCCATGACAGCACCAGCAATTCACTTGGGACCCTGACCATAATTCAGAACATATACAGGATCATTTACAGAAATATCGCGTGACACAGCTGTGCGATCGTGATACCCTTGATGACTTTGTCTTCTATATTCAACATGATTATTCAAGTCAGGGTGTACAAGAGATAGCTTGGTCTTAAGACCTCTCTTCATCATTAGTTCAGCAGACAAGACCCCGGTAAGCGTGTGTGGTCTTGCACTGTAACTAAGCAGTAAGCATGACAGGCGGTTCTGCAGTGACCCTTGGGTTACTCGCTTCATACTCTGCTTTATGATTTGGACAACACGTTCTACTTGCCCATTGGGTGCAGGTTTGAACGGTGCTGACCTTACATGTTTGATACCATTGAGTTCCATGAACTTTTGAAACGTCTGACTGGTGAAGCACAATCCGTTGTCGCTAACAACGATGTCAGGCCAATCATGTGTCACGAACATTACACTGAGATTCTCAATGGTAGCTGTGGATGTGCTGGATGACATGATTATACACTCTATACACTTCAAATATGCATCCCCATAACTAAAAACATCTTCCCCAGGAAGATGTCTATGTGGATCCTGGACCATGGTTTGGACATCCACGACCACAGACTCAGCGGCGATTCCGCTGGTGCTTTGCTGAGTTGCATGCAAGTGTTGCACTGATGCACACATGATTCCAGCTCAGAGTCAATTCCCAGCCACCATACGAGATCTGGCGATGGCTTTCATCATTACTGTTATGTTTGTAACTATGTAATACTTGCCACCAGAGGGCGCAACTGTTGGAGTCCTAATGGTCACCTGCACACACGTGTAGGGCCAGTATAAAAGGTTGGCTGCCATGTTGTTTAGGCACTCTGGAGTTATAATAAAGAAGACTAAGGTCACACTAAGTTTAGCTCACCTTATGCAACCTCATGGAGTTCTTCTATAAACAACAATTGGCAACAAGTAACAGAATACAAACATTCAGGCTATTGTATTCCGAACACAGATGAGACTGCACACAGGGAGGTTAAAATAACAGTGACCTCAGTCTTTATTAAGACACTCCAGAGTGAAGAACAGGCCTTAGGGGCCGGCTTATATACAGTGCTCCCAAGGGATGCTGGGATCCCTTGGGACATCAGGGGATGCACTTCTTGGTGGCGGAACATGGGAGTGCATGCTGTACAGATACACAACAACACTCCCCCCCCAAAGTCAAAGTGAAAACTATTTACAAGGTGAGGCGGTCGGGAGCCTTTCTTTCCCTGGTGGATCGCCTCGGTATAAATGTCTGTTCTGGTGTGTTGGCTGTGCCCTCGCTGGGCAGGCGTGTTGTTGGCCCTGCAGGGCTGCTGGGTGAGCCTGGCCTTGCTGGGCTGTTGGGCATGATGGGTTCGATTTCCTGGTCCGAGGTGGTGTTGTTGATCCTTTGGGTGTGTGTTGTGGGTTCGAAAAAGGTGGTGTCTGCTGTGGGTTGTTCAGGGCAGTCTGGGAACCGCAGCCTCGTTTGGTCCAGGTGCTTTCTGAAAATGTGTCCATTGTCTAGTTTGACTACAAACACCCTACTCCCTTCTTTAACTATCACCATGCCCGCGATCCACTTGGGACCATGTCCATAGTTTAGCACATACACAGGGTCATTCAGATCAATTTCCCGTGACACGATGGCACGCCCATCATTTACATTTTGTTGCTGCTGCCTGCTCACTACCTGATCATGCAGGTTGGGATGAACCAGCGAGAGTCTGGTTTTAAGTGTCCTTTTCATGAGTAGCTCAGCCGGGGGCAACCCTGTGAGCGAATGGGGTCTCATGCGGTAGCTGAGCAGTACTTGGGACAGGCGGGTTTGGAGTGAGCCTTCTGTGACTCGTTTGAGGCTCTGTTTGATTATTTGTACTGCCCGCTCTGCCTGCCCATTGCAGGCTGGTTTAAACGAGGTGACATGCGGGTCATGAATTCTTTAAATTCGGCACTGGTGAAACATGGCCCATTGTCACTGATCAGTATGTCAGGCAGGCCGTGGGTGGCAAACATGGCCCTCAGGCTTTCAATGGTGGCGGTGGCAGTGCTTCCCGACATTATTTCACATTCAATCCATTTTGAAAAGGCATCCACCACCACCAGGAATATTTTACCGAGAAACGGGCCCGCATAGTCGACATGGATCCTTGACCATGGTCTGGAGGGCCAGGGCCACAAACTTAGTGGCACCTCTCTGGGTGCGTTGCTCAACTGAGCACACACGCTGCATTGCCGTACACAGGACTCTAAGTCAGAGTCGATACTGGGCCACCACACGTGGGACCTGGCTATCGCTTTCATCATTACTATGCCGGGTGTGTGCTGTGGAGATCCGAGATGAACGTCTCCCTGCCCTTTTTGGGTAACTCTGCGCGGTTACCCCACAACAGGCAGTCTGCCTGAATGGACAACTCGTCCTTTCACCGCTGGAACGGCTTGATTAGCTCTTGCATTTCAACAGGGATGCTGGCCCAGCTCCCATGCAGTACACAATTTTTTACTAGGGACAGCAGAGGATCTTGGCTGGTCCAAGTCCCAATCTGGAGTGCCGTGACAGGTGATTTATCATTTTCAACCTCTTCCATGACCATCAACATGTCTGCGGGCTGCGCCACCATCAACAAGTTTGCAGGCTGCGCCATTTCCACCCCCGTGGTGGGCAATGGTAGCCGACTGAGAGCATCCGCATAGTTCTCGGTGCCTGGCCTGTGGCGGATAGTATAGTTATATGCTGATAGCGCGAGTGCCCACCTTTGTATGCGGGCTGAGGCATTAGTATTTATCCCCTTGTTTTCAGCGAACAGGGATATGAGGGGCTTGTGATTGGCCTCAAATTTGAGTTGGAAACCAAACAGGTACTGATGCATTTTCTTTGCCCCGAACACACACGCTAATGCCTCTTTCTCAATCATGCTGTAGGCCCTCTCGGCCTTAGACAAGCTCCTGGAGGCATAGGCGACAGATTGCAACTTTCCCGCAACGTTAACTTGTTGTAATATACACCCGACTCCGTACAACGACGCATCACATGCTAGCACAAGTCTTTTACATGGGTTATATAATACAAGCAGCTTGTTGGAGCATAAAATGTTTCTGGCTTTCTCAAAAGCAATTACTTCTTTTTTTTCCCCCATACCCAGTTCTCACCTTTACGCACTAACACATGTAGGGGCTCTAAGAAGGTGCTTAATCCCAGTGGGAAGTTACCAAAATAGTTGAGTCCCAGGAACGACCGCAGCTCCGTGACGTTCTGAGCCCAGGGCACGTTCCTGATAGCCTCTATCTTGGCATCTGTGGGCCGAATGCCGTCCGCCGCGATTTTTCTCCCCAAAAAATCCACTTCTGTTGCAATGAAGACGCATTTCGACCTCTTCAGCCGCAGCCCTACGCGATCCAGTCGCTGGAGGACCTCCTCCAGGTTTTGTAGGTGCTCAACGGTGTCCCGACCCGTGACCAATATGTTGTCCTGAAAAACCACTGTGCGTGGTACCGACTTGAGTAGGCTCTCCATGTTTCTCTGGAAGATTGCTGCAGCCGACCGAATTCCAAACGGGCATTGTGCGTGTTGATGCAGGTGAGGCCCTTTGAAGACTCCTCCAGCTCCTGCATCATGTAGGCCGAAGTCAGGTCGAGCTTGGTGAATGTCTTGCCTCCTGCCAGCGTCGCAAATAGGTCGTCTGCCTTAGGTAGCAGGTATTGGTCCTGTAGCGAGAAACGATTAATAGTTACTTTATAATCGCCGCAAATCCTGACCGTGCCATCACTTTTGAGTACTGGAACAATTGGGCTGGCCCACTCGCTGAATTCCACTGGGGAGGTGATGCCCTCGCGTTGCAGCCTGTCCAGCTCGATTTCCACTCTCTCCCTCATCATGTGAGGTACCGCTCGCGCCTTGTGGTGAATGGGTCATGCCTCTGGGACCAAGTTGATCCGCACCTTCGCCCCGGAAAAGTTTCCAATGCCTGGCTCAAAAAGGGAAGGAAATTTGTTAAGAACCTGGGTACATGAGGCCTCATCGACATGTGATAGCGCTCGGATGTCATCCCAGTTCCAGCGGATTTTGCCCAGCCAGCTCCTTCCAAGCAGTGTGGGGCCATCGCCCGGGACAATCCAGAGTAGCCGTTCATGCACTGTGCCCTCGTAGGTGACCTTGACCATGGCGCTGCCCAGGACAGTGATGAGCTCTTTAGTATACGTTCTCAGTTTCATCTGGATGGGGCTCAGGGCTGGTCTGAGTGCCTTGTTGCACCACAGTCTCTCAAACATCTTTTTACTCATGATAGATTGGCTAGCGCCAGTGTCCAGTTCCATGGCTATGGGTAAGCCATTCAATTTTACATTTCGCATTATAGGTGAACATTTCGTCAAATGTGTGCACTCCTTGTACTTCAGCATCTGCCTCTTCTCTCCGAGGCTCGAAATTGCTTTGATCCACCATGGACCGATCTTCCTCTGCCACGTGGTGGTTAGCAGGTTTTGCAGAGCTTGCAGCTCGTTGGAGGTGCCCCATTGTTCCACAGCTCTTGCAAACATACCCTTTGAAGCGGCATAAGTAGGCTGAATGGAAACCTCCACAACGCCAACAAGGTGTGAATTGCCTTGCATTCATCCTTTGTTGCGGACTCTGAGTCATCTGGGTCACCTGAGGCCTGCTGGCAGTTGCAGACTCGTGGTTTCTGCCCTGTACATTGCTGCTCGCAAACACAGTTCCAGTTATTTTATGAACATTGCTAGCACTTGTGTGCTGAGAGATTTGTTTGGTGTTATCACTGGTGGACATAAACGCCTGTGCTATCGCAATGGCCTTACTGAGGGTCAGTATCTCCACAGTCAAAAGTTTTCGTAGGATGGTCTTGTGGCCAATGCCCAGTACAAAAAAGTCTCTGAGCATCTGCTCCAGGTAGCCATCAAACTCACATTGGCTTGCAAGTCGCCTTAGCTCGGCGACGTAACTCGCCACTTCCTGACCTTCAGATTGCTGGCACGTGTAGAACCGATACCTCGCCATCAGCATGCTCTCCCTCGGGTTAAGATGCTCCCGAACCAATGTATACAGCTCCTCATACGACTTATCTGTGGGTTTCACCAGAGCCAGAAGATTCTTCATGAGGCTGTAGGTCGGTGCCCCGCAGACCGTGAGGAGGACCGCTCTCCTTTTTGCAGCACTTCCTTCTCCGTCCAGCTCGTTGGCTACAAAGTACTGGTCTAGCCGTTCGACATAGGCTTCCCAGTCCTCACCCTCCGAGAACTTCTCAAGGATGCCCACAGTTTGCTGCATCTTTGTGTTGGATTCGTATACTCGTCGGCAATTATTGTGTTCCTAACACAGATGAGACAGCACACAGGGAGGTTAAAGTAACAGTGACCTCAGTCTTTATTAAGACACTCCAGAGTGAGGAACAGGCGTTGGCGGCCGGCTTATATAAGTGCTCCCAAGGGATGCTGGGATCCCTTGGGACTTCAGGGGATGCAATCCCTGGTGGGGAACATGGGAGTGCATGCTTTACAGATACACAACACACGCATCCATGGCTGCCTTTGGAATATTAGAGATTCGTAGAGGATAATGATTGGGAAACCTTCGTCGAGCGTCTCGACCAGTACTTCGTGGCCAACGAGCTGGAAGGAGACACTAACGCGGCCAAGCACAGGGCGGTTCTCCTCACCGTCTGTGGGCCTAAAATATACGGCCTCATCAAGAATCTGCTCGCACCGACAAAACCAATGGAGAAGGAATATACAGAGTTGTGCATGCTGGTTTGGGACCACCTCAAAGCCGAAGGAGAGTATCCTCATGGCCAGATATCGTTTTTACAGGCACCATCGCTCCAGGGGCCAGGACGTGGCGGATTATGTCGCCGACCAGAGATGCCTCACGGGACCTTGCGATTTTGGAGCTGCATTGGGGCAAATGCTGCGGGACTTTGTCATGTTGGATATCTTCTCACCATCGAAGCTCACCGGCAAGTACTGTGCATAAAATGACGCCGCTAGCAGGCCGAACTGCATATGGCAGGGCCTATATGTCTGCGGCTGCAAGACCTGTGATGACTCAGAATCCGCCATCGGAGGTGAATGTGAATCCATTAGCACCGTGTTGGCGCTGCGGGGGTAATTATCGGGCCCATCAATGTTGATTCAAGCACTACGTGTGCAAAGGCTGCGCAACAATGGGGCACTTCCAGCGAATGTGCAAACGTGCTGCGACACACCACGTGGCAGAGGATGATCGACCCAGCGTGGATCACTCAGCACAGGCAACTCAACCCGAGGAAGAAGTGTATGGGGTACATACCTTCACCACCAAGAGCCCGCCTATAATGCTGAAAGTCAAATTAAATGGAGTTGGAGTTGGACACGGGTGCAAGTCAGTCAATAATGAGCCAGAAGGCTTTCGAGAAACTGTGGAGCAATAAAGCACAAAGGCCAAAACTGAGCCCGATTAATGCAAAACTGCGAACCTACACCAAAGAGCTAATACCAGTCATTGGAAGTGCGGCAGTGAAGGTATCGTATGATGGAGCTGTGCATGACCTATCTTTGTGGATTGTTCCAGACAATGGCCCATTGCTGTTTGGCAGAAGCTGGTTAGAAAAGATTAGATGGAATTGGAACGACATCAAAGCACTATCTTCAGTGGATGACTCCTCGTGTGCTCAAGTTTCCCTTGCTATTCGAACCAGGCATCAACAACTTCACAGGCGCCAAGGTACAGATCCATCTCAGCCCCGATGCAAGACCTGTCCATCACAAGTCTCGGGCGGTTCCGTACATGATGAGGGAGAAAGTCGAGATCCAACGTGAAGGAATCATATCACCAGTCGAGTTCAACGAGTGGGCCAGTCCAATTGTTCCGGTGTTGAAAAGCGATGGCACAGTCAGAATCTGTGGAGACTACAGGGAACGATTAACTGAGGCTCATGACAGGAACAGTACCCACTGCCCAAGGCGGATGACCTGTTCGCAACGTTAGCAGGGGGGAAGTCGTTCACCAAGTTGGACCTAATCTCCGCCTACATGACACAGGAGCTGGCTGAATCTTCGAAAAGACTGATGTGCATCAACACACACAAAGGGCTGTTCATATATCACAGGTGCCCTTTCGGGATTCGCTCAGCTGCAGCCATTTTCCAGAGAAACATGGAGAGTTTGCTGAAATCTGTTCCACGCAACGTTGTGTTTTAAAACAATATCCTGATCACTGGTCGTGACACCATCGAACATCTACACAACCTGGAAGAGGTTCTAAGTCGCCCAGACAGAGTGGGACTCAGGCTGAAATGCTCCAAATGTGTTTTCCTGGCGCCACAAGTTGAATTTTTGGGGAGAAAGATTGCAGCAGACGGCATCAGGCCCACGGACTCAAAGACAGAGGCCATCAAGAATGTAACGGAGCTGCGTACGTACCTGGGGCTCCTCAACTATTTTGGTAACTTTCTACCCGGGTTGAGCACGTTGTTAGAGCCTTTGCACATGTTGCTACACAAAGGTGACGACTGGGTTTGGGGCTAATCTCAAGACACAGTATTTGAGAAGGCCAGGAACCTGCATGTTCAAATAAGTTACTTGTGGTTGACCTATGTAAACGTTTAGTGCTAGCTTGTGATGCCTCACCGTGCGGGGTCGGCTGTGTGTTACAGCAAGCCAATGTATTGGGCAACCTCCAACCGGTTGCATACACGTCTAGAAGTCTGTCTAAAGCTGAGAGAGCCTATAGTATGGTCGAAAAAGAGGCGTTGGCATGTGTATATAGGGTTAAGAAAATGCACCAATACCTATTTGAACTTCGGTTTGAGTTTGAAACCGACCACAAATCGCTCATTTCGCTGTTTTCAGAAAGCAAATGTATAAACACCAATGCTTCGTCCCATATCCAAAGATGGGCACTAATATTGTCCGCCTATGACTATGTTATCCGCCACAGACCAAGCATGGAGAACTGTGCTGATACCCTTAGTCGGCTACCATTGCCCACTACTGGGGTGGAAATGATGCAGCCCGCAGATTCGCTTCTGATCATGGATGCTTTTGAGCGTGAGGGGTCGCCAGATCAGGACCTGGACCAGCCAGGATCCTGTGCTATTACTTGTAAAAAGTTGCTTCCTCAAAGGGAGCTGGTCGGCCGTTCCCGGGGAAATGCAAGATGAAATTAAGCCGTTTCACTGATGCAAAGATGAAATAGCCATCCAGTTGGATTGTCTTTTATGGAGTAATCGTGTGGTTTTGCTAAAAAAAAGGCAGGGAAACGTTTATATGTGCCCTGCACAATACCCACCCAGGCATAGTCATGATGAAGGCTATAGTCAGGTCGCATGTTTGGTGCCCCAGCACTGATTAGAATTAGAGTCATGCGAACACCAGTGCAACACGTGCTCACAACTGAGCAATGCACCAAAGGAGGCTCCATTAGGTCTGTGGTCATGGCCCTCCAAACCGTGGTCCAGGATCCATGTAGATTTCGCTGGCCCCTTTCTCGGAAAGATGTTTTTAGTTGTAGTGGACATTTACTCGAAATGGATTGAATGCATAATCATGTCATCCAGCACATCCACTGCCACCATTGAAAGCCTCCGGGCTATGTTTGCCACCAATGACAATGGACCGTGTTTCACCAGCTCGGAATTCAAAGAGTTTATGACCTGCAATGGCATCAAGTATGTCAGGTCTGCCCCATTTAAGCCCACATCCAACGGTCAAGCAGAACGGGCAGTCCAAACTATCAAGCAGAGCTTGAAACGAGTGACGGAAGACTCCTTGCAGACCTGCTTATCTTGGGTTCTGCTCAGCTACCAGACTCGACCCCATTCGACTGCCCGTGCTGCACTGTTCCTCAATTGTGCCACCGTTTAGTCTGTGTTCCCAGTCTACTTTAGCCAACTCTGCCCTCATCCCACTGTAGTCCCCTTTGTTTAAGCATAGTACGCTCGTTTCAGACACTACTTCCTCACCCTCAATCTGTATTACAAATTCAACCATACTGTGATCACTCATTCTGAGAGGATCTTTCACAAGGAGATTGGAAAGCAGCTAATGTAACGCCTCTGTTTAAAAAAGGGGGCAGACAAAAGGCAGGTAACTATAGGCCGGTTAGTTTAACATCTGTAGTGGGGAAAATGCTTGAAACTATCATTAAGGAAGAAATAGCGGGACATCCAGAAAGGAATAGTGCAATCAAGCAGACGCAGCATGGATTCATGAAGGGGAAATCATGTTTAACTAATTTACTGGAATTCTTTGAGGATATAACGAGCATGGTGGATGGAGGTGTACCGATGGATGTGGTGTATTTAGATTTCCAAAAGGCATTCGATAAGGTGCCACACAAAAGGTTACTGCAGAAGATAAAGGCATGCGGAGTCAGAGGAAATGTATTAGCATGGATAGAGAATTGGCTGGCTAACAGAAAGCAGAGAGTCGGGATAAATGGGTCCTTTTCGGGTTAGAAATCGGTGGTTAGTGGTGTGCCACAGGGATCGGTGCTGGGACCACAACTGTTCACAATATACATAGATGACCTGGAAGAGGGGACAGAGTGTAGTGTAACAAAATTTGCAGATGACACAAAGATTAGTGGGAAAGCGGGTTGTGTAGAGGACAGAGAGAGGCTGCAAAGAGATTTAGATAGGTTAAGTGAATGGGCTAAGGTTTGGCAGATGGAATACAATGTCGGAAAATGTGAGGTCATCCACCTTGGGGAAAAAAAACAGTAAAAGGGAATATTATTTGAATGGGGAGAAATTACAACAAGCTGAGGTGCAGAGAGACCTGGGGGTCCTTGTGCATGAATCCCAAAAAGTTAGTTTGCAGGTGCAACAGGTAATCAGGAAGGCGAATGGAATGTTGGCCTTCATTGCGAGAGGGATGGAGTACAAAAGCAGGGAGGTCCTGCTGCAATTGTATAGGGTATTGGTGAGGCTGCACCTGGAGTACTGCGTACAGTTTTGGTCACCTTACTTAAGGAAGGATATACTAGCTTTGGAGGGGGTACAGAGATGATTCACTAGGCTGATTCCGGAGATGAGGGGGTTACCTTATGATGATAGACTGAGTAGACTGGGTCTTTACTCGTTGGAGTTCAGAAGGATGAGGGGTGATCTTATAGAAACATTTAAAATAATAAAAGGGATAGACAAGATAGAGGCAGAGAGGTTGTTTCCACTGGTCGGGGAGACTAGAACTAGGGGGCACAGCCTCAAAATACGGGGGAGCCAATTTAAAACCGAGTTGAGAAGGAATTTCTTCTCCCAGAGGGTTGTGAATCTGTGGAATTCTCTGCCCAAGGAAGCAGTTGAGGCTAGCTCATTGAATGTATTCAAGTCACAGATAGATTTTTAAGCATTAAGGGAATTAAGGGTTATGGGGAGCGGGTGGGTAAGTGGAGCTGAGTCCACGGCCAGATCAGCTATGATCTTGTTGAATGGCAGAGCAGGCTCGAGGGGCTAGATGGCCTACTCCTGTTCCAAATTCTTATGTTCTTATGTTCAATGGTCCGACCAACTCACCCATACCAGAGTTTGAGCTCAGACGATCAACGAGGGAGCGTAGGGCCCCGGATCATCTCAACTTGTAAATAATTTGTATCGAAGACTTTGGGAGGGGGAGTGAAGTTATGTATGTAAACATTGTAACTGTATAAGACTTGCCACCAGAGGGCGCAACTGTTGGGAGGCCCAAGGGACACCTGCACACCTCGTGCAAGGGAGGAGAAAGGTTGTCTGCCATGCTGCTTAGGCACTCTGGAGTTGTATTAAAGAGACTACGGTCACATCAGTTTAAGCTCACAGTACTCAGTCTTGTGGAATTCTTCCATACTTAACGACGTGGATCTGCACCTTGGCCCGTGAAGTTGCCGATGCCTGGTTTGAACAGTGAGGGGAACTTGCTCAGTACTTGGGCACATGTATCTTTCTCCAAGGACAATGCCTTGATGTCGTTCCAATCGCATCTGATTTTTTCAAGCCAGTTCCTGCCGAACAGCGTTGGGCCATTGCCTGGGTCAATCCATAGCAGTAACTCGTGAACCGCACTGTCATACGACACTTTAATTGTGGCACTGCCAATCACCGTTATGTGTCCTTTGGTGTACGTGTGCAACTTGGACTCAGCCTGGGCCTCACAGCCTTAGTAAGCCACAGCTTGTCGAATGCCCTCTGGCTCATTATCGATTGACTCGTCCCCGTGTCCAGTTCCATCGATACCAGCACCCCATTAAATTTCACGTTGATCATAATCAGTTTGCTCTTAGTTAGGAACGCGTACACTCCATACACTTCCCCCTCTGGTATCTCGGATTGCATATCCGGATCTGCGCTAGTCTGACCATCATCCTTCACGTGGTGTGTCGCAGCACGCTTGCTCATCTGCGGACACTTGCGCTGGAGATACCCCACTCTCAGCAAGCCTTTGCAACTATATTGCTTAAATCAGCACTGCTGGTGCCGGTGACTTCCTCCACAAAGCCAACACGAGAAATCGGATGCATTCCCGCTAGCGAACTTTGGGCAGCCATAGGTTTTGCGTACGCAGTCGGGTAGGCCCTGCCCCTGCCATGTGCCGCTCTGCCGAACGCCGAATCAATCATATTTACAGTACTTGCCAAGTTTTGATTTTTTACTGATATCTGCTTTAGACTTCTATCCGTCGCCATGCATGACTGAGCGATCGTGATGGCCCTGTTCAAGTCCAACGTCTCCACCGCCAGTAGTTTACGCAGGATCACCTCGTCGTTGATGCCGATTACAAAGAAGTCCCATAGCATGTCTGCCTACACAGCCCCAAACTTACACGGTCCCGCTAGACGCCTCAGGTCGGCAACGAATTCCGCTGCATTCTGGCCCCCTGAGCGAACGTGCGTATAAAATCTGTATCTCGAGGTGATGATGTCTTCATCTGGCTTAAGGTGGCCCTGTACCAGTGTACACAATTCTTCATATATCTTCTCTGTTGGACTCACAGGCAGGAGTAGATTCTTTATCAGACTGTAAATTTTTGGACCGCAAACCGTGAGGAACACCGCCTGCGCCGATCTGCGTCACTGGCCTCCTCCATTTTGTTGGCCACGAAGAACTGGCTCAAACAGCTCACAAAGTCTGCCCAATCTTCTCCTTCCACGAATTGCTCCAACAATCCAATTGTGCTCATTTTTGCATGCAAAGGTTCTTGTTGCCTCGTCGCCAAATGTAGTGTATGCAATAACTGTTAGACTGAGTACTGTTTAACTCCAAGAGGTATGACCTCGGCTCTGCTTTATTAAGACCCAAAGTGACTAATATACAAAATGGCTGGCCTTTTATTCTTGGCTGCACACATGTGCATGCAGCCCAATGGCCTCCAACGGTGATGCCATCTAGTAGCTAGTGATCCCAAAAGTACATACATGACATGAGCATAGTCTGTGGATCATCAGTAAATCTTTGGTGTGTGGCAGACATGTGTAGGACAGGTTTGGTACGGGATGGTAGGGTGTGGTATGGGTCTTTGGCTTTGTATGACTATGACCTGCTGTAGTGTCATTGAATGTGCTTGTGTGGATGTGTGTATAAATGTGTAGACTGCTGTGTGTATGGTGTGTGCATTAGGCAGTATTTCAGAATATGAATGATACAAGTGTGCATTTGATATGATGTCACTGTAGTATGTGAGAGGTGCTTGTGCTGTATTCTCCCCATCACCTAAGGCATTTATCCTTCCTTATCTCCATTTTAACATCTCTGTGACATTTGCCAACGCCTCCCTGCCCTGTGATGGTGATCACCCAGAAAAACAACTCTAACCATCTCCCAAATCCGTCCGTCCGGCAACTCCGCCCCTCCCGCAACTCCGCCCCTCCCGCAACTCCGCCCCTCCAACAACTCCATCTAAGTGAGTGCGCAAAAATTTGGCAGATGGAGTATAATGTTGGAAAGTGTGAGGTCATTCACTTTGTTAGAAAAAAATCAAAGAACAAGTTATTATTTAAATGGAGAAAGATTGCAAAGTGCTGCAATTCAGCAGGACCTGGGGGTACTTGTGCATGAAACACAAAAGGATAGTATGCAGGTACAGCAAGTGATCAGGAAGGCCAATGGTATCTTGGCCTTTATTGCAAAGGGGATGGAGTATAAAAGCAGGGAAGTCTTGCTACAGCTATGCAGGGTATTGGTGAGGCCACACCTGGAATACTGCGTGTAGTTTTGGTTTCCATATTTATGAAAGGATATACTTGCTTTGGAGGCAGTTCAGAGAAGGTTCACTGGGTTGATTCCAGGGATGAGGGGGTTGACTTATGAGGAAAGGTTGAGTAGGTTGGGCCTCTTCTCATTGGAATTCAGAAGAATGAGAGATGATCTTATCGAAACGTATAAGATTATGAGGGGGCTTGACAAGGACCTTATAAGGTGGATGCAGAGAGGATGTTTCCACTGATAGGGGAGACTAGAACTAGAGGGCATGATCTTAGAATAAGGGGATGCCCATTTAAAACTGAGATGAGGAGAAATTTCTCTCTCAGAGGGTTGTAAATCTGTGAAATTCGCTGCCTCAGAGAGCTTTGGAAGCTGGGACATTGAATAAATGTAAGACAGAAATAGACAGTTTCTTAAACGATAAGGGAATAAGGGGTTATGGGGAGCGTGCGGGGAAGTGGAGCTGAGCCCATGATCAGATCAGCCATGATCTTATTGAATGGCGGAACAGGCTCGAGGGAACGTATGACCTTATGTTCTTATAACTCCGCCTGTCCCGCAACTCCACCCCTCCCATTGAAGTGTTTGCAACCATCTTCAGCCAGAAGTGCCAACCCGGATGATCCATATCGGCCTCCTCCTGAGGTCCCCACCATCACACAAGCCAGTCTTCAGCCAATTCGATTCACTCCACGTGATATCAAGAAACGGTTGAGCGCATTGATACAGCAAAGGCTATGGGCCCCGACAACATCCCGGTTGTTGTGCTGAAGACTTGTGCTCCAGAACTAGCTGTGCCTCAAGCCAAGCTGTTCCTGTACAGCTACAACACTGTAATTTATCCGACAATGTGGAAAACTGCCCGGGAATATTCTGTTCACAAAAAGCAGGACAAATGCATTCTGGCCAATTACAATCGACTCTCAATCATCAGCAAAGTGATGGAAGGTATCATCGACCGTGCTATCAAGCGCCATTTACTCACCAATAACCTGCTCCCCGATGCACAGTTTGGGTTCTGCCAGGACCATTCTGCTCCAAACATGGACAAAAGAGCTGAATTCCAGAGGCGAGGTGAGAGTGACTACCCTTGACATCACAGCAGCATTTGACCGAATGTGGCATCAAGGAGTCCTAGTAAAACTGAAGTCAGTGTGAATCAGGGAAAACTCTCCATTGGCTGGAGTCATACCTAGCACAAAGGAAAGTGGTTGTGGTGGTTGCAGGTCCATCATCCCAGCCCCAGGACATCACTACAGGAGTTCCTCAGGGCTGTGTCCTGGACCGAATCATCGTCAGCTGTTTCATCAATGGCCTTCCCTCCATCATAAGGTCAGAAGTGGGGATGTCGCTGATGACTGCACAGTGTTCGCAACTCCTCAGATAATGAAGCAGTCCATGCCCACATGTAGCAAGACCGAGACAACATTCAGGTTTGGGCTGATAAGTGGCAAGTAACATTCGCGCCACACAAGTGCCAGGCAATGACCATCTCCAACAAGTGAGAATCTAACCATCACCCCTTGACTTTCAACGGCATTACCATCGTCGAATCCCCCACCATCAACATCTTTGGGGTCACCATTGACCAGAAACTTAACTGGACCAGCCACATAAATACTGTGGCTACAAGAGCAGGTTAGAGGCTGGGTATTCTGCGGCGAGTGTCTCACCTCCTGACTCCCCAAAGCCTTTCCACCATCTACAAGGCACAAGTCAGGAGTGTGACGGAATTCTCTCCACTTGCCTGGATGAGTGCAGCTCCAACAACACTCAAAAAGCTCGACAATCCAGGACAAAGCAGCCCGCTTGAACGGCACCCCATCCACCAACTAAAACATCCATTCCCTCCACCAGCAGTGCACTGTGGTTGCAGTGTGTACCATCTACAAGATGCACTGCAACAACTCGCCACAGCTTCTTCGGCAGCACCTCCTAAACCCGCGATCCCTACCACCTAGAAGGACAAGGCTGCAGGCACATGGGAACACCATCACTACTTCCAAGTTCCCCTCCATGTCACACACCATCCTGATTTGGAAATATATCGCCGTTCTATCATCATTGCTGGGTCAAAATCCTGGAACTCCCTTCTTAACAGCACTGTGGGAGTACCTTCACCACTTGGACCACAGAGGTTCAAGAAGGCAGCTCACCACCACCTTCTCAAGGGCAATTAGGGATGGGCAATAAATGCTGGCCTTGCCAGTAACGCCCACATCCCAGGAATAAATTTTTTTAAACTCCTCCGTCCGTCCCATACCTCCATCCATCCCATACAGGCACACGACAGGAGGATAGGAACGAGGTCTACGACAAGATTCAAAGAATTTTCTGAGGTAAGTTAAGGTACACAATTACATTCTCACTGCAATAGTTCCAATCTACATCCTCAATGAAGGCATTTTCCACATATTACTCTATGTTGGCAGCGCGAGTTAATGTGATATTGTACACAATGCAATGATGGCACAAAATGATCCCAAGAAGAAGATTGACACGCAGATTTCACTTAATTCAAGTTTTTTATTGGAATTCTCTACCACAGAAAGTTGTTGAGGCCATTTCGTTAGATATATTCAAAAGGGAGTTCGATGTGGCCCTTACGGCTAAGGGGATCAAGGGGTATGGAGAGAAAGCAGGAAAGAGGTACTGAGGTGAATGATCAGCCATGATCATATTGAATGGTGGTGCAGGCTCGAAGGGCTGAATGGCTACTCTTGCACCTATTTTCTATGTTTCTAAAATGCTACATCAAATTGAAAGGCATTTTCTTCACCAACAACTTGCATTTATATAGCAGTAAAACATCCCAAGGCGCTTCACAAGAGTGTAATAAAAAAAATTTGACACGAGCCACACGAGGAGGTATTCGGACAGGAAGCTTGGTCGCGGAGGTAGGTTTTAAGGAGCGTTTTAAAGAAGAAGAAGAAGGGGGCAATTCCAGAGTTTAGGCACTAGACAGCTGAAGGCATGGCCAGCAATGGTGGGGAGAAGAAGGTGGTTTATGTACAAGAAGCCAGAATTGGAGGAACACAGAGTTTTCAGAGGGGCTGGAGGAAGTTACAGAGATAGAGGGGCGAGGTCTTGAAGGGATTTGAACACAAGGATGAGAATTTTAAATTTGAGGCATTGGTGGACCGGGAGCCAATGTAGGCCAGTGAGCACAGGGGGTGTTAGGTGATCGAGACTTGGCGCAAGTTAGGATACGGATGGCAGAGTTTTAGATGAGCTCAAGAATATGGAGGGTGGAAGATGGGTGACTGGCCAGGAATTGGAATAGTGGAGTCTGGTGTTACAAAAGCATTGATGAGGGCTTCAGCAGCAGATGGGCTGAGGCAGGGTCGGAGACGGGCGATATTACAGAGACTGAGTAGGCAGACTTGGTGATGGAGAGAATATGGGGTTAGAAGCTCAGCTCAGGGTCAAATAGAACGCACGGTCGAACACACTAGTTCAGCCTCAGACAGTGGCGAGGGAATGGAATGGAATGGGTAGGGAATGAAATAGAATTGGTAGGGAGGGAACGGAGTTTGTGGCGTGGGCCAAAGACAATTCCTTCAGTCTTCCCAATATTTAATTGGAGAAAATTTCTGCTGATCCCATACATGATGTCGGACAAGCAACGTGGCACTTCAGAGGCAGCGGAGAGATTGTGAGAGATGGTGGTGAGATAGAGCTGAATGTCATCGGCGTATATGTGGAATGTGACGTTGTATTTTCGGATGATGTTACTGAGCAGCAGCATGTAGATGAGAAATTGGAGGGGGCCAAGGATCGGTCCTTGTGGGACTCCAGGGGTAACAGTGTGGGAGCAGGAAGAGAAACCATTGCAGGAGATTCTCTGGCTATGACTGGATAGATTAAAGTGGCACCAGTAGAGGGCAGTCCCACTTCGCTGGACAGTGGAGGAGAGGCGTTGGAGGAGGATGATGTCGTCAACTGTGTCAAAGGCTGCAGACTGGTTAAGAAGGATGAGGAGGGATAGTTAATCATGGTCACGGTCACATACGATGTCATTTGCGGCTTTGATAAGGGCTGTTTCAGTACTGTTACAGGGCCAGAAATCTGACTGGAGGGATTCAATCTTGGAGTTGCGGAATGATGGACAAGAATTTGGGGGGCAACAACACATTAAAGGACTTTGGAGATTTTGTGATAAGGGACAAACCACCACAATGGCGGTTTGGGTGGGGCAAAGGGTGGATGGTACAGCCAGATGAGGAGGCTTCAGTAATGAGCAAGGTGTCATCACCCATCAGCCAATTTTCCGTCAAGGCCATGATGTCGATGCAATCATTCACATTAAGTTCATGGATGGCAAGGGCCTTGTTCACAATGGGCATTCTGGAAGAAGATGCGGAGAGGGGTGATGACAGTCGATTCGCTGGCAGGATTCATAGGGTCAGCGCTGGGAGGGGTGAGCAGAACGGGGGAAGGAGGTTGGCAAGCTTAGCCCGCAGTGAGCATGCTGGGTGGAAAGGGCAGTGAGGGAGGCAGATGAGGTAGTGGAGTTACTGCTCGTAAGGAGGCAGCAACGAATGCATCGATGGGCCCTACGGAGAATACCAAGAGAGGCGCGGAGGGAAACTGTGGGCTTATCCAACAGGGAAGCAAGCCTGGGACGGCGGCAGGAGAGTGGGAAGGTTGGAGAATAGTGCTGGGTTGGCATAGGGATTTAAGTGGGCAAAGTACCCGAGAGGCGAGAAATGAAAGGAGGCACGACTGGGTAACAGGAAAGCGAGGAGACATGCGAGAAGTGCCCAATACAGGGTGTGAACAGAGAAAACAAAAGAGAGGTGGAAGTAATGTGCTCAGGTCCAGAACAGCCAAAATGCACATATGAATGGACACAGGAAACTTGGGTTAAAACTGCACAACAAAGGTTAGGATAGGTATGTCCTGGTAACTGTCATGTATATATACTTGGGGTTACTCGCCACCAGATGGCGTGACTGTCGGAGGTCAGTGAGCTGTACGCACATGTGTGCGGCCCAGGCATAAAAGGCAAGCCATCATATAATGTAATCACTTTGGACCCAAATAAAGCAGAACCAGGTTTGTACCTGTGTTAGTTTACAGTATTCAGTCTATCGAGTAATTGCACACATAACATTTGGGGACAAGGTAACTTAAGAACCTTCGCATGCAAAAATGAGCACAATTGGAATTCTGGAGAGATTCGTGGAGGGAGAGGACTGGGCAGATTTTGTAGCTCGCTTGGACCAGTACTTCGTGGCAAACAAAATGGAGGAACTCACTGACGCAGTTAGGCGCAGAGCAGTCTTCCTCACGGTTTGCTGTCATAAAATCTATGGACTCAAAGAATCTTCTCTCACCTGCAAGTCCAACGGATAAGGACTATGAGGAATTGTGTGCTCTGGTACGTGACCATCTCAAACCAGAAGAAGGCATCATCATCTCACGACATCGACTCTACAAGCATATTCGTTCTGAGGGCCAGGATGTGTCGGAGTTCGTTGCCAACCTAAGACGTCTAGCTGGACCGTGTAAGTTCGAAAACGCATTGGGAGACAAGCTGCGGGACTTCTTTGTAATCGGCATCAACCACGAGGTGATCCTGCGTAAGCTACTGGTGGCGGAGATGCTGGATTTGAGCAAGGCCATCACGATTACCCAGGCATGTATGAAGATGGACAAAAACTTAAAGCAGATATCATCAAAAAATCGGAACTCGGCAAGTACTGTAAACAAGATTGTATCGTCGTTTGACAGAGCTGCTTATGTCAGGGCCTACTTGACTGCGTATGCGAAACCTGTGGCTGTCCAAAGTCCGCCAATGGGAATGAATCCGATTTCACCGTGTTGGCGCTGTGGGGGCAATCATCGGCCTCATCAATGTCGGTTTAAACAGTACATTTGTAAAGGCTGTTCGAGACTGGGGCATCTCCAGCGCATGTGTCCGCAACTGAGCAAGCATGCTGCGACACATGTGGAGGATGATAACCAGTATAGCGCGGATCTGGATATGCAAACAGAGATACCAGAGGAGG
Organism: Pristiophorus japonicus; assembly: GCF_044704955.1. Classification (NCBI taxonomy): domain Eukaryota; kingdom Metazoa; phylum Chordata; class Chondrichthyes; family Pristiophoridae; genus Pristiophorus; species Pristiophorus japonicus. Next base: position 146,721,769 of record NC_091985.1, read on the forward strand.
AAGTGTTGAACTGTATTCATTCCTTACAAAGAGCCAACTGATAATGATTAATGTGAAACGTAATGGTGTGCCGGTATCGATGGAATTGGACACGGGTGTGAGTCAATCAATAATGAACCAGAGGACATTCAACAAGCTGTGGGACACTAAGGCTGTGAGGCCCAATCAGAGTCCAGTCAATGCCAAGTTGCGTACGTACACTAAAGAACTCAAAAGAGTGATTGGCAGTGCAGTAGTCAAGGTGTCGTATGATGGTGCGGTTCATGATTTACCGTTATGGGTTGTTCCAGGCAATGGTCCAATGCTGTTCGGCAGGAATTGCCTAGAAAAAATCAAATGGAATTGGAATGATATCAAAGCATTGTTGTCGGAGGATGATACTCCATGTGCTCAAGTGCTGAGCAAGTTCCCCTCGCTGTTTGAATCAGGCATCGGCAAATTCACGAAAGCCAAGGTGCAGATCCACGTGGACTCAGATGCAAGGCCCGTCCGTCATAAAGCTCGGGCAGTTCCGTAAATGATGAGGGAGAAGGTTGAAATTGAACTGGACAGACTCCAGTGTGAAGGAGTCATATCACCGGTCGAATTTATCGAATGGGCCAGCCCCATTGTTCCTGTGTTGAAGAATGATGGCACTGTCAGGATTTGTGGAAAGTACAAGGTTATGATCAACCGAGTTTCAAAACAGGATCAATACCCATTACCAAAGGCCGATGACCTCTTTGCAATGCTAGCCGGGGGAAGTCGTTCACTAAGCTGGATCTGACATCGGCCTTCATGACACAGGAGCTGGTCGAGATGTCGATAAAAATGTCCATGCATTAACACTCATAAAGGACTGTTTATGTACAACAGGTGTCCTTTTGGAATTCGCTCTGCCGCAGCCATATTTCAGAGGAACATGGAGAGTCTACTGAAGTCCATTCCCAGAACCGTCGTGTTCCAAGATGACATCCTGGTCACAGGTCGTGACATCGCCGAACATCTGAACAACCTGGAAGAGGTTCTTCATCATCTGGACAAAGTGGGACTCAGACTGAAACGTTTGAAGTGCGTCTTCATGGCACCGGAAGTCGAATTCCTGGGGAGGAAAATTGCTGCTCATGGCATCAGGCCTACGGACTCGAAAACCAAGGCCATCAGAATGTGACGGAGCTGCATTCATTCCTTGGTCTACTCAACTATTTCGGTAATTTCCTAACTAGATGGAGCACTTTATTAGAGCCACTGCACATGCTGCTAAGAAAAGGGGACAACTGGGTTTGAGGTGCGTCTCAAGACAGAGCTTTTGAGAAAGCTACTAATCTGCTTTGCTCTAACAAGCTGCTGGTACATTATGATCGTGTAAGCGTCTAGTATTGACCTGTGATGCTTCGTCATATGGAGTTGGTTGCGTGCTCCAACAAGCTGAGTCGAGTAAACTACAACCTGTTGTGTATGCTTCTAAAAGTTTGTCAAAGGTGGAAAGAGCCCACAGCATGGTAGAAAAAGAAGCATTAGCCTGTGTGTATGGGGATAAAAAGATGCATCAATGCCTGTTTGGTCTTCGGTTTAAACTGGAAGCAAATCATAAGCCACTCATTTCATTGTATTCAGAAAACAAAGGTATCAATACCAATGCATCGTCCCGCATCCAGAGGTGGGCGCTGACATTATCTGCCTATGATTATGTCATTCGGCATAGGCCTAGCACCGAGAATTGTGTCGATGCACTGAGCCGTCTGCCATTGCCCACACCGGAGGTGGAGACACCACAACCTGCAGACCTACTGTTAGTTATGGATGCTTTTGAAAGTGAAGGAACCGCTGTCACGGCTCAACAAGTTAAGACCTGGACCAGCCAGGACCCAATATTATCGGTTGTGAAATGTTGTGTCCTTAGTGGTGATTGGTCTGCCATACCCAAGCAAATGGGTGGTGAGACCAAATCTTACAACCATCGCAAAGATGAACTATCCATTCAGTCAGATTGTTTACTGTGGGGTCATCGTGTTGTTATGCCTAAGAAAGGCAGAGAGAAATTTGTACATGATCTACATAGCACTCATCCCGGTATTGTCATGATGAAAGCTGTTGCCAGGTCTCATGTATGGTGGTCTGGAATTGACTCTGATCTGGAATCATGTGTGCATCAGTGCAACACTTACATGCAGCTTAGTAAAGTACCAGCGGAATCGCCGCTGAGTCTGTGGTCGTGGCCATCTAAACCATGGTCCAGGATCCACATCGACTTTGCATGTACCTTCCTGGGAAAGATGTTTTTAGTTGTGGTGGATGCATATTCCAAGTGGATAGAGTATAATCATGTCATCCAATACATCCACAGCTACCATTGAGAGCCTTCGTGTCATGTTTTCCACTCATGGTCTGCCCGACATCGTTGTAAGCAACAACAGACTTTGTTTCACTAGTCTGGAGTTTCAAGAGTTCATGAAACTCAATGGTATCAAACATGTGAGGTCAGCACCATTCAAACCCGCATCTAATGGTCAAGCAGAGCGTGCTGTCCAAGCCACCAAGCAGAGTATGAAACGTGTAACTCAAGGTTCACTGCAGACTTGCTTATCATGCATATTGCTTAGTTACAGGACAAGACCAGGCTCTCTCTCGTCCACCCTGACTTGAATGATCATGTTGAATACAGACGTCAAAGTCAGCAGTGGTCTCATGATCGCGCTGCTGTGTCACGCGACATTTCTGTTAACGATCCTGTGTATGTACGAAATTATGGTCAAGGTCCCAAGTGGATCGCTGGTACTGTTACGGCCAACGAGGGTAACAGAGTGTTTATCGCCAAGCTCAAGAATGGGCAAACATGCAGGAAACTTGTTAATCAGATAAAGCTGCGGCACACGGATGAACCGGAACAGTCTGAGGAAGACACAATCAGTGACCAACCAACCTACCCTCAATCATCAGAGGACTCCGCCGTCATCAATGAATCTGGACTTTCAATCCACTGATGCTGGGAGAGCAGGAGGTGGAGACTGCGGAAGAGCCAGCAGTCATCTAATGTGGCCGATGTCAGCAATAATTCACAAAAAAATCCAATTAGAAATTAATGGGCGACACTGAATTGCATGAAATGCAGCAATAGTGTCAAAAGGACGGCAAGAAAGAAACTCGACCTGAAATTTTTGATAGTCCAAAGCAGGCCGCGGAGGCACAGCTGCATGGAATGTGACTGAAGCACACAAGGGATAAATGTTCAAGTTGCCTCACAAATGGGAAAGTTCACGACTAAAGTCCCAGCAGTCTGTTAAATTTATCGCCTGATGTTTATTCCTGAATAACCCTTTTTTGCAATTGAGGAGAGGTCGAAATTGCTTTGCATAATGCTTACCTCAATCAGCTTCCTGCTTTAGTCTGTAACATCTTTAATATACATGAAATCAAGTCCTTTGCAAATATGCCACAGCTGCACTGAGAATACCTATTTTGAAATCTGCCTGCTGTGGGAGCGAGAACCCGTATTTCTCCAATACCTCGCTTTTGGCACAGTCTGAGATAACACATGCTGGGTTAAAAGTTGAAGCAGCTTTTCTGATGAGCATGGATTGTAAATTGAAGTTTAGATCAAAGCAGAGAATGCATCCACAGGAAAGGAGATGCTAGAAGTTGAGAGTTATTCAGCCATATACAAACGTGTCAATTTGGTCACCTGTGTGTTATATACAGGTGCAGCGTCCACAATCCGGCTGTGGCAAAACCACACATTTTTGCAGCGGCAAAGATGGCACAATCGGGCGGCGAAGGGATGAAAAAACTGGTAAAAGCCGCAGCGTCCGGGGACCGTGGGCGGCGAGAATCGGAGGGTCAGCGGGAGGTGAAGATCGGTGGATCGGTGGGCGGTGAGGAGCGGAAGATCAGCGGGCGGCGAGGATGGGTGAGCGGCGAGGAGCGCCAACAGCGAGGTCCAAAATCTGGAAAAATCCAAAAACTGGCACGGTCTCAGTCCCGAGATTGACGGATTTCAGACGTTGTACCTGTAGTAATTAAATTCATGGCAGGAGTCAATTGCGGCAATAAACCAATCTCAGGATGTGAGTGGCTGGTTGTTTAGTTTACATCGTCAGTCTGTCAGTACATCCAAAGCGCAACAAATACTATGATTTATTGATAGTATGTATGGAATATAGAGTTCAAAGACCTGATTTTGTATAAGAGATGTGAGCGGACAATGTTTTAGCAGAGACATTGTCTTAAGAGCAGGGAGCATGCACTGGTTTTGTGAAGTGTATGTCTCAGTAACTTTCATACTGGTTTTTGTGTAGTATGAAGTTTTAATAAAGACCTGATCCTGCATTACTACAACCGAGTGTGTGTGTAATCTGACCTTTAAAGCAACAAAACGAAAAAGAGCAAAAAAGCAGTCTGGTATGTGCAGCAGTGCTTCTTGAATTTCAGTCAATATGTACTCTCGTGTTTCGTGTCATAAGGTGCACAATATCCTCCTTCTCACCACGGAGACTTTACCTTCATCCAGTTCTGCTACATCCATCCATGAGAACACAAACATTTCCGAGGACGCGGCAAGACGCAGGAAAGCGACTGACGGGGAATTGTCATGGTCACCCAGTGAGAGGAAACCCGCGTACTGAACCACAGAAAGCCCTGTTGCTGTATCTTCCAGTGGGCTTTCTTTGAGCTCCCGCGAATATGGAGGAGGCTCTGCAATGAACGACGAGCGAGGAAACAGCTCAGCCACACTGGGACGAACGCGGGCCCTTCCACAGTCTCCACGTCCTGCGCCCCCAGCATCATCCCAGGAGCCTGTAGAGGAGAATATGTTCCTGCTTGAGCAAGCTGCTGGCAAAGGCCATCCAGGAACACCCAGATTACACAAGTGGATTTTGGCACAGCTTGAAGAGCAGGTAGATCAGTGTTCCATCCACTCATTATACTGGTGCAAAACCAGCAACCTTCCTCCATGTTGCTCCATGAAGTAACTACTCAGGTCTCCCCTAAGTCACCATTATGGAGCCAGCATCTACACCTCTTGTTACTGAGATGCCCTTGTCATCTAGAGTATCGATCTGCAGGACACTGATTGGCCAGTGGGGTTTCTAAAGCTCAGCAGACACTTTTTCTCAAATCTAGACATCTTAGTACAGCAATCGCGCAAACTTCTGAGATATTGAAAATGTTGTTTTGTTCAAATGCGGTCGTGATATTGTACAGAATTACTGACACGGTGCAGAGGTGGCAAAAAAGAATTATTATTTCCTGTTCATTTCAAGTTCGCATTTTAAACTTTATCTGAGAAAATAAAAGCAAATTGTATACTAGTTTTAAAATAGAAAGTGATTCTTTACCTGTCATTTTGTTTTAGTTGCAATTAACGTTGCAAGATTTCTAGGTGTTTCAGTCGGCTCGACACTTAATGTCGTGGAGCAGTAGTCAACAACGCAAATCAAATGCTGCACTTGGCAGCCAAAGAGTCGGGTCCATGACTGCTCTATTCACACTGCACCCTGGCGCACTCCGTACGCTTCTGGCCATTGAGACACAAGGAAGACATTCAAGCTGTGGAGGCCACTCGGAGAAGTGCAACAAGACCAATCACTGGTGTCGACGGGATAAGTCAGAAGGGAAGACAAGTGAAACTTGAGTTTCCCAGCATTAAAAAGAGGTGAGCTTATGGATATAAGAAATTAGAGAGTATGGAAAAGGGATACTACTGCAAACTAAACCTTGACAGTAGGGCATGGGAACACAGGTTCAAATTCATGCAGGGTAGATGCTGCAAATTCCTCTTCGCTTAGAGATTCCAGGTACCGCTGCGGAGGGCAAAACTCTGGAATCATTCAGGAAACAGTTGGATACTGCGATGGGGGATTAATGAAGTTGGGCCTCATCTGTATCTCTCTTCCGACTGTGTGAGGCATTTATTTTTCTCACTTTTATCGCCATTGTCTTCCTTTTCTGCTGGCCAGTTTTGTGATCCCAATTTATCTGTAGGATGGAGCCTGCAGCAGAGTGTCCAGTCACTCTGCAGGTTGTGTAGTCACTCTGCAGGTTGACCAGTCACTCTGCAGGTTGTGTAGTCAGTCTGCAGGTTGTCCGGTCACTCTGCAGGTTGTGTAGTCACTCTGCAGGTTGTCCGTTCATTCTGCAGGTTGACCGTTCATTCTGCAACTTGACCGTTCACTCTGCAGGTTGACCGTTCATTCTGCAGGTTGACCGTTCACTCTGCAGGTTGACCGTTCACTCTGCAGGTTGACCGTTCATTCTGCAGGTTGACCGTTCATTCTGCAGGTTGACCGTTCATTCTGCAGGTTGACTGTTCACTCTGCAGGTTGTGTAGTCACTCTGCAGGTTGACTGTTCACTCTGCAGGTTGACTGTTCATTCTGCAGGTTGTGTAGTCACTCTGCAGGTTGACCGTTCATTCTGCAGGTTGACCGTTCACTCTGCAGGTTGACCGTTCATTCTGCAGGTTGACCGTTCACTCTGCAGGTTGACCGTTCACTCTGCAGGTTGACTGTTCATTCTGCAGGTTGACCGTTCATTCTGCAGGTTGACCGTTCACTCTGCAGGTTGACCGTTCACTCTGCAGGTTGACCGTTCATTCTGCAGGTTGACTGTTCATTCTGCAGGTTGTGTAGTCACTCTGCAGGTTGACCGTTCACTCTGCAGGTTGACCGTTCACTCTGCAGGTTGTGTAGTCACTCTGCAGGTTGACCGTTCACTCTGCAGGTTGACCGTTCACTCTGCAGGTTGACTGTTCACTCTGCAGGTTGACTGTTCACTCTGCAGGTTGACTGTTCACTCTGCAGGTTGTGTAGTCACTCTGCAGGTTGACTGTTCACTCTGCAGGTTGACTGTTCATTCTGCAGGTTGTGTAGTCACTCTGCAGGTTGACCGGTCACTCTGCAGGTTGACCGTTCATTCTGCAGGTTGACTGTTCACTCTGCAGGTTGACTGTTCACTCTGCAGGTTGACCGTTCATTCTGCAGGTTGACTGTTCACTCTGCAGGTTGACTGTTCATTCTGCAGGTTGTGTAGTCACTCTGCAGGTTGACCGTTCACTCTGCAGGTTGACCGTTCATTCTGCAGGTTGACCGTTCATTCTGCAGGTTGACTGTTCACTCTGCAGGTTGACCGTTCATTCTGCAGGTTGACTGTTCACTCTGCAGGTTGTGTAGTCACTCTGCAGGTTGACCGTTCACTCTGCAGGTTGACTGTTCACTCTGCAGGTTGTGTAGTCACTCTGCAGGTTGACTGTTCATTCTGCAGGTTGACCGTTCATTCTGCAGGTTGACCGTTTATTCTGCAGGTTGACTGTTCACTCTGCAGGTTGTGTAGTAACTCTGCAGGTTGACTGTTCATTCTGCAGGTTGTGTAGTCACTCTGCAGGTTGACCGGTCACTCTGCAGGTTGACTGGTCACTCTGCAGGTTGTCCGTTCATTCTGCAGGTTGACCGTTCATTCTGCAGGTTGACTGTTCATTCTGCAGGTTGTGTAGTCACTCTGCAGGTTGACTGGTCACTCTGCAGGTTGACTGGTCACTCTGCAGGTTGTCCGGTCACTCTGCAGGTTGACCGGTCACTCTGCAGGTTGTCCGGTCACTCTGCAGGTTGTGTGGTCACTCTGCAGGTTGACCGGTCACTCTGCAGGTTGACTGGTCACCCTTCCACTGCAGGTTGTCCGGTCACTGCAGATTATGTGGTCAGGCACATATTGCATTCTATCTCTTTTTCAATGATTAATTCTCAGGATGTGGATGTCACTGGGAAAGTTGCCATTCATTGTCCATCCCTAGTTGCCCTTGAGGGGCTTGCTAGACCACTTCAGAGGGCAGTTAAGAGTCAGCCATGTTGGTGTGGGACCGGGGTCATACATAGGTCAGACAGGGTAAGGATGACAGGTTTCCTCCCCTAAAGTACATTAGTAAACCAGTTTGTTTTTACGACAATAGGACATCTTCAAGGACACTTTTACTGATACCAGCTTTTGATTTTCTGATTTTTTTAAACTGAATTTAAATTCTCAAGCTGCCACAGTGTGATTTGAACTCACTTTTTCTACATTATCAGTCCAGTGCTCTGGATTACTGGTCCAGTCACATAACCACTTGTGGATTCTGCTGACATTACAGATGCCAGAGGTGCATTTATGTTCAAAGATATATATTCCAAGGAAAATGCAGTAAATTAATGCAATATACTTAGGGTTTGCTGCACATAGTTGCCAATGACACGGGTACAATCATCACTATAAACACTGGAGGCCCCCCCAAAGATGTCTGAATGATTCACATGAACTATTTTAAAAATGTGTTTCTGTCACAGTAGCTTTGTTTCACTGGCATTGGTTAAATGTTAATCTGAGTGAGGCTTGGATATACCAAATAATAAATTGGAATTTGCAGCTTTGGGTAAGGTTAATTGAGGCTACCTTCAATAATTGGCACAATTGTCATTTTTCGCTTTACCACCAAGTTAAACTATGTCCGAATTCGCAACACAGCATAAATATCACACAAGTGCAACTTTACACCTGTAATACTTGCAGTCTATAGTATTAAAATGATCATTACTCGTCCTTCTAGTTCCATTGTGCTGGACTCTAGTCCTTGTCAATGAAAGGTACAGTTCTTTTACATATCAGATATCAGACTGTGTCCACTTTGTCCGCCTCCCTCAATCTCATAACCTCCTGCCCATATGGCCTGTAGTCCTAACCTGCCTTTCTTGCTATGCACTCTTCCACCATCTTGCCCTGTTATGATTTAATAAAGTTGTTCTCCACCATGAAAGTTTCAACCCTCCAACGGGGTCGGAGGGGAATTTGTCCCAAATTGGCCTGGGTTTTTAATCTGTTTTTTCAGGAGATCAAATGATTTTGGGTGGGGTACGGAGTGTATTTATTCTGATGCACAGGGCATTGCAGTTGTGTGGGACTGGCTGGATGGACCAGAAGGTCTTTTCCTGTCCGTCATTGTTCGTTTGTCTGTCTATATGTGTAAAGTTATGCGCTCTCTTTACACTCTCCCTGCTGCTCTGTCCCCGACCCACATCGCTCCTTAATTCCCTGGGACTGATTTTAATCTTCCCACTAGACATCTTGGCTGCTCTTGACCATCATGCTAAAACTAAAAGAATCAGTATGTACAAAAAATATATTATAATTGGATAATGAGTAATTAAGAGAAAACAACACGGATAATATAGGAGGGAAGACTTGCATTATGTGTCTCCTTATCGCACCCCTCAGAAACATTTTGAAGCACTTTGGATCCAATCAATCACTTTATAATTCATTCGGTAACATAGCAGCCATTTTGTGCACAGCAAGATCTCAAATACAGCAATGAGATGAATGAGAAGATCTCTTTCTGGTGGCACTAGCTGAAGGAGAAATATTGTTCAGGACACCGGGAGATCTCCGCTGGTCTTATTCCAACAGTGTCATGGGAAGGCAGGTAACTATAGGCCGGTTAGTTTAACATCTGTAGTGGGGAAAATGCTTGAAACTATCATTAAGGAAGAAATAGCGGGACATCTAGATAGGAATAGTGCAATCAAGCAGACGCAACATGGATTCATGAAGGGGAAATCATGTTTAACTAATTTACTAGAATATAACGAGCATGGTGGATAGAGGTGTACCGATGGATGTGGTGTATTTAGATTTCCAAAAGGCATTCGATAAGGTGCCACACAAAAGGTTACTGCAGAAGATAAAGGTATGTGGAGTCAGAGGAAATGTATTAGCATGGATCGAGAATTGGCTGGCTAACAGAAAGCAGAGAGTCGGGATAAATGGGTCCTTTTCGGGTTGGAAATCGGTGGTTAGTGGTGTGCCACAGGGATCGGTGCTGGGACCACAACCGTTTACAATATACATAGATGACCTGGAAGAGGGGACAGAGTGTAGTGTAACAAAATTTGCAGATGACACAAAGATTAGTGGGAAAGCGGGTTGTGTAGAGGACACAGAGAGGCTGCAAAGAGATTTAGATAGGTTAAGCGAATGGGCTAAGGTTTGGCAGATGGAATACAATGTCGGAAAATGTGAGGTCATCCACCTTGGAAAAAAAAACAGTAAAAGGGAATATTATTTGAATGGGGAGAAATTACAACATGCTGCGGTGCAGAGGGACCTGGGGGTCCTTGTGCATGAATCCCAAAAAGTTAGTTTGCAGGTGCTGCAGGTAATCAGGAAGGCGAATGGAATGTTGGCCTTCATTGAGAGAGGGATGGAGTACAAAAGCAGGGAGGTCTTGCTGCAACTGTATAGGGTATTAGTGAGGCCGCACCTGGAGTACTGCATGCAGTTTTGGTCACCTTATTTAAGGAAGGATATATTAGCTTTGAAGGGGGTGCAGAGACGATTCACTAGGCTGATTCCAGAGATGAGAAGGTTACCTTATGATGATAGATTGAGCAGACTGTGTCTTTACTCGTTGGAGTTCAGAAGGATGAGGGGTGATCTTATAGAAACATTTAAAATAATGAAAGGGATAGACAAGATCGAGGCAGAGAGGTTGTTTCCACTGGTCGGGGAGACTAGAACCAGGGGGCATAGCCCATCAAAATACGGGGGAGCCAATTTAAAACCGAGTTGAGAAGGAATTTCTTCTCCCAGAGGGTTGTGAATATGTGGAATTCTCTGCCCAAGGAAGCAGTTGAGGCTAGCTCATTGAATGTATTCAAATCACAGATAGACAGATTTTCAACCAATAAGGGAATTAAGGATTACGGGGAGCGGGCCGGGTAAGTGGAGTTGAGTCCACGGCCAGATCAGCCATGATCTTGTTGAATGGTGGAGCAGGCTCGAGGGCTAGATGGCCTACTCCTGTTCCTCATTCTTATGTTCTTATGTTCTTTAAAGTGTACCTGACCATTGGAGCAGGCAGAATTCTCTCTGAAGGACAGCACCTCTGACAGTACAGCACTCCCTCAGTAATGTACTGAGGTGCGGGTCTCGGTTAAGTGCTCTGGTCTCTGGACTGGGGCTTGAATGTAGAGGGTATGATTTAGAAGTTTGCAGATGATACAAAAGTTAGCCGTATGGTTGATAATGATGAAGAAAGCTGTAGACTGCAGAAAGTTATCAATGAACTAGTTAGACGAGCAGAACAGTGGAATTCAATCCGGAGAGGGGGAACAAGTCAAGGGCATACACAATAAATGGTACGACACTGAGAAATATAGAGGATCAGAGGGACCTTGGAGTGCATGTCCACAGATCCCTGAAGGTAGCAGGACAGTTCGATAAGGTGGTTAAGAAGGCATACGGAATACTTGCTTTTATTTGCCTAGGCAAAGAATACAAGAGCAGGGAGGTTATGCTTGAACTGTATAAAACACTGGTTAGGCCACAGCTAGAGTACTAAGTGCAGTTCTGGTCACCACATTATAGGAAGGATGTGATTGTACTAGAGAGGGCACAAAGGAGATTTACGAGGATGTTGCCTGGACTGGAGAATTTTAGCTATGAGGAAAGATTGGATAGGCTAGGGTTGTTTTCTTTGGAACAGAGGAGGCTGAGGGGAAATTTAATTGAGGTGTATAAAATTATGAGGGGTCTACATAGAGTGGATAGGAAGGCCTTATTTCCCTTAGCAGAGGGGTCAACAACCAGCGGGCATAGATTTAAAGTAATTGGTAGGAGAATTAGAGGTGATTTGAGGAGAAATGTTTTCACCCAGAGGGTGGTGGGGGTCTGGAACTCAGTGCCTGAAAGGGTAGTAGAGGCAGAAACCCTCATTGCATTTAAAATTGCACTTGAATTGCTGTAACCTACAAGGCTACAGACCGAGAGCTGGAAAGTAGGATTAGGCCAGATAATTCTTTGAACCCATAATCTTCTGACAAGAGACAAGCTAACACCAACAGGGGAGTTAAAAGTGCAAAATAATAATGAGAACATAATAAATAAAAGGAGAGAAAGAACAAAGAGAATTGAATGCATGGCGGGGGGGGGGACTAATGTAGATCAGTGAGAACAGAGCCGGTTTTGACTAGGCATGAAGAAACTACATTGGCATTGTACCTACTGTATGGAGTTGAAACAGAACTTTGCCACTCTATTGCCCTGAAAACTAAGTTCTGCCCAAGTGCCACCCAAAGTACCGCTGACACCCTGACACCCTGAATCTGGGCGGCAGCGGGTGGGAGCTCCCATTCTCAGCAGCAAATGCAATCCTTGGCAAAGTGCCGCCGAGGATTGAGTCGGGCCCAGGGAGGGGGGGGATCAGATAAAATTTAACATTTGCAAAAAATTTTTTTAAAAACACCAGATAACCATTCAGGGGACCCCATCCACCTGAATCGCTGGAGTTTGGAATGCCCCCACAAGGGGAAACATCTTCTCGGTATCTACCCGATCAAACCCTGTCACCTCTCAACCTTCTCTGTTCCAGAGAAAGAAGCACAAGCCTGTTCAGTCTTTCCTGATTGTTGTACCCTCTCAGTACTGGTATCATCCTTATAAATCACTTCTTCACTTTGTCCAGTCTTTCGATGTCCTTTTTGTAATATGGAGACCAGGACTGCTCACAGTTGCTAGCGCTATTGTACATAGAAACATAGAAAAATAGGTGCAGGAGTAGGCTATTCGGCCCCTTGAGCCTGCACCACCATTCAATAAGATCATGGCTGATCATTCACCTCAGTACCTCTTTCCTGCTTTCTCTCCCTACCTCTTGATCCCTTTAGCCATAAGAGCCATATCTAACTCCCTTTTGAATATATCCAATGAACTGGCATCAACAACTCTCTGCAGAAGAGAATTCCACAGGTTAACAACTCTCTGAGTGAAGAAGTTTCTCCTCACCTCGGTCCTAAATGGCTTACCCCTTATCCTTAGACTGTGACCCCTGGTTCTGGACTTCCCCAACATCGGGAACATTCTTCCTGCATCTAACTTGTCCAGTCCCGTCAGAATTTTATATGCTTCTATGAGATCCCCTCTCATTCTTCTAAACTCCAGTGAATACAGGCCACTCGATCCAGCCTCTCCTCATATGTCAGTCCTGCCATCCCGGGAATCAGTCTGGTGAACCTTCGCTGCACTCCCTCAATAGCAAGAACGTCCTTCTTCAGATTAGGAGACCAAAACTGAACACAATATTCCAAGTGAGGCCTCAGCAAGACCCTGTACAGCTGCAGCAAGACCTCCCTGCTCCTATACTCAAATCCCCTAGCTATGAAGGCCAACATTTGCCTTCTTAACCGCCTGCTGTACCTGCATGCCAACCTTCAATGACAGATGTATCATGACACCCAGGTCTCGTTGCATCTCCCCTTTTCCTAATCTGCCGCCATTAAGATAATATTCTGCCTTCGTGTTTTTGCCACCAAAGTGGATAATCTCACATTTATTCACATTATACTGCATCTGCCATGCATTTGCCCACTCACCTAACCTGTCCAAGTCATCCTGCAGCCCCTTAGCATCCTCCTCACAGCTCACACCGCCACCCAGTTTAGTGTCATTTGCAAACTTGAAGATATTACACTCAATTCCCTCATCTAAATCATTGATGTATATTATAAATAGCTGTGGTTGCAGCACTGAGCCCTGCGGCACCCCACTAATCACTGCCTGCCATTCTGAAAAGGACCCGTTTATCCCGACTCTGTTTCCTGTCTGCCAACCAGTTCTCTATCCACGTCAATACACTACCCACAATACCATGTGCTTTAATTTTGCACACCAATCTCTTGTGTAGGATCTTGTCAAAAGCCTTTTGAAAGTCCAAATACACCACATCCACTGGTTCTCCCTTGTCCACTCTACCAGTTACATCCTCAAAAAATTCCAAAAGATTTGTCAAGCATGATTTCATAAATCCATGCTGACTTGGACCAATCCTGTCACTGCTTTCCAAATGTGCTGCTATTTCATCTTTAATAATTGATTCCAACATTTTCCCCAATACTGATGTCAGGCTAACCAGTCTATAATTACCCGTTTTCTCTCTTCCTCCTTTTTTAAAAAAGTGGTGTTACATTAGCTCCGCTCCAGTCCATAGGAACTGATCCAGAGTCGATAGACTGTTGGAAAATGATCACCAATGCATCCACTATTTCTAGGGCCATTTCCTTAAGTACTCTGGGATGCAGACTATCAGGCTCTGGGAATTTATCGGCCTTCAATCCCATCAATTACCTTAACACAATTTCCTGACTAATAAGGATTTCCTTCAGTTCCTCCTTCTCGCTAGACCCTTGGTCCCCTAATATTTCCGGAAGGTTATTTGTGTCTTCCTTCGTGAAGACAGAACCAAAGTATTTGTTCAATTGGTCTGCCATTTCTTTGTTCCCCATTATAAATTCACCTGAATCTGACTGCAAGGGACCTACATTTGTCTTCACTAATCTTTTTCTCTTCACAGCTTCCTCACTTTCAAAGTCATCATCACCAAGAGTCCAACTCTGTGCCACAGCAGGAAATCCTTGGAGGTGTCTGGAAAACATGTTGATTTCCAAATTGGCTACCAGGCTGCCTTTTTGCAATTTGAGCAAAAATCCCTTCACCATGGCTATATCTTACAGCTTCCTGAGACATCGACTGCATCAGCAGTGTGTGTCCAGGCTCAGGCCCGAGTTATCCTGTGCCTCAATCACAAGTTGTGCTTTTCATCATCATCTGAATTACAAACAAAGCTACAAAAGTCAATAACTTTACGGCATCAAATCTAGGTTTTTTGAAAGAATCCGAATTTGAACGAGGAAGAGTTGGGTTTTGTGTTTGTACTCTGCGGCTGTGTTAGAATTCCTTTCCCAGTGGATGAGAAACAAATGTCTGTTTTATTGTGACAGTTAAAATTCCAGCTAAAAGGGGGCTGGTTATAGAAGTTACATATTCCTATCTGGAATGCACAGCAAGGAGGAGAAGCAATGGTTCTCCCTCGTGGTGCACAGATCAATGCTATGGCGTAGAAATTGGATCGCGCCCAAATTGGAGTGCGTGCCCAGTGCAGCACATAGTCAAAGCGGCAGGGGCACAAGATTGGCCAGCTTGGATATTGGCCAATGATCTGAGGGGAGCTCGGGAGGCTGTGGGGGGGAGGGGCGGCGGGGAACAGAATGGGGGTGAATGGTGGACGGCAGCGGCACACGGTTTTAATGCAGAACTGGGAGGAGCACTCCTGCTCTTCCTGGCACCACAATAAAGGTAAGTAAAAAAAAAAACATTTACTGGTTTGGCTGCTGAGCGGCTGCAGCAATTGACTGCAGCATGTACGTCGCTTTCTGCTGTCATTCGCAATCCAATTTCCCAAATAGTGGCCTGAAACGGGCGCTAGACCCCGATTTGCATATTGAAAAGGTTCCAATGCCTAGTTCAGGCGCACACCCTGGACGCCTACGGAGGAGCCCTAACCAAATGACGCGCGGCGCGGAATGAGCATGCTCACCCCACCAACCATATTGGCCCTTAGGTGTCCAATTTATGCCTGTAAATTTGGCACACGTGATCCGAATGTCTAGGCCAAAAAGTTGGACTTCTGCATGATGCAGCTGCATATGCTTATCACACTCAGCAGGAATTTGGTTCTGGAATGTACATGGTATAATTTCCCCCCCGACCACCCACCTCTTTAGTTTAGCCAAATGTGTTTCTTCATTCTGTGCTCATCGGCCTATCAACAGAAATGAGGAAGTGTAATCAGGAAAGACAGGACTTTGGCTCAGCGTCTTGTGTTTGATCAGCGTAAATTAATGACGTGCTGAGTCCAAAATCACATCTGTGCAAACCAATGAGCTAAGGTTGAAATACCTGTCCAAAACCAGATCTGGAGCAAATATGAGCTTTCCCGGATGTTCCATGGAGCGCCAGACAAGGCCAATCATCAAGATTTCTAACCAGCAGCATTCCAATAGTTGCACCTGGTCATGAAGCGTTAAATCCACGAATCCTGGGGGAGTGGGGGAAAAGACTGTGTTAGAGATACATATACAGTAAATACAGTGAGAACAAGACATAGCAAGCATCGAGTCAGCTAATTGTATACAGGGCTGACAGCACAGCGCTGTGCCCATTCTCCTGGAGCAAGCACACACACATTGCAATCATGCTGACAGCATCAATCAAATGAAAAAACAAATCCATGAACACCTTATATTATACAGTATTAAGAAATGGTTTGCACCAAGACGATCGACTAGGGAGCGGAAAGCCCCAGATCGTCTCAACCTGTAAATAAGTGTACTATTGACTTTGGGGGGAGTGATGTTATGTATGTAACACCATGTAACCAGCATGCTGTCGCCACTAGAGGGCATATCTGTTGGAGTCCCAAGGGATCCCAGCATCCCTTGGGAGCACTGTATATAAGCAGGTCTTCCATGCTGTACCAGTACTCTGGAGTTAGAATAAAGAGACTAAGATCATACTTACTCACGTCTACAAGACTCAGTCATGTTGCTTTATTTGAGATATACAATTAGATATAATAATATTGGAGAGGGGGAAGAAAGGCTGTTTGAATGACAGTCATGAATCATCCAATCAAATAACAAAGAGTCTGTTCACTTTCCAATGAGCATGAGAAGGGGGAGCACTGCACGGATGGATGTGTCAGCCGACCAATGGCGAAAGCATGGAGCTATAATCAGACAGAAATGGAAGCTGAGCCGAAGGAGGAGATATTAGAAGGGGCGATTGAGAGAGGTGGAGAGGCAGAGGTTTAGGGAGGGAATTTCAGAGATTAGGGCCTAGGCAGTTAAAGCACAGCCAACAATGGTGGGGTGAAGGAGGTAGGGATGCACACAGACAAAATCAGAGGATGAATGAGATCTCAAAAGGGTTGCAGGATTGGATGTTACAGAAATGAAGCAAAGCAAGGCCACAAAGGGATTTAAACACGATGCTGAGAATTTTAAAATCGAGGCATTGGCGGACTAGGACCATGATTCAGTGAGCACAAGGGTCAGGGGTGATGGGTGAACGGGACTTGGTGTGGGATAGGATACAGGCAGCAGACTTTTGGATGAGCTGAAGCTTACAGAGGGCGGAAGGTGAGAGGCCGTCCAGGAGAGCTTTGGAATAGTCGGGACTAGAGGTATTGGAGGCATGGATGAGGGTTTCAGCAGCAGATGGGCTGAGGCAGGGGCTGAGTCGGGCGATGTCACAAAGATAGCTAAAGGGGGGTTTAAGTCGTATACTTCACAGAGTAAATTTAGCAAGGCTTTGAGTCTCACTGGATGAGCATGTGGTTCAGCCCTCAGTGCCTGATTTGTGGTATTCCCAATTTTTTAGTCTGGAAAACGGAGAGTGCCAAGAATTAGGAGATCTCTGCACCTGATTCCCGAACCACTTCGTGTGAGCTTCCACACTGAATATCCAATAGAAAGAGTTGGCAGAGTTTTATTCATTCACAAGTTATCCACCAGACTGACGGAGGAAACCCTTTGAAATACGATGAAACTGCTTTTGTACTTAACACTTTACCACTTCCTACATATTAAAGACCTTACTTCTGCACACACTTCTTGTCAACTTTTTCCACTAAAAGTTGCTATGTCTATATTTATAATGGAAACTATGCGAACTTGTCACGCTATAATCACACTGTCCTGCCAGTGAAAGATCTGCAGCGCCACCACTGTCCTGAAGTTGTAATTACAACGTGACAAGTTTGCATCGGCAGTTCCCATTATAAATATGGACATAGGGATTTTTAATGAAAATGTAAAAAATAAGGATAGAATGTGCGACTTCAAAGATAAATGTTGGCTGAGAGACTGAGTGGGTGTCCTGCTCCCGAACCCCATCACTTCTCTAAGTCACCTGCTAAAGAAAGAAAGGAATACATTTATATAGCGCCTTTCACGTCCTCAGGAGGGCCCAAAGGAGATCTGTGAGTACGATCTGAAGATAGATCTTCCTCTGGTATTCCCTCCCTTCCAGGGAAGCATGACATCCAATCCAGCTCCTTGCACCAGTGCAGGTTGTTAATGTATTTGCTGCATGGGTTCTTTGCTTAAGAATTCATAGCAACACATTGCTATTAAGAACTAGTTGGTTTATTCACAAAAGTTTATCACATTACACATTACCAGTTCATCCACTAGGCTCACGACTGCATACCTCATCATGAATGACCTAGACTTAACTGACTGGGGTTTTATTGAGTCTTGTGAACATCAAGTGACTGGCTAAGCCCCTCACAATGCAACAGTTCGACAAACCTGTGAGCATACTCACAGGTGCATTCATACACAGGTGAATCAGAAGCTTACGAGCATGGGGACTAAATATTCTCTACTTATCCATCATCTAGCTTAGAAGAGACCATACTGAAGAGAAGAACACAGGAACAGGAGGAGGCCATTCAGCCCCTCAAACCTGTTCCACCATTCAATCAGATCATGGCTGATCGGTACCTCAACTCCATTTATCCATATTTGTTCCATATCCCTTGTTACCCTTACCCAACAAAAATCTATTGATCTCTGTCTTGAAAGCTATAATTGGACCCCAGCATCCACAACCTTTTGGGAGAGTGTTCAAGATTTCCACTACCCTTTGTGTGAAAAGGTGCTCCCTGATTTAGCTCCTGAATGGCATGGTTCTAAATTGAAGATTATGCCCCTTGTTCTTGAATCCTCCACCAGAGGAAATAGTTTCTCTCTATCTGCACTATTGAATTATTTTACCATTTTAAACACCTCTATCAGATCACCTGAGCCACTAGTCATTCTAACAGAAACCCCTAATTTGAGTGCAAATTCTCTCCTAGTCCAGTCGCTGTCCCTTTAGTTATCGTATCTGAGAAGGGGAATGCTTAGTGCATTCTTGCTAAAGCATTCGGCTTCTTGAATCTGAAACATTCTTCCTTGTAATCGCTCTGTCAGAACACAAACTAACTTGTGTTCAAAAACAGCATTCATTACCAATACTCAGCAGCAGTTACACCTGGCCTCGTCACGTGAGCCCTGTTTTTGGTTGTCTGTACATATGTACTGTCGGAGGTGCCGTCTTTCGGATGGGACATTAAACCAAGGCCCTGTCTGTGCTCTCAGATGGATGTCAAAGATCACATGGTGTTATTCAAAGAAGAGCAGGGGAGTTCGCCAAGTGTCCTGGCTAATATTTAGCCCTCAACCAGCAGTACTAAAACTGATGATCTGGTCATTGTCATATTGCTGTTTTGGGGACCTTGCTGTGTGCACTTTGGCTGCTGTGTGTCTGCATTACAACAAGTGACTACATTTTAAAAGTACTTAATTGCCTGTAAAGCTTTTTGGGACGTCCCGAGGTCATGAAAGGCACTATATAAATGCAAGTCTTTGTTTTTATATATTTTTGCACCTATGACGAGACAAGGTTTTTGCCATCTCCACCATCACTCCGCATGTTGGCCATCCTGTCCACAATCGGGGAAACTGATGTACGTTGAGGAGAGGTGACTGTACGGATGGGCAGCGGGTGAAACCTGGTGAACAGATTGCTCAGTAACAGGCCTTTTTCTTGAAGTTTAGTTTGACCATCCAACATTGCCTCCTGTACATGTCCCCATGCCACATCACACACCTTTGCTGGAGACCTGCCAATAAGTGCTTCTCGAGGACAACCTGGAGGGACCGGGCCTCATGTGGGTAAATGCAGAGTTCCGACTCAAATCTCCTCAGTGTTATTATTGTTGTGATCGGAAGCTCATCACATGAAGGGTCGAGAAGCAAACTCATGCCCTGCTACTCCACTGCCCCAACACCTTTTTACTATCATAGAATAATACATCGCAAAAAGAGGTCATTCAGCCCACTGTGCCTGTGCCGGCTCTTTGAAAGGGCTATCCAATTAATCCCACTTCCCTGTTCTTTCCCCAGAGCCTTGCAATTCTCTCCCCTTCAACTATTTATCCAATTCCCTTTTGAATGTTACTACTGAATCTGTTTCCATCACCCTTTCAGGCAATGTACTCCATATCACTACAACTCGCTGTGTGAAATAATGTTTCCTTGTGTCACCTCTCGTTCTGTAGCCAATTATCTTAAATCTGTGTCCACTTTTGGCACTGGAAACAGTGTCTTCTTATTTACTCTATCAAAACCATTCGTTATTGTGAACACCTCCATCAAATCTCCTCTTAAACTTCTCTGCTCGAAGGAAAACAATCACCGCTTCTCCAGTCTCTCCACTGACACCTGGTACCATTCTAGTAAATCTCTCCTGCCCTCTCACCAAGGCCTTGACATCCTTCCTAAAGTGTGGTGTCCAGAATTTAATACAATACTTCAGCTGGGGCCTAACCAGTGTTTTACCATAACTTCCTCGCTTTTGTACTCTGTTGTCTCTATTAATAAAGCCAAGGATCCCAAAGCTTTTTAACAACCTAGCTGTTGTGTATGAAATAACTCAATAGACGGAATACTGTAAACTCCGAACAGGTACAAACCTGGCTCTACTTTATTCGGGCCCAAAGTGATTACATTACAAGATGGCTGGCCTTTTATACCTGAGCCTCACACACGTGCGCATAGCCCAATGACCTCTGACAGTGGCGCCACCTGGTGGCTAGTAAACCCAAGCACACATACATAACAATATCCCCCTTTAAGGTAGTAGTAAAGGGGGATATTGTCATGTATGAATGCTTGGGTTTACAAATTGAGATGGTCCGGGGCTTTCCGCTCCTGAGTTGAACAACTCCAGCCTTGGGTGAGCATTCTGAGTCTGTTATGACTGGGGTCTGGGCAGCTGATCTGATGGGAGTGGCAATGGCCACTTCAGGGATTGAAAGTCCAGATTCATTGACCATGTCAGTGATTGAAAGTCCAGATTCATTGATGATAACAGAGTTCTCTGATGACTGAGGGTAGGTTGGTTGGTCACTGATTGTGTCTTCCTCAGACTGTTCCGGTTCATCCATGTGCTGCAGCTTTATCTGATTGACATGTTTCCTGAATGTCTGCCAATTCTTGAGCTTGACAACAAACACTCTATTACTCTCCTTGGCCATAACAGTACCGGCAATCCATTTGAGACCTTGACCATAATTCAGTACATACACAGGATCATTGATAGAAATGTTGTGACACAGTAGCACGATCGTGATACCCTTGCTGACTTTGACATCTGTATTCGACACGATTATTCATCAGGGTGGACGAGAGAGAGCCTGGTCTTGAGATGTCTCAAAAGCTCTATCTTGAGACGCACCCCAAACCCAAATGTCGCCTTTTCTTAGCAGCATGTGCAGTGGTCCTAATAAGGTGCAAAATCTACGTAAGAAATTACCGAAGTAGTTGAGTAGACTAACGAATGAACGCAGCTTCATCACATTCTGAGGCTTGGGTGCATTTTTGATGGATTGGTTTTCGAGTCTGTTGGCCTGATACCGTCAGCAGCAATTTTCTTCCCCAGGAATTCGACTTCCGGTGCCATGAAGGCGCACTTCGAGCGTTTCAGCCTGAGTCCCACTTTGTCCAGACGATGTAGAACCTCTTCCAGGTTGTTCAGATGTTCGGCGGAGTCACGACCTGTGACCAGTATGTCTTCTTGGAACACGACGGTTCTGGGGACTGACTTCAGTAGATTCTCCATGTTCCTCTGAAATATGGCTGCAGCTGAGCAAATTCCAAAAGGGCACCTGTTGTAGATAAACAGTCCTTTATAAGTGTTGATGCACGTAAGTTTCTTCGACGTGTCGAGCAGCTCCTGTGTCATGTAGGCCGACATCAGATCCAGTTTTGTGAACGACTTCCCCACGGCTAGCGTTGCAAACAGGTCATCAGCCTTCGGTAATGGGTATTGATCCTGTTTCGAAACTCGGTTGATCATAATCTTGTAGTCTCCACAAATCCTGACAGTGCCATCATTTTTCAACACGAGAAAAATGGGGCTGGCCCATTCGTTAAATTCAACTGGTGATATGATCCCTTCACATTGGAGTCTGTCCTGTTCGATTTCGACCATCTCCCTCATCACGTACGGAACTGCCCGAGCTTTATGATGGACGGGTCTTGCATCTGAGTCCACGTAGATCTGCACCTTGGCTCCCGTGAAATTGCTGATGCCTGGTTCAAACAGCGAGAGGAACTTGCTCAGCACTTAGGCAAATAGAGTATCCGACGACGACGACAATGCTTTGATCTCATTCCAGTTCCATTTGATTTTTCGAACCAGTTCCTGCTGAACATCATTGGACCATTGCCTGGAACAATCCATAACTGTAAATCGTGAACCGCACCATCATACGACACCTTGATTACTGCACTGCCAATCATCGTTATGAGTTCTTAAGTGTACGTACGCAACTTGGCATTGACTGGACTCAGCTTAGGCCTCACAGCCTTAGTATCCCACAGCCTGTCGAATGTCCTCTGGCTCATTATTGATTGACTCGCACCCGTGTCCAATTCCATCGATACCGGCACACCATTAAGTTTTACATTAAACATTATCGGTTGGCTCTTTGTTAGGAACGCATAAAGTCCATACACTTCCTCCACTGGTATCTCGGATTGCATATCCGGATCCATGCTAGACTGGTCATCGTCCTCCATGTGGAGTGTCGCAGCACGCTTGCTCAGTTGTGGACACACGTGCTGGAGATGCCCCACTCTCGAACAGCCTTTACAAATATACTGTTTAAACCGACACCGATGATTTCCCCCACAACGCCAACACGGTGATATTGTATTCATTCCCATTGGCAGACTATGAGCAGCCACAGGTTTCGCGTATGCAGTCTGGTAGGCCCTGCCATATGCAGCTCTGCCAAATGACGATACTATCTTGTTTACAGTACTTGCCGAGTTCCGATTTTTCAATGATATCTGCTTTACGTTTTTGTCTGTCGTCATCCATGCCTGGGCAATCGTGATGGCCTTGCTCAAATCCAGCGTCTCCGCACCAGTAGCTTACGCAGGATCACCTTGTGGTTGATGCCGATTACAAAGAAGTCCCGCAGCATGTCTGCCAACGCAGTTTCGAACTTACATGGTCCAGCTAGACGTCTTAGGTCGGTAACAAATTCCGAGACATCCTGGCCCTCAGAATGAACATGGGTATAGAATCGATATCTTGAGATGATGATGCCTTCATCTGGTTTGAGATGGTTACGTACCAGAGCACACAATGTTTCATAGTCCTTGTCCATTGGACTTTAAGAGCGAGAGGAGATTCTTTATGAGTCCATAGATTTTCGGACCGCAAACCGTGAGGAGAACCTTTCTCCATTTTGTTGGCCACGAAGTACTGGTTCAAGTGGGCTACAAAGTCTGCCCAAACTTCTCCCTCCACGAATCGCTCCAGAATTCCAATTGGGCTCATTTTTGCATGCGAAGGTTCTTGTTACCTCGTCGCCAAAAGTTGTGTATGCCATGACTCAATAGACTGAATACTATAAACTCCAAACAGATACAAATCTGGCTCTACTTTATTAGGACCCAAAGTGCTTACATTACAAGATCGTTGGCCTTTTATACCTGGGCCGCACACTGTCGGAGGTCATTGGGCTGTGCGCACCTGGTGGCTAGTAAACCCAAGCATACATACATGACATTATCCAAGCCCAGATCATTAATATATATATCAAAATGAGCAGTGGTCCTAATACTGACCCCTCGGAAACACCACTGCATACTTCCCTCCCGTCTGAAAAACAACTTATCACGACTCTGCTTTCTGCCCCTTAGCCAATTTCGTATCAACTCTGCCACTGTCCCTTTAATCCCATGGACTTCAACTTTGCTAACAAGTCTATTATGTGGTACTTTCTCAAACATCTTTATGAAAACATCATTTCCTATTCTTCACTCCCCCCTGCTATTCTGTTGTAATCATTTACACCTCTTCTGGACCCATCTTTTGTTTCTTTACTTGACTCATTATCACCCCCTTTTGCCTCGCGCCAACATCCCTTTTGTCATTTAATCACTCCTGCCCTCGACCTATCACAAACCTTCCCTTTGTTCTCTCTTCTCCCCAACCCCACCCCCAGCTTTTCCCCGCCTCTATGCTTGCTTAAAAGCTGTTTATTTCCAACCTCTTCCAGTTCTGATGAAAGGTCATTGACCTGAAATGTTAACTTCATTTCTCTCTCCACAGATGCTCAGTGTTTCCTGCATTTTCTGTTTTTATTTCAGACTTTCACCATCCACTGTATTGTTCTTTTGTTTGATCATTCTATTCTTGATTGTTTGAAGAATGTGGGTAAGACTGGCAAGCCAATAGATATTGCCCAACCCTCGTTGTCTTGAGTGCATTAAGAGTTAACCACATGGAGTGGGACTAGGGTCACATAAAAACATAGGCCTTATGCCTTAAGCCTGCTCTGCCATTTAATAAGATCATGGCTGATCTTCGACCTCAACTCCCCTTTCCTGCACTATCCCCATTGTCATGTATCTCACACCACTGTATATAACTGTATTTTACCATGCTATACATGATTGTAACAAGATATGACCTGTAACCACAAGCTTACCTTACCACCAGGTGTGCACTTGCAGGAGACACTGCACACCTGTCCCACACAGATATATAAAGGCAGGTTTCAGGCAAGTATGGCATTCCAGAGCTGTGAAATAAAGGTGCAGGTCCAGAGTGACCTTGACTTCAGCATGTGCCTCGTGTAAGTTTGTACTGCAGGGTCAGGACTTTACAGTGGCGATGAGTTACGGGATCACAGAATCCACAGAATGGCTACCAACGGCTCAGATGAGAAATACAATGCTGGAGATAATTGGGAGGACTTTATAGAAAGGATCCAGCAAAGCTTTGTAACCAAACACTGGTTGGGCGACGATAAGGCAGACATCTCTTGACCAGCTGTGGCTCGAAAACAGACGCCTTATTGAAGGACCTGCTGGCACCCGAGAAACCAGCAAGCAAGTTGTTTGAAGAGTTGAGCACACTGGTGAGAGACCACCTGAAGCCAGCGAGCAGCCTACACATGGCCAGACACAGGTTCTACAACTACAGACACTGTGTGGGCCAGAGCATACCCAACTTTGTGGTGGAACTTCGGAGGCTGGCTAGTTCATGTGAGTTCTCCGATGAACTAAGGAGAGAAGTACTGAGAGACTTTTTTATTGAAGGAATAGACCACGCAGGCATATTCTGAAAGCTCATAGAGACCAAGAACTTGACCCTAGAGGCAGCAGCACTGGTCGCACAGACATTCTTGGCAGGAGAAGAAGAAACGAGGTTGATCTATACTGCGGGTACGACAACTAACGAAACATCGGAAGAAGGGGTTCACAGCGTGCAACAAGCCGCTACCCCCACACACAGACAAAGGCAGGAGAGCAGGCCTTCAACAGCAGGCAGTGGCGCCAGAAGCCATCAAGGGCCACATGAACGGCCGTTCACACCTCATCAACCCACAATGCGAGCAATCAATTACAAACTGAGAGAAGCTCAAGAGAGATCAGCCAGACGCAGCTCATCCTTCGGAAACAATGGAAGCGGTCTGTGCTGGAGATGTGGGGGAAGGCACTCATCAAGGGGGTGTCGATTTCAGCACGCCGTTTCCAGAAACTGCAACTATACAGGGCATCTGGCCCGCATGTGCAGAAAAACAGCAGCTCGGCTGGTATATGAATCGGAAGGGTCGGAAAGCGGACCAGAAGACGGTGGGGACAGTGCCCAGGACACCGAGGTACAGTGGGTCAACACGATCAATGTCCACTGTTCTTACAACAAGACGCCTCCAATAATGATGAGGGTCCTACTCAACGGGATACCCGTCAACATGGAACTGGACGTGGGAGCAATTCAATCTCTCATGAGCGTCCAACAATTTGAACAACTGTGGCCGCACAAAAGCAATAGACCAAAACTCACAAGGGTCGACACCAAACTAAGGACCTATACCAAAGAAATCGTCCCAGTCCTTGGCAGTGCCATGCTCTCAGTCACACACAAAGGGACGATGAACCGACTTCCCCTGTGGATTGTCCCCGGAGATCTCCCAGCACTGTTGGGGAGAAGCTGGCTGGCAAAACTAAATTGGAAATGGGATGATGTTCACGCCATGTCGTCAGAGGAACGGACCTCCTGCTCAACAGTTCTAAGTCGATTTGAACATCTCTTTCAGCCAGGTGTGGGCACCTTCAAAGGGGCTAATGTTAAAATCAGGATGCTAGACCAGTCCATCACAAGGCTAGAGCTGTGCTCTATGTGATGAGGGAAAAGATTGAACACGAACTGGACAGGCTTCTGCGGGAAGGCATTATCTCACCCGTGAAATTTAGCGACTGGGCAAGTCCCATCGTCCCTGTCATGAAGCCTGATGGATCCATACGAATCTGTGGGGATTACAAATCTACCATAAATAGAGTCTCCCTACAGGACCAATACCTGCTGCCCAGAGCGGAGGACCTATTTGCGACATTGGCTGGAGGAAAACTTTTCTCAAAACTAGATCTCACATCTGCGTATATGACGCAAGAACTGACCGAAGAGTCTAAGCTACTCACCACCATCAACACACATCAAGGCCTTTTCATGTACAATCAATGCCCATTCGGCATCAGGTCGACAGCTGCTATATTCCAGCGCAACATGGAGAGTCTGCTCAAGTCCATCCCAGGGACGGTTGTGTTTCAAGATGACATACTCATCACGGGCAGGGACACTGACTCTCATCTCGGCAATTTAGAGGAAGTTCTAAAGCGATTGGATCGGGGAGGCCTAAGCGTTAAGAAATCCAAGTGTCTGTTTCTAGCGCCCGAGGTTGAATTTTTGGGCAGAAGGATTGTCGCTGATGGAATCCGTCCAACAGAATCCAAAACCGAAGCAATTCGTCTGGCACCCAGGCCCCGGAATGTCTCGGAACTGCACGCCTTTCTCGGGCTACTCAATTACTTTGGGAACTTTATGCAGAACTTGAGCACGCTGCTGGAGCCTCTCCACGTGCTACTCAGAAAGGGCTGCGATTGGTTTTGGGGGGACGCCCAAGAACGCGCCTTCAATAAGGCACGCAACCTTCTGTGTTCCAACAGTGTTTTGACTTTTCTTGACCCAGGTAAAAAGCTAGTTCTTACATGTGACGCGTCAGCATACGGGGTCGGGTGCGTTTTACAGCGTGTCAATGGTGCGGGTAAATTACAACCCATTGCATCCAGGTCACTTTCGCGGGCGGAGCGCGGGTACGGTATGGTGGAGAAGGAGGCGCTCGCGTGCGTGTACGGTGTCAAAAAGATGCACCAATACCTTTTTCGGGGCCAAGTTCACGTTAGAAACCGACCACAAACCCCTTATGTCCCTGCTATCCGAGAGCAAGGCAATAAACGGCAACGCCTCGGCGCGCATTCAACGGTGGGCACTCATGCTGGCGTCTTACGACTACACAATAAGGCACAGACCAGGCACAGACAACTGTGCCGACGCGCTTAGCAGGATACCCCTGGCGACCACGGAAGGGTCTGACGAACAGGACTGTGAGATGGTCATGGCAATCAATGCCTTTGAGTCCACAGGTTCGCCCATGACGGCTCGCCAAATCAGAGCCTGGACGACCAGTGACCCCACGTTATCCTTAGTCAAAAGATGTGTTTTAACTGGTGACTGGGCAGAGGCTCGCGATGCCTGCCCTGAGGAGATCAAACCTTTCCATAGGCGCATGCATAAACTATCACTACAGGCAGACTGCCTGATGTAGGGCAGCCAAGTAGTCATGCCTTTGCGAGGCAGAGAGGCGTTTGTCCGGGAGCTCCACCGCGAGCACTCGGGAATCGTTCTCAAGAAGGCCATAGCCAGATCCCACATCTGGTGGCCTGGCATTGACGCGGACTTGGAGCTCTGCGTCCGACGGTGCACTATTTGTGCCCAACTCAGCAATGCCCCAAGGAAGGCCCCCCTGAGCCCCTGGCCCTGGCCCACCAAACCGTGGTTGCAGGTGCACGTAGACTATGCGGGCCCATTCATTGGCAAAATATTCCTCGTAGTCGTCGATGCATTTTCAAAGTGGATCGAATGTACCATTTTAAACTCGAGCACCATCTCCACCACTGTGGAGAGCCTTAGAACCATGTTTGCAACGCACGGAATTCCTGACATATTGGTCAGTGATAATGGTCCATGCTTCACCAGCGCAGAATTCCAAGATTTTATAGTTGATCACGGCATAAATCACGGTAAGTCGGCACCGTTCAAGCCGGCCTCCAATGGCCAGGTGGAGCGAGCAGTGCAAATCATTAAACAAGGCATGCTAAAAATCCAAGGTCCCACGCTACAGATCTCGTCTGCATTCGTTGACTGGGGTTCCCCCCGCGCAACTATTGATGAAACGGATCTTAAAGACTAGGCTCTCGTTAATCCTCCCAGACATGCATGAAAATATTGAGGCAAAACACCGGAAGCTAACTGAGTACCATGACCGAAATTCGAGGGGGAGGTGGAATGAGATAGGGGACAAAGTGTTTGTGCTAAACTGTGGCAGGGTTCCCAAATGGCTACTGGTTGTACAAATGGACAATGGCCAAACCTGCCGGAGGCATGTAGACCAAGTAAAAAGTAGATTCACCAACAAAACTGCAGAACCAGAGGCAGACTACAATGTGGAACTCACACCACACCTGGTGGACAGACAGAGGGAACAACCTGAGGAAAGGGCAGTCTCAACAGACAGCTCAGGCGAGACACCAGCAATCATACTGAACGAAACAGACAGCCCAGGCGAGATACCAGCAATCACAACGAAAGAAAAACAGGCACCAAGGCAAACAACTGAACCACAACTAAGACGCTCCACGCGAGAGCGTAGACCACCTGAGAGATTGAATCTATAAAGACAATAAGACCTTGGGGGAGGGTGATGTCATGTATCTCACACCACTGTATATAACTGTATCTTACCATGCTATACATGACAGTTACTAGATATGACCTGTAACCACAAGCATACCTTACCACCAGGGGTGCACTTGCAGGAGACACTGCACACCTGTTCCACACAGGTATATAAAGGCAGGTCTCAGGCAAGTGTGGCATTCCAGAGCTGTGAAATAAAGGTGAGTGACCTTGACTTCAGCATGTGCCTCGTGTAAGTCTGTACTGCAGGGTCAGGACTTTACACCCATATCCCTTGATTCCCTTAATATTCAAAAATCTATCGATCACTGTCTTGAATATACTCAACGACTGAACCTCCACAGCCCTCCAGGGTAGATAATTCCAAAGATTCACCACCCTCTGAGTGAAGAAATGTCTCCTCATCTCGGTCCTAAATGGCTGACCCCTTATTCTGAGACTGTGACCCCTGGTTCTAGACTCCCCAGCCACAGGACACATCCTCCCTGCGTCTACCCTGTCAAACCCTGTAAGAATGTTGTATGTTTCAATGACAACGCCTCTCATTCTTCTAAACTTTAGAGAATATAGGTCGAGTCTACTCAATCTCTCCTCAGAGGACAATCCCCCCCCCATCCCAAGAATCAATCTGATGAACCTTCGTTGCACTCCCTCTATGGCAAGTATATCCTTCCTTAGGTAAGGAGACCAATACTCCAGGTGTGGTCTCACCAGGGCCCTATATAATTGCAGTAAGATGTCTTTACTCTTATACTCAAATCCTCTTGTAATAAAGGACAACATACTATTTGCTTTCTTAATTGCTTGCTGTATCTGCATGTTAGCTGTCAGTGATCAGCAGCAAACTTGGATATATTAAATTTTGTCCCCTCATCATTGATATAGATTGTGAATAACTGAGGCCCAAGCACTGATCCTTGCGGAACCCCACTAGTTACAGTCTGCCAACCCGAAAATTACCCATTTATTCCTACTCTCTGTTTCTGTCCATTAACCAATCCTCAATCCATGCTAGTAAATCACTCCCAATCTCGTGAGCCCTAATTTTGTTTAATAACCTCTTGTGTGGCACCTTATCGAATGCCTTCTGAAAATCCAAGTACACCACATCCACTGGTTCTCCCTTATCTATTTTGCTAGCTACAACCTCAAAAAACTCTAACAGATTTGTCAAACATGATTTCCCTTTCATAAATCCATGTTGACTCTGCCCAATCCTATTATTATTTTCTAAGTGCCCTGTTACCACATCCTTAATAAAAGACTCTAGCATTTTCCCTACTACTGATGTCAGGCTAACTGGTCTGTAGTTCTCCGTTTTCTCTCTCCCTCCTTTCTTAAATAGCGGGGTTACATTTGCTACCTTCCAATCTGCGGGAACCGTTCTAGAATCTATGGAATTTTGGAAAATGACAACCAATGCATCCACTATCTCGATAGCCACCTCGTTCAAATCCCTAAGATGTAGGCCAGACTGGGTAAGGGCAGCAGGTTCCCTTTGTTGAAGGGCATTAGTGACCCAATTGGGTTTTTACAACAATCTGCCAATCACAAATTACCAGATGTATTGAATTTGGTTTCAAAATTTGGCATTTTTGGGATCCGAACACATAGATGCTGGGCTGCTATTCCAGCTTCATAATCACTTACCTATCCTTATGATGGCCCAAAGCAGACATTCCAGGGGTCATTTTATGAGTGCCAATAGGGCGCCTTGTCCTCCATGAGTGAAAATTGGAAATTCAGGCAGGAAAATGGCAAAAAACTACAACTTTAAGGGGGCATTCAAAAAGCCCCCTTAAAGTAGTAAAACGTCCCAAGGTGCTTCACAGAGGAGTTATCAGACACAATTTTACACCGAGGCACATAAGGACATATTAGGACAGGTGCTTGGTCAAAGAGGTTGGTTTGAAGGAGCACCTTAAAGGAGGTGAGAGAGAAGTGGAACGGTTTTTGGGGGGAATTCCTGAGCTTAGGGCCTAGTCAACTGAAGGCACTGAAACCAATCTTTTTAGGCAGTCCCTCGGAGTCGAGGATGACTTGCTTCCAAACTAAAAATGAGTTCTCAGGTGACTGAAGAGTCCAATGCGGGACCTACAGTCACTGTCACAGGTGGGGCAGACGGTGGTTGAAGGAACAGGTGGGTGGGGGGCCTGGGTTGCCGCACGCTCCTTCCGCTGTCTATGCTTGGCTTCAGCTTGCTCTCTGTGAAGAGACTCGAGGTGTTCAGCACCTTCCCGGATGCTTTTCCTCCACTTTGGGCGCTCTTGGGCCAGGGATTCCCAGGTGTCGGTGGGGATGTTGCACATTTTCAAGGGGGCTTTGAGGGTGTCCTTGAAGCGTTTCTTCTGCCCATCTGGGGCTCGCTTGCCGAGCCAGAGCTCCGAGTAGAGCACTTGTTTTGGGAGTCTCGTGTCAGGCCCATCCAGCGGAGCTGATCGAGCGTGATCAATGCTTCGATGCTGGGGATATCGGCCTCAGCAAGAACACTGACATTGGTGCACCTATCCTGCCAATGGATTTACAAGATCATGCGGAGGCAGCGTTGGTGGTACTTCTCCAGTGTTTTGAGGTGCCTGCTGTACATAGTCAACGACTCTGAGCCATATAGGAGGGCGGGTATCACCACTGCTCTGTAGACCATGAGCTTGGCTCCGGGCTTGAGGTCCTGATCTTCAAACACTCTCCCTCAGGCGACCGAAGGCTGCACTGGCACACTGGAGGCAATGTTGGATCTCGTCGTTTATGTCTGCCCTTGTTGACAGTTGGCTCCCAAGGTATGGAAAATGGTCCACTTTGTGCAAGGTCTCGTCGTGGATTTTGATAACCGGCGGACAGTGCTGTGTGGCGGGGTCAGGTTGGTAGAGGAGCTTTGTCTTACGGATGTTTAGTGTGAGGCCCATGCTCTCGTATGACTCAGTGAAGGTGTTGACGATGGCTTGGAATTTGACCTCCGAGTGTGCACAGATACAGGCGTCATCTGCATACTGTAATGAAATGACGGAGGATGGGACGACCTTGGATCTGGCCTGGAGACAGTGGAGGTTGAACAGATTTCAGATTGTTCTGCAATTTATCTCCTATGTTTCTATGTTTCCACTTTGGTGGGGAGCTTGCTGAGGGAGAGATGGAGCATTGCAGCAAGGAAGATCGAGAAGAGCGTTGGTGCGATGACACAGCCTTGCTTGACCTCGGTCCGAATGTGGAATGGGTCTGTGATGGATCCATTGGTCAGGATCACGTCATCGTGGAGCAGGCGGAGGATGGTGCCAAACTTTTGAGGGCAGCCGAATCTGAAGAGGACGCTCCATAATCCCCCACGATTGACAGTGTCGAAGGCTTTTGTGAGGTCATAAAAGGCCATGTACAATGCTGGTCCCTGCATTTCTCTTGTATCTGCCGCGCGGTGAAGATCGTGTCCATTGTGCCCCTTAGTGGGTGGAATCCGCATTGCGACTCTGAGAGGAGCTCTTCAGCCAGTGGGAGAAGACAATTGAGGAGAATTCTTGCAATAGTGAGGCAAAGGAAGTGGGGGATGCACAATAGGCCTGAATTGAAGGAACGCAGAAATCTCGGAGGGTTGTAGGGCTGGAGGAGGTTACAGAGATAGGGAGGGTGCGAGGCAATGGAGGGATTTGAACACAGAGGGAATTTTAAATTCAAGGCACTGCTGGAGTGGGAGCCAATGTAGGTCAGCGAGCACAGCGGTGAAAACTTTGGAACATGCCGCCCAACTTTCTGATCGGCACTACAGGCGGGAAAGATGCCCAGTGCACTGCGGACTCGCAAGATTGCCCCCTTTTCAAGTCCTACAACTGCGTTACCTGATAAAATGTGTACTATTCCAATTGATCTTTGTTGTCATGGAAACAGGAATGTTAATGCCATAGCTTGTCTCCAGATTTGATGGGTTTTGGCCAGTTCGAAGGGAAAAAAAATCTATCCAAAGCAAGGCCAAGTCTTTCGTCCTTAATATCTTGTTTGTTTTAGTTTTATGACTTTTCCCTTTTGAAAGGTACTAAAGACAAGGATTAAACAAGGCAACTTGTATGTTTGTTGTGCCTGGCTGATTTGGCCATACCAAAATTGTTTCCATTGAGACTTATTAACCAGGCACAGTCAAAGGGCTGATATGATCACATCGGTGAGGATCTCAAAGCTAAGCTTTATTTTAAACATTTAGAAATCCGCACTGTGCAATGGAGCGACAAACTAATAGGATCACGTATTGCTTGCTGTAACAATATGATTCTATCACATACAACAGACTGACGAAAAGCCTGGGAACACTTTGTTACTTTTCTATCTTGCATTCAGCCGATAGCTCAATCCAGTCTATTCAGTAAGGGCGGCCATTTTGATTTCCAAGGCCTTGACCTTGACTCTAATCGGACACCTGAATACTTGGGAGGAGGCAGCAGCCAAACAACGCTCTCAGGATGCACGGCCCTCACTAAACTGGCAAGAAACATACCGCATCTCCCAGCTAGACAGCTCGGGTTCGGACACAGAACTGCTCACAAGGTGGGGCTCACGGTGGAGAGCTTCACCTGTCAGACATGCACACTGGGAGCTGTTCATCACAAAGGTCAGTGCACGCCACACAATCTTCCGCCCGTGGACTTTAGCGACTGAATAACTGGAGGCTGTTACACTGACAGTCGCACCAATTCTCCTATAGGCACACCCGGTGAGCACGACTCAGCGATGGGAGTTTCGATTCACAGTCAGACAAATCTTTCAAAAACAGCAGCAAAAGACAAAAAGCAGAAAAGGGGAGTCTGTGCACAGAGTCTAAAACATGTTTTAAAGGGGCAAGCGCACTCACATCTATACTGGATACAAGTGTCAGTCAAAGTCGGGCAAGGCTCAATAACCTGGGGCAAATGCATAAAACATAGAAACATGGAAATATAGAAAATAGAAAAGGTCAGCTTGTAAATGACCCCGCCAGCCGCCCGACTTCCCTTCTTGCCCCTTGCCCCGCTGTTGGGACCGCCCAGAGAGGGGTGGGGGTAGTCCTTGAGGTGGCAGCAGCAAGCCCCTCTGCTTCATAGGTTAAAGAGAGACGGCCAGCTACGATCAAACATTCGAGTTATTCACAGCCTCAGAACAACCGGGTGCTCACAGATCTCACATGTGGGCCATTATCTCAAAGTGCCAAGTCTGAACGGGACTGACTGAGCAGCAAGTCACCTCCGTATATAACTGAACTGCCTCTTGTGGAAAGGTGTGCATTGTATAAAACACTGGCCCGTAAACTGCGGCCTCTCCAGGTGCGTACGATGTGTGCACGCACCCGAAGAGGCCTCGCAAATGGCGGATCTCGGCGCACGATGTGCATGTGCAGAGAACCGGCTTTTGCGATCTGTCAAAATGTGCGCACGCATCCAACTCTTGCCCAGCGAATGTCCTTCAAACTCTTACGCCTGGTAAAAGCAGGCGTATAGCCTACTTTTAACAGCATAAGAATTTTAAAACAGAAAAATTAAATGTTACTACTTATTTTTATATTAAAACCCCTGTCTATGTAGGTAAGTTTATTTTTAACATTATTAAAACATGTTTTTAAAAATTTCCAAAAAATAAATTTTTCTCTATAACATTTAATTTCTATTCATTTAAAAAAGTGCAGTGTTTTTTAAATTTATGTTTGTGTTTTATTTGATCTTAGGGGTAGTCTCATTGATAGTAGTGAGAGCTCGGAGCTCCCATTATTATCAAAGAGAATACTACATTGTGATTGGTGGTCCAGGCCCACGTGATCCCACGATACACATACGCTCCTGGAAGACATGGGCCCGTACGCTGGACTGCGCAACTAGGTCTCGGAGCACACACACACACATGCATGGACATAAACACACACACACAGGAAATACACATGGATACATATACACACACAGAAACAGATACACACAGTGAAACACACACACATGGACATACATATAAAATACACATGGACTCACATATATATACGGATGCAATGCACTACACATACGGCCACACACACACACAAGATATAGATACACACACACTCACACACACACATAAAACATACACAGACACACACACACACACACACACACACAAAACACACAAGTTTCCATAAGACTTAAACTCTCTGTGACTGTGTTACTTCCTCCAAGTTGACAATTTTGAATTTCTCACACTCTTGAAGATAAATATTGGTTGCAAATTAATATATTTCCACTGGTGTAAATAAGAAAGAAATTGTATTTATATTGCACCTCATCACATCCTCAGGACAGCCCAAGGCACTTTACAACCAGTGGATTACTGTTGAAGTGCAGTCACTCCCTCACCAGAGGAAATCGTTTCTCTCTATCTACCCTATCAAATCCTTTTATCATCTTAAACACCTCAATTAGATCACTTCTTAACCCTCTATACTCAAGGGAATACAAGCCGAGTCTATGCAACCTGTCCTCATAATTTATATTCCTATGTTTCTGAAGAAAGAACTTGAATTTATATAGCGCCTTTTACGACCTCAGGACATCCCAAAGGTTTTGCTGTCACATCTTCCCACAAGCCAATCACAACACTCAAAAAGTTGCATGTGCTCAAAAGCAATCTTCACAGATTAGGGCGTGACAATTGGAATGGTCACATGCTCACTGTTGGCCAATATGTTGTCTGAAAAGAGACACTCAGCAATATTTTGAATACAGACAGACTTTGCTTGGTTGTTTACTCGGAGGAGGGTGTCACTGGGCTGAGATGGGGGCCTGAACTCAAGATATTCAGAGGCCCTGCACGGTCTCTCATGGTGCTTGTGAAGAGGAGGGGTTGA
Source organism: Pristiophorus japonicus (assembly GCF_044704955.1). Lineage (NCBI taxonomy): Eukaryota > Metazoa > Chordata > Chondrichthyes > Pristiophoridae > Pristiophorus > Pristiophorus japonicus. Next base: position 146,757,310 of record NC_091985.1, read on the forward strand.
AGGTGCTGGAGCTAAGTTTTGTCAACTTACCTGTCTGTTATACAAAACATTTATTTTTCAAGGCTTATAGTGGGATCGGCAAAGGGCCAACTTGGCGTCTGTATCTCATGGAATTATTTGTTTCCAGATAGAATCATTTTGATGGAACATTACTGGGGAAAAAGGTTTTGTGTAATATGATTGGTCAGTACAAAAGTTGAAAATAACCAATTAGGATGGAGAGAAACGAGAGAGAATTAAACACAGCCAATGGGAGAAGAGGAAAATGAATGGGTAGACAATGGGCAGAACAGAAATTTTATTCCAGAGATACAAGTATTAAGGTGCAGAACGATCATAAAAAACTACGTAAAACTAGACTATATTTAAAGTGATAAAACATTATGCAATTGACGTATTAATATACTTGCTTTCCACCTGATCAGGGTTAATCGTGACAAGTCTTTGGAAAGGTGTGTAAAATGACCAACAAACCATTGTGGTACTGAGCCAGACCAACTCACGATGAGGGAACTGAGACTGGAGAAGTGAGGGGATAATTTAATTAGGACTGAGATGGTTAAGGGGAGTACTGATAGAGAGTGGGCTTCAGGATTTGAGGGGTTAAGATGAGGTGAATAGTGAGAGATTACTGGTCAGTGAGACATACGAATGAACATACAAACAATGACGGACACCTGGTCCATTCAGCCTGTCCCACAGTAGTGAAAGGACGCAAATTTAACAGAAACTGAATTAAAGGGGAGGAGAGAGAAGGTTTCACATAGGGAGATTATAATGTGGAACTCTCCCCAAAAAACGGTTGTTGAAGCAGAGACCAGAAATTCTTTTAGAAAGGAACTGGATAGTTGCTTGAAAAATATGAATATTTAAGGGGAGTGAGCAAGAGAGTGAGATTAGAATGGATGGGATATTAAAGGGAATGGAGAGTGAGCGGGAGAGTGGGGGTAGACTGGGTGGGATATTAAAGGGTATGGGGAATGATCAGGAGAGTGGGATTAGACTGGGTGGGATATTAAAGGGTATGGGGAATGATCAGGAGAGTGGGATTAGACTGGGTGGGATTTTAAAGGGTATGGGGAGTGAGCAGGAGAGTGGGATTAGACTGGGTGGGATATTAGAGGGTATGGGGAGTGAGCAGGAGAGTGGGGGTAGACTGGGTGGGATATTAAAGGTATGGGGAGTGAGCAAGAGAGTGGGATTAGACTGGGTGGGATATTAAAGGGTATGGGGAACGAGCAGGAGACTGGGGGTAGACTGGGTGGGGTATTAAAGGGTATGGAGAGTGAGCAGGGGAGTGGGGTTAGACTGGGTGAGATATTAAAGGATATGGAGAGTGAGCAGGAGAGTGGGATTAGACAGGGTGGGATATTAAAGGGTATGGAGAGTGAGCAGGAGAGTGGGATTAGACAGAGTGGGACATTAAAGGGTATGGGGAGTGAGCAGGAGAGTGAGATTAGAATGGATGGGATATTAAAGGGTATGGAGAGTGAGCAGGAGAGTGGGATTAGACAGGGTGGGATATTAAAGGGTATGGGGAATGATCAGGAGAGTGGGATTAGATGGGCGGGATATTAAAGGGTATGGGGAATGATCAGGAGAGTGGGATTAGACTGGGTAGGATTTTAAAGAGTATGGGGAGTGAGCAGGAGAGTGGGATTAGACAGGGTGGGATATTAAAGGGTATGGGAAATGATCAGGAGAGTGGGATTAGACTGGGTGGGATAGTAAAGGGTATGGGGAATGATCAGGAGAGTGGGATTAGACTGGGTGGGATTTTAAAGTGTATGGGGAGTGAGCAGGAGAGTGGGATTAGACTGGGTGGGATATTAAAGGGTATGGGGAGTGAGCAGGAGAGTGGGGGTAGGCTGGGTGGGATATTAAAGGTATGGGGAGTGAGCAAGAGAGTGTGATTAGACTGGGTGGGATATTAAAGGGTTTAGGCAGTGAGCAGGAGAGTGGGGTTAGACTGGGTGGGATATTAAAGGGTATGAAGAGTGAGCAGGAGAGTGGGGTTAGACTGGGTGGGATATTAAATGGTTTAGGCAGTGAGCAGGAGAGTGGGGGTTAGACTGGGTGGGATATTAAAGGGTATGGAGAGTGAGCAGGAGAGTGGGGTTAGACTGGGTGGGATATTAAAGGGTATGGAGAGTGAGCAAGAGAGTGGGATTAGACTGGGTGGGATATTAAAGGGTTTAGACAGTGAGCAGGAGAATGGGGTTAGACTGGGTGGCTTATGTGGAGAAAGACACCAGCACAGGCTTGATGGGCCAAATGGCCGGTTTATAATCTGGTATATTCTAACAGGAAGGTTCCAAGTACAATCCATCTGTACTGAGTTAAGACTAGGCTAAGAATATTACTATCGGCCTTTACATTCCCAATCTAGGGAGGGGGTGGAAAGCAATCAGCCTGAGTTATTGCCACCAACTGCTAACTAGAGACCCCACTGCTGCCCTATCAGATGAATGTAAAAGAGCCCATCGCACAATTACGAAGAAGAGCGGGGCAATTATCCCTGGTGTCCTGGCTAATATTCATCACTAAAGCAGATAATCTGGTCATTATCATGTTGCTGTGTGTGGGACCTTGCTGTGTGCAAATTGGCTGCCGCATTTCTTAAATTACAACAGTGACTACACTTCAAAATTACTTAGTTGGTGTAATGTATGCATCTGTCAGCATGCTCACATGTTTGTGGAGCTGTTGCGCCGTGATTGGCTTAGCCAGTCATGTGATGTTCACAAAACTCAATAAAACCCCAGTTAATTGAGTCCAGATTCTCCATGATGAGGTGTGCAGTTGTGAGCGTGGTGGATGAACTGGTGGGGGTTCAGTTTTATTGTTAAACCTTTGTTAATAAACCAGCTAGTTCTTTACAGCAAATGTGTAACTGTGAATTCGTAAGCAAAGAACCCATGAAGCAAACACACTACTGTTGGCTGTAAAGCGCTTTGGGATGTCCTGAGGTTGAGAAAAACGCTATATAAATGCAAGTCTTTCTTTCTTCTTTATGAAAAAAAGCCAACGTTGGACTTTGCTTGGCTGTTTATAATGAAAAGCTGATTGGAAGGGGGTCAGAGGATTCTAGTGTGTAGATGAGGGTTCAAATGTGAGAGAAACCCGAGTCTAGTAAATTAAAGATGCCTCTGGCAATTTCATTAGGAATGACCCAAGTTTCTACCTGTCAAGAAATCTTTTTTTAAATTATAAGATAGGAGAGGGCAAGGATTCAGGTCAGTATCGGCACCGTTTATTCACATTTTAGGTATTTGACTTTCTTCATGAATCCAATGTACAAAAACAACCTGACCCATCAGAAGAAATGTGTTTCTGGATCCTGCTTTTGAGGTTACCTAGTAAAAAACACAATTTATATTCCTAGTTATTGCATGATGTTATCACTCGTTATACCACTGCCAAATGACCTCTTAAGAGGGGACTTTATCTGTGGAACCCATCTCGAAATAGATCAAACATTGCATGCAAGAGCAGCCCATTACATCTGTGTTCCCAGACAGTACTGACTATCTGAAGTGTTGTAACATGGTCATCAGATAGAGCATAACAGTCAGCAAAGAAATGTAATTCTGTTTCTATGAATTACTATGCCAGATGGCCTGTGTGAGCCTCTATCTCTCACTGCCGTTCACAAAGTATGGACACTCTGTTCTGATCTATTTACAGTGTTCAGTTTCATTATCACTTTTTACATTGCTCTATTTGCTATCAGCTGTGGCTCAGTGGGTAGCACAATTGCCTCTGAATCAGAAGGTTGTATGTTCAAGTCCTGTTCCGGGAACTTGACCACATAAATCCAGGTGGACACTCCAGTGCAGTGCTGAGGGAGTGCCACACTGTTGGTGGTGCCATTGTTTGGATGAGACATAAAACCGAGGCCCTGCCTGCTCGCTCAAGTGGATGTAAAAGATCCCATGGTATTATTTTGAAGAAGAGCAGGGGAGTTATCCTCAGTTTATCCCTCAACCACAATAAAGGTGTGTTTGGTAGCTTTCAATTGGGGCTAATTCCTGGAATAGGCTGCACTTCAAAAATTGGGCAGTGAGAAAAGTCAATGTTATGTTGGTTTACAGCACAAACATCTACATTTATATATATATATATGTATTTTAGTTTTTAAAGTCAGAGCTGTAATTCCAAAACAAGTAATGTGCAGCAAGACCTGTGAGTTGCCAACACAATAATTGCAGCACTGTGCACACTTCGACCTACAAACGCAATCAAGTGCCGAACAGGAGGTGTTACCGTAACAACACCCTTTTAATTAACTCAGCAGCACAATTGAAATGAAGTGGGAAAGAAGCTGCATTGTAATCAATGCTGCAAAAATCAGCCCGCTCTCAGCGCTTGAGCTGGGCAGTCAGAGTGATTGTTGTTCTCTAGAAATGCTGTACGTAGTCAAACCCACATGTTCACAAGGAATTGATTCTTCCAGGGCAAAGAGTATGCACACCTCCACAAGAAAGACAACTAGATGCCAAGCGAGATCACGGCCTGGGAATTGGTTCCCATTGGCAACCGCGAACCACAAAATGAATGATCAAGTAGGCCTCGTGAAACTGATCATCTTGCATTGCCAGGACGTGATTGGCGTTGGCGTCACCAGGAGGGAATGGGGTGGCCACCGGCAGCCCAGGATTTGAATGTGGAGCTGGGAGGAGAGCTCCTGCCACTGCCGGCTCCACAATCGGGTAAATTTTAAAAAAATGTTTGACTTACCCTTTTTAGGAGGTGGCCACCAGCGGTCCCTTTCAGGACCTCTGTTGCGCGCCTGAGAAAACTGCCCGCAAAGTGCACGGCGACTGCAAGGGGGCCACCCTAACCAATATGACGTGTGCACGTATACCTGACTTAGAATGAGCACGCCCATGCTGCACGCCATATTGGACCCATCAGTGCCTGTCCTAGGCCTGAGAAACTGGTGCTGCCTTGTCCAATTTCTATGCCCGTATGTTAAAAGGAGTTAGAATAAGGTAGCTTAAACAGGAGTTAAAAATAAGGACACGAGACCCCGAAACGAACCTAATCTCACTGATACATTCCAACCCTAGATTTAAATAAACTGAGTTAAACACGACAGTCTAACATGAATCATCTGTATCATTTTTGGAGCGCTTTATATGAATTCATAAAACATCGTGATTCTTTTTTTTATATATATTTTGACCTTTGTTCAGTGAACAGCCAAAGATGGGCCAATAAAAAACTGGATGAGACATGTTGCTGCAAAGTACATCAAGACCAGATGTTCTTTAAAAAAGGGAAGAGAAATCTTACTGATGTGAAGATTCACCAAACCCCTTGTAATCTTCTGCTGGTTCACTGATTGCACTCAATTGTGCCAAAGGGAAAGAAAGGGCAGTCTTAAGAAGAAAGTAACCTTATCAACCAATACATACACAATCCTGGATAGCAGGGAGTGACTGCAAGGTCACATGGTTAACTGTAGGGTGCAGACAACATCAGTGACTGCGACAGAATACCCTGAGCAGTTTAGACCCATTGTCTGCATGACCCACGCCCCCCCTCGAGTTTAAATGTGGCCTTCAAATCTCTCCACTTCTGCTGATACTGGTTTTTCATTCCAACTGTTTTCATTCCTTGTTCTGCCTGTAATTTGCCACCACTTTTCATGGCAATACTCTGTTACTTTTTAAGTGGGTGCTGCGATATTTACGTTGGCTGAATGAGAGAGTTTTTATCTGCAGTGGTATTAGTGATCGGGGGAGAAAGAGCTGGCAAAAGCAGTCCTTTAGCGAGTTTAATTGAGGTGCTTTAGACAGAGATGGGCGTTCTTTGGCAGTAGAAGGCTCCAGGGGTAGTGTTTAGAACATCACGTCATAGGGTTAAAAAATAACAGCCCTGCCGGGGTTACATCTGTTCGCTACGTACTGCATTGACATTTTTTCAAAGTACACTGAAATATGAGTGATCCAAATTCCTCCTCCCCGAAGTTAATAACAACTAATGAGATCTCAGACTCACGCACGCACGTATACACGGACTCACACACGTATACACGGACTCACACGCACATGCACACACAGACTCACGCATGCACATACAGACTCACGCACACACGTATACACAGACTCATGCACGCACATGCACACACAGACAGACACACATATACATAGACTCACACATGCACATGCACACAGACTCACACACACATGTATACACAGACTCACGCACGCACATGCACACACAGACAGACAGACGCACGTATACATAGACTCACGCATGCACATGCACACACAGACTCACACACACACACACATACACAGACTCTCACACGCATGCACACACAGACAAACACACACGCGCACACATACAGAGACAAACACACACGCATAGAGACACACAGTCACAAAGACAAACACACACACACACAAACAAATACAAAGACAAACACACTGAGACACAAATGCACACACACTGCCACACACAGACAAAGATGCACATACACACTGTAATTTACACTGTGCGCAGGCTGAGAACTAGCCATTGTAGATAAGCCACCCGTTTTACAGGCCTGAATTTCTTTTCCGTTGACTTCAACAGGAAGAAATTATCAGGCGGGTTTCAGTGTGTTTGTCTTTGTGTGTTTGGCTGATCAGTGATCGGCAGTTTACCATCCGCGCCCAAAGTGAAACTTACACACACCCCAGTTCAGTGTTCAGCGCAGGAAGCTTGGTTGATTTTCCCTCCTTAACTAGAGGATAATGAGGATAAATTGAAGTGTCCCTGTTGTAATGTATGCACCTGTGAGTAGGCTCACAGGTTTGTAGACCTGTTGACGTTCAGCCTGACTGCCTGCCTCTCTTCCGTGTGTACATCCGCGCCAGGGTGTCCTTGGAGATGGAGCACGCGGTGTCCACCGGTACACTCGCGGCCTTCCGTGTGAGGTGGGCACCGGAGGGACTGGAGTGCATCATCACCCCCGGCAACCAAATTTTAATTTGATTTTATGTTTTAAAGTTTAATTTGTTTTAATTGCCGGTGTTTTTAGTGTCCCCCTCCCCTTTTATAGGGGGCACTTGGAAAAATTTTTTGATTTTAGTGCCCAAAAAAACCCCCCCAAAAAACCCCAAAAAAACCCTAAAAAAAACACAAAAAAAGGGCCTTGAAAATGTTTGGAGTGTCCCCCAAATCGGGGGTCACTTGACCTAATGTTTATTTGTCTCCTTTAAAAGAGTTGTAGAGCTGTTGACGTTCAGCCTGACTGCCTGTCTCTCTTCTGTGCGTACATCCGCACCAGGGTGTCCTTGGAGATGGAGCACGCGGTGTCCACCGGTACACTTGCGGCCTTCCGTGAGAGGTGGGCGCCGGTGGGACTGGAGTGCATCATCACCCCCGGCAACCAAATTTTAATTTGAATTTACAATGTTTTAAAGTTTAATTTGTTTAATTGCCGGGTTTTAACGTCCCCCTCCCCTTTTATAGGGGGCACTGGTATAATGTATGTTTTAGAGCCCCAAAAAAATACAAAACAAAACACAAAAAAACAAAACAAAAAAAAAAGGGCCTGGAAAAATGTTTGAAGTGCCCCCCAGATTGGTTTGCACTTAATTTAAATGTTTCATTTTGTTTCCAAAAGAGTTGTAGAGCTGTTGACGTTCAGCCTAACTGCCTGCCTCTCTTCCGCGGTTACATCCGCACCAGGGCATCCCTGGAGATGGAGCACACGGTGTCCACCGGTACACTCGCGGCCTTCCGTGAGAGGTGGGCGCCGGAGGGACTGGAGTGCATCATCACCCCCGGCAACCAAATTTTAATTTGATTTTATATGTTTTAAAGTTTAATTTGTTTTATTGCCGGTTTTAGTGTCCCCCTCCCCTTTTATAGGGGGCACTTGTAAAATTTATGGTTTTACTGCCCAAAAAAACCCCAACAAACCCCACAAAAATCACAAAAAAAAACAATTAAAAAACACAAAAAAAGGGCACGTGAAAAGTGTTTGGAGTGTCCCCCAGATCGGGGGGCACTTGATTTAACTGCTTAATTTTGTCTTCCAAAAGAGTTGTAGAGCTGTTGAACTGGGCCCTGACTCCACTAGGTGCGTCGAGGAGGCTCAAGCAGGTGGGGCAATACTGTCTGAATTGATCCCCGTCCGGACGGAATTCCTCATCGGCGCCAAGCCCCGAAACCAAAGTATTATTCAAATGGTGCTGGCTTGGAAAGTGTCGATGTACAGAGGGACCTGGGTGTCCTTGTACACCAGTCATTGAAAGCAAACATGCAGGTGCAGCAAGCAATTAGGAAGGCAAATGATATGTTGGCCTTCATTGCAAGAGGATTTGAGTACAGGAGCAAGGATGTCTTACTACAGTTATACGGGGCCCTGGTGAGACCACACCTGGAGTATTGTGTGCTGTTTTAGTCTCCTTACCTAAGAAAGGATATACTTGCCATAGAGGGAGTGTAGCGAAGGTTCACCAGACTGATTCTTGGGATGGCAGGACTGTTGTATGAGGAGAGATTGGGTCGACTAGGCCTGTATTCACTAGAGTTTAGAAGAATGAGAGGGGATCTCATTGAAATTTAGATTTCCAAAAGGCATTCGATAAGGTGCCACACAAAAGGTTACTGCAGAAGATAAAGGTATGCGGAGTCAGAGGAAATGTATCAGCATGGATCGAGAATTGGCTAACAGAAAGCAGAGATTCGGGATAAATGGGTCCTTTTCGGGTTGGAAATCGGTGGTTAGTGGTATGCCACAGGGATCGGTGCTGGGACCACAACTATTTAAATATACATAGATGACCTGGAAGAGGGGACAGAGTGTAGTGTAACAAAATTTGCAGATGACACAATGATTAGTGGAAAAGTGGGTTGTGTAGAGGACACAGAGAGGCTGCAAAGAGATTTAGATAGGTTAAGCAAATGGACTAAGGTTTGGCAGATGGAATACAATGTCGGAAAATGTGAGGTCATCCACCTTGGGGAAAAAATTGTAAAAGGGAATATTATTTGAATGGGGAGAAATTACAACATGCTGCAGTGCAGAGGGACCTGGGGGTCCTTGTGTATGAATCCCAAAAAGTTAATTTGCAGGTGCAGCAGGTAATCAGGAAGGCGAATGGAATGTTGGACTTCATTGCGAGAGAGATGGCTTATCCCTTATCCTTAGCCTGTGACCCCTGGTTCTGGACTTCCCCAACATTAATAAGAACATAAGAACAAAAGAATTAGGAACAGGAGTAGGCCATCTAGCCCCTCGAGCCTGCTCCGCCACCCAACAAGATCACAGCTGATCTGGCCGTGGACTCAGCTCCACTTACCCGCCTGCTCCCCATAACCCTTAATTCCCTTATTGGTTAAAAATCTATCTATCTGTGACTTGAATACATTCAATGAGCTAGCCTCAACTGCTTCCTTGGGCAGGGAATTCCACAGATTCACAACCTTCTGGGAGAAGAAATTCCTTCTCAACTCGGTTTTAAATTGCCCCCCCCCCCCCGTATTTTGAGGCTGTGCCCCCTAGTTCTAGTCTCCCCGACCAGTGGAAACAACCTCACTGCCTTTATCTTGTCTATCCCTTTCATTATTTTAAATGTTTCTATAAGATCACCCCTCATCCTTCTGAACTCCAACGAGTAAAGACCCAGTCTACTCAATCTATCATCATAAGGTAACCCCCTCATCTCCGGAATCAGCCTAGTGAATCGTCTCTGTACCCCTTCCAAAGCTAGTATATCCTTCCTTAAGTAAGGTGACCAAAACTGCACGCAGTACTCCAGGTGCGGCCTCACCAATACCCTGTAAAGTTGCAGCAGGACCTCCCTGCTTTTGTACTCCCTGATTCCGGAGATGAGGGGGTTACCTTATGATGATAGATTGAGTAGACTGGGTCTTTACTCGTTGGAGTTCAGAAGGATGAGGGGTGATCTTATAGAAACATTTAAAATAATGGAAGGGATAGACAAGATAGAGGCAGTGAGGTTGTTTCCACTGGTCGGGGAGACTAGAACTAGGGGGCACAGCCTCAAAATACGGGAGGGCCAATTTAAAACCGAGTTGAGAAGGAATTTCTTCTCCCAGAGGGTTGTGAATCTGTGGAATTCTCTGCCCAAGGAAGCAGTTGAGGCTTGCTCATTGAATGTATTCAAGTCACAGATAGATAGATTTTTAACCAATAAGGGAATTAAGGGTTATGGGGAGCAGGCGGGTAAGTGGAGCTGAGTCCACGGCCAGATCAGCCGTGATCTTGTTGGGTGGCGGAGCAGGCTCAAGGGGCTAGATGGCCTACTCCTGTTCCTAATTTTTTTGTTCTTATGTTCTTATTAATGTTAGGGAAGTCCAGAACCAGGGGTCACGGTCTAAGGATAAGGGGTAAGCCATTTAGGACTGAGATGAGGAGAAACCTCTTCACCCAGAGAGTGGTGAACCTGTGGAATTCTCTACCACAGAAAGTTGTTGAGGCCAATTCACTAAATATATTCAAAAAGGAGTTAGATGTAGTCCTTACTACTAGGGGGAGCAAGGGGTATGGCGAGAAAGCAGGAATGGGGTACTGAAGTTGCATGTTCAGCCATGAATTCATTGAATGGCGGTGCAGGCTCGAAGGGCCGAATGGCCTACTCCTGCACCTATTTTCTATGTTTCTATGTTTCTATAAAATGTATAAAATTCTGATTGGGTTGAATAGACTGGATGTGGGGAGGATATTTCCCCTGGATGGGATGTCGAGAACAAGGGGTGACAGTCTCAGGATACGGAGTAGGAAATTTAGGACCGAGATGAGGAGAAATTTTTTCACTCAGAGGGTGGTGAACCTATGGAATTCTACATAAGTACATAAGAACATAAGAACATAAGAACATAAGAACATAAGAAATAGGAACAGGAGTAGGCCATATGGCCCCTCGAGCGTGCTCCGCCATTCATGGATTCAGCTCCACTTCCCCACCCGCTCCCCATAACCCCTTATTCCCTTATCGTTCAACAAACTCTCTATTTCTGTCTTAGATTTATTCAATGTCCCAGCTTCCACAGCTCTCTGAGGCAGCGAATTCCACAGATTAACAACCCTCTGAGAGAAGACATTTCTCCTCATTTCTGTTTTAAATGGGCGGCCCTTTATTCTAAAATCGTGCCCTCTAGTTCTAGTCTCCCCCATCAGTGGAAACATCCTCTCTGCATCCACCTTGTCAAGCCCCCTCATAATCTTATACGTTTTGAAAAGATCACCTCTCATTCTTCTGAATTGCAATGAGTAGAGGCCCAACCTACTCAACCTTTCCTCATGAACACAGCAACAAGGGGTCGAGGCCCATAAATAGGGCACGGAAATCGGGAGGAGCCAGCTGGTGGAAGGTCAAAAGTTAAAAAAAATGGAAATCGAAGTGTGATATCACAGCCAAGCGGGTAAGTGATTGGCTGGTGGATTGGTGAGTACTTTTCTTTTTCTTTTTCTTTTCTGTGGGAAACCTTTGGCATTGTTGTAATTAGGATCTGCAAGTAAATATATCTGATCTTTATTATCTAAGGAGAGCCAGTTAATTAAATCGGCTGTTTGCTGAGTAGTGGCTAGGTGTGTTGTGCTTAAGTTTAGAGTTTATTATTGTTATGTATGTTAACTGAGTTTTACCTGCCACCGGAGGGCGTGACTGTCGGAGTCCTAATGGTCGCTGGCAGACATGTGCAAGCTGTATATATAATGTTAGCAGCCACGTTGAATCCTCACTTTGAGAGTAAATAAACTGGAGTAAGGTCATGCCTGAAGTAGCTCACCGTACTTAGCCTTGTGGAGTTATTCGATACTTAACAATTGGCGACGAGTTAAAAATACAAACTTTCACGCAACCATGTCTGTTGGAACTTTTGCCCACTCATTTAGCCTGTCTATGTCCTTTTGCAGAGTTTTTGTGTCCCCCTCACACATTGCTTTTCCTCCCATCTTTGTATCATCACCAAACTTGCCTACGTTACACTCAGTCCCTTCTTCCAAGTCATTAATGTAGATTGTAAATAGTTGGGGGCCCAGCACTGATCCCTGCGGCACCCCACTAATTACTGGTTGCCAACCAGAGAATGAACCATTTATCCTCACTCTCTGTTCTCTGTTAGTTAGCCAATCCTCTATCCATGCTAATATATTACCCCCAACCCCGTGAACTTTTATCTTGTGCGGTAACCTTTTATGTGACACCTTGTCAAATGCCTTCTGGAAGTCCAAATACACCACATCCACTGGTTCCCCTTTAACCACCCTGTTCGTTACATCCTCAAAGAACTCCAGCAAATTTGTCAAACATGACTTCCCCTTCATAAATCCATGTTGACTCTACCTGACCGAATTTTGCTTATCCAAATGTCCTGCTACTGTTTCTTTAATAATGGATTCCAACATTTTCCCATCCACAGATGTTAGGCTAACTGGTCTATAGTTTCCTGCTTTTTGTCTGCCTCCTTTTTTAAATAGGGGCATTACATTTGCAGTTTTCCAAACTGCTGGAACCTCCCCAGAATCCAGGGAATTTTGGTAAATTACAACCAATGCATCACAATCCCTGCCGCTACTTCTCTTAAGACCCTAGGATGAAAGCCATCAGGTCCAGGAGATTTATCTGCCTTTTGTCCCATTATCTTACTGAGTACCACCTCCTTAGTTATTGTGATTGTGTTAAGTTCCTCCCCCCTATACCCACTGTTGGAATATTGTTAGTGTCCTTTGCCGTAAAGACTGATACAAAATATTTGTTCAGAGTTTTTGCCACCTCCATGTTCCCCATTACTAATTCCCCGGTCTCGTCCTCTAAGGGAACAACATTTATTTTAGCCACTCTTTTCCTTTTTATATACCTATAGAAACTCTTGCTATCTGTTTTTATATTTTGTGCTAGTTTACTTTCATAGTCTATCTTCCCTTTCTTAATCATTTTTTTTGTCGTTCTTTGCTGGCTTTTAAAAGCTTTCCAGTCTTCTGTCCTCCCACTAGTTTTGGCCACTTTGTATGCCCTTGTTTTTAATTGGATACCGTCCTTTATTTCTTTAGTTAGCCACAGATGCTATCTTTTCTTTTACACCCTTTCCTCCTCACTGGAATATATTTTTCTTGAGAGTTGTGAAATATCTCCTTAAATGTACACCACAGTTCATCAGCCGTCCTACACTTTAATCCATTTTCCCAATCCACTTTACCCAACTCTATCCTCATACCTTCATAGTCTCCTTTATTTAAGTTTAGTACGCTGGTTAGAGAACCAACTTTCTCACCCTCCATCTGAATTTGAAATTCAATCATGCTCTGATCACTCAGGGGATCCTTTACTAGGATATTGTTTATTAATCCTGTCTCATTACACAGGACCAGATCTAAAATAGCCTGCCCCCTGGTTGGTTCCGTTACATATTGCTCAAGGAACCCGTCCCTTATGCACTCTATGAACTCCTCTTCAAGGCTACCCTGACCAATTTGATTTGTCCAATCAATATTGTTAGTACCACAGGAGGCTGTGGAGGCCATGTCACTGAATATATTTAAGAGGGAGATAGATAGATTTCTAGAAACAAAAGACATCAAGGGATATGGGGAAAAAGCGGGAATATGGTGTTGAGATAGAGGATCAGCCATGATCGTATTGAATGGCGGTGCAGACTCGAAGGGTCAAATGGCCTACTACTGCTCCTATTTTCTATGTTTCTATGTTTCTAACCTCCCTCAGGAGCCGGTGCCTCACAACTTGAGCCTCCGCTGGGAAATTCCCTCCATGCCTTTCAGTTCTGCGCGGAGGGGATTTCTGTACCGACTGCTCTTGCACACTCTCCACTTTGCCATCCTCGTCTGCCATCCAGATATACCATGGCGCACCATCTTGCCGTCCGGAGGAGGAAGGGGTCCCCAATGGAGTGCTCTCTAAGCATGAGTCCTCCCTTTATTTATTGGGGACTTGGCCTAGAGGGTGTTGCATGTGGCAGTCCTGTGCAGTAGGTTTTTAAGTCGGTTCACGGACTCCCGGGCTGCCTGTAATTTCTGCAGTCTGGAGGTGTCCGTGTTCCATGTGTACACTGAATGTATCAGGTTGCAGTCCCTCTTCAATTATTTAAAGGGGCTGCTCCTCAAATTTTGGCTGCACTTCAGTCCCACGCTCCTGATCTTTGGGCATCCTGTGCGGAGGGGAGTGGGCAGGTCGGAGGGCCAACTCATAGGACTGCTCCTGGGCCTGGCCAAAATGGCCATTAACCAGGTCCAGGCAGCAGGCAGTCGAGGGGGTCGTCCAGCCCAACTGCCTGCCTCTCTTCCACGGTTACGTTCCAGCAGGGTGTCCCTGGAGATGGAGCACGTGGTGTCCACCAGTACGCTCGCGGTCTTCTGCGAGAGGTGAGCACCGAAGGGGCTGGAATGCATCATCACCCCCAACAACCAAATTTTAATTTGATTCATTTAATGTCTAAAGTTAATTGTTAATTTGTTAGTTCGAGAGTCCCTTTTTAAAGTGGGACATTTGAGTTATAGTTTTACTTAAAATAGTTGTAGAGCTGTTGAGTTGGGAGTGGCTTAGCCAGTCATGTGATGTTCACAAGACTCAATAAAACCCCAGCCATTTGGGTTCGGGAGATCCACGATGAGGCAGGTGGTGGTGAGCCTTATGGATGAACTGGTAATGTGTAGTGCATTTGTTAAATGTTTTGTCAATGAACCAACTAGTTCTTAATAGCAATGTGTTGCTATGAATTCTTAAGCAAAAAACTCATGAATCAAATACATTACACCTATCAGTGCTCAGACTGAGGTAAAAAAACTCAGCAGAGGCCGAGGATGGTACCTGGGACTTTCCTGATCCTGATTTTATGCCCAATGAGCCCTGGGGAGAGTGCTGAAATGGAGCGTCTCGCATTTGACCTGGGTATAAAAGGCTATAGACATGAGATAGAAAGGCTTGGTTGTGAAAGTGCCAGCTTTACCTTTGAGTCAAAAGGTTGTGGGTTCACGACCCACTCCAGGAGTTGAAGCACATAAGTTAGGGTGATGCTTCAGTGCAGGATTGGAGGAGAGCTACATTGTCAGCGGTGCCATCTCTTAAAGCATAAGAAATAGGAGCAGGAGTAGGCCTCGAGCCTGTTCCACCATTCAAGATCATGCCTAATCTTTGACCTTAACTCCACTTTCCCACCCGATTTCCATATCCCTTGATTCCCTTAATGTCCAAAAATCTATCGATCTCGGCCTTGAATATGCTCAGCGACTGAGCACAGTCAAGCATTAAACTGAGGCCCTGTCTCCTTGCTCAGATGAATGGAAAAGATCTTGTGGTGCTATGTGAAGAAGAGCATGATCAATAGTCCTCCCTCAGCTAACAGTACCAACCCCACCACCCCCCCCCCTCTCCACCACCAAGATTATTCTGGTCATTTCTCTCATTGTTGTTTGTTGGATCTTGCTGTGCACAATTAGCTGTCGTATTTGAGCAATTACACTTCAAGGGTACTTTATTGGATTTTGAAGAACTTTGAGATATCCTGAGAATGTAACATGATAAAGTTCTCCGTAAATGAAGGTTTGTTCTTTAAACACCCCTTATTTGGTTAGTCTCAAACATTGAAAAAAGGGGGAGAAACATTGAACGCTTGTTAAATGTTAACGGATAAAGATTGACGACAAAACTGAATTTATCATAAAAGGTTTTTTCAACATTTCACTGTGACTAAAAAAAAAATCAAATAAACTATAGCTAAAGGTCACATGCAAGTCAGATGCCACCTTACAACTGGCTCTGTGACCTTGGACCAACTGTAACATAGTTTGTACGGAATGCAGAGAATCCCAAAAGGGAGAGCCCATTACTTGCATTCAATGATGCAGATTATTCAGACTATAATCGAAACTCGAGGATTTTTCTTTCGTAAAGTAGCTAAAATCAGAGCGGGTTTATTTATATTCGAGGCACTGTCGTTTTCTAAAGCAGTTGGTGCTGATCTTTGATCTCCAGCCAATGTTTAAAAGTTGTTCTTAAGACTCCACCATACATCAAAAGGAATATAACAAGAATTATTCAAACAATTTCCTCTGGTTGCCCAAATGATTTGAGTTGTGTAGGAGTTTCAATATGCAGGATTGTTTGTAAGTTGGTCTCGAGATTCTTTGCTGTACATCAAAAGGGAACAAAAAAAAAACTATTTCCTTTGCTTGCCCAATTTTGATTGGAGTTGTGTGGCTATTGTGTAGGAGTAGCTGTGTGTAGAAAGGATGCGTGACCAAACCAGGAAGAAGTATTGACAACATAAGGAATTAGAATGGAGTTTGTCAGTTCAAAAGGACATTTCTAAATAACAGAAATAAGTTATGTATTCATAAGTTGAAGCAGTGTTCCATAACACAGTGGACAGGTAAACTTGCTGTAGTGAAATATCAGTAGTGTTATCATAGAATGGTTATAGCACACAAGGAGGCCATTCAGCCTGCAGAGTCCATGCCAGCTCTCTGCAAGAGCACTTCAGCTAGTCCCACTCGCCCGCCCTTTTGCACATAGTCCTGCAAATTATTTTCCTTCAGGTACTTATCCAATTCCCTTTTGAAAGCCAGTATTGACTTTGCTTCCACCCTTTTAGGCAGTGCATTCCAGATCCTAACCACTCGCTGTGTGTAAAATAAATAAATAAATCGATAAGTAAATAAAGTTTTCTCTCATGTCATCTTTGGTACTTCTGCCAATCACTTTAAATCCGTGTCCTCTGGTTCTCGACCCTTCCACCAATGGGAACAGTTTCTCGCTATCTACTCCGTCTAGACTCCTCATCACTTTGAACACCTCTATCAAATTTCCTCTCAATCTTCTCTGCTCTAAGGAGAAGAACCCCAGCTTCTCCAGTCTATCCAAGTAACTGAAGTTCCTCATCCCTGGAACCATTGTCGTAAATATTTTCTGTACGCTTTCTAAGGTCTTCATATCCTTCCTAAAGTGCGGTGCCCAGAATTGGATGCAATACTCCAGTTGAGGCCAAACCAGTGTTTTATAAAGGTTCATCATAATTTCCTTGCTTTTGTACTCTATGCCTCTATTTATGAAGTCCAGGATCCTGTATACGTTTTTAACCGCTTTCTCAACATGCCCTGCCACCTTCAACGATTTGTGCACATATACCCCCAGGTCTCTCTGTCCCTTTAGAATTGTACCCTTTCGTTTATATTGGCCCATAAATTGCAGCTTCTCCGGTTGGGTACAATGTGCGCACACACCCGAAGAGCTGTCGCAAATGCCGGTTCACGGTGCGCGATGCACATGCGCCAAGAACTGGCTTTTGCGATGTGTGCGCACGCATCCCCGAGAGAAGGACATTCGCGGGAGAGATTGGACTATTTGCCCAACTCTTGCCCAGCGAATGTCCTTCAAACTCAGGCATATAGCCTACTTTTACCAGCTTCAGAGTTTTAAAACATAGAAAAATTAAATTTTATCACAAATTTTGATATTAAAAACCCTGTCCATTAAGGTAAGTTTATTTTTAACCCTATTAAAATATATTGGAAAATATTTTTTTTCTAAAACTTTTAATTAAATTCAATTTCAATTAATTTTAAATATGTGCAGTGTTTTTTTTTATTTTATTGTGTTGTGTTTCTGCGTTTTGGGGAGTATTCTCATTGATGGTAATGGCAGCTCGTACAAACGGAGCTCCCATTATTGTCAATGAGAATATTACATTGTGATCGGTGGTCGAGGCCCACGTGATCCCAGGTTGCGCTTGCGTTCCTGGGATGCATGAGCCCATATGCTGGGCTGTGAATCTAGGCCGTGGATCGCAAGTCTACGTTCCTCCATACCACCAGGTACTCTCGGGGGAAAAAATTCCAGTCGGAGGCACCCACCCGCAGGAAGCCTCTGACCGCAATTTTCCGGTCAATTGACTCTCCTTGTTCTTCCTACCAAAATGTATCACTTCTCACTTTTCTGCATTAAATTTCATCTGCCACGTATCTGCCCATTCTACCAACCTATCTGTATCTTCTTGCAGTCTATCACTATGCTTCTCACTGTTCACTATACTTCCAAGTTTTGTGTCATCTGCAAATTTTTTTAAATGTGCCCTGTACACCCAAATCTCAGTCATTCATATATATCAAGAAAAGCAGTGGTCCCAGTACTGACCCCGGGGAACACCACTGTATACCTTCCTCCAGTCCGATAAACAACCGTTCACCACTACTCTCTGTTCCCTGTCACTGAGCCAATTTCATACTGATGCTGCCGCTGTCCCTTTTATTCCATGGGCTTTAACCTTGCTGGCAAGCCTATTATGTGGCACTTTATCAAACGCTTTTTGTAAGTCCTTGTACAGCACATCAACCGCATTGCCCTCATCAAAAAACTCAATCAAGTTAGTTAAACTTGATTTGCCTTTAGCAAATTCATGCTGGCTTTCCTTAATTAATCTACATTTATCCAAGTGACTGTTAACTTTGTCCCTGATTATCATTTCTAAAAGCTTCCCCACTACCGAGGTTAAACTGACCGGCCTGCAGTTGCCTGATTTATCCTTGCATCCTTTTTTGAACAAGGGTGTAACATTTGCAATCCTCCAGTCCTCTGGCACCACCTCCGTATCTAAGGAGGATTGGAAGATTATGGCCAGTATCTCCGCAATTTCCACATTTAGTTCCTTCAGCATCCTAGGATACATCCCATCTGGTCCTGGTGTCTTATCAACTTTAAGTACAGCCAGCCTTTCTAGTCCATCCTCTTTATCAATTTTTATCCCATCCAGTATCTCAACTATCTTCTCTTTCACTATGACTTTGGCAGCATTTTCTTCCTTGGTAAAGTCAAATGCAAAGTACTCATTTAGTACCTCAGCCATGCCCTCTGCCTCCATGCGTAAGCCTCCATTTTGGTCCCTAATCAGCCCCACCCCTCTTGCTACCCACTTACTATTTATATGCCTAGTGAAGACTTTGGATTCCCTTTTATGTTATACTATATAACATTGTGTCTGGGAAACTTCCTGTAGTGGGATATCAGTTAGTGTTATACTGTATAACACTGTGTCTGGGAAACTTCCTGTAGTGGGATATCAGTTAGTGTTATACTGTATAACCCTGCGTCTAGAACTCTTACTGTAGTGGGATATCATATGGTATACCATATGTGGTATGTGAAGGCTCAGTATATTCAAGACAGAGATCGATAGATTTTTGGATATTAAGGGAATCAAGGGATATGGGGATAGTGCAGGAAAGTAGAGTTGAGATAGAAGATCAGCCATGATCTTATTGAATGGTGGAGCAGGATCGAGGGGCCAAATGGCCAACTCCAGCTCCTATTTCTTATCTTTTTATGTTCAGATAACCCTGTGTCTGGGACACTTCGTGCAGTGGGCTATCCGTTAGTGTCATACTGTATAACGTTGAATGAAAGTCATCCTAAAACTTTAACTCTGTTTCTCTCAGATGCTGCCTGACCACATTTTCTGATTTTATTTCAGATTCTCAGTATCCACTGTATTTTACTTTGGTTTTACATGGTATTACATAGTATTTACAGCGTAGAAACAGTCCTTCGGCCCAACAGGTCTATGCCAGTGTTTATGCTCCACATGAGCTTCCTCCCACCTTACTTCATCTCAGCCTATCAACATACCATTCTGTTCCTTTCTCCCACATGTATTTATCTAGCTTCCCCTTAAATGCATTTTTGCTATTCGCCTCCAATACTCCCTGTGGTAACGAGTTCCACATTCTCACCACTCTCTGAGTAAAGAAGTTCCTCCTGAATTCCTTATTGGATTTATTGGTGACATATATTTATATTTAGGCCCCTGGTTTTGGACTCCCTCAAGTGGAAACATCTTCTCTACATTTACCCTATCGAACCCCTTCACAACTTTAAAGACCTCTATCAGGTCACCTCTCAGTCTTCTCTTTTCTAGAGAGAGGTGCCCCAGCCTGTTCAATCTTTCCCGATAGTTATAACCTCTCAGTTCTGGCATCATTCTTGTAAATCTTTTTTGCACCTTTTCCAGTGCCTCTATATCCTTCTTGTAATATGGAGACTAGAACTGGGCACAGTATACACAGTATAACACAGTGTTTGTGACACTTCCTGCACTGGGATATTAGTTAGGGATATGCATCATAACCACAATCAATAATTGTGATTTTGATCTGATGGACCAGATTTGGGCGGTAGTAATTCCTTGAGTGCACAGACTGAAATACATGAAGAGTACACAATGCAACAATCTTGTATTGAAGGGCTGCTCACTGTGTTCCCATTAGCTGCACCACTGATTTTTAAATGATTTTTATGCCATTTGGACTTTGCTCCCCAAAGTACATACTTACACTCAGCTTAGAAGCTAAATGTGATATTTAACTGTTAGACATGTATTATTTTGTCTGCTAGTTTTTCCATTCTGAGATATTCAAAAGTAGAGCGGAAAGGCAATGTTTATTAAAGGCTTCATTCAAATCGTACGAGGGAAACATACAGGGCCCAAGTTTCCACAAGAAAAAAAACGGGCGCCCCTCCGAGCTGGGCGCCCGTTTTTCGCGCCTAAAACGGCGCCTAAAAAAATCCTCGGTATTCTCCACCGACTTACAGGTCCTGTGGCACTCGGCGCAGCCGGCACGAGCTGTGGGGGGGTCGGAGCCAGGTCCCTGCGCTGAAAACAGTGCCGGGACCTCTGCACATGCGCGCTACAGTCGGCACGCAAGTGCAGTAGCTCCAGGCGCCGAACTGTGTGGGAGGGGCCCGAAGCACGCAGCCCCTAGCCCTGGCCCAATGGCCTCACTGGGGCTGCGTGAATGAGGCTCCTCCCACGGCCAGCTCCTGCTCCCCGCCCGACCAGACACTCGCTCCCGCTCCCCCCCATTCCCCCCCCCCCCCCCGCCGACCAGACCCGACTCGACACCCGCTCCCCCCCGACACCCTCGACCCGCTCCCGACCGAGACCCACGACCCGCTCCCCCCCCTCGACCCGACACCCGCTCTCCCCCCCCCCGCCCCGACCCGAGACCCGCTCCCCCCGCCCCGACTGAGACCCGCTCTCCCCCCCCCCCCGACCCGAGGCCCGCTCCCCCCCCCCGACCCGACACCCGCTCCCCCCCCCCGACCCGACACCCACTCCCTCCACGCCCCCCCCCACCCCGCCCCGACCCGACACCCGCTCCCCCCCGACCCGACACCCGCTCCCCCCCACTCCTGTTCCCCGACCCCCCCCCTCTCTTCCCTCCCTCTCCCTCCCTCTCTCCCCGCTCTCCCTCCCTCTCTCCCTCTCCCTCCCCTCTCTCCCTCCCTCTCTTGCTCAGCAGCACGAATAGCTGCAGAATTCTCCCTGGCTGAAGCACTTTCACACAGGTAGGAAGATGGTTTATTTAATCTTTTCTTGGCTTATAAATGTTTATTCAGGTTGGATTTATTTGTATAATATTTGTAGAAGTATAAATAAGGATTTATTGTCGAATTTAATGAGTTCCCTTCCCCCCCCCCACCTCGTTCTGGACGCCTAATTTGTAACCTGCGCCTGATTTTTTAATGTGTAGAACAGGTTTTTTCAGTTCTACAAAAATCTTCACTGGCGCCATTCTACTTTAGTTTGGAGTACATTTTCACTGTGGAAACTTTCAAATCAGGCGTCAGTGGCCGGACACGCCCCCTTTTGAAGAAAAAATTCTGTTCTAAACTAGAACTGTTCTACCTGACTCGAACTGCAAAAAAAAAAATGTGGAGAATTGCGATTTCTAAAATAGTCCGTTCTCCACCAGTTGCTCCAAAAAATCAGGCGCGAATCATGTGGAAACTTGGGCCCAATGTGTGTGCATCTGCCCGAGAACTTGCCCACACTGGCTAGCCAGTTCAATCTGATTCAAGTCCTTTGCAGCCAAAGTTGAATGGGAAAGGTGATGTACTGAGATGTACCACAGCCTTACAAAGAACAGCCTCATTAAAGTTAATAGGAATAATGAGGAAACTACACACAATCACATAATGATATAGACATCTGGGTGTTAGCCGTACCTCAGTGGTACTGCTCTCGCCTCTGGGTCAGAAGGTCATAGGTTCAAGTCCCACTCCAGAGCCTCGGGCACGTAATCTAGGCTGGCACACCAGTGCCGTGCTGAGTGAGTGCTGCATTGTCTCAGGTGCCGTCTTTCAGATGAGATGTTAAACTGAGGCCCAATCTGCCCTCTCAGGAGGATGTAAAAGATTCAATGGCACTATTTGAAGAAGAATAGGGGAGTTCTCTCCGTCGCTCTGAAGTCCTGTGCAATACTGATCCCTCAATGAGCATCATGAAAACTGATCAATTGTCCGTTTACTTTGCTCTCTATGTTGGCTGCTGCGTTTCTGTACAACAGTGACTACACTTCAAGTAATTCACTGGCCGTGAGGCGCTTTGCGACGCCCTGAAGATGTGAAAGGCGCTATAGAAATGCAAGTTCTTCCGCTAAATTCACCAATCCCCAGCAGAGCGATATGCTCGGACACAGTGTTGTTGGTGAATCGTCTCGACAGTGTTGTAGTCCCTGATTTAACTCGCGCTCTGTTTGAACTTGGCCATCTGCTGGGAGCTCAGGATCAGTGAATTTACCTCAACGAGATCATAGCTACTGGTGTGTCTCACAGCCACTCACTTCTCCCTGCACCTTTTTAAACTTCCTCACCCTGTGGCATAGGGGATGGAGCAGTTTTAACCTCACACCCGCACCCTCCCACTCCCCTCATCTCCACCACCCCCCTCCTGCCCCGAAGGACTGGATCAGCCGCGCTCCATCTTACTTTACACTGACTTCAATGTAGAAAGTACGGCCGGTCTACTCCCGCTAGTTCCCTCACCCCAGGCAGGTTAGGTTAGGTTAGTACCCCCATCAATATCAGCACATATACAGTGAAGGCAAAGGGACGCTTCAGCACAAAGCACCTCAGTTTGAGTCGACTAACAAAAAGCAAACAGAGGGTTTGCACATCAGAGCCTGGCCGACTCGAGAATGGACACTTTCAGGACAAAAGAAATAGAAAACTGTATGACGAAAAAGGCCCATCAAACCTGTGCTGCTTTGCTTATCCACATGAACCACCCAGTTTGAAGACCAGGCTCTCCAAACTGCCACCAAGCTCATGGTCATAAGAACATAAGAACATAAGAACATAAGAATTAGGAACAGGAGTAGGCCATCTAGCCCCTCGAGCCTGCTCCGCCATTCAACAAGATCATGGCTGATCTGGCCGTGGACTCAGCTCCACTTACCCGCCCGCTCCCCGTAACCCTTAATTCCCTTATTGGTTAAAAATCTATCTATCTGTGACTTGAATACATTCAATGAGCTAGCCTCAACTGCTTCCTTGGGCAGAGAATTCCACAGATTCACAACCCTCTGGGAGAAGAAATTCCTTCTCAACTCGGTTTTAAATTGGCTCCCCCGTATTTTAAGGCTGTGCCCCCTAGTTCTAGCCTCCCCTACCAGTGGAAACAACCTCTCTGCCTTTATCTTGTCTATCCCTTTCATGATTTTAAATGTTTCTATAAGATCACCCCTCATCCTTCTGAACTCCAACGAGTAAAGACCCAGTCTACTCAATCTATCATCATAACTCAACCCCCTCATCTCCGGAATCAGCCTAGTGAATCGTCTCTGTACGCCCTCCAAAGCCAGTATATCCTTCCTTAAGTAAGGTATCCTTCCTTAAGTAAGGTCTACAGGGCTGTAGTAATACCCGCCTTCCTGTATGGCTCAGAGACATGGACCATGTACAGTCGACATCTCAAGTTGCTGGAGAAATACCACCAACGATGTCTCCGCAAGATCCTACAAATCCCCTGGGAGGACAGGTGCACCAACATCAGCGTCCTCATCCAGGCTAACATCCCCAGCATTGAAGCACTGACCACACTCGATCAGCTCCACTGGGCAGGCCACATAGTCCGCATGCCAGACACGAGACTCCCAAAGCAAGCGCTCTAATCGGAGCTCCTTCATGGCAAATGAGCCAAAGGTGGGCAGCGGAAACGTTACAAGGACACCCTCAAAGCCTCCCTGATAAAGTGCAACATCCCCACTGACATCTGGGGGTCCCTGGCCCAAGATCGCCCTAAGTAGAGGAAATGCATCCGGGAGGGCGCTGAGCAGCTCGAGTCTCAAAGCTGAGGGTATGCAGAAATCAAGCACAGACAGCGGAAAGAGCGTGCGGCAAACCAGTCCCAGACACACCTTCCCTCAACGACTACCTGTCCCACCTGTGACAGAGTCTGTGGCTCTCGTATTGGACTGTTCAGCCACCAAAGAACTGACTTCAGGAGTGGAAGCAAGTCTTCCTCAATTCCAAGGGACTGCCTATGATGATGATGATGATGACTGCTAATCTCTCCCCATTCACTTTACTATCCAACCGATACTAATCCTACTCTCCTGCTCACTCCCCATACCCTTTAATATCCCACCCAGTCTAATCCCACTCTCCTGCTCACTCCCCATACCCTTTAATATTCCACCCAGTCTAATCCCACTCTCTTGCTCACTTTCCATACCCTTTAATATCCCACCCAGTCTAATCCCACTCTCCTACTCACTCCCCATACCCTTTAATATCCCACCCAGTCTAATCCTACTCTCCTGCTCACTCCCCATACCCTTTAATGGTCTTTCTACTCTGGTGCTAGCCTGCACGAGAGGTCAAGGTCTCTAGCCAGAATCACAGCCATAGAAGAAGTGCCTGACGTTGAACCAAGTTGGTGCTACAAAGGTTCAGTGCTGGCAGAGAGGCCAAATGGCTTCTTCTGGCTACGAGTGCTATCGTGTGATAGAGCAGGTCACAATAGGAGGCCACGGGATAGGGAGCAATGGAACAATGGGTATTACAAGTTTGAGATTTTGCCTTAGATAGTCTCTTGCGGTCAGTGCTGTAGGTCACTTCCGTAAGTGGTCTGAGGGTTTTTATGCTGAGGAGCATATCCATACTGCAGTGTAACAATGGTAGAAAAAGCAGAGCCCAGGAGCCATTTTGAAAGGCTCCACTCCCAGCTCAACAGAGGTAGGCACAAGTCAGAGATAGGGAGTTAGTGCTCCAACTTTGAAGAGCTGATTCTGAGACCCACGGTTCAGACTGGGAACAAGGCCTTTCAATATGGCCACCGTACACTTTCACTGTAGCACTATTTGGTTTGCGAGTTAGTATTGAGGGCTCAGGTCTTGAGCTTTATTCATTCAGGTATTCGGTGGTCTGAACTCAGTGCCCAAACCCATCAATAAAACCCCTTCAGCTCTGGACTCGCGCCAACTGATCCTCTACAAGGCTGAATGATAAATACTCACCCCAGCCCACACAGTGTGTTCTGCACTAACGCAGCTAGTTACGTAGTGAGAACAGAAACCTACAGCAATACTTCCAGATACATCAGGGAGAAGGACAAGAGGGCAAAGGCTCACGCTGTGAAGAGCAAGATTGAGAGAAGCATTTCTGTGCACAAAGGGTGATCAGAAGCTGGAATGGATTGGCCAGACAGTTAGTTGAAGCCAGAAGACTGGACTCATTTACGAAACAGTTGGATGCTACAATGAGAAGGTGGTATTGCGGAAGGATGAGAGCAATGGACAAAAGGCTCTTTTTCTTCCCAGCCTGACTTGCACCATCACCAAAACACTTAGGTGGGAAAGACAATGCAAGTACATTCCCATTCCTCTTGGTGGAATTGTCCTGGGCTGGGGGAGGGCGGGGAAGGGAGAGATACAGTTACATTTGCTATAATCCACTTTCAGCGTGACAGAAAATTTCTTGAGGCATGAATTCAGGTGTCAGCCTTGGCTCAGTGGGTAGCACTCTCGCCTTTGTGTCAGAAAGTTGTAGTTTCAAGCCCCACTCCAGAGACCTGAGCACAAAATCTAGCATGAGATTTGATGATGCACTGTCGGAGGTGCCACCTTTGGGATGAGACGTTAAACCGAGGCCTCATCTGCCCCCTTGGGTGGATGTAAAAGATGCCATGGCACTATTTGAAGAAGAGCTGGGGTGTCCTGGCCAATATTTATCCCTCAGCCAAGATCACTGGAGCAGATTATCTGATCATTACCACATTGCTGTGTGTGGGATCTTGCTGTGCACAAATCTGGTTGCTGCGTTTTCTGCATTTCAACAGCAACTACACTTCAAAAGTACTTCATTGGCTGTAAAGTGCTTTGGGAAGTCCTGAGGTCATGAAAGGCGCTATATAAATGCAAGTTCTTTCAGTTAACTAAATTATACGATGATGATCATCATAGGCAGTCCCTCGGAATTGAGGATGACTTGCTTCCACTCTTAGAATGAGTTCTTAAGTGGCTAAACAGTCCAATACGAGAGCCACAGTCCCTGTCACAGGTGAGACAGATAGTTGTTGAGGGAAAGGGTGGGTGGGACTGGTTTGCTGCACGCTCTTTCCGCTGCCTGCGCTTGATTTCTACATGCTCTCGGCGATGAGACTCGAGGAGCTGGGCACCCTTCCGGATACACTTCCTCCACTTAGGGCATCTTTGGCCAGGGGCTCCCAGGTGTCGGTGGGGATGTTGCACTTTATCATGGAGGCTTTGAGGGTATCCTTGTAAAGTTTCCTCTGCCCACCTTTGGCCATGAAGTTCTGAGTAGAGCACTTGCTTTGTACAGTATACGATGATATGATGCGACTGAATGGCCTTGGTGAATCCAACATTAGCTCCCGGAGCTCTGCAAGTGAAGGTGTGGTGGCTGCATTGGCCGTACCCAATGGAAAGTAGAAGATGGAAAAGATAAACTGGAGAGAGGCAGATATAGATTTGCTGATGATAAAAGTCTAAAGACGGCACAGGGCCAGTTCCATGAAGCAGCTCTCCACATCTAGTAAATGTTGTGCTGCACAGACAGACACTGCCACAGTTATTAGCAACACAAATCAACTGATCTTGGGATGATTGCAGAAAACTGCTGGATGACATTAAAAAGTTTGCCAAGAGTTAGATCGCCTCCAGTTGCAGTCTCAATTCGCAACTGGAGCCAATTGCCAATACAGAAGGCAGTGGTCCAACCGAGGAAAAGGTGCCTCAGTTCTTCAGGGTGAAGGCCAAAATAATTCGAGGTAGGAGGGACTGAAGTTAAACTGGAAAATTCCAGTGAGTCTCAAGTAAATCTTGCTGTTTTTTTCCACGGTGGGTGGTGTGGTCACTATTTGGAAGTAACTTTCACTGTATTTGTTCGACTAATTTTATCCACTTCTAGGGCTTTCCTAGGGCAAAAGCAGCCATGCCTACGTAGTTAGTCACTTAGGGCAACAGGAGATGGTGGTGTTGGGAAAAGGGACATATTTTGTACTCGGTGCACTCAAAAGTTCCCAGTATTGTGTGCCGCAAATCGAGGGTATAGCTTTTTGCAACCCTTCCCTCTGGCCTCACAGGAAGAACTGCTCCTCCCCCCGCACCCCCAATCTGTCATCCCTAGTCCTGCCAAGATGCATAATTCTATTTATTAATTTACAATTGGGAAATGAATCAAATAAATCAATGTGTTGGACCCTGTCGTGCAATAGACAATAAAGGAAGAGAACTCGTATTTCTGTAGCATCTTTCACATCCTCGGGATGCCCTGCAGCACTTCATGACCAATGCGTTACTTCTAAAATGTACTCACTAGGGTTCAGTTTCCATGAGTGTTGGCCCAATTGATCACGTAAACATCGTTTATCGACAAAGCATCTGGACCTCTTGGTCTACCCTCTGTCTATCGAGATTCCCAATCCTGCTGCATTCCTATCTGAAGTGCTATTAACCTATCCCTACTGAATCATTTCATGCTTACATCAGTGTCACGATAACCCAATCAGATGGGTGACCGTATTTATGAAGAAGGACTTGCTATAGTGTTTTATTTGGGGAGGGGATTCGGCAATAAAATCTAAATGCAATTTTTTTTCCGGTCATGTCGCATTCAAGTGACACGGTGCCACATTTCAGTGCGTTACCGGCTGTGCGAATGAACAAAGGTTTGTTGTGTACTGTTCATGATCAAGGTGCTCCTTAATATCTCAAAACTGGTTTTCCTTATTCTTGTTTTTCCACAAATCCTTTGGAAGTACAATACTTGTCAAAATTTCTTGCAATCAACCAGACATTCCAGCACAAGAGTGACAGAAATCATTTGTAAAACCATCAATCATAAGAGTTCACAGCACAGAAGGAGGCCATTCAGCCCATCGCTGCTATCACACACTTATATACATATGTGGATTACTAGGGCTATGGATCCAGAGTAACAGTACCTGACATACAATCATAAATACTGCAGCACAGAAACGGGCCATTCAGCCCATCAAGTCTGCGCTGGAATCTGCCTCCACATAACCCACCCAGTCTAATCCCTCTCTGTTTTAATTCTTTTTAAATAATTTATGGACCCTGCTTCAACAATGGTTTGTGGCTGAGAATTCTACCTTCTGCGGAAGGAATCTTTTCCCACCTTGCCTGTTAATTTTTGTGATGAGGTCAAACTTGCACACTCGTGTTATATGGGATGCTTTTTGCAAATCTCATTTCTCAATATGTTGAATTGGACACAGCTTGCTGCATACTTCGTAGCAACCTGCTGCCAATTTATTCACTCTGTTTCAAACCAAACACATTCATTCTGTTTGCGAGATGCTGACACTGTATTCAAGCCAACAAAAAGACATTTAAACATCAAAGTCTGATCATGGGTGATCTGTGATTTCCGCCGGATTGAAGCAGTTCAATTGAGGCCTGCGGTTTTGGCAGGGGCAGCCCCGTCAGGTAAGCTAGCGCAAGCTGCATCCCTCAACCTTTGTAGGAAAGGCACAAAGGAACACTGAGTAACCTTGGAACAATGTCACATATCTTTGAATGAAGCTTATATTTGAATTTATTATTTAATCTGAAAACCGCTGTACTTTGTTCTGACACTGCTAATAAATGTCAGCCCTGCATTTGCGTAGACTCATGTGATGTGCTTGTACCTTAACTACTGCGATTTACAAAATGCATTGTCTTGGAGAATGTCTTGGTTTAAATAAATCATTACAAGGACAACAAAAACTTGTATTTATATAGCACCTTTAACATAAAGTTCTATGGGCCTACCTGGAACCTTCTTAGCCCAAATGATCATATGCACCAGTTCTTTGTCAGCCAGGTTTGTTAGCAGAGTCATCATGGACGCCTCGGTGAAGGGTTTGCTGGGGTCATGCTCTGAGTAAACCAAAGGAGGCTCGGCTTCCATCAGGGTGCTGAGAATCTCGTCCGAAGTCATGCCCATCACCGAGTTCTGCTTGGCGTTCCTCTGTGCTGGGCTCACACTGCTGGAGGTTGGTCTGCTGGTGACCCCGGTGCCCTTGGTGATATGATCCTTCTCGTCCTTCCTCCGCTTGTGTTTCAGCATGCGTCCACCCCTACGATCCTTGCGGATACCTGGCAAATCAACAAAAAAAAGGAAGATAAAAGTCCAAACCTTTTAAGCCGTGATGATTTCAGTTGATGAAACAAAGTTAGTTCCTCTTGTGCGATTTCAGAAACTGGTTTGAAAAAAAAAACTGGCAATACTAATTAGGGAATAGACAGAGGAGGTCGACTTAGTCACAGGCTTCGGCATATATGTGATTATTTTGGCAAAGCTAATTGTTAGAATAAGACAAACATACAAATTTGAACACTGGGAAGGCAGAAAGAAAGGCAGACAGACTTGTATTTATATAGCACCTTTCACGATCTCAGGACGTCGCAAAGCGCTTTACAGCCGCTGTGTAG
This sequence comes from Pristiophorus japonicus, assembly GCF_044704955.1. Taxonomy (NCBI): domain Eukaryota; kingdom Metazoa; phylum Chordata; class Chondrichthyes; family Pristiophoridae; genus Pristiophorus; species Pristiophorus japonicus. The sequence continues at coordinate 146,787,029 of NC_091985.1, forward strand.
TCCCTGTTGTAATGTAGGAAGCGCGGCAGCTGATTCGGGCACAGCAAGCTCCCACAAAAAGCAATGTGATAATGACCAGATCATCTGTTTCGAAGTGTTGATTGAGGGATAAATATTGGCCAGGACACCGGGGAGAACTCCCCTGCTCTATGAAATAGTGCCATGTGACCTTTTATGTCCATCTAAGAGGGCAGACTGGGCCTCAATGTTAGGTCTCATCCGACAGTGCAGCACTCCGTCAGTACTGGAGTGTCTGCTTAGATTATGTGAGGAGACACAGATCTGAAGATTGGGCGCAAAGATCGTTGCTCCTGACTCCGGCTGCTCCTGAATGTCCAGCCACTAAACCTTAACCACCCTCCCTATCGACTCCCCCTAGCGCCACACTAACCGGAACTTTAACCCGCTGAGCAGCAAACTGCGCAATCGACGATTTTAAACTAATGAGCAAAATCTCTCAATGTGCTGTTCAGCTGAGAGTTTCCCTCTCTCACACGGCAAATTGAAAAATCTCATGGTTTAAATAAATCATTACAAGTACAACAACAACTTGTAATTATAGAGCACCTTTAACATAGTGAAACATCCCAAGGCGCTTCACAGGAGTATTACGCGATTAAAAATTTGACATCGAGCCGCATAAGTAGAAATTAGCACAGGTGACCAAAAGCTTGGTCAAAGAGGTATATTTTAAGGAGCGCCATGAAGGAGGAGAGAGAGGTCGAGAGGCGGAGAGGTTTAGGCAGGGAGTTCCAGAGCTTGGGGCCTAGGCAACAGAAGGCACGGCCACCAATGGTTGAGCGATTATAATCAAGGATGCTCAGGAGGGCAGAATTAAAGGAGCACAGACATCTTGGGGGGGAGGGGGGCGCGGTTGTGGGGCTGGAGGAGATTACAGACAGAGAGGGGCAAGGCCATGGAGGGATTTGAAAATAAGGATGATGTTGTGTATTGTAACATTAGACCACTGAATGTATCTTCACACTGTATACACTATACCTGTACCACAAGAGGGTGCTACTGGTGGAGACCTAAGGGTCACCTGCACACTGCAGGTAACCAAGTATAAAAGAGAGCTCACCTCACTGTATCCTCACTCAGGGAGCTACAATAAATGGACTAAGGTCACAAGAGTTCAAGTACAATACCTTACCTCATGGAGTCATTACTAAGGTGCTTGCATATATAACAGATGAGAATTTTGAAATTGAGGCATTGTTTAACTGGAAGCCAATTTAGGTCAGCAAGCACAGGGGTGATGGGTGAGCGGGATTTGGTGCGGGTTAGGACACGGACAGCCGAGTTTTGGATCACCTCTAGTTTACGTAGGATAGAATGTGGGAGGCCAGCTGGGGCGCATTGGAATAGTCCAGTCTAGAGGTAACAAAGGCATGGATGAGGGCTTCCGCAGTGGATGAGCTGAGACAGAGACGGAGACGGGCGATGTTACGGAAGTGAAAATAGGCGGTCTTAGTTATGCTACGGATATATGGTCGAAAGCTCATTTCAAAGTCAAATATGACAGCAAGTACATAAAAAGACTAGAATTAACCAAGAAATGATTTAGTTCAAAACAACAACAACAACCTGCATTTATATAGCGCCTTTAATGTAGTAAACGTAGAGAGGTGGAGAGGTTTAGGCAGGAAGTTCCAGAGCTTAGGGCCGAGGCAACAGAAGGCACAGTCACCAATGGTTGAGCGATTATAATCAGGGATGCTCAAAGAGGACACACTTGAACTAACTAACTAAGAAATTAATTAATGCAATACACATTGTTGTGTATCTGTAAAGCATGCACTCCCATATTCCGCCACCAGGGAGCGCATCCACTGAAGTCCCAAGGGATCCCAGCATCCCTTGGGAGCACTGTATATAAGCCGGCCCCTAAGGCCTGTTCCTCACTCTGGAGTGTCTTAATAAAAACTGAGGTCACTGTTACTTTAACCTTCCTGTGTGCAGTCTCATCTGTGTTAGGAACACAATAACTGGCGACGAGTATACGAATCCAACGCAAAGATGCAGCAAACTGTGCACATCCTGGAGAAGTTCTCGGAGGGTAAGGACTGGGAAGCCTATGTCGAACGGCTAGACCAGTACTTTGTAGCCAACGAGCTGGACGGAGAAAGAAGCGCTGCAAAAAGGAGAGCGGTCCTCCTCACGGTCTGTGGGGCAGCGACAACACAGTCTCATGAAGAATCTTCTGGCTCCGGTGAACATAAGAACATAAAAATTAGGAACAGGAGTAGGCCATCTAGCCCCTCGAGCCTGCTCCACTATTCAATAAGATCATGGCTGATCTGGTCGTGGACTCAGCTCCACTTACCCGCCCTCTCCCCGTAACCCTTAATTCCCTTATTGCTTAAAAATCTATCTATCTTTGACTTGAAAACATTCAATGAGCCAGCCTCAACTGCTTCCTTGGGCAGAGAATTCCACAGATTCACAACCCTCTGGGAGAAGAAATTCTTTCTCAACTCGGTTTTAAATTGGCTCCTCTGTATTTTGAGGCTGTGCCCCCTAGTTCTAGTCTCCCACACCAATGGAAACAACCTCTCTGCCTCTATCTTGTCTATCCCTTTCATGATTTTAAATGTTTCTATAAGATCACCCCTCATCCTTCTGAACTCCAAGGAGTAAAGACCCAGTCTACTCAATCTATCATCATAAGTTAACCCCCTCATTTCTCGAATCAGCCGAGTGAATCGTCTCTGTACCCCTTCCAAAGCTAGTATAGCCTTCCTTAAGTAAGGTGACCAAAACTGCACGCAGTACTCTAGGTGCGGCCTTACCAATACCTTATACAGTTGCAGCAACACCTCCCTGCTTTTGTACTCCATCCCTCTCGCAATGAAGGCCAACATTCCATTTGCCTTCCTGATTACCTGCTGCACCTGCAAACTAACCTTTTGGGATTCATGCACAAGGACCCCCAGGTCCCTCTGCACCACAGCATGTTGTAATTTCTCCCCATTCAAATAATATTCCCTTTTACTGTTTTTTTTTCCCAAGGTGGATGACCTCACACTTTCCGACATTGTATTCCATCTGCCCATTCGCTTAACCTATCCAAATCTCCTTGTAGCCTCTCTGAGTCCTCTACACAACCCGCTTTCCCACTAATCTTAGTGTCATCTGCAAATTTTGTTGCACTACACTCTGTCCCCTCCTCTAGGTCATCTATGTATATTGTAAACAGTTGTGGTCCCAGCACTGATCCCTGTGGCACACCACTAACCACTGATTTCCAACCGGAAAAGGACCCATTTATCCCGACTCTCTGCTTTCTGTTCGCCAGCCAATTCTCTATCCATGCTAATACATTTCCTCTGACTCTGCGTACCTTTATCTTCTGCAGTAACCTTTTGTGTGGCACCTTATCGAATGCCTTTTGGAAATCTAAATACACCACATCCATCGGTACACCTCTATCCACCATGCTCGTTATATCTTCAAAGAATTCCAGTAAGTTAGTTAAACATGATTTCCCTTTCATGAATCCATGCTGCGTCTGCTTGATTGCACTATTCCTATCCAGATGTCCCGCTATTTCTTCCTTAATGATAGCTTCAAGCATTTTCCCCACTACAGGTGTTAAACTAACCGGCCTATAGTTACCTGCCTTTTGCCTGCCCCCTTTTTTAAACAGAGGCGTTACATTAGCTGCTCTCCAATCCGCTGGTACCTCCCCAGAGTCCAGAGAATTTTGGTAGATTATAACAAATGCATCTGCTATAACTTCCGCCATCTCTTTTAATACCCTGGGATGCATTTCATCAGGACCAGGGGACTTGTCTACCTTCAATCCCATTAGTCTGTCCAGCACTACCTCCCTAGTGATAGTGATCATCTCAAGGTCCTCCCTTCCCACATTCCTGTGACCAGCAATTTGTGGCATGGTTTTTGTGTCTTCCACTGTGAAGACGGAAGCAAAATAATTGTTTAAGGTCTCAGCCATTTCCACATTTTCCATTGTTAAATCCCCCTTTTCATCTTCTAAGGGACCAACATTTACTTTAGTCACTCTTTTCCGTTTTATATATCTGTAAAAGCTTTTACTATCTGTTTTTATGTTTTGCGCAAGTTTACCTTCGTAATCTATCTTCCCTTTCTTTATTGCTTTTTTAGTCATTCTTTGCTGTTGCTTAAAATCTTCCCAATCCTCTAATTTCCCACTAACCTTGGCCACCTTATACGCATTGGTCTTTGATTTGATACTTTCCTTTATTTCCTTGGTTATCCATGGCTAGTTATCTCTTCTCTTGCCGCCCTTCTTTTTCACTGGAATATATTTTTGTTGCGCATTATGAAAGAGCTCCTTAAAAGTCCTCCACTGTTCCTCAATTGTGCCACCGTTTAGTCCTTGTTTCCAGTCTACTTTAGCCAACTCTGCCCTCATCCCACTGTAGTCCCTTTTGTTTAAGCATAGTACTCTCGTTTCTGACACAACTTCTTCATCCTCAATCTGTATTACAAATTCAACCATATTGTGATCACTCATTCCGAGAGGATCTTTTACGAGGAGATCGTTTATTTTTCCTGTCTCGTTACACAGGACCAGATCCAAAATGGCTTGCTCCCTTGTAGGCTCTGTTACATACTGTTCTAAGAAACAATCCCGTATGCATTCTATGAATTCCTCCTCCAGGCTACCCCCTGCGACTTGATTTGACCAATCGATATGTAGGTTAAAATCCCCCATGACTACTGCCGTTCCTTTTTCACATACCTCCATTATTCCCTTGATTATTGCCCGCCCCACCATGAAGTTATTATTTGGGGGCCTATAAACTACGCCGACCAGTGACTTTTTCCCCTTACTATCTCTAATCTCCACCCACAATGATTCAACATTTTGTTCACTGGAGGCAATATCATCCCTCACAACTGCCCTGATATCATCCCTTATTAACAGAGCTACCCCACCTCCCTTCCCTTCCTGCCTATACCCCTGTACGTTTAATTCCCAGTCCTGGCCACCTTGCAACCATGTCTCTGTAATGGCCACCAAATCATACCCATTTGTAATGATTTGTGCCGTCAACTCATTTACTTTATTTCTAATGCTGCAAAAACCCACAGATAAGTCGTATGAGGAGCCGTGTACACTGGTTCGGGAGCATCTTAACCCGAGGGAGAGCGTGCTGATGGCGAGGTATCGGTTCCACACGTGCCAGCAATCTGAAGGTCAGGAGGTGACGAGCTACATCGCCGAGCTAAGACGACTTGCAGGACAATGTGAGTTTGATGGCTACCTGGAGCAGATGCTCAGAGACTTTTTTGTACTGGGCATTGGCCACGAGACCATCCTACGAAAACTTTTGACTGTAGAGACACCGACCCTCAGTAAGGCCATTGCGATAGCACAGGCGTTTATGTCCACCAGTGATAACACCAAACAAATCTCTCAGCACACAAGTGCTAGCAATGTTCATAAAATAACTGGAACTGTGTTTGCGAGCAAAATGTACAGGGCAGAAACCACGAGTCTGCAACTGCCAGCAGGCCTCAGGTGACCCAGATGACTCAGAGTCTGCAACAAAGGATGAATGCAAGGCAATTCACACCTTGTTGGCATTGTGGAGGCTTCCATTCAGCCTATTCATGCCACTTCAAAGGGTATGTTTGCAAGAGCTGTGGAACAATGGGGCACCTCCAACGAGCTTGCAGACGAGCTGCAAGCTATGCAAAACCTGCTAACCACCACATGGCAGAGGAAGATCGGTCCATGGTAGATCAAAGCAATTTAGAGCTTCATAGAGAGGAGGCAGATGCTTAAGTACACGGGTGCACACATTTTCGACGAAATGTCCACCTATAATGCTAAATGTAAAATTGAATGGCTTACCCGTAGCCATGGAACTGGACACTGGCGCTAGCCAATCCATCATGAGTAAAAAAATGTTTGAGAGGCTGTGGTGCAACAAGGCACTTAGACCAGCCCTGAGCCCCATCCACACGAAACTGAGAACGTACACCAAAGAGCTCATCACTGTCCTGGGCAGCGCCATGGGCAAGGTCACCTACGAGGGCACGGTGCACGAACTGCCACTCTGGATTGTCCCGGGCGATGGCCCCACACTGCTTGGAAGGAGCTGGCTGGGCAAAATCCGCTGGAATTGGGATGACATCTGAGCGCTATCACATGTCGATGAGGCCTCATGTACCCAGGTTCTTAACAAATTTCCTTCCTTTTTGAGCCATGCATTGGAAACTTTTCTGGGGCGAAGGTGCGGATCCACTTGGTCCCAGAGGCACGACCCATTCACCACAAGGCGCGAGCGGTATCTCACATGATGAGGGAGAGAGTGGAAATCGAGCTGGACAGGCTGCAACGCGAGGGCATTATCTCCCCAGTGGAATTCAGCGAGTGGGCCAGCCTGATTGTTCTAGTACTCAAAAGTGATGGCACGGTCAGGATTTGCGGCGATTATAAAGTAACTATTAATCGTTTCTCGCTACAGGACCAATACCCGCTACCTAAGGCAGACGACATATTTGCGACGCTGGCAGAAGGCAAGACGTTCACCAAGCTCGACCTAACTTCGGCCTACATGACGCAGGAGCTGGAGGAGTCTTCGAAGGGCCTCACCTGCATCAACACGCACAAGGGACTGTTCATCGACAACAGATGCCTGTTTGGAATTCGGTCGGCTGCAGCGATCTTCCAGACAAACATGGAGAGCCTACTCAAGTCGGTACCAGGCACGGTGGTCTTTCAGGATGACATATTGGTCATGGGTCGGGACACCGCCGAGCACCGACAAAACCTGGAGGAGGTCCTCCAGCGACTGGATCGCGTAGAGCTGTGGCTGAAGAGGTCGAAATGCGTCTTCATGGCAACAGAAGTGGAGGTTTGGGGAGAAAGATCGCGGCGGACAAAACATTCAGCCCACAGACGCCAAGACAGAGGCTATCAGCAACGCGCCCAGGCCACAGAACATCACATAGCTGCGGTCTTTCCTGGGACTCCTCAACTATTTTGGTAACTTCCTACCGGTGTTACGCACCCTCTTAGAGCCCCTACATGTGTTATTGCGTAAAGGTGAGAACTGGGTATGGGGAAAAAAACAAGTAATTGCTTTTGAGAAAGCCAGAAACATTTTATGCTCCAACAAGCTGCTTGTATTCAATAACCCGTGTAAAAGACTTGTGTTAGCATGTGATGCATCGTCGTACAGAGTCGGGTGTGTATTACAACAAGCTAACGTTGCGGGGAAGTTGCAACCTGTCGCCTCTGCCTCCAGGAGCTTGTCTAAGGCCGAGAGGGCCTACAGCATGATTGAGAAAGAGGCATTAGCGTGTGTGTTCGGGGTAAAGAAAATTTGAGCTGGAAACCGATCACAAACCCCTCATATCCCTGTTCGCTGAAAACAAGGGGATAAATACTAATGCCTCAGTCCGCATACAAAGGTGGGCACTCACGCTATCAGCGTATAACTATACCATCCGCCACAGGCCAGGCACCAAGAACTGTGCGGATGCTCTCAGTCGGCTACCATGGGGGGTGGAAATGGCGCAGCCTGCAAACTTGTTGATGGTGGCACAGCCCGCAGACTTGTTGATGGTCATGGAAGCGTTTGAAAATGACAAATCACCTGTCATGGCCCGCACGATTAGGACTAGGACCAGCCAAGATCCTCTGCTGTCCCGAGTAAAAAACTGCGTACTGCATGGGAGCTGGGCCAGCATCCCCGTTGAAATGCAAGAGCTAATCAAGCCGTTCCAGCGGCGAAAGGACGAGCTGTCCATTCAGGCAGACTGCCTGTTATGGGGAAACTGCGTAGTGCTACCCAAAAAGGGCAGGGAGACGTTCATCTCGGATCTCCACAGCATACACCCGGATATAGTAATGATGAAAGCGATGGCCAGATCCTACGTGTGGTGGCCCGGTATCGACTCTGACTTAGAGTCCTGTGTACGGCAATGCAGCGTGTGTGCTCAGTTGAGCAACGCACCCAGAGAGGCACCACTAAGCTTGTGGTCCTGGCCCTCCAGACCATGGTCGAGGATCCATGTCGACTATGCAAGCCCGTTTCTAGGTAAAATGTTCCTGGTGGTGGTGGATGCTTTTTCAAAATGGATTGAATGTGAAATAATGTCGGGAAGCACCGCCACCGCCACCATTGAAAGCCTGAGGGCCATGTTTGCCACCCACGGTCTGACTGACAACGGGCCATGTTTCACCAGTGCCGAATTTAAAGAATTCATGACCCGCAATGGGATCAAACATGTCACCTCGGCCCCGTTTAAACCAGCCTCCAATGGGCAGGCAGAGCGAGCAGTACAAACCATCAAACAGAGTCTTAAACGAGTCACAGAAGGCTCACTCCAAACCCGCCTGTCCCGAGTACTGTTCAAATACCGCACGAGACCCCACTCGCTCACAGGGGTGCCCCCGGCTGAGCTACTCATGAAAAGGACACTTAAAATCAGACTTTCGCTGGTCCACCCCAACCTGCATGATCAGGTAGAGAGCAGGCGGCAGCAACAAAATGTGAACAATGGTCGCGCCACTGTGTCACGGGAAATTGATCTGAGTGACCCTGTGTATGTGCTAAACTATGGACATGGTCCCAAATGGATCGCGGGCACGGTGATAGCTAAAGAAGGGAGTAGAGTATTTGTAGTCAAACTAGACAATGGACAAATTTGCAGAAAGCACCTGGACCAAACGAGGCTGCGGTTCACAGACTGCCCTGAACAACCTACAGCAGACACCATCTTTTTCGAGCCCACAACACACATCCAAAGGATCAACGACACCACCCCGGACCAGGAAATTGCCCAACAGCCCAGCAAGGCTAGGCTCACCCAGCAGCCCTGCAGGGCCAACAACACGCCAGCCCAGCGAGGGCACAGCCAACACACCAGAACAGACATTTGTACCGAGGCGGTCCACCAGGGAAAGAAAGGCTCCCGACCGCCTCACCTTGTAAATAGTTTTCACTTTGACTTTGCAGGGGAGTGATGTTGTGTATCTGTAAAGCATGCACTCCCATATTCCGCCACCAGGGAGCTCATCCCCTGAAGTCCCAAGAGATCCCAGCATCCTTTGGGAACACTGTATATAAGCCGGCCCCTAAGGCCTGTTCCTCACTCTGAAGTGTCTTAATAAAGACTGAGGTCACTGTTACTTTAACCTCCCTGTGTGCAGTCTCATCTGTGTTAGGAACATAAACGGGTGATGTAACAATTTGTTAAATTTGAATTGTAGTTCAATCTTTGCATCTCATTTCAAAACGCAATTAAACTAGAAATTCTCGCCCTTTTTTGAGCACAGTTTTGATGCTGTTTGTAAAGGAAAAGGAGGAATAGATTCCACCAAGTTCCAGCCAAATTTTGGCCTGGATACGGAATTCTGGCGGGAGGCATGGAAACAGGAGGTGGCAATATTCCCGCTAAGCTGTGCGGCGTCTAGAGGTGTGCACAGGCTGTTCATCGGCTTTCTAATGCACATGTGCGAAATTTGAATGGGCCACACAGCCCGTTCACGGGACTGCACACCCAAAAAACAAATTAGGGAAAACATTGGGTGTAGGCCACTCAGCCCCCCTGTTCCGTCATTCAATTCGATCATGGCTGATCCATACCTCAACTCCATTTGCCCGAGTTTGCTCCATATCCCTTGATACCCTTACCCAACAAAAATCCATCTATCTCAGTCTTGAAAGCTCCAATTGATACCCAGCATCAGACTGCACTACCCTTTGTGTGAGAGTACTTTGCGATTTCCCTCTTGAATGGCCTTGCTCTAATCTTGTTCTGAACTCTCCCACCAGGGGAGATAGTTTCTCCGTGTCTAGCCTATCGAATCCCTTCATCGTTTAAACAGCTCACTTAGATCACACCTCAGCTTGATGTACAATGGTCATATGTAGGATCCACAATGCCATATTCAAGAGAGATCGACTGCCATTAGGAGAGTGGGAAAACAGCTAAGGAACAGTTCAGTACAAAAATCTGTCTCTGTGGAATCTTAAGCCAGACTGGCCCACACACCTCCGATGGAGTGATGAGATGCCCCTTTGCGGCAGGTGCAGGTACCCACACCAGTATGTAACTGCCCCCCATCTCCACCATTTGGGATGAGGTCATTGGCTAGGAGGCTTCCCCTGCCTTCAGAATCCTCATTCCAGCTGGACCCCCTCCCTCTGGCCCCTTACCCTCTCCCAATCTTTTTATTGAGAACTGCGGGCGTGAGGTGAGCTGTCTCAGTTTCTCGACTCCCCTCACTCACTCTAATCTATCTCCCTCTGAATTAGGGTTGCCAACACTCTAGGGCTGCCTTGGAGCTTGCAGGAGTTAAAGAGTAATCTCTGGGACATTGTTGTGAGCAACACCCCGGAGAAAAATTATAGAGGGTATTCAAAAATTCTTTCAAAAAAAATTCTTTGTACGCTTTTGTTTATTAGTTACAAAAATTTTGGACATGGGGGAAAAAAGGCTGTTTGACTGACAGTCCGGAATCATCCAATAGGGTAATGAGGAATCTATTGGCTTTTCAATTGGCGTGGGAAGGTGGCGGTTTGCTAATACAGACAGGTTGAGCGACCAATAGCAGGAGTGTGGGGGCGGGGTGGCAGGAAGCAGGTGGTCATGTGTTGACATCTCCAGGAATATGTCCAACCCGACTCTGAACATGCCTGTTCACCTCCAACATTTTCCAGTTCTGATGAAAGATCATCGACCTGCAATGTTAACGCTGTTTCTCTCTCCACAGATGCTGCCTGACCTGCCGAGTGTTTCCAGCATTTTCTGTTTTTATCGGAGACCAGGTCACTGCTCGGGCAGGCAAACAGATGTCCCGCCCCTGCTTCACTCTTGCAGCTGCTGACCCGGAAGTTCTAGGCCGCAGAAGCAAGAGCTTTGCTTCCAATTCCAGAAATCTAGAAAATAGTCTTTCAAAATCCAGAATTGCCTGCTGGAGTCAATTAACTTTTAAGAAATTGCCTAACGTTTCGACAGTTTGCTGCTCCCCGGAGTTGGATTAAGGTGATTGGCTGCTCCTTGAATAGGTACGTGGCAATTAAACCACCGGAAAGGCTCAAACTGAAGGTTATTGCAGCTGAGTCCCTGATTGGCCAGATTTAAGCCACTAAGAGCTAACGAAATCCCTAAGAACACACTCTCCCAATGGAAATCTGAATTACAATAATTAGAATTATCAGTTGCTATTAAAATTCTTTTTAAATGGAGAAATTAACACCCCTGGTTTTAAAGGTGGAACACACACCTCACCAAAACCACCAAAAACAGATTATCTGGTCATTTAGCTAATTGCTGCTTGTGGAATCTTGCTGTGTACAAATTGGCTGCCTGGTTTGCCTACATTACAACAGTGACCACACTTCAAAAGTACCTCATTGGCTCCTGAGGATGTGAATGGGGCTATCTATAGTCAGGCAACAGTGTCAAGAATGCAGCACATTTCAGGTGATATAGTTGGTTTGACATCAAGGAGCTGGTTTCCAAATTAGCCCAATGATTAGAATTGTAAGTCCCCTGTTTCACTGTCTCTGTCTCTCTCTGTCGTTCTCTCTTCCTGTCCCTTTCTTTCTCACTCTCAGTCTCTCTCTCTCGCTCTCTCTCTCTGTTCGCTACATAAAATGACTTTGGTAAATTTTCAATCCAGTTCCTAATAATTGCTTATCCACAGAGCATCAGTGCCAACAATCCAGCTTAACTTCAATTGAGAACCAATTTCTACCCCACGAGATCTCTAACATTTTCAGCAAACACAGTCTGAAGTGTGGACTGCTGTGAGTGACTGCGGGTGGAATGCGACACGCAAACCTCGCACTCTGCCATGTTGCATTTAGCAGTGGGGGCATCTATTGTGCCCATCCACAAAGGCGTGTGAGCAACTCCTGCAATATTTGGGGCTATTTTGATTGAATATTTATAGTGAGTAAAAATTAAATTAAAGACAGAGAAACTGCAAAGAGCTATCTTGAAGAACAAACACATTTCTAAATCACTCCCTGGGCTAAGACTCAATAAAGGAGAGTTTTCATAGAGTGATAGAAATTACAGCGCAGGAGCAGGCCTTTCAACCCCCGGTGCTGACACTCTCTCCTGTAACCCCAGCCCTCCTAGATCATTTTATATTCCTCCATTTCAGATATTTATCCCATTCCCTTTAAATGATGTTCGAGTCTCTACCTCAATAGCCACGTGGTGAAGCATCCCACGATCTAATAGTCCCCAGATCAATAACCTTCCTTCTAACTTTCCCCTTGGTTTTTCCAGTGAGAATGCTTGATCTCCATTCCCGAGTTCCCCATTCTCCCACCAATGGAAACAATTTACTCACAGTAAGGTGCCCAGATTTCATTCACTTCTTTACTGGCTGCTCCTTTCTCAGTGCTGCTCCCACTCAGCACGTTGCTGCTGCTCCCAGCTCTGCAGGAAATGCTGGTCTCCACACCCACCCCACCCTCTCCGTCTCCCTTTCTTCCCCACCCCCAAACGCCAATCCCCCAGACCCCCATTCCCCAGGCACCCTCTCTCCCCTGACTCCAATTCATTCATCTCCTTCTCTCCTTGAGCACCCATCCTCCGACCCCAAGTCCCCGGTCTCCCTCTCCTTCAACACCCAGTCTGCTGTCATTCTCTTTCCCTGCACCCCCCCCACCCCTGCCCTGAGCCCCAATCCTCTGACTCCCCCTAGTCACCAGTGACCCACATCTGCCCGAGCCCCAATCCCTTGTCCCTGTTCACCCTCTTCCTTCCCAACCCTGTGGGTGGGGGTGGGGGAGGGGTGACATCACTGTGATGGAGTTTTCTCTGCAGTGACATCACGGAGTGGGGTGGGGGATGAAAATGTCCGGTGGCACGAAATTTAACTGGTAAATTTCCCCCAAGGCTGCAAGCGATAGCATCCGGGAGATTCATGCCCCATTCCAGGGGACCCCTGAGCAATCCGGGAGATTTGGCAACTCTCAGGGGGTCCCTGGAAGTCAGTCTGTATTACCCGGAAATCTCTGGGACTATGTCATTATATGCAGGGGGAGTCACTATTTTCAAGGGCTCCCAGGAGTGTGTTACTATTCATGGTATGCAGAAAGCCATTTCAGACCATAGAAAATGCAAGAGTCCCAAATTACCGTTCTGTGCTATAAATTCTGTTCAATTTGTCATTACTGGTCATGCTCAGAAATGGGCTCCATGTTCCCTATGATCAGGAATATATCTTTACTGCCCTATATCAGGTTAAATGTTAGCGTAAACCAGCAACCATAGCCATAAGACCCCTTTTATATACAGGCTGAACCTCCCTTATCCAGAACTCCCCTATCCAGAACCACCCCTCGTCCAGAACCATTCCCAGCCACCAGGTGGCGCATGCGCAGAACTCCGACATGAACAAATTGAAGTCCTTCCTCGCTGCTGACTCCCGCAATCACTGGCCTGACCCCGTGATAAACCGCGCCCACCGCCCCACGATCTCTCTGCCGCACTTCCAGCTCCAAGCCAGCCAGCCCCGATATCCCCTTGCTCAGTACCTGTACCATCCAATTTAACGTGACCACCCCTCGTCCAGAAAAATCCCTTATCCAGAACAGGCCAGGTCCCGAGGGTTCCGGATAAGGGAGGTTCAACCTGTACTAGATATTGTGATCTCACATTGCTTCACATGCATTTCGCCTATCTTCCAGAAGGCGGACTACTGAGCACTCCAAGAGATGAAAACAACTGTAAACCAACCAACTGGTTTATTTTACACAAAATTGAAGACTGAGCAGAATGTTGAATTCACAGCAAAATTTACCTAATTCTTATCAAAAATAATAAAACTTTGCCCTTGATAAGGGCCTACCTGCAATTTAGTAGTCAGTATCGCTGCAGTGACTAATGTTCACTTAAATAGGGAGTTCCCTCCTTCATCAATTGTTTCAAACTCAAACTTATTGCAAACATACTTCACCCCGAGAGGGACAAAAGTTTAAACTCTGCCCCTTCCTCAGCTCTCTGTCAAGGATCGGCTTGTTCAGCTGTGAGATCACAACTACTTCCTCGCAGTTCACGTAGCACTATGGAATCTATACTGCCCGTCTTCCTAGGACCTTTGCTATGTCCAATGGATGGGGGCCATTCTAGGAGCATAGGAACAGGAGGAGGCCATTCAGCCCCTCGAGCCTATTCCGCCATTCAATTAGGTCATGGCTGATCTGCACCTCAACCCCATTTACCCACCTTTGCTCCGTATTCCTCGAACCCTTACCTCGCAAAACCCTGTCGAGAGGTGAATTGGAGTTTTCATTAGTGGTATGTTTTAACATTCTTACATTACAGATGCATATTTCTCTAGCTAGCACTGGAGAACCTCACTGTCTCAAACTAATCCTGGCTCATTGATAGCACTCTCACCACTGAGTCAGTGGGTTGTGGCTTCAAGCCCCACTCCAAAACCTTGAGCACATAATCCAGGCTGACAATCACAGTGCGGTACTGAAGGAGTGCTGCACTATCAGAGGTGCCATCTTATGGAGAGCCATTAAATCAAGGCCCCACCTGCCCTCTCGGGTGAGTATAAAAGATCCCACAGCACTGTTTGAAGTAGAGCAGCGAAGTTCCTCCCAGTGTCCTGGCCAACATTTATCCCTCAACCAACCTCAATAAAAACAGTTTATCTGGTCATTTAGTTCACTGCTGTTTATGGAATCTTGCTGTGAACAAATTGGCTGCCGTGTTTCCTACATGACAACAGTGACTACACTTCAAAATTAAGTCAATGGCTGTAAAGCGATTTGGGATGTCCTTAGATTGTGAAAGGCGCTATAGAAATGCAAATCTTTCTTTTAGTGCATGAGAAAGACAGTTCTGTTAATTACTTCATCTGGTAATCAGTTAGTGGGCCTAATCAATGTCTCAGCTAGCTGGTACTTCGCTACAAGTTAACCTCTTTTGGGGTGAATTTAACTCTACAACAGTATCATATTACAAATTAACTCAATTTGATACAGAAGAACATAAAAAGTAGGAGCAGGAGTAGGCCATACGGCCCCTCAAGCCTACTCCTCCATTTAATACGATCATGGCTGATCCGATCATGGACTCAGGTCCACTTCCCTGCCCGCTCCCCATAACTCCTTATCCCTTATCAGTTAAGAAACTGTCTATTTCTGTCTTAAATTTATTGAATGACCCAGCTTCCACAGCTCTCTGAGGCAGCGAATTCCATAGATTTACCACCCTCTGAGAGAAGAAATTCCTCCTCATCTCAGTTTTAAATGGCGACCACTTATTCTAAGATTATGCCCCCTAATTCTAGTCACCCCTATCAGTGGAAGCATCCACCTTGTCGAGCCCCCTCATAATCTTATACGTTTCAATAAGATCACCTCTCATTCTTCTGAATTCCAATGAGTAGAGGCCCAACTACTCAACCTTTCCTCATAAGTCCACTCCCTCATCTCCGGAATCAACCTTCTTTGAATGGCCTCCAAAGCTAGTATATCCTTTCATAAATATGGAAACCAAAACTGTACACAGTATTCCAGTTGTGGCCTCACCAATATCCTGTATAACTGTAGCAAGACTTCCCTGCTTTTATACTCCATCCCCTTTGCAATAAAGGCCAAGATTCCATTGGCCTTTCTGATTATTTGCTGTACCTGCATACTAACCTTTTGTATTTCATGCACAAGTACCCCCAGGTCCCGCTGTACTGCAGCACTTTGCAATTTTTCTCCAATTAAATAATAACTTGCTCTTCAATTTTTTTCTGCCAAAGTGCATAACCTGGATCTCCTGGACTAATTTCGTGTATCTAAAGGGGTCGGTGAGGAATTTTCCAGATTTGGTTCCCCTAATTGGCCAGTTTGTTTTCCACCTCTTCCAGAAGATTATATGGCTCCTGGTGGGTAGGGAGCATCTGTACTGTGATGCATGGGGCACCGTGACTGCCCAGGACAGGCTGAATGGACCAGCTAGACTTTTTGTATGTTTCTTTGTGTCCCTTCTAGACCAAATAGGGAGAATTCTCAAAATGACAATGGGTTTGCTTCTGAAAGTGGCCTAATACTGTGAGCAAAAATAGAACCTGTTGGGAGGGAGACAATATTGCAACAATTCTCTCCTGTCACATAAAATATACTTCAGTATTAATAGGGTGGGCTACTCCATTGCTTACAAATCACACCGTGGCCTTGCCTTTTCCTATCTCTGTAATCTTTTTCAGCCTCACAACCCCACAAGATGAGCCATCCCTTGCTAACTAAGGAAGTAAAGGATGGAATCAATTTGAAAACAAAGGCATGCAATGTTGCAAAGGACAGTGGAAGGCCAGAGGATTGGGACATTTTTAGAAATCAGCAAAGGATGATTAAAAAATTGATAAAGATAGAGACGATGTCATATGAGAGTAAACTAGCAAGAAATAAAAAAATAGACAGCAAGAGCTTCTACAGATATATAAAAAGGAAATGAGTAGCTAAAGTAAACACTGGTCCCTTAAAGGATGGGACTGGAGAATTAATAATGGGAAACAGGGAAATGGCAGAGACTTTGAACAAATATTTTGTATCGGTCTTCATGGTGGAGGACACTAGAAACATCCCAATAATTGATAATCAAGGAGCTATTTGAGGGGGGAACTTAAAACAATCACAGTTTCGTTGCCGAGAGTATGAAGAAACCAAGCGCAGACAGTGGAAGGAGCTTGCGGCAAACCAGACACCCCACCCACCCTTTCCTTCAACCATTGTCTGTCTCACCTGTAACAGAGACTGTAATTCCCGTATTGGACTGTATAGTCACCTGAGAACACATTTTAGTGTGGAAGCAAGTCTTCCTCGATTTCGACGGACTGCCTATGATGATGATGATATCACTAGAGATAAAATACTAGGCAAACTAATGGGACTAAAGGTGGACAAGTCCCCTGGACCTGATGGCCTGCACTCTAGGATCTTAAAAGAAGTGGCTGCAGAGATATTGGTTGTAATCTACCAACATTCCCTGAATTCTGGAGAGAGCCCAGTGGACTGGAAAATCGTAGATGTAACACCTCTATTTAAGAAAGAAGGGAGACAGAAAGCAAGAAACTATAGGCCAGTTAGCCTAACATCTGTCATTGGGAAAATGCTGGAGTCCATCATTAAGGAAGTAGTAGCAGGATATTTAGAAAATCATAATGCAGTCAAACAGAGTCAGCATGGTTTTATGAAAGGGAAATCATGTTTGACAAATCTGCTGGAGTTCTTTGAGGATGTAATGAGCAGAATGGATAAAGGAGAACCAGTTGATGTTGTATATTTGGATTTCCAGAAAGCATTCGATAAGATGCCACATAAAAGGTTACTGCACAAGATAAGAGCTCACGGGGTTGGGGGTAATATATTAGCATGGATAGAAGATTGGATAGCTAACAGAAAACAGAGAGTCGGGATAAGTGGGTCATTTTCAGGTTGGCAAACTGTAACCAGTGGGGTGCCACAGGGATCGGTGCTGGAGCCACAACTATTTACAATTTATATTAATGACTTGGATGAAGGGACTGAGTGTAATGTAGCCAAGTTTGCTGATGATACAAAGATAGGTGGGAAAGCAAGTTGTGAGGATAATGCAAATAATCTACAAAGGGATATAGATAAGCTCAGTGAGTGGGCAAAAATTTGGCAGATGGACTATAATGTGGGAAAATGTGAGGTTATACACTTTGGTAGGAAAAATAAAAAAGCGAATTATTATTTAAATGGGGAGCAATTACAAAATGCTACAGTACAGAGGCATCTGGGGGTTTTTGTGCATGAAACGCAAAAAGTTAACATGCAAGTACAGCAAGTAATCAGGAAGGCGAATGGAATGTTGACCTTTATTGCAAGGGGGATAGAATATAAAGGTAGGGAAGTCCTGTTACAACTGTACAGGGTATTGGTGAGACCACACCTGGAGTACAGTTTTGGTATCCTTATTTAAGGAAGGATATACTTCATTGGAGGCAGTTCAGAGAAAGTTCACGAGGTTGATTCCTGAGATGAAGGGGTTGTCATATGAAGAAAGGTTGGAGCTATAGGCCTTGGTGTTTAGAAGAATGAGAGGTGATCTTAATGGCCCAGAAATTCCGGTCGGCTGCTTCCCGCGGGCGATCGAGGGAAAAACTTTAAGATGTGCACTTACCTGAAGCTGCTGTGGCCACACAAGTTCCCGGTCCTGAGACCTCCACTGACTGAGCATCGCAGCGCGTGCACATCAGGACGTGCACAGGGCTGGAGCTGCAGCCACATGGCTCTGGGCAGCCAATCAGGTAAAGTATATTCTCATTCATAATAATGAGAACTCTAAATTGGAGTTACCATTATTATGAATGAGAACCCCCCCCCCACCGAAACACCCAAAACACTAAAAAAAATAGTAAAAATACACCACATATTTTTATTAATTTAAATTAAAGTTATTTATGTGTTATAAAAAGAAAATATTTTTCCAATTTTTTTTAAAGTTTTTTTAATTATGATTTAAATAAACTTACCGTAGGGGGGAGGGTTTTTAACAATAAAATGTGTTTTTATAATTTTATTTTAAAATGTTTTTGTGTATTTTAAAACTCTTACGTCTGTAAAAGTAGGCTACGCGCCTGTTTTTATCAGGCGCAAGAGTTTTCAGGACATTTGCTGGGCAAGATATGTGTAAATCCCTCAATGTTGCCCTTGCAAATGTCCTGACTGCCGAGATACGGAAGATCTGTCAAGCTCTAGCTGCGCATGCGCATTGTGCGCTGAAAACCGGCTTTTGCGATGCGTTCCTGGGTCCGTACACACTCCGTACGGACCTGGGGAGGCTGGGATTGCTGCCATTTTGAAACATATAAGATTCTGAGGGGCTTGGCAGGGTAGATGCAGAGAGGATGTTTCCCCTCATGGGGGAATCTAGAACTAGGGTCATAGTTTCAGAATAAGGGTCGCCCATTTAAAACAGAAATGAGGAGGAATTTCTTCTCTCAGAGAGTCATGAATCTTTGGAATTCTCTACCCCTGAGAGTTGTGGAGGCTGGGTCTTTGAATATATTTAAGGTGGAGATAGACAGATTTTTGAATGATAAGGGAGTCAATGGTTATAGGAAGTGGGCGGGGAAGTGGAGTTGAGGCCAGGATCAGATCAGCCATGATCTTATTTGAATGGCGCAGCAGGCTCGAGGGGCCAAATGGCCTACTCCTGCTTCTATTTCGTATGTTCTTATGTTCTAAGATGTCTGCGCTCCTCAAATTCTGCCCTCTTGAACATCCCTCATTATCACTGCTCAACCATCGGTGGCCGTGCCTTCAGCTGTTTGGGCCCTAAGCTCTGGAACTCCCTCCCTAAACCTCTCCGCCTCTCTTTCCTCCTTTAAGATGTTCCTTAAAACCTACCTCTTTAACCAAGCTTTTGGTCATCTGCCTTAATTTCTTCTTCTGTGGCTCGGCATCAAATTTATTGTTTTGTCTTGTAACACTGCTGTGAAGCGCCTTGGGATGTTTTACTATGTTAAAGGCGCTATATAAATAAAAGTTATTGTTATGCTCATAATAAAGTAATACAACTGAGTACTGTAGACAATGAGTAAGTGTGACCTTAGCTCCTTTATTCAGACTCCAGAGTGCTGGTACAGCATGGGAGACCTGCTTATATACAGTGCTCCCAAGGGATGCTGGGATCCCGTGGGACTCCAACAGGTAAGCCCTCTGGTGCAGTATTATACAGGTTGCCAGGGGTTGCATACATAACAGTTATTATTATTATTATTGAATCAATTAATAAGCTCCAGATGGACACCATTTAGTAAATCATCATCAACTTTGCACGCTGCATTTCATCCTTCAGTGAGTACTCACCACCCCCAGATCAACATTTAAATGTAAAGTTATTACCAATAACTAACAGATATATTAACCTTCTGAGGTTATTTCCTCAGCCCGGCCTCAGATTTCCCCTGGGTTACTCACATCCACTCAGCACCAGCCATTAGGTCATCCTTGGGTCACTCACATTCATTTGCATATTGGCACTTCACCCATGTGAAGCTTGAACACCTCGGTAATGTGTAAGCTTCCTTTCTCTTTTCTTTTGCCCGTTAGTTGCTGCCCCTTTAGCTCTATCTCATTTCAAAGCCGTGGTCCTATTGTTAAATATAGAATAACTCCACAAGGCTAAGTACGGTGAGCTAGTTCAGGGATGACCTTACTCTAGTTTATTTACTCTCAAAGAGAGGATTCAACATGACTGCCAACATTATATACACGGCTTGCACGTGTCTGCCAGTGACCATTAGGACTCCGACAGTCACGCCCCCTGGTGGCAGGTAAAACCCAGTTAACAGACATAACATTTCCTTTCTCTTTTCTTTTGCCTGTTAGTTGCTGCCCCTTTAGCTCTATCTCATTTCAAAGCCGTGGTCCTCTCTCCTGTACTCAGGGTTGTATTTCATAGAATTTGCAGTAGAGGAACAGGCCATTTGGCGAAACTGCTCTGTGCTGGTGTTTATGCACCACACAAGCCTCATCCTACTCTATTTCATCTCGCCACATTCCCCATATCCTTCTATCCCTTTTTCCCTCATGCACTTATCTACCTGCCTCTTAAACACATCTATGTTATTCGCCTTAAAAACTTCATGTGGCCGCATTCTAACCACTCTCTGAGTTAAGAAGTTTCTCCTGAATTCCCCAGTGGATTTATAAGTGACTGTCTTATATTTATTACCCTTAGTTTTGGACTCCCCAAAAGTGGAAAGAGAGAGCTGGGTTTTCATGGAGTATGCGGGTTACAGGGGGGGGGCACCGACGTGGGAGAACGGGTTTCCCATAGGCACTGCCAATTTTAATGGCAGGGCCTGATTTGCATCTGAAGCATCGATTTCCCGCCCGTAGCCAACCAGATTGAGAGGCTGTCTGGCTGTGGGCGGGTAGGCCTGCGGCACTAGGCCTCACAGAGGAGTGAGGGAGAGATCAGGTGGGGGCCGGGGTGGAAGGGGGGAAGGGAAGGGGATCGCGGCTATCGGCTAAGAGTCGGCGAGAGGTGCGTGGAGAGGCGTCGGGAGTTCGTTGGTGAGGCCTATAAAAGGCGTACTTTTGCAGCTACAGGGAGAAGGCAAAAAAGAAGTAGAAAGAAACAGAAAGGTGACGTCACAGCCAAGGGGTTAAGTGATTGGCTGGTGATTGGTGAGTAGTTTTTCTTTTTTCTCTTCTATAACAGTGAGTAAACTTTAGCATTGTTGTTGCCTATCGAAGGGTTAAGTCATGGCAGGACAGCTCGGTCACGTGTTATGCTCCTCCTGTACCATGTGGGAACTCGGGGACGACTCCAGTGTCCCTGACGACTACATGTGCGGGAAGTGTATCCGACTCCAGCTCCTGACGGACCGCATTGCGGAGTTGGAGCTGAGGGTGGATTCACTCTGGAGCATCCACGATGCTGAGAATGACGTGAGTAGCACGTGAAGCGAGTTGGTCTTATCGCAGGTGAATGGTCCACAGCCAGAATGGAAGACCAGCAGGAAGAGCATTGCAAGGAAGGTAGTGCAGGGGTCCCCTGTGGTCATCCCCCTGCAAAACAGATACACTGCTTTGAGTACTGTTGAGGGGGATGACTCATTAGGGGAGGGCAGCAGCAGCCAAGTTCATGGCACCGTGGCTGGCTCTGTTGCACAGGAGGGCAGGAAAAAGAGTGGGAGAGCGATAGTGATAGGGGATTCAATTGTAAGGGGAATAGATAGGCGTTTCTGCGGCCGCAACCGAGACTCCAGGATGGTATGTTGCCTCCCTGGTGCAAGGGTCAAGGATGTCTCGGAGCGGGTGCAAGACATTCTAAAAAGGGAGGGAGAACAGCCAGTTGTCGTGGTGCACATTGGTACCAACGACATAGGTAAAAAAAGGGATGAGGTCCTACGAAACGAATTTAAGGAGCTAGGAGCTAAATTAAAAAGTAGGACCTCAAAAGTAGTAATCTCGGGATTGCTACCAGTGCCACGTGCTAGTCAGAGTAGGAATCGCAGTATAGCGCAGATGAATACATGGCTTGAGCAGTGGTGCAGCAGGGAGGGATTCAAATTCCTGGGGCATTGGAACCGGTTCTGGGGGAGGTGGGACCAGTACAAACCGGACAGTCTGCACCTGGGCAGGACCGGAACCAATGTCCTAGGGGGAGTGTTTGCTAGTGCTGTTGGGGAGGAGTTAAACTAATATGGCAGGGGGACAGGAACCAATGCAGGGAGACAGAGGGAAACAAAAAGGAGACAAAAGCAAAAGGCAGAAAGATGAGGAAAAGTGGAGGGCAGAGAAACCCAAGGCAAAGAACAAAAAGGGCCACTGTACAGCAAAATTCTAAAAGGACAAAGGGTGTTAAAAAAACAAGCCTGAAGGCTTTGTGTCTTAGTGCAAGGAGTATCCGTAATAAGGTGGATGAATTAACTGTGCAAATAGATGTTAACAAATATGATGTAATTGGGATTACGGAGACGTGGCTCCAGGATGATCAGGGCTGGGAACTCAACATCCAGGGGTATTCAACATTCAGGAAGGATAGAATAAAAGGAAAAGGAGGTGGGGTAGCATTGCTGGTTAAAGAGGAGATTAATGCAATAGTTAGGAAGGACATTAGCTTGGATGATGTGGAATCTATATGGGTAGAGCTGCAGAACACCAAATGGCAAAAAACGTTAGTGGGAGTTGTGTACAGACCTCCAAACAGTAGTAGTGATGTTGGGGAGGGCATAAAACATGAAATTAGGGGTGCATGCAATAAGAGTGCAGCAGTTATAATGGGTGACTTTAATATGCACATAGATTGGGCTAACCAAACTGGAAGCAATACGGTGGAGGAGGATTTCCTGGAGTGCATAAGGGATGGTTTTCTAGACCAATATGTCGAGGAACCAACTAGGGGGGAGGCCATCTTAGACTGTGTGTTGTGTAATGAGAGAGGATTAATTAGCAATCTCATTGTGCGAGGCCCCTTGGGGAAGAGTGACCATAATATGGTGGAATTCTGCATTAGGATGGAGAATGAAACAGTTAATTCAGAGACCATGGTCCAGAACTTAAAGAAGGGTAACTTTGAAGGTATGAGGCGTGAATTGGCTAGGATAGATTGGCGAATGATACTTAAAGGGTTGAATGTGGATGGGCAATGGCAGACATTTAGAGACCGCATGGATGAACTACAACAATTGTACATTCCTGTCTGGCGTAAAAATAAAAAAGGGAAGGTGGCTCAACCGTGGCTATCAAGGGAAATCAGGGATAGTATTAAAGCCAAGGAAGTGGCATACAAATTGGCCAGAAATAGCAGCGAACCTGGAGACTGGGAGAAATTTAGAACTCAGCAGAGGAGGACAAAGGGTTTGATTAGGGCAGGGAAAATGGAGTACGAGAAGAAGCTTGCAGGGAACATTAAGACGGATTGCAAACGTTTCTTTAGATATGTAAAGAGAAAAAGGTTAGTAAAGACAAACGTAGGTCCCCTGCAGTCAGAATCAGGGGAAGTCATAACGGGGAACAAAGAAATGGCGGACCAATTGAACAAGTACTTTGGTTCGGTATTCACTAAGGAGGACACTAACAACCTTTCGGATATAAAAGGGGTCAGAGGGTCTACTAAGGAGGAGGAACTGAGGGAAATCCTTATTAGTCGGGAAATTGTGTTGGGGAAATTGATGGGATTGAAGGCCGATAAATCCCCAGGGCCTGATGGACTGCATCCCAGAGTACTTAAGGAGGTGGCCTTGGAAATAGCGGATGCATTGACAGTCATTTTCCAACATTCCATTGACTCTGGATCAGTTCCTATCGAGTGGAGAGTAGCCAATGTAACCCCACTTTTTAAAAAAGGAGGGAGAGAAAACAGGGAATTTTAGACCAGTCAGCCTGACATCGGTAGTGGGTAAAAAAATATGGAATCAATTATTAAGGATGTCATAGCAGCGCATTTGGAAAGAGGTCACATGATAGGTCCAAGTCAGCATGGATTTGTGAAAGGGAAATCATGCTTGACAAATCTTCTGGAATTTTTTGAGGATGCTTCCAGTAGAGTGGACAAGGGAGAACCAGTTGATGTGGTATATTTGGACTTTCAGAAGGCTTTCGACAAGGTCCCACTCAAGAGATTAATGTGCAAAGTTAAAGCACATGGGATTGGGGGTAGTGTGCTAACATGGATTGAGAACTGGTTGTCAGGCAGAAAGCAAAGAGTAGGAGTAAATGGGTACTTTTCAGAATGGCAGACGGTGACTAGTGGGGTACCGCAAGGTTCTGTGCTGGTGCCCCAGCTGTTTACATTGTACATTAATGATTTGGATGAGGGGATTAAATATAGTATCTCCAAATTTGCAGATGACACTAAGTTGGGTGGCAGTGTGAGCTGTGAGGAGGATGCTATGAGGCTGCAGAGCGACTTGGATAGGTTAGGTGAGTGGGCAAATGCATGGCAGATGAAGTATAATGTGGATAAATGTGAGGTTGTTCACTTTGGTGGTAAAAACAGAGAGACAGACTATTATCTGAATGGTGACAGATTAGGAAAAGGGGAGGTGCAACGAGACCTGGGTGTCATGGTACATCAGTCATTAAAGGTTGGCATGCAGGTACAGCAGGCAGTTAAGAAAGCAAATGGCATGTTGGCCTTTATAGTGAGGGGATTTGAGTACAGGGGCAGGGAGGTGTTGCTACAATTGTACAGGGCCTTGGTGAGGCCACACCTGGAGTATTGTGTACAGTTTTCGTCTCCTAACCTGAGGAAGGACGTTCTTGCTATTGAGGGTGTGCAGCGAAGGTTCACCAGACTGATTCCCAGGATGGCGGGACTGACCTATCAAGAAAGACTGGATCAACTGGGCTTGTATTCACTGGAGTTCAGAAGAATGAGAGGGGGCCTCATCGAAACGTTTAAAATTCTGATGGGTTTGGACAGGTTAGATGCAGGAAGAATGTTCCCAATGTTGGGGAAGTCCAGAACCAGGGGTCACAGTCTAAGGATAAGGGGTAAGCCATTTAGGACCGAGATGAGGAGAAACTTCTTCACCCAGAGAGTGGTGAACCTGTGGAATTCCCTACCACAGAAAGTTGTTGAGGCCAATTCACTAAATATATTCAAAAAGGAGTTAGATGTAGTCCTTACTACTAGGGGGATCAAGGGGTATGGCGAGAAGGCAGGAATGGGGTACTGAAGTTGCATGTTCAGCCATGAACTCATTGAATGGCGGTGCAGGCTAGAAGGGCCGAATGGCCTACTCCTGCATCTATTTTCTATCGCGGGCCCGGTGAGGGGTCGGGGGAAGATGAAAGGAAACATCACATTGGGGCCAGCCACTGGAGAATCGTGTCCGGCCTCATGATCATCGCGGGGGCAGTCATGGGAAGGTGATTGGAGGTCTCCCATGGCGGGGGGTGGGTTAGGCAGGGACCCTGGATCCAGGGTGGGTGTAAAGCCGGGATGTAGCAGCCCCCACCTTGCCATAACTGCCGGGTTTCACGAATTGTGTAAAACCCGTCCACTTGCAGTTAAAAACAAAATGGTGGTTAAAAAGGACGCTTCCAGCCTCATTGACATCCTGCCTCCTGGGAGCTGATTGGTCACCTGCCCCCGTCCCGTCCCGCCTCCGTTAAAATCGGAAGTGACTAGGTTGGAAGCAGGTTCAGGTCGGGAATCCCATTTAAAAACATTTAACTACGTCCCGCCCTCAACCCACCCGTTTTTTAAAGTTAAAATTCCTCCCACAGTCTCTACATCTACCCTATCAAACCCTTTCATAATTGTACAGACCACTAGCAGGTTACCCCCTGCCTTCTCTTTTCTGGAAGAGCCCCAGCCTGTTGTGTCTTTCCTGACCGTTATAACCTCTCAGGTCTGGTACCATCCTTGTAACTCTTTGTTGCACCTTTCCAGTGCCTCTATATCCTTTGTGTAATTCGTATTCGGCTCACGATACTCAATGGCCCCCAAAAATGCAGCTCACTCCCACTTTAACCCCAGCAGAAGTGCAGCAGGAAGCCTGGAAAATGGTCCAAGACCTAGATACGCCAGGCCCCCATCTTCGCGGGTAGTTTCTGAGGGCGAGCTTATGTGGGACAGGCCCTCTCTCTGCCCCAAACATGGTCCCCTACATCAGAAGGGATGGGGCGAGACAGTGAACCCCCTGTGGTGGAAGTTTTGAACTGCAGTCACTCTTGCAATTTAGGGAAACACAGCTATCAATTTGTGACAGCAAGGTCCCACAAACAGTAATGAGATAAATGACCAGATAATCTGTTTTAGTGATGTCGGTTGAGGGATAAAGGTTGTCCAGGGCACCAGGGAGAACACCCCTGCTCTTCTTCAAATAGTCCCGTGGGATCAGAGCGAGCGGGTGGAGCATCGGTTTGACGTCTCATCCGAAGTACAATTTATTTTTTGTTACAGCAGCTGACGCACAAAGGCGACTGCTTGGTCGGGGGTGGGGGAGGGTGGGGGGGGGGCATTTTATTTCTTTCTGTGGGCAGGGGAGTGGGTTTTGGGGGGAGCAGGTGCAGCCCAGTCATCTCCAAGCCCAACTGGGGAGAGATGTCAGATTTCCTGATAGTGTGAGCCTACCAGGTACATGTGCCCACAATGGAAGGTGTGACTGCTGGGACCGTGGCCAATGCAGATTTGGTCCCAGTATGTTCGACAATTCAGCAGAGTTCAAACATATTTGCTCACTTTATTACAGCACGAGAACACGGGTGGGCATCTTGGAGTACACCACTGCTGGCCAGCAGCATGTTTGGTTTGCTTTCTGCCAGATTAAAGTATCACGTTTGTTTCTATTCAACATAATCCACAGCTTTGAACTTCACAGTTCACTTACTCCCAAATGAACAAGTTGGTCATTGTACAGAGCGATCAGGCAGAATAATATACAATGCACTTTACTCTTGGCTAATTTTTGGAGTCCTATTAAAATGCAAAACAAGAAAAATAAGCGTCTTTTTCAATGCGTTCCGAGACTCATTCATAATTCACAGGCTATCTTCATTGTAATTGATTGACTGATTAAAACATCTACAACTAACTAAAACCTGTTACTGAGCCAGCTAGCATGCATAGAATATGTAATAATTCTCAAAGCCTTTGATTTGGTTTTTCAGATCCTGTTCTACACAAGATTATCTACACTGACTTTCAGTGTCAGCTGTGGCTCAGTGGGTAGCACTCTTGCCTCTGAGTCAGAAGGTTCAAGTCCCATTCCAAGGACTTGAGCACATAAATCCAGGCTGACACTCCGAGGGAGTGCTGCACTGTCGGAGGTGCCGTCTTTTGGATGAGATGTTAAACCGAGTCTGCTCGCTCAGGTGGATGTAAAAGATCCCTAAATATATTCAAAAGGGAGTTAGATGAAGTCCTTACTACTCGGGGGATCAAGGGGTATGGCGAGAAAGCAGGAAGGGGGTACTGAAGTTTCATGTTCAGCCATGAACTCATTGAATGGCGGTGCAGGCTGGAAGGGCTGAATGGCCTGCTCCTGCACCTATTTTCTATGTTTCTATCCCCTGGCACTATTTCGAAGAGCAGGGGAGTTATCCCCGTGTCCTGGCTAATATTTATCCCTCAATCAACATAACAAAAACACAGATTATCTGGTCATTATCACATTGCTGTTTGTGGGATCTTGCTGTGCACAAACTGGCTACCCGCCTTTCCTACATTACAACAGTGACTACACTCCAAAAGTACTTCATTGGCTGTAAAGCACTTTGAGACGTCCGGTGGTCGTGAAAGGTGCTATCTAAATGCAAGTCTATCTTTCTTTAAGAACATTCTTCCATTTTAAATGTTTGTGTTGTATTTTTGGCTACTAGTTTATTGGTGGAGCATTCGAGAGTCGGGAGTAATGGGTCTATTGGATGATTATCACAGAGAGTCTAAAGGGTATAAGCACTAATTCTTGGTAGGTCTGTTATTCTCAGAATCTTACAGTACTGCAGGAGGCCATTCGGCCCATCGTGCCTGTGCCAGCTCTCTGAAAGAGCTGTCGAATTAGTCCCACTCACCCCAGCTCCTTCCACATAGACCTGCAAAATTTTCCTTTTTAAATATTTATCCAATTTCCTTTTGAAAGTTGTTATTGAATCTGTTTCTACCACCCTTTCAAGCAGTGCATTCCAGATCACAGCATTAAAAAAATTCTCCTCATCTTGCCCCTGGCGTTTTTGCCAATTATCTTAAATCTGTGTCCATTGGTTACTGGCCCCCCAGCTAGTGGAAATCGCCTCTCCCTATCTACTCGATCAAAACATATCAATCAAAATAGAGATTAAACATCTCTCTAAATTCACCCCTTAATGTTTTTTGCTCTGAGGAGAACAATCCCAGCTTCTCTGGTCTTTCCACAATTGGACACAATACTGTAGTTGAGGTCTAACCAGTGATTTATTAAAGTTTACCATAACGTCCTTGGTTTTGTACTCCATGCTTCTAATTAGAAAGCCAAGTATGCTTTTTTAACAGCTTTATCATATTACATGTCTAGACCGATGTATTAGGAAAGATTTCTTAGACATCCTTAAATTATAAACTCTTTACATTGGCCCGGATTTTGCAGTGAGCTTGGCAGCTACTCTCAGAGTACGCCGTCATACCTCATTTGAAATCCATCGCAAGTTCGGGATTTCCACATGCGCTTATGCATGCGCCAAATTCCGAACTTGCGGTCTGTCAATGGAAGAGTTGACAGGCCATTTGCACAGCCCACAAAAAAGCAATCGCTGGCACGGTGTTGGGCTATTTGACCACCAATTGCCCAGCAATTGCATAGGGAAATGTTACAGCTGATGCAAACAGGCATAGGGCATGTTTGCATCAGTGTAAGGGGACAGCTCAGGCATGATTTAAACATTTTCATCTCAAAACAGTCTTTCTTGTTCATGCAAAAACTTGAGTTTTAATGATGTCGATAAAATGAACAGCAAAATTAAATTTTGAGTGCAGTTGGTGGAGTTAAACTCATTAGGAATTAAATTCCAATCCTGTAAATTGTGATTAAATCTGATTACGGGATTCTATTAAATCTGATTCCCTTCTGAAATGATGTAAAATCTAATTCTGTTTTCTGATTGGAGGACCAGGCCCACGTGATCACAGGGACACTGTGACCCTGGGATCCATGGGCCATTACGCAGACCTCCAGCACACAGCATCCGAGAGCAAGTTTACACAGGAGGGCCACCATCAGGTAGGTGCGTATTCTTTTCATAGCTTGGGAGTGTACTCCGGAGGTACACCAACAGCAATTTTTGGCCCATTGTATCTAAAAGATTGAGGGGTCGAACTTGCCCTTTTTTATAGCCCCATTAGACTCCGGGGGGGGGCACTAATGGGGCACAACAAAGTCAACGCCTGGGGGAAGGGGTTGATAGTGACTCCAGGGAAATTGCCCCGGAGGTTTGGGGGCTCTATGCCGGTACCGCTGCATCCCGTGATTTGTGCCTGGGGTTGGCGCATGCACGGCGATGACATAATCGCCATGCACGCCAATCTCTCTGCGCCCCGCGGTCTAATCAAGGAGAGCTAGCATAGATTTGTTAAAGGCAAATCCCGTGGAATTAAAGGGAAAGCGGCAGTATGGATACAAATTTGGCTCAGTGACAGGAAGTAAAGCAT
Organism: Pristiophorus japonicus; assembly: GCF_044704955.1. NCBI lineage: Eukaryota > Metazoa > Chordata > Chondrichthyes > Pristiophoridae > Pristiophorus > Pristiophorus japonicus. The sequence goes on from NC_091985.1 coordinate 146,816,624, forward strand.
GGTGATGGATGGATGTTTTTCTGTCTGGGAGATGGTTTGCAGTGGTGTCCCCCAAGGGTGAGTTTTGGATCTATTACTCTTCTCAATTTTTATCAGAACACGACTACTGCCAATGAACAGGAACTAATTGCGCAGGCGCAGTTCCAGTGATTTTTTTGTTTGTTGTCACTGGACTTCCCAAAATGAGGAATAAAGAAGCGGATAAAAATAAATCTTGTTCAGTTGTAGTTTAGTGTGAGTTGTAGAATTTATTCGGGTATGAGCCATTTGTTTGCGCACTAAATTGTGGTTGGTCAGAGTCGGCAGTTTTCGGGTGGGGAATAGTTTGGCCCCGGTACCGTCTATTTTGCCCACGGGTACAGGGTTTGTTAATAGTTTGCCGACGAGTACAGGGTTTGTTAATAGTTTGCCGACGAGTACAGGGTTTGTTAATAGTTTGCCCATGGGTACAGGGTTTGTTAATAGTTTGCCGACGGGTACAGGGTTTGTTAATAGTTTGCCGACGGCTACAGGGTTTGTTAATAGTTTGCAAATTACTGTTCTGAGACTAGGAGCATTCCTGTAACAGTCATGACTTGGAAATGTAGTAATGATGAGGATAGTCATAGACTTAAGGATAACATAGACAGGATGGTGAAATGGGCAGAAGCATGGCCGATGGAGTTCAATGTGGGGAAGCGTGAAATGATGCACTTTGGGAGGACTAACATGGAAAGACATTATACTATAAATGTCACGATTTTGAAAAGTATAGATGAGCAAAGAGATCTTGGTGTCCATATACACAAATCCTTAAAGGTGGCAGGGCAAGGCGATACGGTGATTAAAAAGAGCATAGGGGTTACTTGTGTTTATAAATAGAGGAATAGAATATAAAATCAAAGAGATCATGCTAGAACTTTATAAATCACTGGTTAGGCCTCAGCTGGAGTATTGGATAATTCTGGGCACCACACTTCAGGAAATATGTAAATACCGTAGAAAGGGTACAGCGGAGGTTTAGCAGGATATTACCAGGGATGAGGGACTTCAGTTAGGACTGTTCTCCTTGGAAAAGAGCAGGTTAAGAGGTGACCCAAATAGAGGTTTTCAAGATGATGAGAGGTTTTGATAGAGTAGATCGAGAAAAACTTCCCTCCGGAGAGGGGTCAGTAACTTGAGGTCAGAGATGTAAAATCATTGACAAAAGATCTGGAGGGGAGATGAGGAGAAATGTTTTCACTCAATGATTGGGATCTGAAAAGGTGGTGTGAGCTGATTCCATAAGTCATTTCAAAAAGGAGTTTGGACAAGTACTTGAGAATGAGAAACTGACAGGGTTATGGACAAAGCCGGGGGCGAGACTAAACAAGACTGCTCTTTCAAAGAGCTGGCATAGGCAATACGGGCCAAATGGCCTCCCTCTGTGCTGTAAGTTTCTATAACTCTATGCGATTGGCACAGTGATCAGAATCTAGCAATGGTGAGCTGTTCTCAGAGTTGGAGAGGGGAGGGGGGCAGGGCAAGGAGATTTTTTGTGGCCATGACACCCTGCCATGACCCTGACAGAGGACGTGAAGTTGTTTCTCCCTCAACACTCTGTTCAAAGGGGGAGACTAGGCTTTTTGATTTTGATTCCTAGTTGCATGTTGTTCTCACTTGGGAAATGCGAGACCGATGAGGAAAGGAAGTGAAATTCCACTTGTACAAAGCACTGATCTATCCCGACTGTATACAGTTCTGGGCCTTTCACTACAATGGGGATATCCTGGCCTTGTAGGGAATACAAAGAAAAGCAACTAAGTTGATGAATGGGACTGGTCACCTATGAGAAAGAGTAGGAGGACTAGGGGTGATAACTTTGACAAAAAGGAAGCCTAGATATTAGCGAGGTCTTTAAGACCTTCAAGGAAGTAGATAAGTTGGATCCGGGAGGGATGTTCACTATTAACCTGAGCTCTTGCATAAGGGAGACACAGATTTAAACTTAAATGAGAAAAATTGGCTGGACGCTTAAGATAAACCATGTAAGGTTGCAAAATTCGGGGAAAACTCCCCAGTGTTTGGACTCATTGAAAAGGAAATTCAATTTGGGACTATCAACCAGAAAGTTTGGGATTCTAAAATGTATACGGAAGAAACTACAAGTTTTAACCAAGTTTGGGTTTTTAAAAGGCATGTTGGGTCCGTGAGAAAAAGAGCTGCAACAACCAGGGGACAACTAGCCTCTAAAGAAGCCAGTATTTTGGTATTGAAGCTGTCTGGGGTATTGAAGCTAAACAAATTGTATGGAGAATTGTGTAAGCTCAAAAACCCTTCACCCCAGGAGACATTAACATAGCAACAATCGACCCAGAGATAGCCAGCCATAACTCTAAGCATGAAACCCATCCAGCGCAAGCATAATGTTAATGGCCCATCCAGCCCGCATGGAAAACCCAGGCCTAAGCAGACAACGTAAATACCAAAACTAATTTTTCCCAATCGAAAAACAAATTCAAACAGATCGACACATCCGAAACAAGTTATCGTTAACGAGCCCACCAAAATAAGACAAAGAATTACTAAGCCCGCCAAAATTAAGACAAAGAATCGGGGTTGATTTGGCGCGCAGATTAGAACGGCTCCAAAAAGTATAACTGAGGCTCTGTTTGCGGGTTAAGGCAGCCTTCCAGGGCTGCTACACAGCCTTCTGTGCAGCCCTCTGAACATCAACATCTTCAGCCTCGACGACACTCCTGGGCTACACTGCTCTGCTACCGAAGAAGAAGGAAAAACATCATCAAGGCAGAGAAAAGCAGTTCCCAGTAACTTTGGACGTCATCATCGCGACAGCAACTGACCACAGCCAATGCGGTAACATCGAACCACCGTGATCAACAAATTCCAAGAACAAAACTCCTCAAGAAGAAACCGAAGATTTGAAAGTTTTCACTCTACAATCTGTTCCTAGCTACCAATAGGTGAAACATTACCTAAAATAACTTTAAAACCTACTACTGACGGAAGAAAGTGGGTACTCACCCCATAAAATCTAATACGCGCCCTACCGCATCAGCGGACACCACCCAACTGAAAACTACACAGTAAGAAGTCTTCCACGATGTTCAGGGTACGGCAAGCAGAACCTACAGAGTCCAGCGAACCACGAAACCGCGAACCATCGCTAGCTGACAATAAAAGGATTGGTGAGCATAATCCCTGTTTGCCCTAGAGTTCAACCTAGTCAGGGTTAGGCATTAGGAGGTGGGAGGTGGGAGGTGTATTATTTTCTGTAACCCATTTTGAACGTGTGATGAAGTGTTCCTTATTCCAGTGATCATAAGTTTTGATGTTGTACTTTTTTTTCCTTAATAAAATCGAAGTTTCTTGCACCAAAACCAGTTGTCACTAGCACTTTGTCACATCCCCAAATAAATCCAAAATCTAGAACTCAGAGTAGGAGCGATTCAAACCGCTCAGAAGGTCAGAAGTGAACCTGACGCAGAGATCACCCCCTACAACCTTAATGCAGAGGGTTGTAAACTCATGAAATAGCTCGATACAGTGGAAGGAGGTTGGTAGATACAATGTTGGCAGTCTATTGAGGGCTTTTTGAGACATATGGGGGAAAGGAGTTAGTTAAGTAGATCTAGAGGTACTTTGTGGGTAATCTTGGTCTCTCCTGGAGTTTGCTTGATTGCCATAGAAAGTCAGAGGAATTTCTGGGTTTTCCTGAAATTGACCAAAGGTTCCTGCCTCCCCCAAGGGTCAGCATTAGTAGGAGATTGGGAGGATGGTGAGGAGGAATCTTAGAGGGTCTGATGCAGACCAGTGGGAGGTATCCAGAGATCCTTGAAGGCATGGAGGTCAGGCAGTTGAGTTACATGGCCAAATTTACATTGTATCTTAAAACAAAATGCAGAACAACATTTCAGAGGCTGGTACCCCAAAAGACTGAGATTTCTCATTTTACTCCCCATCTGTCAATGATTGCTGCGTGGGTTATCTTTTCTCATATCTCCCCATGCAGTCTATGGGTGAGGTTAAGATACCCCATCAATATTGTTCTCCTCGGTAATGAATAGTCATCCATGGTGATGTTTCATCATGCTTTTGGTACAAGATGGGAAACATTCACAATCAAGAAACCGAGGTGCAAGACAGATAACTTATCAACTCTGCAGTCAACGATACTGCGAGAGGGTTGAGGTCAACAGTGCTGTTGACTCCAGATCCACTGTTATTTACACCGGGGGGGGAGTGGTGGGAGTGAGATTATAGAAGTACTTAAGTGGGGGGGCGCGGTGGGGGAGGGGGAGCTCAACACTCCAATCATCGCCGCCTCTTAAGCGTGCACAGCTGAACACGCATTCAGCAGCAGGAAGAACCTCCGCACCAGCGCTATTTAAAAGGATCATCAACTGCTTAAGGTTAGTTGCTGCTTGATTTCTATTGGCTCTTGCTATGATTCTACAAGTGTTGCTGCTTTCTATAGTGGTTTCAAGTTGCAAAAGTCTGCAGGCAGTGGTGTGGCACATGTTGAAGGACTTTTTGCTGATTTCAAGGCTTCCGCACAAACCAGTTGCTCCCATACATGGTGTACTAGTAGGTATTCCCCTTGGAATACAGCATGACTTGGAGAATTAACAGAGGGCACGCAGGGCAGGACAAGCTGCTGGAAGAGAGAGGAGGGCGTGAAGGGCTCTCGTCGGCCTTATCTGCCCTGGTTGCTCAGGAAGCAATTCTCCTACCTGAACCTCAGCGAGGAACAATGTGTGAGATGTTAACATCCAGCTGGTGTGTGACCATAGGTCACGCATCATGCAGGTCAATGCTCGGTATCCTGGCAGCAGTCATGATGTGTTCATTCTGCAGGAGACCACTGTGCCAGTTGCATTTCAGTCACCACAGCAAACCAAAGGCTGGCCACTGGACGACAAGGGCAATGGTATGCAATCCACACACACGGGCGCAGCGCGCATACAATAAAAGCCATGCTGCCACACAAAATGTAATAAAGCAGACCACAGGTATGCTGAGACAATGTTTCCGCTGCCTGGACCGCTCTGGAGGAGCCCTGCAATACTCGGCAGAGCGGGTCTCCATATTCATGGTGGTCTGCTCATGCTGCACAACCTCGACATCGTGAGGACACAACCGTCGTCACTAGCTGTAGGGCGAGCAGGAGGAGCAGGAGGAGGAGGAAGAAAAAGAAGAAAAAGAAGAAAACCGAGACAGTCCCTTCCTGCCCGGGCTGTCTGTTTAGAACTCATCCAAGTGCAATACCAGTAACCGCAACTGCAACCCCTGTTCCCCATTCCCCAACAGTCCCACGCCTTGCCATCTCTCTGTCACTGACCATCACAGCATTCACTTGGTCACAATGCAAAAATAAAAGCCACCACAAAATAAACATTTCCAAACAAAATTTATAAATCAAATCATGTCGTATTGCATACAGAAGTCAACTGATCACCCTTGTTCACTCCCTCAGTGACTGTCGTCCGTGTGCCTTTGCCTGTCCTAGTGCTCCTACAAACTGCAACCCCAGTGGCTGGTGGAAGACTGCTGACTTCTGTCATATATGTACATGCTGTTTGTAGCCACCAGATGGTGTCATTGTTGGAGGCCATTGAACAGCAGGCACATGGAGCTGCTCTGGTATAAAAGTCCAGCCATTTTGTGAGTCAGGCACTTTGGGCCAAAATAAAGCAGAAGCAAGGATGTACCTTGCTTGGTTAAACAATACTCAGTTTGAACCTTTATTGCATACATAACATTTGGCGACGAGAATACAAGAACCTTTGTTTGCAAAATGAGCACAATTGGATTTTTAGAGCGATTCGTGGAGGGAGAAGATTGGGCGGACTTTGTGAGCCGTTTGAACCAGTACTTTGTGGCCAACAAATTGAAGGGGGTCGATGATGCAGATTGGCGCCGGGCCGTGTTCCTCACAGTGTGCGGTTCAAAGATCTACGGTCTGATAAAGAATCTACTCATGCCGAGTGATCCAACAGAGAAAATGTACGAGGAGTTGTGTACATTGGTATGGGAGCACCTCAAGCCAGATGACGGCATCATCATCTCGAGACACAGGTTTTATACACACGTTTGATCGGAGGGCCAGAGCGCGGCGGAATTCGTTGCCGACCTGAGACGTCTAGCGGGACCGTGCAAGTTCGGGATGGTGTTGGCAGACATGCTGCGGGACCTCTTCGTTATCGGTATCAAACACGAGGTGATCCTGCGCAAACTTCTGGTGGTGCAGGAGTTAGATTTAAAAAGGGCCATCCAGATCGCTCAATCCTGTATGACGACGGACAGGAGTCTAAAGCAAATAGCAATGAAGAACTGAACCTCGGCAAGTACTGTAAATGCGTTTGATTCAACGTTCGACAGAGCGGCACATGGCAGGGTCTATCCGGCTGCGTTCGCGAAACCTGTGGCTGCCCAAAGTCCACCAGCAGGAATGTATCCGACTTCTCTGTGTTGGCGTTATGGGGGAAATCATCAGCACCAATTTAAGCAATATAGTTACAAAGGCTGTCTGAGAGTGGGGCATCTCCAGCGCAAGCGTCCGCAGATGAGCAAGCGTGCTGCGACACACCACATGGAGGATGATGGTCAGACTAGCGTGGATCCGGATACGCAATCCGAGATACCAGAGAAAGAAGTGTATGGACTGTACTCTTTCATAACCAAGAGTAAACCAATTTTGATTAATGTGAAGTTTAACGGGATACCGGTATCGATGGAACTGGACACAAGGGCGAGTCAATCGATCATGAACGAGAGGGCATTTAATAAGCTGTGGGATACTAAGACTGTGAGGCCCAGGCTGAGCCCTGTTAATGCCAAGCTGCGCACGAACACCAAAGAACTGATAAAGGTGATTGGCAGTGCATTAATATGTCGTATAACGGTGCGGTTCACGAGTTACTGCTGTGGATTGTTCCAGGCAATGGCCCAACGCTGCTCGGCAGGAGCTGGTTGGAGAAAATCAGATGCGACTGGAACAACATAAAGGCGTTGTCGTCGGAGGAAGATACATGTGCCCAAGTATTGAGCAAGTTCCCCTCGCTGTTCGAACCAGGTATCGGCAACTTTACGGGAGCCAAGGTGCAGATCCATGTGGACTCAGATGCAAGACCCGTCCATCATAAAGCTCGGGCAGTGCCGTATGTGATGAGGGAGATGGTCGAAATTGAACTGGACAGACTCCAGGGTGAAGGGATCATATCACCGGTTGAATTTAATGAATGGGCCAGCCCCATTGTTCCTGTGCTAAAAAGTGATGGCCCAGTCAGACTACAAGGCTACGATCAACAGGGTTTTGAAACAAGATCAGTACCCATTACCGAAGGCTGATGACTTGTTTGCGATGCTAGCCGGAGGGAAGTCGTTCAATAAACTGGACTTGACGTCGGCCTATATGACACAGAAGTTGGTAAAGACGTCGAAGAGACTTACGTGCATTAACACGCACAAAGGACTGTTTATTTACCACAGGTGCCATTTGGAATTTGCTCAGCTGCAGCAATATTCCAGAGGAATATGGAAAGTCTACTGAAGTCCGCTCCCAGAACCGTTGTGTTCCAAGATGACATCCTGATCACCGGTCGTGATTCCAAGGATCATCTGAACTACCTGGAAGAGGTTCTACTGTGTTTGGACAGAGTGGGACTCAGACTTAAACGCTCGAAGTGTGTCTTACTGGCACCGGAGGTCGAATTCCTCGGGAGGAAAATCGCCGCTGATGGCATCAGACCTACTGACGTGAAAACCAAAGCCATCAAGAATGCACCCAAACCATAGAACGTGACGGAGCTGCGTTCATTCCTGGGTCTATTCAACTACTTTGGTAACTTCCTCCTTAAATTGAGCACCTTACTTGAACCACTGCACACGTTGTTGAAAAAAGGCAACAATGTAGAATTTACCAATATCTCGCAAAGATTCCAGGTACCTTTCCCCTGCAGAGAAGAAGAATCCCTTTCTAGACTTTTAAAATGGAAGGAAAACTTTGGGACACAAATGAATTTTAAAGGGGCAGACGAGGCCTGCAGGGGATAAAAGGGGATGCATTCATGGAGACCGCCCCCCCCCCCCACAGTGTTTGGACTCATAGGAAAGGGAATTTAATTTGGAACTATCGACCAGAAAGTTTGAAATCCTAAAGTGCACATGGAAGAAACTACGAACTTGGGATTTTTAAAAGGTGTATGTTGGGTCTGCAAGACAAGGGGTGGGGTCAATATCTAAAGGGCCAGTTTGGACATTGGAACTAATCAAATTGTCTGGGAACTGTATACCCTCGAAACTTGCCCCTTGAAAACATTAGCATTTAAACAATCAACGATGGAAGAAACATTTATCACCGCACCCAGAGGACCCAAATGTCACATACATATTCCAACACCTTTTCAACAGGCATAGAAATATCTGGCTCAGGCCAGACTAGCACAATGGAGAGCTCACCAACTTCGAAAAGCCTATTAACGCCAAATTAAAACCACTTAATGAAGTTTCAGTTAGCTGGCTGCAAAATCGAAACAAAGAACTGAGCTAGATTTGATGGAAGATAAAGTAGACTGTTTTAGTATAATTGAAGTCTGTTCTGGCAGTGAGGTGTGCTTCAAGAGACACTATTAAGTTAGCAGTCTCGTTGCATAAGTTCTACACCAGCCTCGAAAAGTGGGATCCCGAAACATCGGCGAAAGGAATCTCTAAAACCCAGAAGGACAGCACCACAACAGCAAACAGGCGGTCAAAACGACTATTGGAAAGTTGCGGGCCATCGCGACCAACCCAACAGTCAACCAGAACCAACCTGACAAAACCGAAGAAAAACCAAAGATTTTTCCACTCTACAAGCTGGTCCTATGCTACCAAGGAGTACAGACTACAGAACGTGGACAACTAAGGCGAACCCCAGAGACAACTAAGGCGAACCCTGGAGTTGGAACTGTCAAAAAGGGGATTGGTGAGCATAGCCCCTGAACCCCCCAGAGCCAGAACTTCGTTAGTTAGGGGAATTGGGAGGAGGGAAGCTGGGATAACTTGTGTAAATGTATCTGCATTCTCCTTTTTACCCCATTTAGAGTTTAAGCCGTATTCTTTTCCCCACAGGCTGTAATTTGACAATTTATTCAATGTGTTGTATCCCTCAGTGTGTATTGGTCTGTGTGTGTTATTAAAGGTGTGCCTTTTACTTCTTTTTAAACACAATAAAGCCATACCTGCTTCCTACCTTAAAACCAATTGTCTGTCCAAGTCTGTCACAGTCCCTTCATAATTCCAGTGTCTAGAACCAAGGGTGTGGGAGCGATTCGGAACTGCTCATATAAGGTCAGAAGGGAAAGCTGACCCCCTGCAAACCACCCCTTACAACAACTGGGTGTGGGGCGCATTGAAGACAGAGCTTTCGAGAAAGCCACCAATCTGCTTTGCTCGAACAAGCTGCTAGTACATTATGACCCATGTAAATGTTTAGTTTTGGCCTGTAACGCATTGTCATATGGAATTGGTTGCGTGTTACAACAAGCCAATGAGTCGGGGAAACTTCAACTTGTCGCGTATGCATCCAAAAGTTGTCTAAAGCAGAAAGAGCCTACAGTATGGTAGAAAAAGAAGCTTTAGCGTGGCGTGTGTGTACTGTGTTAAAAAGATGCATCAATACCTGTTCGGTCTGGGATTCGAATTAGAGACCGATCACAGGTCGCTCATTTTGTTTTTTTCTGAGAGCAAAGGTATCAATACCAACGCTTCATCCTGCATCCAAAGGTGGGCGCTGACATTATCTGCCGATGATTATGTCATTCGCCACAGACCTGGCACAGAGAATTGTGCCGATGCTTGAGCCGGTTGCCATTGCCCACACCAGAGGCGGAAACGCCACAACCGGAAGATTTAATGTTAATCATGGATGCTTTTGAGAGTGAAGGTACCCCTGTCACGGCTCAACAAGTTAAGACCTGGACCAGCGAGAGGGTTGCATCTGTTATATACGTGGATTTGTATTTACTCTGTACAGCCACCAGAGGGCTCATTCCCCGGAGTCCCAAGGGATCCCAATCATCCCTTGGGAGCACAGGTATTTAAGAAGGCATCACAGGTTAGAGAGGCACTCTGGAGACCTGCAATAAATGACTACGGTCACACTTTACTTTGAGCTCACAGTGTTCAGTCTGACTCTTTCTCCATACACAATAACTGGTGACGAGATACAGATAGTGAACCCAAAGATGCAGAGCAGTGGGCATCCTGGAGAAATTTTCAGAGGGAGATGATTGGGAAACTTTTGTACAGCGACTCGACCAATACTTTGTGGCCAATGAGCTAGATGGGGAAGAGAGTGCTGCCAAATGTAGAGCGATCCTCTTCACCGTCTGTGGGGCACCAACGTATGACTTCATGAAGAATCTGCTCACTCCAGCGAAACCCACGGAGAAATCGTACGACGATTTATGCACACTGGTCTGAGAGCATTTGAACCCGAAGGAAAGCGTTCTGATGGTGAGGTACCGGTTCTACACCTACAAAAGGTCTGAAGGCCAGGAAGTGGCGAGTTATGTCGCCGAGCTGAGACGCCTTGCAGGACATTGCAAATTTGAAGAGCATTTGGAGCACATGCTCAGAGACTTTTTCGTACTTGGCATTGGCCAAGAAACCATACTTCGCAAACTTTTGGCTATAGAGACCCCAACCTTGAGTAAGGCCACAGCGATAGCCCAGGTGTTCATTGCCACCAGTGACAATACGAAGCAAATCTCTCAGCACACAAGTGCTGCTACAAGTACTGTGAACAAAGTGATGTGTTTGAATCATAACACACAGGTCAGGTCACACATACCTGCAGCTACACGTCCGCAGATGTCTCAGAGTCCACTATCAAGGAATGTAAGGCCATTAACACCTTGTTGGCGCTGCGGGGGTGATCATCGTTTCCATTCATGCCGATTCAAAGGATACATTTGCAAGGGCTGTGGAACAACGGGACACCTCCAACAAGTGTGCAGGTGAGCTGCTAAGCCTGTTAAACCTGCAAACCATCAAGTTGCAGAGGAGGACAGATCCACGGAGGATCACTACGAACCAGAGCCTCAGATAGAGGAGGCAGAGGTACATGGGGTGCACACATTCACCACGAATTGTCCCCCGATAATGCTGAATGTTGAACTAAATGAGCTCCCAGTGTCAATGGAGCTCGACACAGGCGCGAGCCAGTCCATCATGGGAAAAAAGACTTTCGAAAGGTTGTAGTGCAACAAGGCCTCAAAGTCAGTATTAACCCCAGTTTGCATGAGACTAAGAACTTACACAAAAGAACTGATTCCTGTAATCGGCAGTGCTACCGTAAAGGTCTCCTACCATGGAGCGGTGCACAAGCTACCACTCTGGGTGGTACCGGGCGATGGTCCCACGCTGCTCGGCAGAAGCTGGCTGGGAAAGATATGCTGGAACTGGGACGACGTCCGAGCGTTATCGCCCGCTGACAACACTTCATGCTCCCAGGTCTTAAACAAACTTCCTTCGCTGTTCGAACCAGGCGTCCGGAAATTCCAAGGAGCAAAAGTACAGATCCACCTAATTACGGGGCGTGACCGATCCATCACAAGGCGAAAGCAGTACCGTACATGATGAGAGAAAGGGTAGAGATCGAGCTAGACCGGCTGCAACATGAGGGCATTATTTCACCGATCGAGTTCAGCTAGTGGGCCAGTACTATTGTCCCAGTCCTCAAGGGAGACAGCACTGTCAGAATCTGTGCCGATTATAAAGTAACTATCAATCGTTTCTCCCTGCAGGACCAATACCCACTACCAAAAGCCAACAACCTCTTTGCAACGCTGGTGGGAGGAAAGATGTTTACAAAGCTGGATCTGACTTCAGCCTACATGACGGAGGAACTGGAGGAATCATCGAAGGCCCTCACCTGCATCAACACGCACAAAGGTCTTTTTGTTTATATCAGATGCCTGTTTGGAATCCGATCAGTGGTGGCGATATTCCAGAGAAACATGGAAAGTTTACTGAAGTCGGTCCCGCACACCATGGTCTTCCAGGACGACATCTTGGTCACAGGTCGGAACACAGTCGAGCACCTGGAGGCGGTTCTTCGACGACACAATCGCATGGGGCTCAGGTTAAAACGCTCGAAGTGCGTTTTGCTGGCGCTTGAAGTGGAGTTCCTGGGAAGGAGGATTGCGGCGGATGGCATCAGGCCCACCAACGTGAAGACAGAGGCAATCGAGAACGCACCGAGGCCACAGAAGGTGACAGAGCTGTGGTCATTTCTGGGACTCTTGAACTACTTTGGTAACTTCTTACCGGGTCTCAGCACACGGCTTGAACCACTACATGTCTTACTATGAAAAGGGGACGAATGGGTTTGGGGCAAAAGCCAAGAAAATGCTTTTGTAAAAGCGAGAAAATTGTTATGCTCAAACAAATTGCTTGTGTTGTATGATCCATGTAAGCGTTTGGTACTAGCATGTGATGCGTCGTCATATGGCATCGGGTGTGTATTGCAACAAGCTAATGATTTCGGGAAACTGCAACCGGTTGCTTATGCATCCAGGAGTCTGTCTAAGGCCGAGAGAGCCTACAGCATGATTGAAAAAGAAGCATTAACGTGTGTCTCTGGGGTAAAGAAAATGCATCAATACCTGTTTGGGCTAAAATTCGAATTGGAAACTGACCATAAGCCACTTATATCCCTGTTTTCCAAAAGTAAAGGGATAAATACCAACGCATTGGCCCGCATCCAGAGATGGGCGCTCACGTTGTCCACGTACAACTACGCCATCCGCCACAGGCCAGGCACAGAAAACTGCACCGATGCTCTCAGTAGGCTGCCATTGCCCACCACATAGAAACATAAAAACATAGAAAATAGGTGCAGGAGTAGGCCATTCGGCCCTTCTAGCCTGCACCGCCATTCAATGAGTTCATGGCTGAACATGCAACTTCAGTACCCCATTCCTGCTTTCTCGCCATACCCCTTGATCCCCCTAGTAGTAAGGACTTCATCTAACTCCCTTTTGAATATATTTAGTGAATTGGCCTCAACAACTTTCTGTGGTAGAGAATTCCACAGGTTCACCACTCTCTGGGTGAAGAAGTTTTTCCTCATCTCAGTCCTAAATGGCTTACCCCTTATCCTTAGACTGTGACCCCTGGTTCTGGACTTCCCCAACATTTGGAACATTCTTCCTGCATCTAACCTGTCTAAACCCGTCAGAATTTTAAACGTTTCTATGAGGTCCCCTCTCATTCTTCTGAACTCCAGTGAATACAAGCCCAGTTAATTCAGTCTTTCTTGATAGGTCAGTCCCACCATCCCGGGAATCAGTCTGGTGAACCTTCGCTGCACTCCCTCAACAGCAAGAATGTCCTTCCTCAAGTTAGGAGACCAAAACTGTACACAATACTCCAGGTGTGGCCTCACCAAGGCCCTGTACAACTGTAGCAACACCTCCCTACCCCTGTACTCAAATCCCCTCGCTATGAAGGCCAACATGCCATTTGCTTTCTTAACCGCCTGCTGTACCTGCATGCCAACCTTCAATGACTGATGAAACATGACACCCAAGTTTCGTTGCACCTCCCCTTTTCCTAATCTGTCACCATTCAGATAATAGTCTGTCTCTCTGTTTTTACCACCAAAGTGGATAACCTCACATTTATCCACATTATACTTCATTTGCCATGCATTTGCCCACTCACCTAACCTATCCAAGTCACTCTACAGCCTCATAGCATCCTCCTCGCAGCTCACACTGCCACCCAACTTAGTGTCATCCGCAAATTTAGAGATACTATATTTAATCCCCTCGTCTAAATCATTAATGTACAGTGTAAACAGCTGGGGCCCCAGCACAGAACCTTGCGGTACCCCACTAGTCACTGCCTGCCATTCTGAAAAGTACCCATTTACTCCTACTCTTTGCTTCCTGTCTGACAACCAGTTCACAATCCACATCAGCACACTACCCCCAATCCCATGTGCTTTAACTTTGCACATTAATCTCTTGTGTGGGACCTTGTCGAAAGCCTTCTGAAAGTCCAAATATACCACATCAACTGGTTCTCCCTCATCCACTCTACTGGAAACATCCTCAAAAAATTCCAGAAGATTTGTCAAGCATGATTTCCCTTTCACAAATCCATGCTGACTTGGATCTATCATGTCACCTCTTTCCAAATGCGCTGCTATGACATCCTTAATAATTGATTCCATCATTTTACCCACTACTGAGGTCAGGCTGACCGGTCTATAATTCCCTGTTTTCTCTCTCACTCCTTTTTTAAAAAGTGGGGTTACATTGGCTACCCTCCACACGGGGGTGGAAATGGTGCTGCCCGCAGATCTAGCTATGGTTATGGAAGCATTCGAGAGTGAGCAATCACCCGTCGCTGCCTGGTAGATCAACACCTGGACAAGCCAGGACCCCTTATTATCTCTAGTCAAAAGCTGTGTGCTTCATGGGAGCTGGTCCAATGTCCCACTGGAAATGCTGGAAGAGATAAAGCCATTCCAGAGGAGCAAAGATGAAATGTCTATACAGGCAGACTGCCTTCTGTGGGACAATCGAGTAGTGGTCCCCAAGAAGAGCAAAGACACCTTCATCAATGACCTCCACAGTACACACCCAGGCATCGTAATGTTTAAAGCGCTAGCCAGATCCCACGTGTGGTGGCCCGGTATCAATGTGGACTTAGAGTCCTGTGTTCACAGATGTAATACATGTTCGCAGTTAAGCAATGTACCCAGGGAGGCGCCGCTAAGTTTATGGTCTTGGCCCTCCAAACCGTGGTCTAGGGTACACGTCGACTGTGCAGGCCCGTTCTTGGGTAAAATGTTCCTTGGGGTTGTAGACGCGAACTCCAAGTGGATTGAATGTGAGATAATGTCGGCAAGCACGTCCGCTGCCACGACTGAAAGCCTGCGGGCCATGTTTGCCACACATGGCTTACCCGATGTCCTGGTGAGCGACAACGGGCCATGTTTTACCAGTGCTGAGTTCAAAGAATTCATGACCCGTAACGGGATCAAACATGTCACATCTGCCCCGTTTAAACCAGCGTCCAATGGTCAGATAGAGAGAGCAGTGCAAACCATCAAGCAAGGCTTGAAGAGGGTAACTGAAGGCTCACTGCAGACTCGCCTATCCCAATTCCTGCTTAGCTACCGCACAAGACCCCACTCACTCACTGGGATCCCACCTGCTGAACTACTCATGAAAAGAGCACTTAAGACAAGGCTCTCGTTAGTTCACCCTGATCTACATGAACGTATAGAGAGCAGGCAGCTTCAACAAAGTGCATACCATGATAGCGCAAATGTATCACGCGAGATTGAAGTCAATATCCTGTATTTTATTAAATTATGGACAAGGTCCCAAGTGGCTTCCCGGCACTGTCGTGGCCAAAGAGGGGAGCAGGGTGTTTCGGGTCAAACTTTCAAATGGACTCATTCACCAGAAACACTTGGACCAAATCAAACTCAGATTCATGGACTATCCTGAGCAACCCACCTTGGATCCTACCTTTTTTGATCCCCCAACACACCCACCAGTGGCAACCGGCACCACGGTTGACCATGAAGCAGAACCCATCATCCACAGCAGCCCTGCAGGGCCCAATACACCAGGCAGCCCAGCAAGGCCAGCTGCACAACAGCCCAGCGAGGGCCTAACAAATGATTCAACAACACCAGTTTTCACACCGAGACGATCAACCAGGGCCAGATCGACTCACATTGTAAATAGTTACACTATTGACTTTGGGGGGGAATGTTGTTATATATGTGGACTTGTATTTACTCTGTACAGCCACCAGAGGGCTCATTCCCCGGAGTCCCAAGGGATCCCATAATCCCTTGGGAGCACAGGTATTTAAGAAGGCTTCACAGGTTGGAGAGGCACTCTGGAGACCTGCAATAAAAGACTAAGGTCACACTTTACTTTGAGCTCACAGTGTTCAGTCTGACTCTTTCTCCATAACAATAGCATCCTCAAAGGGGATTGGTCTGCCATACTTAATCAAATGTGCGAGGAGGCCAAACCGTACATTCTTCGCAAGGACGAACTGTCTATTCAAGCATATTGCATATTGTGGGGCAATCGAGTTTTATTGCCTAAGAAAGGGAGAGAGAAGTTTGTGCGTGAATTACATAGCACATATCCTGGTATAGTGATGATGAAGGCCATCGCCAGGTCCCATGTATGGTGGCCAAGAATTGATTCTGAGCTGGAAGCATGCGTGCATTATTGCAACACCTGCATGTAGCTCAGCAAAGCACCGCGGAATCACCGCTGAGTCTGTGATCATGGCCATCCAAACCTTGGTCCTGGATCCATGTAGAATTCATAGGTGCCTTCCTGGGCAAGATGTTTTTAGTGGTGGTGGATGCTTATTCGAAGTGGATGGAATGCATAATCATATCATCCAGTACGTCCAGGGCAACCATAGAGAATCTTAATGTAATGTTCACGACACATGGTCTGCCTGACATAGTGGTGAGCGACAATGGGTCGTGCTTCACCAGTCAGGAGTTTCAGAAGTTTGTAAAACTTAATGGCATAAAACATGTAAGGTCAGCACCGTTCAAGCCTGCGCCCAACGGGCAAGCAGAACGTGCAGTACAAATTATTAAGCAAAGCATGAGGAGAGTAACCTAAGGTTCACTGCAGACCCACTTGTTTTGCATACTGCTGAATTACAGGACAAGTCCCCACACACTCACAGGGGTCTCGCCTGCTGAACTCATGATGAAAAGAGGTCTTAAGACCAAGTTATCTCTTGTACACTCAGATTTAAGTAATCATGTTGAATACAGAAGACAGTGTCAACAAGGGTACCATGATCACGCAACTGTGTCACGCGAGATTTCTGTTAATGATCCTGTATATGTGTTAAATTATGGTCAGGGTCCCAAATGGATCGCTGGTACGGTCATGGCAAGTGGGATGTGAGAAGGAGGATTACGTATGAGGATACCGTTATCTTCGATGGTTTCAGCCCCGCCGCCGGCCACGAGCTCTGCATGGCCATTCCAATAATAGCCAGTACCATCTCCTCCATGAGGGTTAGGTCATGCAGGTGCACCTGTCCCCCTCTAGTTAGCTCCTGCTGTCTCTGGCTGTGCACCACCTTGTCTTGCAAGAGAGAGTGAAGTGTGTCAGTGAGTGTTGTGCAATCGGTTTAGCTGATGTCATTGTCATGGTTGAATAGCTGACAGTGCGTGCAGGCTGTGAGATGTGGGTGTGAGGCTTGCAGCAGTGCCAAGTGTGTGAGGCTGAGGTGAAGCATATGAATGTTAGGTATGAGGCCTGATTGATAGAGATTGCTGGTAGGTGAGTGATGGGGATGTGGTATGTTGTGCAGTGGCTGAGGCTAGTGGTGCAGTTGGTGGGATATGGCATGTGAAGATGCATTCACTGAGTTTGACCACTCGTGTGAGGTCATTGAACCTCTTGTGGCACTGCATCCAGGTCCTCGGGGCTTGACTCCTGGGCACTGACCGCAATGGATATCTGCTCCTACTGCCTTTTGACTGTGTATCTGGAGGGCCAACTCCCACTCCCCTGTGGATACAAGACATCTCTCCTCCTTTCCACCTCCTCCACCAATACCTCCAGTACAGCGTCCGAAAATCTTGGAGCCCGCTCTCATCCGTTATGCCATTCCTCACTCTTTCCGAGGTCAGAATCTCTTCACCAATGACTCCCAGCACCTGCTCGAGCCACAATGTACATCCCCTTTAAGAGGTACAGGCTGACTTTAAGTAGTGCAGGCTTATGAATAATCAACAAAAAGTGCGGTTAGCACTGGCTGGAGTCAGAGATCATTTAAATGAGCAGGCAGCATCAAGTTAGAGTGCTGCCTGTATTGCAATCAACTTATTTTGCTAACCAGTCCAGTCCAGATCCAAGGTTGCTCCAACCTCTCTCATTGAATTACAAAATGCAGACGACGCTTGCGTTTGTGAACACTCAGAGTCCGAACTCCAAACCATTGTTGACACCTTCACTGAAGCGTAAGAGAGTCTGGGTCCACATTAAATATCAGTAAGACAAAGGTTCTCTACCAACCAGTCCCCGCCACACAGTACTGCCCCCCAATCATCAAGATCCAAGTTGAAACATTAGACAATGTGGACCACTTCCCATACCTTGGGAGCCTACAATTAGCAAGGGCAGACATCGATGACGAAGTCCAACACTGCCTTCAGTGGTTTTCGGCCACCTCAGGAAAAAAGTGTTCGAAGACCATGATCTAAAACCCGGCACCAAGCTCATGGTCTACAGAGCACAAATCAAATCGCACGGGGTAGCCTGGAGGAGGAATTCATAGAATACATACGGGATTGTTTCTTAGAACAGTATGTTACAGAACCTACAAGGGAGCAAGCTATCTTAGATCTGGTCCTGTGTAATGAGACAGGAATAATAAACAATCTCATAGAAACATAGAAACATAGAAAATAGGTGCAGGAGTAGGCCATTCGGCCCTTCTAGCCTGCACCGCCATTCAATGAGTTCATGGCTGAACATGCAACTTCAGTACCCCATTCCTGCTTTCTCACCATACCCCTTGATTCCCCTAGTAGTAAGGACTTCATCTAACTCCTTTTTGAATATATTTAGTGAATTGGCCTCAACAACTTTCTGTGGTAGAGAATTCCACAGGTTCACCACTCTCTGGGTGAAGAAATTCCTCCTCATCTCGGTCCTAAATGGCTTTCCCCTTATCCTTAGACTGTGTCCCCTGGTTCTGGACTTCCCCAACATTGGGAACATCCTAGTAAAAGATCCTCTCGGAATGAATGATCACAGTATGGTTGAATTTGTAATACAGATTGAGGATGAGGAAGTAGTGTCTCAAACGAGCGTACTATGCTTAAACAAAGGGGACTACAGTGGGATGAGGGCAGAGTTGGCTAAAGTAGACTGGAAACACAGACTAAACGGTGGCACAATTGAGGAACAGTGGAGGACTTTTAAGGACCTCTTTCATAGTGCTCAACAAAAATATATTCCAGTGAAAAAGAAGGGCGGTAAGAGAAGGGATAACCAGCCATGGATAACCAAGGAAATAAAGGAGAGTATCAAATTAAAAACCAATGCTTATAAGGTGACCAAGGTTAGTGGGAAAATAGAAGATTGGGAAAATTTTAAACGACAGCGAAGGATGACTAAGAAAGCAATAAAGAAAGGAAAGATAGATTACGAAGGTAAACTTGCGCAAAACATAAAAACAGATAGTAAAAGCTTTTACCAATATATAAAACAGAAAAGAGTGACTAAAGTAAATGTTGGTCCCTTAGAAGATGAGAAGGGGGATTTAATAATGGGAAATGTGGAAATGGCTGAGACCTTAAACAATTATTTTGCTTCGGTCTTCACAGTGGAAGACAAAAAAACCATGCCAAAAATTGCTGGTCACAGGAATGTGGGATGGGAGGATCTTGAGACAATCACTATCACTAGGGGGTAGTGCTGGACAGGCTAATGGGACTGAAGGTAGACAAGTCCCCTGGTCCTGATGAAATGCATCCCAGGGTATTAAAAGAGATGGCGGAAGTTATAGCAGATGCATTCGTTATAATCTACCAAAATTCTCTGGACTCTGGGGAGGTACCAGTGGAATGGAAAGCAGCTAATGTAACGCCTCTGTTTAAAAAAGGGGGCAGACAAAAGGCAGGTAATTATAGGCCGGTTAGTTTAATATCTGTAGTGAGAAAAATGCTTGAAACTATCATTAAGGAAGAAATAGCGGGACATCCAGATAGGAATAGTGCAATCAAGCAGACGCAGCATGGATTCATGAAGGGGAAATCATGTTTAACTAATTTACTGGAATTCTTTGAGGATATAACGAGCATGGGGGATAGAGGTGTACCGATGGATGTGGTGTATTTAGATTTTCAAAAGGCATTCGATAAGGTGCCACACAAAAGGTTACTGCAGAAGATAAAGGTACGCAGAGTCAGAGGAAATGTATTAGCATGGATAGAGAATTGGCTGGCTAACAGAAAGCAGAGAGTCGGGATAAATGGGTCCTTTTCGGATTGGAAATCGGTGGTTAGTGGTGTGCCACAGGGATCGATGCTAGGACCACAACTGTTTACAATATACATAGATGACCTGGAAGAGGGGACAGAGTGTAGTGTAACAAAATTTGCAGATGACACAAAGATTAGTGGGAAAGCGGGTTGTGTAGAGGACACAGAAAGGCTGCAAAGAGATTTAGATAGGTTAAGCGAATGAGCTAAGGTTTGGCAGATGGAATACAATGTCGGAAAGTGTGAGGTCATCCACCTTGGGAAAAATAAACAGTAAAAGGGAATATTATTTGAATGGGGAGAAATTACAACATGCTGCGGTGCAGAGGGACCTGGGGGTCCTTGTGCATGAATCCCAAAAAGTTAGTTGGCAGGTGCAGCAGGTAATCAGAAAGGCGAAAGGAATGTTGGCCTTCATTGCGAGAGGGATGGAGTACAAAAGCAGGGAGGTCCTTCTGCAACCGTATAGGGTATTGGTGAGGCCGCACCTGGAGTACTGCGTGCAGTTTTGGTCACCTTACTTAAGGAAGGATATACTAGCTTTGGAGGGGGTACAGAGACGATTCACGAGGCTGATTCCGGAGATGAGGGGGTTACGTTATGATGATTGATTGAGTAGACTGGGTCTTTACTCATTGGAGTTCAGAAGGATGAGGGGTGATCTTATAGAAACATTTAAAATCATGAAAGGGATAGACAAGATAGAGGCAGAGAGGTTGTTTCCACTGGTCGGGGAGGCTAGAACTAGGGGGCACAGCCTCAAAATACGGGGGAGCCAATTTAAAACCGAGTTGAGAAGGAATTTCTTCTCCCAGAGGGTTGTGAATCTGTGGAATTCTCTGCCCAAGGAAGCAGTTGAGGCTAGCTCATTGAATGTATTCAAATCACAGATAGATAGATTTTTAACCAATAAGGGAATTAAGGGTTACAGGGAGCGGGCGGGTAAGTGGAGCTGAGTCCACGGCCAGATCAGCCATGATCTTGTTGAATCGCGGAGCAGGCTCGAGGGGCTGGATGGCCTACTCCTGTTCCTAATTCTTATGTTCTTATGTTCTTATAAGTGATACCCGTCCTCCTATATGCCTCAGAGACGTGGGCTATGTACAGTAGGCACCTCAAAGCACTGGAGAAGTACCACCAACGCTGCCTCTGCAAAATCCTGCAAACTCATTGGCAGGAGCGCACCAACACCAGTGTTCTCTCTCACGCCAACATCCCCAGCATTGAGGTATTGACCATGCCCGACCAGCTCCGGTGGGCGGGCCACATTGTCCGCATGCCCGATGCTAGACTCCTGAAAAAAGCACTCTACTCCGAGTTACGTCATGGCAGGCAAGCCCCAGGAGGGCAGAGTAAATGCTTCAAGGACACTCTCAAAGCCTCCTTGAAAAAATGCAATATCCCCACCGACTCTTGGGAATCCGTGGCCCAAGACCGCTCAAAGTTGAGGAGAATCATCCGGGAAGGCACCGGACACCTCGAGTCTCTTCGCCAGGAGCACGCGGAAGCCAAGTACAAACAGCAGAAGGAGGGCATAATAAATCAAACATCCCTCCCACACATCCCTCCAACCACCGCCTGCCCCACCTGTGGCACAGACTGTTGATCTCGCATTGGTCTCATCAGTCACCTTAGAACTCATTTTAGTGTGGAAGCAAGTCATCCTCGACTCCGGGACTGCCTACGAAGAATCTGTGGGTGCAGGTTAATCGCGCATCACGATCCCCTTGCCCATTTTCGGGGGTTATCCAATTTAGCTTCCCTACAGACCCACTGCTCCAGTTCCACGCCACACCCTCCTCACATACTGTTATTGTCCCACACCCCTCCCACCTCATGTACTCCGACAGTCACAGTCATAGGATTTTCGACAGATCATACAATAGCCGATCGTAACGTTTCAATATTTCTAGCAAGATCTCACCATCCTTCTTGACAGCTTGGAAGACAAACAAAAGGCCTTCTTAGGTCCCTGGGTGTACAATTAAACAAAGTTGCTTTGAGATGCCTGGAAGTGGATTTTTGATGTCTGTTGATTCTGGCATGGGGCCTTGTTTGATGGGAGCACAAGGGCAAACAAAGTGGCTAAAACTAGTGGGAGGACAGAAGACTGGGAAGCTTTTAAAAGCCAGCAAAGAACGACTAAAAAATAATTAAGAAAGGGAAGATAGACTATGAAAGTAAACTAGCACAAAATATAAAAACAGATAGCAAGAGTTTCTATAGGTATATAAAAAGGAAAAGAATGGCGAAAGTAACTGTTGGTCCCTGAGAGGACGAGACCGGGGAATTAGAAATGGGGAACATGGAGGTGGCAGAAACTCTGAACAAATATTTTGTATCAGTCTTTACGGCAAAGGACACTAACAATATTCAGACAGTTAAGGGGCTATGGGGGGGAAGAACTTAACACAATCACAATCACTAAGGAGGTAGTACTCAGTAAGATAATGGGACTAAAGGCAGATAAATCCCCTGGACCTGATGGCTTGCATCCTAGGGTCTTAGAAACATAGAAACATAGAAATTAGGTGCAGGAGTAGGCCATTCGGCCCTTCGAGCCTGCACCACCATTCAATAAGATCATGGCTGATCATTCCCTCAGTACGCCTTTCTGCTTTCTCTCCATACCCCTTGATCCCTTTAGCCGTAAGGGCCACATCTAACTCCCTCTTGAATATATCGAATGAACTGGCATCAACAACTCTCAGCGGCAGGAAATTCCACAGATTAACAACTCTCTGAGTGAAGAAGTTTCTCCTCATCTCAGTCCTAAATGGCCTACCCCTTATCCTAAGACTGTGTCCCCTGGTTCTGGATTTCCCCTTCATCGGCAACATTCCTCCCGCATCTAACCTGTCCAGTCCCGTCAGAATTTTATATGTTTCTATGAGATCCCCTCTCATCCTTCTAAACTCCAGTGAATACAAGCCCAGTCGATCCAGTCTCTCCTCATATGTCAGTCCTGCCATCCCGGGAATCAGTCTGATGAACCTTCGCTGCACTCCCTCAATAGCAAGAACGTCCTTCCTCAGATTAGGAGACCAAAACTGAACACAATATTCCAGGTGAGGCCTCACCAAGGCCCTGTGCAACTGCAGTAAGACCTCCCTGCTCCTATACTCAAATACCCTAGCTATGAAGGCCAACATACCATTTGCCTTCTTCACCGCCTGCTGCACCTGCATGCCAACTTTCAATGACTGATGAAACATGACACCCAGGTCTCGTTGCACCTCCCCCTTTCCTAATCTGCCGCCATTCAGATAATATTCTGCCTTTGTGTTTTTGCCCTCAAAGTGGATAACCTCACATTTATCCACATTATACTGCATCTGCCATGCATTTGCCCACTCACCTAACCTGTCCAAGTCATCCTGCAGCCTTTTAGCATCCTCCTCACAGCTCACACCGCCACCCAGTTTAGTGTCATCTGCAAATTTGGAGATATTACACTCAATTCCTTCATCTAAATCATTGATGTATATTGTAAAGAGCTGGGGTCCCAGCACTGAGCCCTGCGGCACTCCACTAGTCACTGCCTGCCATTCTGAAAAGGACCCATTTATCCCGACTCTCTGCTTCCTGTCTGCCAACCAGTTCTCTATCCACGTCAGTACATTACCCCCAATACCATGTGCTTTCATTTTGCACACCAATCTCTTGTGTGGGACCTTGTCAAAAGCCTTTTTAAAGTCCAAATATATTACATCCACTGGTTCTCCCTGTTGGTCACCCATCCCCTATCTGGCTGTGTAACCTTTACCTGTGGTAAGACCAACTCACTAAATGTGCTATTCAAGTCATTCTCAGCATTGTGGATGCTCCAGAGTGAATCCACCCGCAGCTCCAGTGCCGCAATGCGGTCGGTCAGGAGCTGCAGCCAGACACACTTCCCACATATATAGTCATCAGGAACACTTAGTACAGGAGGTGCATAACACGAGTCCGAGCTCTCCTGCCATGACTTAACCCCTAGATTAACTTAATTTGGCAACAATAATGCTAAAGGTTACTTACTGATAAAGAAAAGAAAAAGAAAAACTACGTACCAATCACAAGCCAATCTTAAGAGAAGTAGCGGCAGGGATTGTGGATGCATTGGTTGTAATTTACCAAAATTCCCTGGATTCTGGGGAGGTCCCAGCAGATTGGAAAACTGCAAATATAACGCCCCTTTTTAAAAAAGGAGGCAGACAAAAAGCATAAAACTATAGACCAGTTGGCCTAACATCCGTGGTTGGGAAAATGTTGGAGTCCATTATTAAAGAAGCAGTAGCAGGACATTTGTAAAAGTAAAATTCGGTCAGGCAGAGTCAGCATGGATTTATGAAGGGGAAGTCATGTTTGACAAATTTGCTGGAGTTCTTTGAGGATGTAACGAAAAGGTGGTTAAAGAGGAACCAGTGGATGTGGTCTATTTGGACTTCCAGAAAGCATTTGACAAGGTGCCACATGAAAGATTACTGCACAAGATAAAAGTTCACGGCGTTGGGGGTAATATATTAGCATGGATAGAGGATCAGCTAACTAACAGAAAACAGAGAGTCGGGATAAATGGTTCATTCTCTGGTTGGCAATCAGTAACTAGTGGGGTGCCGCAGGGATCAGTGCTGGGACCCTGACTATTTAAATCTATATAAATGACTTGGAAGAAGGGACTAAGTGTAACGTAGCCAAGTTTGCTGATTATATAAAGATGGGAGGAAAAGCAATGTGTGAGGAGGACACAAAAAATCTGCAAAAGGACATAGACAGGCTAATTGAGTGGGCAAAAATTTGGCAGATGGAGTATAATGTTGAAAAGTGGGAGGTCATGCACTTCGGCAGAAAAAATCAAAGAGCAAGTTATTATTTAAATGGAGAAAGATTGCAAAGTGCCGCAGTACAGCGGGACCTGGGGGTACTTGTGCATGAAACACAAAAGGATAGTATGCAGGTACAGCAAGTGATCAGGAAGGCCAATGGTATCTTGGCCTTTATTGCAAAGGGGATGGAGTATAAAATCAGGGAAGTCTTGCTACAGCTATACAAGGTATTGGTGAGGCCACACCTGGAATATTGTGTGCAGTTTTGATTTCCATATTTACTTGGAGGCAGTTCAGAGAAGGTTCACTAGGTTGATTCTGGGGATGAGGGGTTTGACTTATGAGGGAAGGTTGAGCATGTTGGGCCTCTACTCATTGGAATTCAGAAGAATGAGAGGTAATCTTATCAAAACGTATAAGATTATGAGGGGGCTTGACAAGGTGGATGCAGAGAGGATGTTTCCATTGAGGGCATGATCTTAGAATAAGAGGCCGCCCATTTAAAACAGAGATGAGGAGAAATTTCTTCTCTCAGAAGGTTGTTAATCTGTAGAATTCGCAGCCTCAAAGAGCTGTGGAAGCTGGGACATTGAATAAATTTAAGACAGAAATAGACAGTTTCTTAAACGATAAGGGGATAAGGGGCGGGGAAATGGAGCTGAGTCCATGATCAGATCAGCCATGATCGTATTAAATGGCGGAGCAGGCTCAAGGGGCCATATGGCCTACTCCTGCTCCTATTTCTTATGTTCTTATGTTCTTATATTGCAGATAGGTCGTTTAACATTATCATGCTAAATCTGCAACCCACACTCCCGCCTATGCTGGAATCATCGCATCCCTGAACTGACCGAGTGTGCCAACATGCCTCCCAATTTTAAATCAATGAAGATGAAGACCAAATGGTTTCCAAAATGCACATCTTGCAGTTTGATGTCTGGGCGGCAAGTTGAAAATCTGTCCCAGGGACTCCTAAGCAGAGGAGACTAACTTGCATTCCATTTATGGACACTCAATTCAAAAGGTGCAGGAACTTACTCTGGAACTGGGTTAAGGTCCCTATCTACATACAACTCTTGAGCACAAGCCTATTGTAAAGAAGCTGTCATGCATAACTCAAGGACCCTGTGTAAATCTTTAATAAAAAGCACTATCTGGGCTTTCTTTTGTACTCAATGTTTTTTTTTTAAAACATGATAACATTTATTTAAAGTACTATTATTGAAATGGCTCACTTATTACCAGCAGTTTGTCAGTGTAAGTACAGAGCGTGCTTTGATGTAAGTGATCAAAGTGGTCTAGACTACTTAAGGTGCCACTGTGGAGAAGATCTTGGAGAAGGAATTGGCAATGAGAGGCCGAAACAATGCAGCAATGTTCCCTGGACAGGCGAGGCTGGCTTTGTCCCAGTCAGTGGGCAGTTCACACCGGTTCATACCTGCTGATGTCCGAGCTACTTTTGTGCCCACTGCGTCAACAGTAGAAAGTTGGCATCATGGCCCTGCTGAAAGGTGGGCTGAACAAAGGAGAGGCAAGTTCTCCATTTGATTTTCCCTTTACTCCCTGAATCAAGGGTTGGGTGTTCGATACAAAACCATCTGAAACAATTATTATATATGGAGATATAAATCTTCCAAATTTTAATCGCTCCACCATTGGTGGCTATGCCTTCAGCTGCCTATAGCCAAAGCTCTGGAATCCCTCCCTAACCTTCTCTCTCATCCTTTTAAGAAGCTCCTTAAAATCTACCTCTTTGACCAAGATTTTGGTCATCTATCCAAATATCTCTTTGTGATTCAAGTGTCAAATTTTATCTGATTACGCTCCTGTGAGACACCTTTTGCTATATTTAAGGTGCTATATAAATGCAAGTTGCTGTTGTTGATACAACAAATTGCATTTATATAGTGCTTTTAACATAGCAGGACATCCCAACGTGCTTCACAAAGGTGTAATCAGATAAAACAGATATTGAGTCAAAGAAGGAGATATTAGGAAGAGTGATCAAAAGCTTGATCAAAGAGATGGATTGTAAGGAGGGTCTTAAAGAATCAGAGGAAGACAGAGAGGCTGAGGGAATTAGAAAGGAAATTTGAGGTTTGGGGCTGAAACAGCTGAAGGCACGGCCGCCAATGGTGGGATGAAGGGCGGGGGGGACAGGACGGGGAATGCACAAGAGGCCAGAGTCCGAGAAGAGAATTCAGAGATGGCGTTGTCGAGCTGGAAGCAATTAGGTAGGGATAGAAACATAGAAAATAGGTGCAGGAGTAGGCCATTCGGCCCTTCTAGCCTGCACCGCCATTCAATGAGTTCATGGCTGAACATTCAACTTCAGTACCCCATTCCTGCTTTCTCGCCATACCCCTTGTTCCCCCCAGTAGTAAGGACCTCATCTAACTCCTTTTTGAATATATTTAGTGAATTGGCCTCAACAACTTTCTGTGGTAGAGAATTCCACAGGTTCACCACTCTCTGGGTGAAGAAGTTCCTCCGCATCTCGGTCCTAAATGGCTTACCCCTTATCCTTAGACTGCGACCTCTGGTTCTGGACTTCCCCAACATTGGGAACATTCTTCCTGCATCGAACCTGTCTAACCCCGTCAGAATTTTAAATGTTTCTATGAGGTCCCCTCTCATTCTTCTGAACTCCAGTGAATACAAGCCCAGTTGATCCAGTCTTTCTTGATAGGTCAGTCCCGTCATCCCGGGAATCAGTCTGGTGAACCTTCGCTGCACTCCCTCAATAGCAAGAATGTCCTTCCTCAGGTTAGGAGACCAAAACTGTACACAATACTCCAGGTGTGGCCTCACCAATGCCCTGTACAACTGTAGCAACACCTCCCTGCCCCTGTACTCAAATCCCCTTGCTATGAAGGCCAACATGCCATTTGCTTTCTTAACCGCCTGCTGCACCTGCATGCCAACCTTCAATGACTGATGTACCATGACACCCAGGTCTCTTTGCACCTCCCCTTTTCCTAATCTGTCACCATTCAGATAATAGTCTGTCTCTCTGTTTTTACCACCAAAGTGGATAACCTCACATTTATCCACATTATACTTCATCTGCCATGCATTTGCCCACTCACCTAACTTATCCAAGTCACTCTGCTGCCTCACAGCATCCTCCTCGCAGCTCACACTGCCACCCAACTTAGTGTCATCCGCAAATTTGGAGATACTACATTTAATCCCCTCATCTAAATCATTAATGTACAGTGTAAACAGCTGGGGCCCCAGCACAGAACCTTGCGGTACCCCACTAGTCACTGCCATCATCTTGTCTCTTGGAATCGAGGAAGACTTGCTTCCACTCTTAGAATGAGTCCTTAGGTGGCTGAACAGTCCAATACGAGAGCCACTGTCCCTGTCACAGGTGAGACGGACAGTCATTGAGGGAAAGGGAGAGTGGGACAGGTTTTCCGCACGTTTCTTCCGCTGCCTGCACTTGTTTTCTGCATGCTCTCGACGATGAGACTCGAGGCACTTAACGACGTCCCGGATACACTTCCTCCATTCAGGGCGGTCTTTGGCCAGGGACTCCCAGGTGTTGGTGGGGATGCCGCACTTTATCAGGGAGGCTTTGAGGGTGTCCTTGTAACGTTTCCTCTGACCACCCCTGGCTCGTTTGCCATGAAGGACTTCCGAGTAGAGCGCTTGCTTTGGGAGTCTTGTGTCTGGCATGAGGACAACGTGGCCTGCCCAACGGGGCTGATCAAGTGTGGTCAGTGCTTCAATGCTGGGGATGTTGGCCTGGTCGAGGAATCTAATGTTGGTGCGTCTGTCCTCCCAGGGGATTTGTAGGATCTTGCGGAGGCATCGTTGATGGTATTTCTCCAGCGACTTGAGGTGTCTACTGTACTTGGTCCATGCCTCTGAGCCATATATGAGGGCGGGTATTATTACAGCCCTGTAGACCATGAGCTTGGTGGTAGATTTGAGGGCCTGGTCTTCGGACTTGTCCCCTTTTTTAAAGATGGTTATGATCACTGCATCTCTGAGATCTCCCGGCAGAGATAGGGATGAGGAGGCCATGAAAGGATTTCAGCACAAAGATGAGAACTGTAAATGGGACAATTAAGTCATTCTGGCCCAGTCGCAACGCTTCTCTTTTTGAAGCAGCTGGAAGAATGGAGAGTGCTCACACTGCATGTTGAGCACACATCGGTCACTTGTCAGTAATGGCCAGTTATTTTGCAGAAATGAGGGAACCTGGTTCCATTTTATTGGCTCAAAGAAAATAGGCCAAGATGAGGAAAGGATCGAGCAGCTCGGGCTGTATTTTTTTTTCTTTTGTTTTATTGAAACAATTACAGAAAATTAGTAATTTCTTTCAGATGCTGGCATACCAATTATGCAGTAGGAACTGGTCCAGGCTGCTGTATTATCTCGAACTCAGAAGATTGGTCCGGCGGGGGGGGGGTGCAAAAAGATCTGACCAGCCCCCAAAAAACAGGGAACGGCAAATTTTTTTTAAGCCAAAGTTAATGGCCAAGTCACCGACCTACATGTCACAGCTTGGAATCCAGGGCTGCCGGTCACACCTGACCACCTGCCTCAGTCGAATGAGTTTTGTTGAATTTGGGGTCAAGCTACTTAAAGCAGAGGGTTACAGAGAGCAAGGTATTTCATCTGGACTGGGGAGGAAGGGGGAGGTGACCATGATTTCCCATCATGAAAGCTCCATGTGCTGGCCAATCACGCAACAACTTTGACAGCAGCTACAGAGGAGTTAATGACCCAAAATATATCTCCGATTCATGGTGGTCTTCAAAGAGGAATTCAGTATGCTTTGTTCCTTGTTATAATTGAAAACTTGCAATGGCAAATGGCAGATCCCGAGATAACTGAAGCCATGTCTGCGAGAAATACAATTAAGTTAATTATATGAGCAGCTTGTTATAACAAGGCCTGACTGTATCAGTGATGGGAGAGGTTAAATTTTAACAACAGAACACAAGCTACTTTTAAACATTATGCTTTATCTGCCCAACCCTGCACTAAGAGGAGGAGGAGGAGGAGGAAACATGAAAGAATAGAAGTCGCTGAGTGCTGTATTCTCCAGGTTGCAACAAGTATGCCCACACTGCATCAGTGTGAACCTGCATTTTACCCCATTTTTCAATCTGTATCCGGCTTTACATTGTGCTCATTAAAATATATATTTCAAAGGCACCATTCAGCATTTTCTTTGTTCTGGAAATGTGGGTGACATTGACAAAGTGCCATTTATTGCCCATCCCTAGTTGTCCCGAAGCCATTAAGAAGCAACCACGTAGTGTGGGACTGGAGTCACGTCACATGTAGCTCAGACCCTGGTAGGGGTGGAAAGACCCCTTCCCTGAAGGACTTTAGTGACCCAGTTGGGTTTAAGCAATGATCCAACAACTTTTTGTGCTCATTTCTGGTGCCAGCCTAAAAATTACGTTTATTGAATTCAATTTTATAACTTACTCCAGTGACATTTAAACTCACAACCTATGGAAGAAAGACCTTGCATTTATATTTTATTTTTATTTTTTATTCATTTGCAGGATGTGGGCTGCCAAAGCCAGCAGTTATTGCCCATCCCTAATTGCCCTCGAGAAATTGGTGGTGAGCTGCCTTCTTGAACCGGTGCAGTCCGTGTGATGAAGGTGCTCCCACAGTTCCATTAGGGAGCGAGTTCCAGGATTTTGACCCAGCGGCTATGAAGGAACGGTGATATATTTCCAAGTCAGGATGGTGTGTGACTTGGAGGGGAATTTGGATGTGGTGGTGTTCCCATGCGCATGCTGCCTTTATCCTTCTAGGTGATGGTGATTCTGTGTTTGGGAGGTGTTGTGGAAGAAGCCTTGGTGAGTTGCTGCAGTGCATCTTGTAGATGGTACACACTGCAGCCATGGTGCGCTGCTGGTGGAGCGAGTGAATGTTTAAGGTGGTGGATGGGGCACCAATCAAGCGGACTGATGTATCCTGCATGGTGTCGAGCTTCTCATCCAGACAAGTGGGAAGTATTGCAACACACTCCTGACTTGTGCCTTGTAGGTGTTGGAAAGGCTTTGGGGAGGCAGGAGGTGAGACACTCGCCGCAGAATACCCAGCCTCAAACCTGTTTTTGTAGCCATAAAATTTATGTGGCTGGTCCAGTTAAGTTTCTGGTCAATGATGACTCCCCAGGGTGTTGATGGTGGGGGATTTGGTGATGGTAAGCCACTGAATGTCAAGGGGAGATGGTTAGACTCTCTCTTGTTGAAGATGGTCATTGCCTGGCACTTATGTGGCGCGAATATTACTTGCCAGTCACCACCCAAGCTTGGATATTGACCAGGTGTTGCTGCATGCGGGCACGGACTGCTTCATTATCTAAGGAGTTACGAATGGAACTGAACTCTGTTCAGTCATCAGTGAACATCCCCACTTCAGACCTTATGATGGAGGGAAGGTCATTGATGAAGCAACTGAAAATGGTTGGGCCTAGGACACTGCCCGGAGGAACTCCAGCAGTAATGTTTTATCACTTAGATGACTGGCGTCCAACAACTCCAACCATTTTCCTTTGTGTTAGTTATGACTCCAACAAGTGGAGAGTTTTCCACAATTCCCATTGACTTTAGTTTTGCTAGGGCTCCTTGATGCCACACTCGGTCAAATGCTGCCTTGAAGTTAAGGGCAGTCACTCTCACCTCACCTCTGGAATTCAGCTCTTTTATCCATGTTTGGACTAAGGCTGTAATGAGGCGGAACCCAAACTGGACATCGGTGAGCAGGTTATTGGTGAGTAAGTGCCGCTTGATAGCATTGTTGACGACACTTATAAAAGCCCAGCGACTGAGAGCGGCGACGTCGAGTCAGGAGGCAGTGCGGGACATCAGAGAGGCCTATGAAGGCCCAGTGACTGAGAGCGGCGGCAGCATCAAGTCGGGAGGCAGTGCAGGACATCGGAGAGGCCAGCTGGTGCAACTGTAGGGAGAGAAAGCAAAAAAGAAGAAGAAAGAAATCGAAGGGTGACTTAACAGCCAAGGGGGTAAGTGATTGGCTGGTGACTGGTGAGTAGTTTTTCTTCTTTTTCTTTTCCTTTATCAGTCGGTAACTTTTATCATTGTTGCTGCCAAATTAAGTTAATCTAGGGGTTAAGTCATGGCAGGAGAGCTCGGACACGTGTCATGCTCCTCCTGTGCTAAGTGGGAAGTCAGGGACGCTCTCAGTGTCCCTGACGACTACATGTGCAGGTAGTGTATCCAGCTGCAGCTCCTGACAGACCGCATTGCGGCACTGGAGCTGCAGGTGGATTTACTCTGGCCTATCCGCAATGCTGAGGAGGTCATGAATAGCACGTTTAGTGAATTGGCCACACCGCAGGTAAAGATTACACAGCCAGATAAGGGATGGGTGACCAACAGGAAGAGCAGTGGAAGGAAGGTAGTGCAGGGGTCCCCTGCGGTCATCCCCCTGCAAAACAGATACACTGCTTTGGGTACTGTTGAGTGGGATGACTCATCAGGGGAGAGCAGCAGCAGCCAAGTTCATACCAACATGGGTCGCTCTGCTGCACAGGAGGGCAGGAAAAAGAGTGGGAGAGCTATAGTGGTAAGGGATTCTATTGTAAGGGGAATAGATACACGTTTCTGCGGCCGCAATCGAGACTCCAGGATGGTAGTTGCCTCGCTAGTGCAAGGGTCAAGGATGTCTCAGAGCGGCTGCAGGACATATTGAAGGGGGAGGGTGAACAGCCAGTTGTCGTGGTGCATATAGGTAGCAACGATATAGGTAAAAAACAGGATCAGGTCCTACCAGACGAATTTAGGGAGCTAGGAGCTAAATTAAAAAGTAGGGCCTCAAAGGTAGTAATCTCAGGATTACTACCAGTGCCACGTGCTAGTCAGAGTAGGAATAGCAGGATAGCTCAGATGAAAATGTGGTTTGAGGAGTGATGCAGAAGGGAGGGATTCAAATTCCTGGGATATTGGAACCAGTTCTGGGGGAGGTGGGACCAGTACAAACCGGACAGTCTGCACCTGGGCAGGATCGGAACCAATGTCTTAGGGGGTGTGTTTGCTAGTGCTGTTGGGGAGGGGTTAAACTAATATGGCAGGGGGATGGGAACCTATGCAGGGAGACAGAGGGAAGTAGAATGAGGGCTGAAGCAAAAGATAGAAAGAAGAAAAGTAAAAGTGGAGGTCAGAGAAAGCCAAGGCAAAAAGCAAAAAGGGACACATTACAACAAAATTCTAAAGGGGCAAAGTGTGTTAAAAAGGCAAGCCTGAAGGCTCTGTGCCTCAATGCGAGGAGTATTCGGAATAAGGTGGACGAATTAACTGCGCAGATAGCAAGTAACGAATATGATATAGTTGGCATCACGGAGACATGGCTCCAGGGTGTCCAAGGCTGGGAACTCAACATCCAAGGGTATTCAACATTTACGAAGGATAGACAGAAAGGAAAAGGAGGTGCGTTGGTGTTGCTGGTTAAAGAGGAAGTTAACACAATAGTAAGGAAGGGCATTAGCTTGGATGATGTGGAATCGGTATGGGTGGAGCTACGGAATACCAAAGGGCAGAAAACGCTTGTGGGAGTTGTGTACAGACCACCAAACAGTAGTATTGAGGTTGGGGACAGCATCAAACAAGAAATTAGGGATGCGTGCAATAAAGAAAGAGCAGTTATCATGGGCGACTTTAATCTACATATTGATTGGGCTAACCAAACTGGTAGCAATGTGGTGGAGGAAGATTTCCTGGAGTGTATTAGGGATGGTTTTCGAAACCAATATGTCAAGGAACCAACTAGAGGGCTGGCCATCCTAGATTGGCTGATGTGTTATGTGAAAAGACTAATTAGCAATCTTGTTGTGCGAGGCCCCTTGGGGAAGACTGACCATATAAGGTAGAATTCTTTATTAAGATGGAGAGTGACACAGTTAATTCAGAGACTAGGGTCCTGAACTAAAGGAAAGGTAACTTCGATGGTATGAGACGTGAATTGGCTAGAATAGACTGGCGAGTGATACTTAAAGGGTTGTCTGTGGATAGGCAATGGCAAACATTTATAGATCACATGATGAACTTCCAACAATTGTACATTCCTGTCTGGAGTAAAAATAAAACGGCGAAGGTGGCTCAACCGTGGCTAACAAGGGAAATTAAGGATAGTGTTAAATCCAAGGAAGAGGCATATAAATTGGCCAGAAAAAACAGCAAACCTGAGGACTGGGAGAATTTTATAATTCAGCAGAGGAGGACAAGGGGTTTAATTAAGAGGGGAAAAATAGAGTATGAGAGGAAGCTTGCTGGGAACATAAAAACTGACTGCAAAAGCTTCAATAGATATGTGAAGAGAAAAAGATTAGTGAAGACAAATGTAGGTCCCTTGCAGTCAGATTCAGGTGAATTTATAATGGGGAACAAAGAAATGGCAGACGAGTAGAACAAATACTTTGGTTCTGTCTTCACGAAGGAAGACACAAATAACCTTCCGAAAATACTAGGGGACCGAGGGTCTAGTGAGAAGGAGGAACTGAAGGAAATTCTTATTAGGCATGAAATTGTGTTAGGGAAATTGATGGGATTGAAGGCCGATAAATCCCCGGGTCCTGATAGTCTGCATCCCAGAGTACTTAAGGAACTGTCCATAGAAACAGTGGATGCATTGGTGATCATTTTCTAGCAATCTATCAACTCTGGATCAGTTCCTATGGACTGGAGGGTAGCTAATGAAACACCACTTTTTAAGAAAGGAGGGAGAGAGAAAATGGGTAATTGTAGACCGGTTAGCCTGACATCAGTAGTGGGGAAAATGTTGGAATCAATTATTAAAGATGAAATAGCAGCGCATTTGGAAAGCAGTGAGAGGATCGGTCCAAGTCAGCATGGATTTATGAAAGGGAAATCATGCTTGACAAATCTTCTAGAATCTTTTGAGGATGTAACTGGTAGAGTGGACAAAGGAGAACTAGTCGATGAGGTGTATTTGGACTTTCAAAAGGCTTTTGACAAGGTCCCACAGAAGAGATAGGTGTGCAAAGTTAAAGCACATGGTATTGGGGGTAACGTACTGACGTGGATAGAGAACTGGTTGGCAGACCGGAAGCAGAGAGTCGGGATAAACGAGTCCTTTTCAGAATGGCAGACAGTGACTAGTGGGATGCCGCAGGGTTCAATGCTGGGACTCCAGCTATTTACAATATACATTAATAATTTAGATGAAGGAATTGAATGTAATATCTCCAAGTTTGCAGATGACACTAAGCTGGGTGGCGGTGTGAGCTGTGAGGAGGACGCTAAGAGGCTGAAGGGTGACTTGGACAGGTTAGGTGAGTGGGTAAATGCATGACAGATGCAGTATAATGTGGATAAATGTGAGGTTATCCACTTTGGTGGCAAAAACACGAAGGCAGAATATTATCTGAATGGCGGCAGATTAGGAAAAGGGAAGGTGCAATGAGACTTGGGTGTCATGGTACATCAGTCATTGAAAGTTGGCATGCAGGTACAGCAGGCGGTGAAGAAGGCAAATGGTATGTTGGCCTTCATAGCTAGGGGATTTGAGTATAGGAGCAGGGAGGTCTTACTGCAGTTGTACAGGGCCTTAGTGAGGCCTCACCTGGAATATTGTGTTCAGTTTAGGTCTCCTAATCTGAGGAAGGACGTTCTTGCTATTGAGGGAGTGCAGCGAAGGTTCATCAGACTGATTCCCGGGATGGCAGGACTGACATATGAGGAGAGACTGGATCGACTGGGCTTGTATTCACTGGAGTTTAGAAGGATGAGAGGGGATCTCATAGAAACATATAAAATTCTGACGGGACTGGACAGGTTAGATGCAGGAAGAATGTTCCCGATGTTGGGGAAGTCCAAAACCAGGGGACATAGTCTAAGGATAAGGGGTAAGCCATTTAGGACTGAGATGAGGAGAAACTTCTTCACTCAGAGAGTTGTTAACCTGTGGAATTCCCTGCTGCAGAGTTGTTGATGTCAGTTCATTGGATATATTCAAGAGGGAGTTAGATATGGCCCTTATGGCTAAAGGGATCAAGGGGTATGGAGAGAAAGCAGGAAAGGGATACTGAGGTGAATGATCAGCCATGATCTTATTGAATGGTGGTACAGGCTCAAAGGGCCGAATGGCCTACTCCTGTACCTATTTTCTATGTTTCTATGTTTCTTCCATCATTTTGCTGATGATTGAGAGTAGACTGATGGGCAGTAATTGGCCGGATTGGATTTGTCCTGCTTTTTGTGGACAAGAAATACCTGCGCAGTTTTCCACATTGTCGGGTAGGTGCCAGTGTTGTAGCTATACTGGAACAGCTGAGCTCGAGGCGTTGCTAGCTCTGGAGCACAAGTCTTCAGCACAACAGCCGAGATTTTGCGGGGGCCCATAGCCTTTGCTGTATCCAGTGCGCTCAGCCATTTCTTGATATCACATGGAGTGAATTGAATTGGCTGAAGACTGGTTTCTGTGATGGTGGGAACCTGAGGAGGAGACCGATATGAATCATCCACTCGGCACTTCTGGCTGAAGATGGTAGTAAACACTTCAGCCTTGTCTGTTGCACTCCTGTGCTGGGCTCCACCATCATTGAGGATGGGGATATTCCTGGAGCCTCTTCCTCCCATTAGTTGTTTAATTGTCCACCACCATTTACAACTAGATGTGGCAGGACTACAGAGCTTTGATCGGATCCACTGATTGTAGGATTGCTTAGCTGTCTACTGCTTGCTGTTTCCGCTGTTTAGAATGCATGTAGTCCCATGTTGCAGCTTCCCAGGTTGACACCTCATTTTCAGGTATGTCTGGTGCTACTCCTGGCATGCTCTTCTACACTACTCATTGAAACAGGGTTGGTCCCCTGGCTTGATGGTAATGGTAGAGTGAAGGATATGCCGAGCCATGAGGTTTCAGATTGTGGTGAAATACAATTCTGCTGCTGCTGATCGCCCACAGCGCCTCATGGATGCCCAGTTTTGAGCTGCTAGATTTTTTCTGAATCTATCTCATTTAGCATGGTGGTAGTGCCACACGACACAATGGTTTTTCCCTCGTGATGGTTCTCTTATCACCTGCTGCAGGCCCAGTCTGGCCACTGCATCCTTCAGGACTCGGCCAGCAATGGTACTACCGAACCATTCTTGATGATGGACATTCAAGTTCCCCACCAAGAGTACATTCTGTGCCCTTGCGACCAAGTGGTGCTTCTTCTAAGTGGTGTTCAACATGGAGGAGCACTGATTCATCAGCTGAGGGAGGGCAGTACATGGTAATTAGCAGGAGGTTTCCTTGCCGATGCTTGACCTGAAGCCATGAGACTTCATGGGGTCCGGAGTCAATGTTGAGGACTCCCAAGGTCACTCCCTCCCAACTGTATACCACTGTGCCGCCACCTTTGATAGGTCTGTCCTACCACTGGGACAGAGCATACGTAGTGGTGATCGAGGAATCTGGGATATTGGCTGAAAGGTATAATTCTGTGAGCATGACTATGTCAGGCTGTTGCTTGACTTGTTTGTGGGACAGCCCTCCCAATTTTTGCACAAGTTCCCAGATGTTAGTGAGGAGGACTTTGCCGGGTCGGCTGGGCTGGGTGCGCTGTTGTCGTGTCCTAATCCGATGCAAAGGTCGATATCGAGTGGTCCGCCCGATTTTATTCTTATTGTAATTTTTTGTAGCGGTTTGATACATCTGAGTAGCTTGCTAGGCTATTTCAGAGGGCAGCTAAGAGTCAACCACATTGCTATGGGTCTGGAGTCACATATAGGCCAGACCGGGTAAGGACATTAGTGAACCAGCTGGGTTTTTACAACTTCATCACTATTCCAGATGTATTTAATTAACTGAATTCAAATTCACAAATTGCCATGGTGAGATTTGAACTCACGTCTCCGGATTATCAGTCCAGGCCTCTGGTTTACGAGTAACATAACCACTATGCAACTGTACCACTGCAAGTACAGGGCCTTTCACATTCTCATGATGTCCTAAGGCGTTTCAAACCCAATAAAGTACTTTTGAAGCATAGTCACTTCTTTTGTACGAAATGCAGCAGCCAATGTGTGCACAGCAAGCTCCCACAAACAGCAATGAGATAAATTACTTCTTATTTTTTGGTGCTATTAGTTAAGGGAGGAATATTGGCCAGGACAGCAAAATAATTCCTTGCTTGTCGTGGATCTTTTATGTCATGTATTCAACCAGCATAATAACCCATGTATAAGCTGACCTAAGTTGTACACTGTGAGAACAATGACCACTAGGTGGTGAACTTGTGGGAGACACTCCTAACCTGGACCTTCAGGTATAAAAGGGGAAGCTCCACCCACTTTCATCAGTTGAGTGCTAAGGAATAAAGGACAGGTCACAGACTGACCTTCTCTCAAGCATGGGCCTCGTGTGCATTTATACTGTATAGTAAGGACGTATCCATGGCGACGAGAAACTGGGATTTAAACCACGCGAGCATGGTCACTAGCAGAACAGACGAGAGGTACTGTGTTAAGGAATGGTTGGGACAGAGATTCAACATTGTTAAAGCAGCACACAATTCTCCAGGCAGACAAGGGCAATCGGGCATGCCCCAACATGTAGTTGAACTCAGAGCGGTGTTCGACAGAGACAATGGCAAGCTGAACGGCGATTCACGCCATTGCAAGGGACAATGCGGCCAGTAATGGGGCCATCAACACCTGTTAATGGCGCACTCAAGGACAGTCACAGGGGCAGTCAGGGATGATCGACTGACAAGGGACCTTTTGTTTCCAACATCAGCTCATGTTGGAGGCGTGGAGGCACACACTCAGTCGGAGTTTGCAGAGATGAGCAAAATACCTGCAGAAATTGCAGAAATGAACGCTGGGGGAAATCGCTGGAAGCTGAAGTTCAGTGAGTTCATGTGGAGCACGTATACAGTTCACACACCAGGACGCCACCGATAATGATGAAAGTGCTCCTCGATGGCATCCCAGTATCAATGGAGCTAGACACGGGGGCCAGCCAGTCCCTGATGGGTATCAAACAGTTTGAAAAGTTGTGGGCGTCCAAGGCCAGGAGGCCAAAATTATCGCCGATTGACGCTCAGCTACGGACATACACAAAGGAGATAATTCCGGTGCTTGGCAGCGCCACGGTAGTCGTGACCCACAAAGATTCGGAGAACAGGTTGCCACTCTGGGTTGTCCCGGGGGACGGTCCCGCATTACTGGGGAGGAGTTGGCTTGCTGTCATGAACTGGAAATGGGTCGATGTCAATGCAATTTCTTCTGTGGAGCGAGTATCATGCTCACAGATCCTGGACAAATTTGACTCATTATTTCAACCCAGCATTGGCACTTTCATGGGGGCCAAGGTAGTGATTCACATAAACCCGGACGCCAGGCCAGTACACCACAAGGCCAGAGCGGTGCCGTACGTGATGTGGGAAAAGATAGAAGGCGAATTGGACCGCCTGCTGAGGGAAGGCATCATCACGCCAGTCGAATTCAGTGACTGGGCGAGCCCGATTGTGCCGGTGCTCAAGGCGGATGGGTCGGTCAGGATATGTGGTGATTACAAGGCCACCATCAATCGGGTGTCACTCCAAGACCAGTATCCGCTATAGAGATTGGAGGATCTCTTTGCGACGCTATCCAGTGGCAAACCTTTTCCAAAATTGGACCTGACCTCAGCTTACATGACTCAGGAGCTGGCGAGTGAGTCGAAGAAGCTGACCACCATCATGACACACAAGGGGTTGTTTGAGTACAACAAATGTTCATTCGGGATTCGCTCGGCCGCCGCGATCTTCCAACGAAATATGGAAAGCCTCCTCAAGTCGATTCCAGGAACGATGGTTTTTCAGGACAACATCCTCATCACGGGTTACGATACTGAAGAACACCTCCACAACCTGGAGGAGGTGCTACGCAGACTGGACCGGGTAGGGCTGCGACTGAAAAAGGTGAAGTGCGTCTTCCTAGCTCCAGAGGTAAAATTCCTGGGGATGAGGGTAGCAGCAGACGGGATCAGCCCTACTGCGTCCAAGACAGAAGCGATCCAGAGAACACCCAAATCCTGTAACACGACAGAGCTGCGTTCGTTCCTGGGGCTCCTGAACTATTTTGGTAACTTTCTTCCCAAATTGAGCACGCTGCTAGAGACGCTACACGTGCTCCTACGCAAAGGCCGTGAATGGGTCTGGGGGGACAGCCAGGAAAGGGCTTTTAATAGAGCACGCAATTTGTTATGTTCCAACAATCTGTTACTGCTATATGACCCATGTAAGAAACTTGTGTTAACATGCGATGCATCGTCCTATGGTGTCGGGTATGCGTTGCAGCATGTCAATGCCAAGGGTCAGTTACAGCCGGTAGCTTATGCCTCCAGAAGTCTGTCCCAGGCAGAAAGGGGCTACGGGATGGTAGAAAAGGAGGCGCTCGCATGTGTATATGTGGTAAAGAAAATGCACCAGTACCTGTTTGGCAGGAAATTTGAGCTGGAGACAGATCACAAAGCCCTAACGTCCCTTTTGGCCGACAACAAGGCCATAAATGCAAATGCATCGGCCCGCATACAGAGGTGGACACTCACGTTAGCCGCCTATGACTATACAATTCAGCATAGACCGGGCACCGAAAACTGCACCGATGCACTCAGCAGGCTCCCACTAGCCACCACTGAGGGGGCTACCGAGCATGCTGCTGAGATGGTCATGGCTGTTGAAGCTTTCGGAAGCGAAGGCTCACCCGTGACAGCCCATCAGATTAAAGTCTGGACAAGTAGAGACAGGCTATTGTCTCTAGTCAAGAAATGTGTCCTGAATGGGGACTGGGCAGTCACGTAGAAGGCATGCCCTGAGGAATTTAAACCATTTCACAGGCGCAGGGATGAACTCTCGTTTCAGGCCGATTGCCTACTGTGGGGAAACCGTGTAGTCATGCCCAAGATGGGCAGAGAGGTATTCATCAGAGAACTCCACAGTGAGCACCCGGGCATTGTCACGATGAAGGCAATTGCCAGGTCACACGTTTGGTGGCCAGGGATAGACGCAGATCTAGAACTTTGTGTTCGCAGGTGCAACACTTGTGCCCAGCTGGGCAATGCGCCCAGGGAAGCCCTCCTTAGCCCCTGGCCATGGCCCGCCAAGCCTTGGTCACGCATCCATGTGGACTACGCAGGTCCTTTAATGGGAAAAATGTTTTTGGTTGTAATAGACACCTAATGGATCGAGTGTGACATTTTAAATTCAAGCACATCCTCTGCCACGGTAGAAAGTCTACGGGCAATGTTCGCTGCCCACGGTCTACCAGACATCTTGGTCAGCGACAATGGCCCGAGCTTCACAAGCACTGAATTCCAGAACTTCATGGCAGATAATGGAATTAACCATGTCAGAACGGCACCGTTCAAGCCGGCCTCAAACGGCCAGGCAGAATGAGCAGTGCAGATAATCAAACAGGGGATGCTCAGAATCCAAGGGGGTTCCCTACAAAGCCGCTTATCACGCTTCCTGTTGGCCTACAGATCCCAACCACACTCGCTCACAGGGGTTCCACCTGCAGAGCTGCTAATGAAAAGGACGCTCAAAACCCGGTTATCCCTTATACACCCCACCATGAAAGAAATTGTCGAGAGCAGGCGCCAGTCACAATATCACTACCATGACAGGAATGCGAGGGCGCGATGTATTGATGTCAATAACCCTGTTTTTGTCATCAACTACGCTGCAGGGCCCAAATGCTCGCAGGCACTTTGATTGCCAAAGAAGGAAATCGGATTCTGGTAGTTAAACTTACCAATGGACAAATCTGCCGCAAACACATGGATCAAACAAAAAGGAGGTTCAGCAACCCCATAGAAGAAGCAGAGGAAGATCACGATATAGAGTTCACTCCACCACAGGTGACCGAACACCGGAAGCAAAGGGAGGAGAGCCCAGTCACTGTGGGCAGTCCGTATAGGCCTGAGGCACCGCAAACAGCAGACACTCAGGCCAGCGCCCAACAACCGGAGCCCCAACTCAGGCGCTCTACAAGAGAGCGTAAACCACCAGAGAGATTCAACCTGTGATCCCAATAAGACTTTGGGGGGGAGGTGATGTCATGTATTCAACCAACATTGTAACCCATGTATAATCTGACCTAAGTTGTACACTGTGACAACAATGACCACTAGGTGGTGAACTTGTGGGAGACACTCCCATCCTGGACCTTCAGGTATAAAAGGGGAAGCTCCACCCACTTTCATCACTTGAGTGCTGAGGAATAAAGGACAGGTCACAGACTGACCTTCTCTCAAGCATGGGCCTCGTGTGCATTTATACTGTATAGTAAGGACGTATCATTTTACATCCACCTAAACAAGGCAGACAGGGCATTAGTTTAACATCTCATCCCAACAACGTTACTTCCAGCAATGCAACATTCCCTCGGAACTTCACTGAAGTGTCAGCCTAGGTCCTGTACTCAAATCCTGGAGTGGGGCTTGAAGCCATAAGCTGCTGATTTAGAGTCAATAGTATTACCAAGTGGTGTACATTGTCCACTCCACTATCATGGGGAAATTGGATATACTGCAAATGGATCTCCTCAAAGTCACTCAAGCCATGCTTTCTGTTTGATTTGGTTTTACATTGGAAGCAACGGAAATTGGTGCAGAAAGTCCAATAATAATTATTACTATCATTATTAATAATAATCTGTTACTACATGACTGTTTAAAGAGATAATACAAAGCACCAATCCCTGCACCGAATTTTCTCTTTTTCGCTTCACTTCATTGTGCTTCTCTACCCTCACTGTCTCTGTATCTCAGCCTCTTTCTCCTTTCATTTTACTCCTCATTATTTATTTTCCCTCAATCCATTTCTGCCTCTCCCTTTCTCAACACTGAGACTTATCCCCCCCCCACCCTGCCCCTGCCACACACTTTTTCTGGGACCATTTTTTCCAGGTTAGCCATCTCATTGGATGAGTGTCAGCACTGAAATGCAGCTGTAATGAGATCCAGCACCCCGCCACCTGACCCCAGTGTTATAGTAGCACTGCGTGCGCAGAGAGCTGATAGCACAGTTCGCACTGCAAGGGAGGTTCGTATTCCAGTCAATGCCCCCATTGTTCTTTCAGCCTGCTGTTATCTTGACACGCAGAACAATGGAGGCATGCAGATGTACTGGAAAGCCACATGCCCTCCCTTCATGGTGATAACTGATGTGATTGTACCCTCAACTAACAAAGGATCCCATGGACCTTGACTTTGTCCCTCATCATTTTATACCATTTATACGCAGTTCTGAGCTCTTAATTTTTTTAAACTTGGTTTGTTAATACGGCACCACATGGAGATTAGGAGTGACAGCTGGATGCTTTGCCATGTGAACAGCATCCAATCAAAGAGCTGGGTGGGGTGGGGGAAGCGAGAGGGATATAAACTACCACTTGAACAGAAACATCGACATGGTCATGGGAGTAAGTTGTCTCTTGGCCCCTTGAATAGGTGTTATCAACCTGAGCAAAAAGCAGTTTACAAATAAATAAGGCGATAGTTGACTGGAGATGAACAGCAGTGAACTGACTGCACGGTAGGGCAGATTGTCTTCTAAATATAAAGCATTGAATAATTGAAAGCAGATGTTTGAAAGCTGCAGGTTTGTTACCTATGCCTCTGATTAATTTCAGACTATCAC
The DNA here is from genome assembly GCF_044704955.1 of Pristiophorus japonicus. Taxonomy (NCBI): domain Eukaryota; kingdom Metazoa; phylum Chordata; class Chondrichthyes; family Pristiophoridae; genus Pristiophorus; species Pristiophorus japonicus. The sequence continues at coordinate 146,860,098 of NC_091985.1, forward strand.
CCTCAGCTGATACCACAGAATTGTACAGCACATACATGGGTACGGTAGCATAGAGGTTATGTTACTGGACTAGTAATCCACATGCCTGGACTCCTAATCTAGAGTAATCCAGAGGCCTGGACTAATAATGCGAGTTCAAATCCCACCATGGTTGTTGGGGAATTTAAATTCAGTTCATTAAATAAATCTGGAATCTGAAAGCTAGTATCAGTAATGGCGGCCATGAAACTACCAGATGGTCATCAAGATCCGTCTGGTCCAGAAGGGATGGAAATCTGTAGTCCTTACCCGGTCTGGCTGACTCCAGACCCACAGCAATGTGGATGACTCTCAACTGCCCTCTGAAATGGTCGAGCAGGCCACGCAGTTGTACCAAACCGCTACGAAAAAGCATATGAATAAAACCGGATGGATCACTGGCACTGACCTCGGCACTGGATTCGAACACGACAAAATCCAGTCGACCCTACAAAGTCCTTATCACTAACATGTGGGGACTTTGCCAAAATTAATCCCACAGGGTAGCAATGTTCCCTGTAATTTATTTTTGGGTGCATGGCCCATTCACAGTTTCTTTAACTTTAAAGAACAGGGAACATTGCAGATTAGTCAAGCCCGACATACTCACAGAATCATACCAGAACCACCAGATTTGGCAACAGTCGGGAGTGGCCCTGTGTGTCCTCAACATTGACTCCGGACCCCATGAACCTCTTGCTGATTACTACCTCATCCCTCAGCTGATGAATCAGTACTCCTCCATGTTGAACAACATTTGGGTCTTCTTCATATTTAGACATAATTTATACCATCCATAAAAATAATAATCCGAGAGTAATTTCAGACAAACTCCAAATCTCCAAGAGAAAAAAAAAGCAGAGCATCGTTTAAAACACTGAGGGCTGGAAATTCCCCAACTTTGCGCTGGGTTTTTCGGCGATATTTTACCATGTTTGGCGGAAAACGGTGCGGCGGGAAATTCGCTGAAGCCTTGCGCTGGCAGTTTTGAAATATCGCTGGGGAGTGGATTGCCAGCGTGCAAGACTGAAAAAAGCGCTGTCGCCTGATATTTGGCTCGCAGCGCACCCGTAGATAGGACCAAAAAAAACGCCTGGGAAAAACCTGCGCCGCAGCCCTTGGAACAGCGTTAGGTATGAAGACCTGCAAAAAAGGTAAGTTAAAGTTGTTATTTTTGAATTCTTTTCCAGCGATTCGATAGATAAGGGTCTTGTGAACGTTTTGTGATTTTTTTATTTTTTAGAATTTTGCTTTTGGTGTTTAGCCCCCTCCCTAGGCCCAACTCACAGCGGTATCGGCCTCAGAGAAAAGTGGCAGAAAATTTGTGGTTTGCGCCACGAATCCTCGTGCAACGCCGATTTTTACCGCTAGACGCATTTTTTCCCGAATGTTAGGCCTCGGAATCATAGCGGAGTCATAGCGGTATTTTTGATGGAAAATTACCAAAAATTAAATTTCTAGTCCAATGAGTAGCAAGGGCCCAGAACGTACTTTTGGTGACACAACTTCAAAGTCCATCGCCAAGAGTAACTCGGTAGCACCACTACTGCCCGAGCTGAAAGACTGACAGACTGGGCTTGTGATAGGTGGTGAGAGAACCAACAGGAGGGAAAACCTCATCACACCAATCTACCTTTTGTAGTTGCACCTGTCCATGACTGTATTGGTCGTGAACACAGTCCTTGCGGAGACGAGGTCCCGTCTTCACACCGAGAACACCTTCCATCATGCTGTGTAGCACTAGCACCGTGCTAAATGGGATAGATTCAGAACAGAGCAGCTCAAAGCTGGGCATTCATGAGGCGCTGTGGGCCATCAGCAGCAACAGAATTGTACTCCATCACAATCTGGCCCGGCATATCCCATTACCATCAAACTTGGTGACTAACCCTGGTTCAATGAAGAGTGTAGAAGAGCACGCCGGGAACAGCACCAGGCGATCCTAAAAATGAGGTGCCAACCTGGTAAAAGCTACACCATAGGCAAGCTAAACAGCGGAAACAGTATGCTACCGACAGAGCTAAGCGATCCCACAACCAATGGATCAGATCAAAGCTCTGCAGTCCTGCGAAATCCAGTCATGAATAGTGGCGAAAAATTAAACAACTAACGGGAGGAGGAGACTCCATGAACATCTAAGTGTAGTCGATGTCCCGGGGCTATTTGGTCCCCTGGATGCTTTGGACTATCTCGGGGTATTGGATCCCTGGGGATATTAGATTGCCTCAGTGTATTAAATGAGTTGGGGGTATAAGATCACTGGGGGTATTGGATAACCTGAGGCTAATGGAGCACCAAGGGTTATTGGAGCATCTGGGAATATTAGATCACCGGGAATATTAGATCACCCGGGGATATTGGATAACCTGAGAGTAATGGAGCACCAAGGGTTATTGGAGCACCCAGGAATATTAGCTCACTCAGGAATATTAGATCACCTGGGGGTATTGGATCACCCGGGGATATTAGATCACCTGGGGATATTAGATCACCCAGGTGTATTGGATAACCTGAGGGTAATGGAGCACCAAGGGTTATTGGTGCACCTGGGAATGTTAGATCACCCGGGGGATGAAACAGTTGACCACTTCATCCTCCTCCAGCTGGGTGAGACTGCACTTGCTTGGTTCCATTCTTATCTATCTAATCGGAGCCAAAGAATCACTTGCAAAGGCTACTCTTGCTGCTCCCGCACTGTGGCATCTGGTGTTCCCCAGGAATCTATCCTTGGCCCCTCCTATTTCTCATCTATATGTTGCCCCTCGGCGACATCATCCAAAAACACGGCAACAGTTTCGACTGCAAGCTGAGGACACCCAGCTCTACCTCACTACCACTTCTCTCGACCCCTCCACAGTTTCTAAATTGTCAGACTGCTTGCCTGACATCCAGTACTGGTTGAACAGAAATTTCCTCCAACTAAATATTGAGAAGACCGAAGCCATTGTCTTCGGTCCCCGCCACAAACTCTGTTCCCTAGCCACCAACTCCATCCATCTCCCTGACAACTGACAGAAGCTGAACCAGACTGTTCGCAACCTTGGTGTCGTATTTGAACCCAGAATGAGCATATCTGTGCCATCACTAGGGCTGCCTATTTCTACCTCCGTAACATTGCCCGACTCTGTCCTTGCCTCAGCTCATCTGCTGCTGAAACCCTCATCTATGCCTTTGTTACCTCTAGACTTGATTATTTCAACTCACTCATGGCTGGCCTCCTACGTTCTACCCAACATAATTTTGAGTTCATTTAAAACTCTTCTCCCTGTGTCCTAACTCGTCCATTCACCCATCACCCCTGTGCTCGCTGACCTACATTGGCTCCTGGTTAAGCAATACCTCGATTTCAGAATTCTCATCCTTGTTTTCAAATCCCTCCATAGTCTCACCCCTCCCTATCTCTGTAATCTCCTCCAGCCCCACAAACCTCCGAAATAGCTCCGTTCCTCTAATTCTGTCCTCTTGAGCATCCCTGATTATAATTGCTCAACCATTGGTGGCCGTGCCTTCACCTACCAAGGCCCTAAGCTCTGGAATTCCCTCCATAAACCTCCCCGCCTCTCTACCTCTCCTTCCTCCTTTAAGATGCAATGTAAAACCTACCCTTTGTCATCTGCCCATATACCTTCTGATGTAATGCCACCGCCCTCCCCCCATGCCCCCCCGCTCCGGGTGACCGAATACCCTGGTGTCACATTTTGTTTTATAACACTCCTGTGAAGTGCCTTGGGATGTTTTACGGCGTTAAAGGCGCTTATATCAATACAAGTTGTTGTTGTTTATTCTGTTACATCACCTGGGTGCTTTGAATCACCCGGGGGGGGGGGAGGAGGTGGGGGCGTGTTAGATCACCCGGTGGGTATGAAATCACCCAGGGATATTAGATCACCCGGCAGGTATTAGATCACCCGGGGGGTATTAGATCACTCGGTGTATTAGATCACCTGGTGGGGGGATATTAGAAACATAGAAACATAGAAAGTAGGTGCAGGAGTAGGCCATTCAGCCCTTCGAGCCTGCACCACCATTCAATAAAACCATGGCTGATCATTAACCTCAGTAGCCGTTTCCTGCTCTCTCTCCATACCCCTTGATTCCTTTAGCCGTAAGGGCCATATCTAACTCTCTTTTGAATATATCTACAAACTGGCATCAACAACTTTCTGCGGCAGAGAATTCCACAGGTTAACAACTCTCTGAGTGAAGAAGTTTCTCCTCATCTCAGTCCTAAATGGCTTACGCCTTATCCTTAGACTATGTCCCCTGGTTCTGGACTTTCCCAACATCGGAAACATTCTTCCTGCATCTAACCTGTCCCGTCCCGTCAGAATTTTATATATTTCTATAAGATCCCCTCTCATTCTCAAAACTCCAGTGAATATAAGCCCAGTCGATCGAGTCTCTCCTCATATGTCAGTCCCGCCATCCCGGGAATCAGTCTGGTGAACTTTCGCTGCACTCCCTCAATACCAACAACGTCCTTCCTCAGATTAGGAGACCAAAACTGACCACAATATTCCAGGTGTGGCCTCACCAAGGCCCTGTACAACTGCAGTAAGACCTCCCTGCTCCTATACTCAAATCCCCTAGCTATGAAGGCCAACATGCCATTTGCCTTCTTCACCGCCTGCTGTACCTGCATGCCAACTTTCAATGACTGATGTACCATGACACCCAGGTCTCGTTGCACCTACCCTTTTCCTAATGTGCCGCCATTAAGATAATATTCTGCCTTCATGTTTTTGCCCCAAAAGTGGATAACCTCAAATTTATCCACATTATACTGCATCTGCCATGAATTTGCCCACTCACCTAACCTGTCCAAGTCATCCTGCAGCCTCTTAGCATCCTCCTCACAGCTCACACCGCCACCCAGCTTAGTGTCATCTGCAAACTTGGAGATATTACACTCAATTCTTTCATCTAAATCATTGATGTATATTGTAAATAGCTGGAGTCCCAGCACTGAGCCCCACGGCACCCCACTAGTCACTGCCTGCCATTCTGAAAAGGACCCGATTATCCCGACTCTCTGCTTCCTGTCTGCCAACCAGTTCTCTATCCACATCAGTACATTACCCCCAATACCATGTGCTTTAGTTTTGCACACCAATCTCTTCTGTGGGACCTTGTCAAAAGCCTTTTGAAATTCTAAATACACCACATCCACTGGTTCTCCCTTATCCACTCTACTAGTTACATCCTCAAAAAATTCTAGAAGATTTGTCAAGCATGATTTCCCTTTCATAAATCCATGCTGACTTGGTCCGATCCTGTCACTGCTTTCCAAATGTGCTGCTATTTCATCTTTAATAATTGATTCCAACATTTTCCCCACTACTGATGTCAGGCTAACCGGTCTATTATTACCCTCTCCCTCTTTTTTAAAAAGTGGTGTTACATTAGCTACCCTCCAGTCCATAGGAACTGATCCAGAGTCGATAGACTGTTGGAAAATGATCACCAATGCATCCACTATTCCTAGGGCCACTTCCTTAAGTACTCTGGGATGCAGACAATCAGGACCCGGGGATTTATCGGCCTTCAATCCCATCAATTTCCCTAACACAATTTCCTGACTAATAAGGATTTCCTTCAGTTCCTCCTTCTCGCTAGACCCTCGGTCCCCAAGTATTTTCAGAAGGTTATTTGTGTCTTCCTTCGTGAAGACAGAATCAAAGTATTTGTTCAATTGGTCTGCCATTTCTTTGTTCCCCATTATAAATTCACCTGATTCTGACTGCAAGGGACCTACATTTGTCTTCACTAATCTTTTTCTCTTCACATATCTATAGAAGCTTTTGCAGTCAGTTTTTATGTTCCCAGCAAACTTCCTCTTATACTCTATTTTCCCCCTCCTAATTAAACCCTTTGTCCTCCTCTGCTGAATTCTAAATTTCTCCCAGTCCTCAGGTTTTCTGCTTTTCCTGGCCAATTTATATGCCTCTTCCTTGGATTTAACAGTATCCCTAATTTCCCTTGTTCGCCACGGTTGAGCCACCTTCCCTGTTTTATTTTTACTCCAGACAGGGATGTACAATTGTTGAAGTTCATCATGTGATCTTTAAATGTCTGCCATTGCCTATCCACCGTCAACCCTTTAAGTATCATTCGCCATTCTATCTTAGCCAATTCACGTCTCATACCGTCAAAGTTACCTTTCCCTAAGTTCAGGACCCTAGTCTCTGAATTAACTGTGTCACTCTCCATCTTAATAAAGAATTCTACCATATTATGGTCACTCTTCCGCAAGGGGCCTTGCACAACAAGATTGTTAATTAATCCTCTCTCATTACACATCACCCAGTCTAGGATGGCCAGCCCTCTGGTTGGTTCCTCGACATATTGGTCTAGAAAACCATCCCTAATACACTCCAGGAAATCCTCCTCCACCGTACTGCTATCAGTTAGGTTAGCCCAATGTATATGTAGATTAAAGTCGCCCATGATAACTGCTTTTTACCTTTGTTTCACGCATCCCTAATTTCTTGTTTGATGCTGTCCCCAACCTCACTACTACTGTTTGGTGGTCTGTACACAACTCCCACAAGCGTTTTCTGCCCTTTGGTATTCCGCAGCTCTACCCATACAGACTCCACATCATCCAGGCTAATGTCCCTCCTTACTATTGTGTTAATTTTCTCTTTACCCAGCAACGCTACCCCACCTCCATTTCCTTTCTGTCTATCCTTCCTGAATGTTGAATACCCCTGGATGTTGAGTTCCCAGCCTTGGTCACCCTGGAGCCATATCTCCGTAACCCCAATTACATCATATTCGTTAATAGCTGCCTGCGCAGTTAATTCGTCCACCTTATTACGAATACTCATCGAATTGAGGCACAGAGCCTTCAGGCTTGTCTTTTTAACACACTTAGTCTTTTTAATTAGATCACCCGGGGTGTATTAGATCACCCGGGGTGTATTAAATCACTTGGGGTGTATTAGATCACCCGGGGTGTACAATGTATTAGATCACCCGGGGTGTATTTGATCACCCGGGGTGTATTAGATCACCCAATGTATTAGATCACCCGGGGTGTATTAGATCAACCGGTGTGGATAAGATCACCTGGGGGGTATTAGATCACCTGGGGTGTATTAGATCACCCGGGGTGTATTAGATCACCCAGGGTGTATTAGATCACCCAATGTATTAGATCACCCGGGGTGTATTAGATCACACAATGTATTAGATCACCCAATGTATTAGATCACCCGGGGTGTATTAGATCACCCAATGTATTAGATCACCCGGGGTGTATTAGATCACCCAGGGTGTATTAGATCACTCAATGTATTAGATCACCCGGGGTGTATTAGATCACCCAATGTATTAGATCACCCGGGGTGTATTAGATCACCCGGGGTGTATTAGATCACCCAGGGTGTATTAGATCACCCAATGTATTAGATCACTCGGGGTGTATTAGATCACCCAGGGTGTATTAGATCACCCAATGTATTAGATCACCCGGGGTGTATTAGATCACCCAGGGTGTATTAGATCACCCAATGTATTAGATCACCCGGGGTGTATTAGATCACCCAGGGTGTATTAGATCACCCAATGTATTAGATCACCCGGGGTGTATTAGATCACCCAATGTATTAGATCACCCGGGGTGTATTAGATCACCCGGGGTGTATTAGATCACCCAATGTATTAGATCACCCGGGGTGTATTAGATCACCCAGGGTGTATTAGATCACCCAATGTATTAGATCACCCGGGGTGTATTAGATCACCCAGGGTGTATTAGATCACCCAATGTATTAGATCACCCGGGGTGTATTAGATCACCCAATGTATTAGATCACCCGGGGTGTATTAGATCACCCAATGTATTAGATCACCCGGGGTGTATTAGATCACCCGGGGTGTATTAGATCACCCAATGTATTAGATCACCCGGGGGAGTATTAGAGGGAGAAGAGGACGAAGCAGAAGATAGGATGCATCCCAGACAGTCCTGTTCCCGATGTTGGGGAAATCCAGAACCAGGGGACATAGTTTTAGGATAAGGGGTTGGCCATTTAGGACTGAGATGAGGAGAAACTTCTTCACTCAGAGAGTTGTTAACCTGTGGAATTCCCTGCCGCAGAGAGTTGTTGATGCCAGTTCATTGGATATATTCAAGAGGGAGTTAGATATGGCCCTTACAGTTAAGGGGATCAAGGGGAATGGAGAGAAAGCAGGAAAGGGGTACTGAAGGAATGATCAGCCATGATCTTATTGAATGGCGGTGCAGGCTCGAAGGGCCGAATGGCCTACACCTGCACTTATTTTCTATGTTTCTATGCTTGCTTTGGGAGGCTTGTGTCAGGCATGCGAGCAATGTGGCCCGCCCAACAGAGCTGGTCAAGTGTGGTCAGTGCTTTAATGCTGGGGATGTTGGTCTGATCGAGCACGCTAACGTTGGTGCGTCTATCCTCCCAGGGGATTTGTAGGATCTTGCGGAGACATCGTTGGTGGTATTTCTCCAGCGATTTGAGGTGTCTACTGTATATGGTCCACGTCTCTGAGCCATACAGGAGGGCTGATGACTCCCATTTGGGAATTCTTTTTAATGTTAATTATTTTCAGAAGGTAGTTGAGCTGTAAGGGCTAAAAAATGGCTATTTTTAAATGACTTTTAATTTTGTCATTTTAGAAGGCAGTTCCCCTTTGTGTAAACACTGCTTTGTAAAATGACAGCCTTACTTTAAGAAACGGCTGTTCTTGGTGCAAGGCTACAGCCATGTCACATTGGGCCTCCTGCTGGGACCACCGTCACAAAAACAGCTCCACAGGTTTGTGCTGGGATAATGTTAATTAGCAACCAGCGCCAATATCCCGGATCTGCTAGCGCCATTATTTTAGGCGGCTGTTAACTCTGGTCCACGGTGGCACCAGCAGGTTTTTAGCACTCTGTAATTACTAAGCCCTGGTGTATTAGATCACCATGGGTATTAGATCACCATGGGTGTTGGATCACCGGGAGTATTAGATCATGTCAGTGTATTAGATCACCTGTGTTGTTAGATCCACCTGGAGGCACTGGATCGCTTGGAGGTATTAGATCACCAGAGTGTACCGGATCCCCTGGGGATATTAGATCACCCGGTGTATTAGATCACATGTATTAGATCACCTAGTGTGTTAGATCACATAATTGTATCAGATCACCTATTGGATCCCCTGGGATTATTAGATCATCTATGATATTGGATCGCCTGGGGGAATTAGATCACTGTGGAGTATTAGATAATCTGAGGGTATTAGATCACCTGGTGATAGTGGATCACCTCATTGCATTAGATCACCATATGGTCGCACAATAATGACGCAGGCCGTTCCCCAGCTCCTGCCGCTGGAAGAGATACTATGCATGCACGGCTGCATATTGGTCGACTGCGCAGCAAATTTAAAGGGACCGTGCGCAAAAGAAAATTGAAGGGAACATTGCATAAACATAAACATTGCATAAGCATAAATTCACATAGTAGTCAGATGCTATCTTACATACACAACATGTATTCAATACTGCTTAGAAATGAATCAAAGATAAAAGTTGAAAATGTGGTATTTTCTGGTCTCTGTAAATTAGTGCTGTGAAATAGAACTGTACCCTCTTTAGAGCCTGTATCAGCATTTATTCCCCACCTCAGTCAACCTTATGTCCCTCTGCAAAGATTACTAAAGCCGTGCCAATTGGTGCCAGTTGAGAACTCCCCTGCCATCTTACCCTAGATACCAGGAGAGGAAAGATGCAGCGTCAGTCACTTTCTTCGTTAAAAGAGTCATGGAGATGAGCAGCCATGACTCCACTCTAAACGGGATAGGGCATATTTGAGTACATGGTGCATTCTGATGTCCACCTTTGAAGCCCAGAATCGCAGAACTGATCCTTTTAAGATCTGGTCGGGGAGAATCGCTTTTGCGAACTATTAATCTGAAAGAAGTATTACTGTGTTTTTTCCTTGGCTGCAGTTCGGGCCTGTCTCTGGCCCATGAGAAGTGAAAGTGGATAGACAAAGGTGCATCTCGAGCTCCGGCTCGCGTTCTATTTCTATCCCATCCAGCGGGATGGATAGAATGACTTGGCGGGCCGGATATAGCCCACGAGCCGTATGTTGCCCACCACTGATCTAAATGCATTGAGCAACTGCAGGTATTAGCTCTGGTTGCATTGGATTACATTGGCGTATTGAATCACCTGGGATGTTGCATCACCTGGGGTGTTGGATCACCTGGCTCTATTGGATCACCTAGGGCACTGGATCACCTACGGTATAAGAATATCTGGGCATGTTAGATCACCTGGATGCATTGGATTGGATTATCTGGGAGGATTGGATCACCCAAGTGCACTAGATCACTTGGGGTATTGTATCATTTGGGGGTATTAGATTACTTATGTGTAATAGATTACCTGAGGGTATTAGGATATTTGCATGTATAAGATCACCTGGATGTGTTAGATCATCAGGGTGCATTGGATCATCTGGGATTATTATGTTCACCTGGGGATACTAGATCACCTGGCGGCACTAAATCAACTGGGGATATTACATCAGCTAAAAGTATTGATCAACTGCGGGTATTAGCTGCAGTTGCATTGGATCACACTGGTGTATTGGATCACCTGGGGGTAACACATCACCTGGGGATATTGGATTACTTATTAAACCACCAGATGATCTAATATCTTAAGGTGATCTAAGGCTCCCAGAAGATGTAACACCACTAGATGATCTAGATGGTTCAGAGAGCAATTTCCTAGATTTCTTTCTCCAAAATTGGCCTAGGTTTTTATCTGCTTTTTCAGCTCACCCAGCAGATCACATAGTTTTGAGCGGGGTAGAGAGTGTATATATTGTAGATATTGAAGATATCCCAATTATGGGGAGAGATTGGATAGACCAAAAGACATTTACCTGTCTGTCATTGTTCGTATGATCTTAAATGTTTTAGCTCACCTGGGGATACTCTGGGGAAGAGTGATCATAATAAGATAGAATTTCATATTGAGTTCAAGAATGATATAGCTAAGTACAAAACTAGGGTTTTAAATTTAAACAAAGCCAATTACGTAGGTATGAGGGGCGAGTTGGCTGAGGTAGATTGGGAAATAAGATTAAAAGATAATATGGTAGAAAAACAATGGTGAACATTTAAAGAAATAATTCATAATTTTCAATGAATATACAGTCCCTTGAGGAATAAAAACTCCATGGGAATAATGCTCTAACTATAGCTAACTAGAGAAGTTAAGGAAAGTATTAGATTAAAAGAATAGGCTTATAATGGGGATTGGGAGGGTTTCAGAGATCAGCAAAGGATGACCAATACATTGATAAAGATATAGGAATATAATATGAGAGTAAACTAGCAAGAAATATAAAGACAGATTGTAAAAACTTCTATAAGTGTATAAAAAGGAAATTAGCAAAAGTAAACCTGGGTCCCTTAGAGGCAGAGGCAGAAGAAATTATTATGGGAAATATGGAAATGGCAGAGAGGTTAAACAAATATTTTGCATAAGAACATAAGAATTAGGAGCTGGAGTCGGCCATTCAGCTCCTCGAGCCTGCTTTGCTATTCAATAAGATCCTCGCTAATCGATGACCTCAACTCTACTTTCCCACCCGATCTCCACATCTCTTGATTCCCCATGAGTCCAAAAATCTATCTATCTCAGTCTTGAATATACTCAACAATTCAGCATCCTTTCGGGTAGAGAATGCCAAAGATTCACAACCCTCTGAGTGAAGAAATTCCTCCTCATCTCAATCTTAAATGGCCGACCACTTATCCTCAGACTATGCCCCTTAGTTCTAGACTCTGCAGCCAGGGGAAACAACCTCTCAGCACCTACCCCATCAATTCCGCTCAGAATCTTGGGCCCAACTTTGGCCATGACTTGCATCAATTTTTTTGGAATAAGTTGTTTTTCTGGCGTGTTAGAAAATGCCATTTTCCCCCCAAAATTTGCTCCAGAGTAAGTCAATTAGGTACGATTTTTTTTAGATCAGTTTTTTTTCAAAAGGGGGCGTTCCCAGACACTTATGACAGTTTTGGCCATTTATGCCACTTTGGCCAGCAAAAACGTACTCCAAATCCATGTATGTGGCCAGCTCTGAAAAACCTTGCGGGCAGTTAAGAAAAAGCAGCGTACATTCAGCAGACATTAGGGCAGAGATAGGGGAGGAAAGGGAACTGGAGAGAACTTCAACAACCAAGCAGCAAACATTAAGGAAAAGCTCAAACCATTAAAATAAAATTTAAAAAGTAGTAAATCCTACCTTATCTTTAAAGTCTGCCCAGGAAAGGCACCAAAACTCTTCTCCTCCTCTCCCACCACCCCCTCCCAAAATCTCCTCCTCCTCCCCCCCTGCCAAAATCTCCTCCTCCTCCACCTACCCTAAAAACTCTTCTTCGGCCAGGGGCTGCGAGCATTGGGTCCTGCTCACAGCCCACAGGACGCGCTGGGAGGGCAGGAGCATGCGTGCAGCTCTCACTGAGCATGTACACAGGTGCCGGTGTGCTTTGTGCGCTGGCCTGTTGCTCCACACCCCCGTCTTCAGCCTCCACTCCACGCCAGGACTCCAGGAACTCCGAAGAGCGGCCAGGATGGGGCCCCTTTTTTCTGGCGCCCTTTCCAGTGTGCAAAGTCAGGGTCAGGGCACCGAAAAAAGGGATTGGGCAATGTTGGGCCCCTTATATTTTCAATGAGATCACCTCTCAGTCTTCTAAACTGCAGAGACAATAAGCCCAATCTACTCGATCTCTCCTCTTAGGACAACTCTCTCACCCCAAGAATCAATCTAGTGAACCTTCATTGTGCCACTTCCAAGGCAAGTATGTCCTTCATCAGATAAGGAGACCAAAACTGATCCTTGCGGCACCCCACTAGTTACAACCTGCCATCTGAAAAGGACCCGTTTATCCCTATTCCCTGTTTTCTATCCGTTAACTAATCCTCTATCCATGCTAATATATTACCCCCAATCGCCTGAGCCCTTATCTTGTGTAGTAAGCTTTTAAGTGGCACCTTATCGAATGCGTTTTGGAAATCCAAATATACTACATCCACTGATTCCCCTTTATCTACCCTGTTAGTTACATCCTCAAAAAATTCTAATAAATTTGTTAAACACAATTTCCCTTTTGTAAAACCGTATTGACTCCAGGTGTGGTCTCACCAAAGCCATGTACAATTGTAGCAAGACTTCCTTACTCTTGTATTTACCCCCTTGCAGTAAAGGCCAACATACTATTTGCCTTCCTAAATGCTTTCTGTACCTGCATGCTAACGTTCTCTGTTTCTGTACTAGGATACCTAATTATCTCTGAACACCAACATTTAATAGTTTCGCACCATTTAAAATATATTCTGCTTTTCTATTCTTCCTACCAAAGCGAATAACCTCACATTTCCCCACATTATACTTCATCTGCCACCTTATTGCCTTATTATTTAACCCCTTTGCAGGCTCTTTGTGTCCTTCTCACAACTTACTTTCCCACCAAACTTGGTATCATCTGCAAAATTGGATACATTTTACGCAGTCCCTTCATCTAAGTCATTAATATAGATTGTAAATAGCTGAGACCCAAGCACTGATCCTTGCGGAATCCCACTAGTTACAACCTGTCATTCTGAAAAGGAGCCGTTTATCCCTACTCCCTGTTTTCTGTCCGTTAACCAATCCTCTATCCATGCTAATATATTACCCCCAATAGCGAGAGCCCTTATCTTGCGTAGCAAGCTTTTAAGTGGCACCTTATCAAATGCCTTTTGGAAATCCAAATATACTACATCCACTGGTTCTCCTTTATCTACCCTGTTAGTTACATCCTCAAAAAATTCTAAGAAATTTATTAAACACAATTTCCCTTTTATAAAACCATGTTGACTCTGCCTAATCATATTATGATTTTCTAAATGCCCTGTTACCACTTCCTTAATAATGGATTCCAGCAATTTCCCGACAACTGATGTCAGGCTAACTGGCCTGTAAGTTCCATGTTTTTTCTCTCCCTCTTTTCTTGAATAGCGGTGTTACATTTACTATCTTTCAATCTGTTGGGACCATTCTAGAATCTAGGGAATTTTGGAAGATCGAAACCAATGCATCCACTATCTCTGCAGCCACCTCTTTTAGAACCCTACGATTTAGGCCATCGGATCCAGGGGATTTATCGGCTTTTAGAAACATAGAAACATACATATAAACCTATGAACAATGAACAATGAACAATGGCGGAAAGGTAAAAAGCACCCAGCCCAACCAGTCTGCCCCACACAACTGCGACACCCCTTATACTGATACATTCTACACTCCACCCCAACAGGAGCCATGTGATCTCCTGGGTGAGTCAAAAACCAGATAAAAACCCAGGCCAATTTGGAGGGAAAAAATCTGGGGAAAATCCTCTCATTAATTTAAATTGATTAATTTCAATCCCATTCCTTTCTCAAGTACCTTTTCTTGACTGATCTTAATTACTTTAAAGTTCCTCACTCTCATTAGCCCCTATGTTCTTTGTGTTTTCTACTGTGAAGACAGATACAAAATAGTTGTTTTAAGTCTCTGCCATTTCCTTATTCCCCATCATAATTTTTCCTGTCTCAGCCTCTAAGGGGCCAATATTTACTTTTGCTACTCTTTTCCTTTTTAAATACTTGCAGAAGCTCTTACAATCTGTTTTTGTATTTCTTGCTAATTTACTCTCATTCTATTTTCTCCCTTTTTATCAATTTTTTGGTCATCCTTTGCTGGTTTCTGAAACTCTCCCAATCCTCAGGCTTACTACTATTCTTCGCAAAATATGATAAACCACTTCTTTAATCTAATACTATCCCTAACTTCTTTAGTTAGTCAGGGTGGAGAACATTTCCTGTGAAGTTTTTATTTCTCATTGGAATGTATATTCGTTGAGAATTTTGGAATATTTCTTTAAATGTTTGCCACTGCTTATCTACTGTTATATCTTTTAATCTAAGTTCTCAATCTACCTTAGCCAACTCGCCCCTCATACCTATGTAATGTGATTTATTTAAGTTTAAGACTCTAGTTTCAGACTTTATGGGCCCAAGTTTCCACATGATTTGCGCCTGATTTTTAGGAGCAACTGGTGGAGAACGGACTATCTTAGAAATCGCAATTCTCCGCATTTTTTTTTCTGCAGTTCTAGTCAGGTAGAACAGTTCTACTTTGGAACAGAATTTTTTCTTCAAAAGGGGGCGTGTCCGGCCACTGACGCCTGATTTCAAAGTTTCCACAGTGAAAACGTACTCCAAACTAAAGTAGAATGGAGCCAGTGAAGATTTTTGTAGAACTGAAAAAACCTGTTCGACACATTAAAAAATCAGGCGCAGGTTACAAATTAGGCGTCCAGAACGAGGTGGGGGGGAGGGGGGGGAAGGGAACTCATTAAATTCTACAATAAATCCCTATTTATACTTCTACAAATATTATACAAATAAATCCAACTTGAATAAACATTTATAAGCCAAGAAAAGATTAAATAAACCATCTTCCTACCTGTGTGAAAGTGCTTCAGCCAGGGAGAATTCTGCAGCCGTTCGTGCTGCTGAGCGGGAGGGGGAGAGAGAGGGTTGGAGGGAGGGAGAGAGAGAGAGGGGGAGGGAGGGAGAGAGAGAGAGGGGGAGGGAGGGAGAGAGAGAGAGGGGGAGGGAGGGAGAGAGAGAGAGAGAGAGAGGGGGAGGGAGGGAGAGAGAGGGGGAGGGAGGGAGAGAGAGAGGGGGAGGGAGAGAGAGGGGGGGGGTAGAGAGAGGGAGGGGTAGAGAGAGGGGGGGGAGGGAGGCGGAGGTCAGGTCGGATCGGATCCAGTCCGGGAGCGGGAGTCGGATCCAGTGGGGGGTGGGGGGGGGGGAGCCCGGGTCGGGTTGGGTCCAGTCGGGGGGGGGGGGGGGGGGGGCGGGGGCGGGTCGGGGCGGGGGGGTGGGGAGAGCGGGTGTCGGGTTTGGTCCGGAGGCAGCGGGTTTCGGGTCTGGTCGGGGGCGGGGAGCAGGAGCTGGCCGTGGGAGGAGCCTTATTCACGCAGCCCCAGTGAGGCCATTCGGCCAGGGCTAGGGGCTGCGTGCTTCGGGCCCCTCCCACACAGTTCGGCGCCTGGAGCTACTGCACTTGCGTGCCCACTGTAGCGCGCATGTGCAGAGGTCCCGGCACTGTTTTCAGCGCAGGGACCTGGCTCCGCCCCCCCAACAGCTCGTGCTGGCTGCGCCGAGGGCCAGAGGACCTACAGGTAGGTGGAGAATACTGAGTATTTTTTAAGGCGCCGTTTTAGGCGCGAAAAGCGGGCGCCCAGCTCGGAGGGGCGCCCGTTTTTTTTCTTGTGGAAACTTGGGCCCAATATTTCACTCTCAAACCCAATGTGAAGTTCTATCATATTATAAATCTGAAATAAAAAGCTAGTATCAGTAATGGTGACCATGAAACCTACCGGATCGTTATATAAATATCCTGTGGGGAAGGAACTCTGCCGTCCTTACCCAGTCTAGCCTATATATGACTCCACACCCACAGCAATGTGGTTGACTCGTAACTGTCACTCAGGGCAATTAGGGATGAGCAATAAATTCTGGCCTTGCCAGCGATGCCTGCAGCCTGTGAATGAAAAAAAAGATTGCTCTTCCCCACAGCATCCTCTACCATGAGATTACTAATTAATCCTGTCTCATTACACAATATGAGATTTAAAATAGCCTGTTCCCTAGTTAGTTCCACGACGTATTGTTCCAGGAAACTGTCGAATGCATTCCATGAACTCGACCTCTAGACTACCTTTGCAAATTTGTTTTGCCCAGTTTATATGAAGATAGAATACCTTGGCCAATGGTTATAGCTACTGTTAGGGGGCCTATAAACCACTCCCACCAGTGTGTTCTGCCTCTTGTTATTTCTTATCTCTACCCACACTGATTCTACTTCCTGATCATCCGAGCTGAGATCCTTTCTAACTACTGCCCTTATAACATCCTTTATCAGGGCTACCCCGACTGCCCACCTTTTCCATTCTGCCTGTCTTTTCAAAGTGTCTAATACCCTGGAATATTTAGTTCCCAACCTTGATCACCTTGCAACCACGTCTCTGTAATGGTTATTAGATCAAAGCCATTTATCTCTATTTGTGCCACTAATTTATCGATCTTGTTATGAATGCTTTGCCCATTCACATAAAGAGCCTTTAATTTTAAACGTTTAACATTATTCCCTGCTTTCACCTTATTCACTGATGCACAATTACCATTAAACTCTCTGTCCCTTCCTGTCACACTCTGCGGTATCTTTACCCAAATCGCTACACTGCTCCATTGCCTTGACTTTTCTCTTTAGCTTTCTAAATTTCCCCTCACCTAACCCCTCCCCCCACTTTTAGTTTAAAGCCCTAACTACAGCCCTAGTTAATCAATTCACCAGGAGACTGGTCCCAGCCCAGTTTAAGTAGAGACTGTCCCAACAGAACAGCTTCCTCTTTCCCCAGTACTGGTGCCAGTGCCCCATGAATCAAAGCCCCTGCCTCCCACACCACTCTTTGAGCCACAATTTGAAATCTCTGATCTGCTTGACCCTATGCTAATATGTGCGTGGCTCAGGTAACAATTAAGAGATTATTACCTCTGAGGTTCTGAAGGCCTAGCTCCTCAAACTCTCTCAGCAAAACCTCATTCATAGTTCTACCTATGCCATTGGCTCCTGCGTGGAACACGACAATTGGATCCTCCCCCCCCCCACTCTAGATTATTTTCCAGTCATGAGGAGATATCCTTAACCCTGGCACTGGGCAGGCAACACAGCCTTCGGAACTCCCAGCCTCGATTGCACAGAACAGTATCTATCCCTCTAACTATACTGTCACCTACCACTACTACATTCCTTTTCACTCCCTCCAGCTGAATGACCTCCTGTACTACGGTACCATGGTCAGTTTGCTCATCCACCCTGCAGACTCTGCCCTCATCCAAACATACCTGTTGGATAAGGGCAAAGACCGAAGCTCCTCCTGCACTGCACCTGGGGTCCCATTATCTGCCTGAGTTGCAGTCACACCCTCATGTTCCTGACCACTAACCCCGTGGTTTTGAAGGTATCTGTCTATATAGTAGAAGACGCAAAAACCAAGCTGGAAATAGTGGGGAATCAAGGGACTAACGAGAAAGAGGAACTTAAAGTAATTAGTATTCGTAAAGAAAAAGCACTGGAGAAATTAATGACAGTAAAAGTTGACAAATCCTCTGGACCAGAATGGCTAACATTCTATGGTTTTAAAAGAGGTGGCTACAGAGATAGTGGATGCGTTGGTTTTTGATCTTCCAGAATTCCCTAGATTCTAGAAAGGTCCCCGTGGACTGGAAGGTAGCAAGTGTAACTCCGTTATTCAAGAAAGGAGAGAGAGAGAAAACCCGGAACTCTAGTCCAGTTAGTCTGACATCAGTAGTGGAGAA
The DNA here is from genome assembly GCF_044704955.1 of Pristiophorus japonicus. Taxonomy (NCBI): domain Eukaryota; kingdom Metazoa; phylum Chordata; class Chondrichthyes; family Pristiophoridae; genus Pristiophorus; species Pristiophorus japonicus. Next base: position 146,878,573 of record NC_091985.1, read on the forward strand.
AACGCTCGAAGCTTTCATTAGGGAGGTGGTAACAGGGCACCTAGAAAATCAAGATATGATTAAGCAGAGTCAACACGATTTTGATAAATCTATTAGAGTTTTTTGAGGATGTAACTATCAGGGTAGTTAAGGGGGAACCAGTGGATATAGCATATTTGGATTTTCAAAAGACATTCAATAAGGTGCCACACAAGAGATTGTTATACAAGATTAGGGCTCATAGGATTGGGGGTAATATATTAGCTTGGAGCGAGGATTGGTTAATGAATAGAAAACAGAGAGTAGGAATAAGCAGGTCATTTTTGGATTGACAGGTTGTAACTAGTGGGGTGCCACAAGGATTGTGAGGAGGATGCAAAGAGCCTGCAGAGGGATATAAACAGGTTAAGTGAGTGGGCAGTAAGATGGCAGGTGGAATAGAATGTGGGGAAAAATATGAAATTATCCACTTTAGTAGGGAGATAGAAAAGCAGATTTTTTTCTAAAAGGTGAGCGACTAGTAAATATTTTATATTAGAGGGATTTGGGATCTTTGTACAAGGATCACAGAAACATGCAGGTACAGCAAGCAATTAGGAATAGAAAAGCAGAATATTTTCTAAAAGGTGAGAGAGCAAATAGGATATTAGCCTTTATTGCAAAGGGGTTGGAGTACAAGAATAAGGAAGTATTGCTGCAATTATATAGGGTTTAGGTAAGACCACACCTGGAGTACTGTGCACAGATTCCGTCTCCTTACTGAAGGAAGGACATACTTGCCTAAGATGGGGTGCAATGAAGGTTGTTTCCCTTGGCGGGAGTGTATAGAATTAGGGGTCATAGTCTCAGATTAAGGGGACGGCCATCTACGACTGAGATGAGGAGAAATTTCTTGACACAGAGAGTTGTGAATCTTTGGAATTCTCTACCCAGAGGGCTTTGGATGCTCAGTCGTTAAGTATATTCAAGACAGAGATCGCTAGATTTTTGGACACTAAGGGAATCAAGGGGTATATGGATAGGGCGGGAAAGTGGAGATGAGGTAGAAGATCAGTCTTGATATTATTGAATGGCAAAGTAGGCTCTAGGGCCCGTAATAAAAGAAAAACTTGCATTTATATAGCGCCTTTCACAACCATCGGTCATCCCAAAGCATTTTACAGCCAATGAAGTACTTTTGAAGTGTAGTCACTGTTGTAACACAGCAGCCAAATTGCGCACAGCAAGCTCCCACAAACAGCAATGTGATAATGACCGATAATCTGTTTTACTGATTTTGGTTGAGGGATAATTATTGGCCAGGACACTTCAAAATATTGCTATATGATGTTTTATGTCCACCCGAGAGAACAGACGAGACCCTGGTTTAACATCTCATCTGAAAGATGGCACCTCCGACAGTGCAGCCCCCTTTCAGTACTGCACTGGCGTGTCAGCCTAGATGTTGGTGCTCAAGTCTCTGGAGTGGGGCTTGAACACCTTCTGGCTCAGAGATGAGAGTGGTACCCACTGAGCCACAGCTGACACAGCTACTCCTGCTCCTTATGTTCCTATATATTAGATCACCCGAGTGCATTAGCTTGCCTGGGGGTATTGGATCACCCGAGGGTATTGGATCTGTCGCATTGGATTACCTGCCGATATTGGATCATCTAGGCATTTCCTAGGTCAACTGGAACATGTAAAATCATTGGATCTCCAAGTTTTATTCAATCACCTGGGTGTATTGGATCATCTTGGCATATTATATCTCCTTAGTGTATTTGATTATTAGGATGTATTGGACTACTTGGGGATATTGAATTGCCAAGGGGTATTGGATGCCCTGAAAGTATTCCATCAGTGGGATGTACTGGATCTTGCAGAGACACTGAATTGCCTGGGCACACTGGATCACCTAGAGCTGTCGTCTGAACCTAAAAGGGCTCATTTCAGGTCATTCTGAACACTACCACTAAATTTTAGGATTAGTCCTGATTAATCTAACCCTTTGAAAGATGAATTTACAATAAAGGTGAACCCCCTCAAACCCGGACACACAACGCCAGCATACTGCAGTTTTAATACAGCCATTTTACACTGTGTGACACAGGAAGCACTTCACCTTCTCTACATTGATTGGCAGTGTCAACCTACAGAGGACCCAACAGTCGCCTAAATCGGGATCGAGAGGCAAAGGACACCAAAGATGCAGCTCGTATCCAATGTCATCTCTTTTTACCGTTATACTTAGCATTTATATTACTTAAAAGATTTTATTTGTTGGTTGTGAAACAAATTTTTCCAATTAAGCTCATACGGGTATCAAAGGATATGGATCAAAGGTGGATAAATGGAGCTGAGGTACAGATTATAAAATCTGCCTTCTTAGATAAGATAAATTGTTGTAATGTCACAAGATGGTTGCAAGATTTTATGAATTTTCACTGTTGGGAGCACTATTTGTAGAATCTACCCTCATATCTACAAAGAACAAACTTGCATTTATATAGCACCTTCTACCTCAGGACACAAAAGGACGAAACACTTCACAGCCACTTTGAAGTCACTGTGTAATATAGGGAAATGCAACAACCAATTTTTGTGCAGAGTAAGGTCCCACAAACAGCAATGAAATAAATGGCCAGATAATGTGTTTTAGTGATGTTCGTTGAGGGATAAATATTAGCCACGATACCCGTGAGAACTCTCCTGCTTTTCTTCAAAATAATGTCATGGGATCTTTTACGTCCACTTGAGAGGACAGATTGGGTCTTGATTTAACGTCTCATTCGAAAGATGATGCCTCTGACTCTGCACTGGAGTTTCAGCCTGGATTATGTGCTCAGTTCTCGGGAGTGGGGCTTTGAGCCCATGACCTTTGACTCAGAGGCAAGAGTGCTACCCACCGAGCCAAGACTGGACATCTTTCATCTGGAGATTGATCAACAGGGATAATATCGTTTGTCCTTTTATCGAAAACATTCACAAAAACAAACGTGTTTCTGAACACAGGTGACATGAGAACTAAAAGTCAAATACTACATACCACCTTTCATCATGCCCACTTCATAGCATTTACGCAGTCTGCAGGCTTGACAGCTCTTCCTCCTATTTTTGTCAATTGTGCATTGGTTTGTGGCAGGGCACATGTAGTCATTGTGTCCTGGAAAGAAAGGAGAGATCCCAAATAAATTTCAACCACAGTATACATTTCTCCTGTGTCAACAACAAGAACATATATTTATATAGCACCTTTAATGACGTCAAACGTCCAAAGGCGCATCACAGGAGTGTTATCAAACAAAATGTTACACCGAGTCATGTCAGGAAATATTAAGATAGGTAGTCAAAAGGTTGGTCAAAGCTATAGGTTTTAATGAGTGTCTTACAGGAGTAGAGAGAGGCGGAGAGGTTTAGGGAGGGAATTCCAGAGCTTGTGGCCCAGACATCTGAAGGCACAGCCGCCAATGGTGGAGCGATGAAGCGCAAGAGGCCAGAATTGGAGGAGCACAAAGGTCTTGGAGGGTTGTAGGGCTGGAGGAGGGTACACAGAGAGGGAAGGGCGCAGTACACAGATTTTGGGTGGGGTGAGGCCATGGAGGGATTTGAAACAAGGAAGAGAACTTTAAAATTGAGGCGTTGCTGGACCGGGACCCAATGTAAGTGAGCACAGGGAAGATGGGTGAACAGGGCTTGGTGCGAGTTAGAATACGGACAGATATGTGCACATTAATTATTCTTCATCGTTCTGATCTGGGAGGAGTTGTGAGGATGCAACATCCCTTCAATCAATGTGCTGCCAGGTTTACAGCAGCCAACTGAGTTTCTGAGTTTGGGTTATTGGTCGGACGCCCCACCCTTGATGTTCCCCAACATTCACATTGCTGGATAGAGAACACAGCGCATAGCGCCAGCGATTACTCGATATGTGCCGCTTGTGATCGAGGCTCACCGCCGGCAGTGTGGACTTGTGAAAATCTGCCCCGGTGTCAGAAAATCAGCCGGGACAGACTGCTCTGACAGAGGCCGAGATGCTGCAGTCTCCAGCTGTGGCCTCTCAGGCCTGAGCTTCCCAGGATCGCCACGAGCGAGCATCTCAAGAGTCCTAGTCGGAACCTCAGTAGCCCGGCGGCAACCGCTGGGGGAATGTGATAACATTGTTTGCTTGGCATCAGTCATCTGGCTTAAAGCAAGCATGTGATGCAGATGTTGCCGGTATCCCCAGTTGTAGCCCGGAATGAGATGGAGGCAAAGACATTGAGGGCTCTAGTAACCTTAACCACAATAGGCAATGCAGTGCCTGCAGTGGCTGTGGGCTGCAGGTCTGGTTGCAGTAAGCAGCACCACTCTGTGACAGCCTCGCTGGAGAAGCGCAGCCTCGTCATGCACTGCTCAGCAAAGTGCAGCTAGGTAACTCTGGGCCTACAGACCCTGTTGGGAGGGTGAGGATATCTGCAAGCTCTCCTTCTCTCTGTGGACTCTGTGCAGCTCCACATCTATGTGGTCCTTCCACCAGTTGCTGCTGCTCCTCTTCCTTCAACCAAAATGGCCAAAAAGGATTCCTATTTTCAGAAAAAGAGCAATGCTAGTACTCCCCCTCCCCCTCCCCATTACGCTTTCTGAAGATTGTCCAGTTACCATCAACAAAACAAAATAAAAAGAAAGACTTGCATTTATGTAGCGCCTTTCATGACCGGCAAATATCTCAAATCACTTTACAGCCAATGAAGTATTTTTGGCGTGTAGTCACTGTTGTAATGTGGGAAACACGGCAGCCAATTTGCGCATAAGCAAGCTCCCACAAACAGCAATGTGATAACGACCAGATAATCTGTTTTTGTTATGTTAATTGAGGGATAAATATTGGCCAGGACACCAGGGATAACTCTCCTGCTCTTCTTTGAAATAGTGCTATGGGATCTTTTACCTCCACCTGAGAGCGCAGACGGGGCCTCGATTTAACGTCTCATCCGAAAAGACAGCACCTCCGACAGTGCAGCACTTCCTCAGCACGGCATTGGAGTGTCAGCCTAGATTTATGTGCTCAAGTTCCTGGAGTGGGACTTGAATTCACAACCTTCTGACTCATAGACGAGTGTGCTACCCACTGAGCTGCAGCTGCGCTAACTCGCACAGAAAATGGCGTCTGTATCCTATTCACTCCATGGGACATTAATATAAAAATTTTACTTAGACTGCTGCCTGTTTCCAGTGGGGGCATTGGGCGCCGCAATCAAAACCCGCTTGGAAATTGCAATAGGTTGGTGGGCCTTACGTATTCGCCCCACTACTGCCCTGTTCAAGTCAGACGAAAACGAAACGGTAAGGAGATGAAGAGCGGGCCCCTGTGTTGATGTGGTGCTTGCGCATTGCACTAATACCATACCGTTACATCTTGGAGTACTATGCACAGTTCTGGTCTCTATACCTGTATTACAAAAAGGATATAGAGGCATTGGAGAAGGATCAAAAAAAGATTTACAAGGCTGATACCGGAAGTGAGAGGGTATAATCAGGAAAGACTGAACAGGCTGGGGTTCTTTTCTCCAGAAAATACAAAGCTGAGGGGTGACCTGGTAGAGGCCTTTAAAATTATGAAGGGGTTCGATCGGGTAACAATAGAGAAGATGCTTTCACTTGTGGGGTGTCCATAACTAGGGACAATAAATATAAGATAGTCACTAATAAATTCAATAAGGAATTCAGGAGAAACCTCTTTACTCAGAGTGGTGAGAATGGGGAACTGGTTGTCACAAGGAGCAGCTGAGGCAAAATGTAAAGATGCATTCAAGTGAAATCTAGATAAATACATGAGGGACAAAGGAATAGAAGGATATGCTGATAGGGTGAGATGAAGTAGGGTGGGAGGAGGCTGGTGTGGAGGATTAACGAGTTGGGTCGAATGGCCTGTAAATTCTTTGCAATTCTATGTAATCTTGCACTTCTTGATGTCATTTCTCATTATTACGACCAGGTAAAGGGAGTCTTTGCTCTGAGGGAGATGATATGTCTTTACTATACAGTATAAATGCACACGAGGCCCATACTTGAGAGAAGGTCACTCTGTGACCAGTTACCTTTATTCCCAAGACCCCAAGTAATGAAGGTGGGTGGAACTTCCCCTTTTATACCGGAAAGTACAGTTTAGGAGTATCTCCCACAAGTTCACCTCTTGTGGTCAGTGTTCTCAAGGTGTGCAACTTAGGTCAGCTTATACATGGGTTACAATGATAGTTGAATACAAGACATCACCTCCCCCCAAAAGTCTTATTGGGATCACAGGTTAAGTCTCTCTGGTGGTTTACGCTCCCTGTAGAGCGCCTGAGTTGGGGCTCCAGTTGTTGGGTGCTGGCCTGAGTGTCTGCTGTTTGCGGTGCCTCAGGCCTGTCCAGACTGCCCACAATGACTGGGCTCTCCTCCACTTGGTTCCGGTGTTCGGTCACCTGTGGTGGAGTGAACTCTATATCGTGTTCTTCCTCTGCTTCTTCTATGGGGTTGCTGAACCTCCTTTTCGTTTGATCCACATGTTTGCGGCAGATTTGTCCATTGGTAAGTTTAACTACCAAAACCCTATTCCCTCTTTGGCAATCACAGTGCCTGCAAGCCATTTGGGCCCTGCGGCGTAATTAAGGACAAAAACAGGGTAATTGACATCAATACATCGCGCCCTCATATTCCTGTCATGGTAGTCACATTGTGACTGACGCCTGCTCTGAACAATTTCTTTCAAAGTAGGGTGTATAAGGGATAGCCTGGTTTTGAGCGTCCTTTTCATTAGCAGCTCTGTGGGTGGAACCCTGTGAGCGAGTGTGGTCGAGACCTATTGGCCAACAGGAGGCGTGATAAGCGGCTTTGTAGGGAACCCCCTTGGATTCTGAGCATCCCTTGTTTGATTATCTGCACTGCTCATTCCGCCTGGCCGTTTGAGGCCGGCTTCAATGGTGCCGTTCTGACATGGTTGATTCCATTGCCTGCCATGAAGTCCTGGAATTCAGTGCTTGTGAAGCACGGGCCATTGTTGCTGACCAAGACATCTGGTAGACCATGGGCGGCGAACATTGCCCGTAGACTTTCTACCGTGGCAGAGAATGTGCTTCAATCCATTTGGAGTAGGCGCCTACTACAACCAAAAACACTTTTCCCATGAAAGGACCTGCGTAGTCCACTTGGATGTGTGACCATGGCTTGGCGGGCCAGGACCAGGGGCTAAGGGGGGCTTCCCTGGGTGCGTTGCCCAGCTGAGCACCTGCGAACACAAAGTTCCAGGTCTGCATCTATCCCTGGCCACCAAACATGTGACCTGGCAATTGCCTTCATCATGACAATGCCCGGGTGCTCATTGTGAAGTTCTCTGATAAACACCTCTCTGCCCATCTGGGGCATGACTATTCGGTTTCCCCACAATACGCAATCAGCCAGAATCGAGAGTTCATCCTTGCGCCTATGAAACAGTTAAAATTCCTCAGGGTAATATGTCCTTACTATATGTCCAGTATAAATGCACACAAGGCCCATACTTGAGAGAAGATCACTCTGTGACCTGTTACCTTTATTACCAAGATCTCAAGACACAGGCGGTGGGTGGAGCTTCCCCTTTTATACCGGAAAGTCCAGATTAGGAGTGTCTCCCACAAGTTCGACCCTGTGGTCAGTGTTCTCAAGGTGTACAACTTAGGTCAGCTTATACATGGGTTACAATGACAGTTGAATACATGACATCACCTCCCCCCCAAAGTCTTATTGGGATCACAGGTTAAGTCTCTCTGGTGGTTTACGCTCCCTTGTAAAGCGCCTGAGTTGGGGCTCTGGCTGAGTGTGTGCTGTTTGCGGTGCCTCAGGCCTGTTCGGACTGCTCACAGTGACTGGGCTCTCCTCCACTTGGTTCCGGTGTTCAGTCACCTGTGGTGGAGTAAACTCTACGTCGTGTTCTTCCTCTGCTTCTTCTATGGGGTTGCTGAACCTCCTTTTCGTTTGATCCATGTGTTCGCGGCAGATTTGTTCATTGGTAAGTTTAACTACCAAAACCCTATTCCCCTCTTTGGCAATCACAGTGCCTGCAAGCCATTTGGGCCCTGCGGCGTAATTAAGGACAAAAACAGGGTCACTGACATCAATACATTGCGCCCTCGCATTCCTGTCATGGTAGTCACATTGTGACTGACGCCTGCTCTCAACAATTTCTTTCATGGTGGGGTGTATAAAGGAAAACCTGGTTTTGATCGTCCTTTTCATTAGCAGCTCTGCGGGTGGAACCCCTGTGAGTGAGTGTGGTCGGTATCTATTGGCCAACAGGAGGCGTGATAAGCGGCTTTGTAGGGAACCCCCTTGAGTTCTGAGCATCCCCTGTTTGATTATCTGCACTGCTCGTTCTGCCTGGCCGTTTGAGGCCGGCTTGAACAGTGCCGTTCTGACATGGTTGATTCCATTGCCTGCCATGAAGTCCTGGAATTCAATGCTTGTGAAGCACGGGCCATTGTTGCTGACCAAGACGTCCGGTAGACTGTGGGCGGCGAACATTGCCCGTAGACTTTCTACCGTGGCAGAGGATGTCTTGAATTTAAAATGGCACACTCAATCCATTTGGAGTAGGCGTCTACTACAACCAAAAACATTTTTCCCATGAAAGGACCTGCGTAGTCCACATGGATGCGTGACCAAGGCTTGGCGGGCCAGGACCAGGGGCTAAGGGGGGCTTCCCTGGGTGCGTTGCCCAGCTGAGCACACGTGTTGCACCTGCAAACACAAAGTTCCAGGTATGCATCTATCCCTGGCCACCAAACGTGTAACCTGGCAACTGCCTTCATCATGACAATGCCCGGGTGCTCATTGTGAAGTTCTCTAATAAACACCTCTCTGGCCTTCTGGGGCATGACTACACGGTTTCCCCATAGTAGGCAATCGGCCTGAATCAAGAGTTCATCCTTGCGCCTATGAAATGGTTTAAACTCCTCAGGGCATGCCCCTTACATGGCTGCCCAGTCCCCATTCAGGACACATTTTTTAACTAAAGACAGTAGCGGGTCTTTATTTGTCCAACCTTTAATTTGACGAGCTGTCACAGGTGAGCCTTCGCTTTCGAAAGCTTCAACAGCCATGACCATCTCAGCATCATGCTCAGCTGCCCCCTCAGTGGAGGCTAGTGGGAGCCTGCTGAATGCATCGGCACAGTTTTCAGTGCCCGGTCTGTGCCGAATTGTGTAGTCATAGGCTGTTAACGTAAGTGCCCACCTCTGAATGGGGGCCAATGCATTCGCATTTATGGCCTTGTTGTCGGCCAAAAGGGACGTTAGGGGTTTGTGATCTGTCTCCAGCTCAAATTTCCTGCCAAACACGAACTGGTGCATTTTTTTTTACTGCATATACACATGCTAGCGCTTCCTTTTCTACCATCCTGTAGCCCCTTTCTGCCTGGGACAGACTTCTGGAGGAATAAGCTACCGGCTGTAACTGACCATTGGCATTCACATGCTGCAACACACACCTGACCACATAGGACGATGCATCGCACGTTAAAACAAGTTTCTTACACGGGTCATATAACGTTAACAGTTTGTTGGAACATAACAAATTGCGTGCTCTATCAAAAGCCCTTTCCTGGCTGTCCCCCCAGACCCAATCGCGACCTTTGCGTAGGAGCATGTGTAGCGGCTCTAACAGCGTGCTCAATTTGAGAAGAAAGTTGCCAAAATAATTCAGGAGCCCTAGGAACGAATGCAGCTCCATCGTGTTACGGGGTCTGGGTGCTCTCTGGATCACTTTCGTTTTGGACGCAGTAGGTCTGATCCCGTCTGCTGCTACCCTCCTCCCCAGGAATTCTATTTCTGGAGCTAAGAAGACGCACTTCGCCTTTTTCAGACCCAGCCCTACCCGGTCCAGTCTGCGTAGCACCTCCTCCAGGTTGTGGAGCTGTTCTTCAGTATTGCGACCCATGATGAGGATGTCATCTTGAAAAACCACCGTCCTTGGAATTGACTTGAGGAGGCTTTCCATATTTCGTTGAAAGATCGCGGCAACCAAACGAAACCCAAACGGACATCTGTTATACTCAAACAACCCCTTGTGTGTCGTGGTGGTGGTCAGCTTCTTCGACTCACTCGCCAGCTCCTGGGTCATGTAAACTGAGGTCAGGTCCAATTTTGAAAAAAGTTTGCCACCAGATATCGTCGCAAAGAGGTCCTCCGCTCTCGGTAGCGGGTACTGGTCTTGGAGTGACACCGATTGATGGTGGCCTTGTAATCGCCACATATCCTGACCGACCCATCCACCTTGAGCACCGGCACGATCGGGCTCGCCCAGTCACTGAATTCGACTGGCAAGATGATGCCTTCCCTCAGCAGGCGGTCCAATTCGCATTCTATCTTTTCCCGCATCACGTACGGCACTGCTCTGGCCTTGTGGTGTACTGGCTTGGCGTCCAGATTTATGTGAATTACTATCTTGGTCCCTATGAAAGTGCCGATGCCGGGTGGGAATAATGAGTCAAATTTGTCCAGGACCTGTGAGCATGATACTCGCTCCACAGAAGAAATTGCATTGACATCGCCCCATTTCCAGTTCATGACAGCAAGCCAACTCCTCCCCAGTAGCGCGGGACCATCCCCCGGGACAATCCAGAGTGGCAACCTGTTCTCCGAATCGTTATGGGTCACGACTACCGTGGCGCTGCCCAGCACCGGAATGATCTCCTTTGTATATGTCCGTAGCAGTGCGTCAATCGGCAATCATTTTGGCCTCCTGGCCTTGGACACCCACAACCTTGAGAACTGTTTGATACTCATCAGGGACTGGCTGGCCCCCGTGTCCAGCTCCATTAGTACTGGGATGCCATTGAGGAGCACTTTCATCATTATCGGTGGCATCCTGGTATATGAACTGTATATGTGCTCCACATGAACTCGCTGAACTTCAGCTTCCAGCGATTTCCCCCAGTATTCATTTGGCCTCGTAGGGCTTACATCGGGCCCGTCCTCCTCGTACATCAACCTGGCTGCAGGCTTCCTGCACATACGCGCCAAGTGACCGCTGACGTTGCAGTTTCTGCAGGTATATTGCTGATGCCTGCAAGCTCTGGCTGGGTGTTTGCCTCCACACCTCCAGCATGAGCTAGAGGCTCCATTGTCGGAAACAAAAGGTCCATTACCAGTCGATCGTCTCTGACTGTCTCTGTAACTGTCCTTAAGTGCACCATTAACAGGTGTTGATGGCCCCAGTACTGGCCGCATTGTCCATTGCGATGGCATGAATCGCCGTTCAGCTAGCAATTGTCTCTGTTGAATTCCCCCCTTGGGTTCGACCGAATGCTGGGGCATGTCCGATTGCCCTTGTCTGCCTAGAGAACGCGTTAACAATGTTGACTCACTGGTCGTTTGCCGCATTTGAGCCAAGATTGTTGCCATAAATCATTCTGGTCTCTTCCTCCCCTGAGATAGCCGCCACCGCATAGCCGCCACTTCCAAGGTCAAGTCTTTGGTCTCAATCAGTTTCCTGAAAACCCCAGCATGTCTGATGCTCTCAATAAAAAAGTCTCGCAGCATCTCCGCTCTGCATGCATCTGGGAACTTACATAGGCTCGCCAGTCGCCGGAGATCTGCCACGAAGTCTGGAACGCTTTGCCCTTCTCGCCGCCGGTGCGTGTAAAACCGGTGTCTCATAGAAACATAGAAACATAGAAAATAGGTGCAGGAGTAGGCCATTCGGCCATTCGAGCCTGCACCGCCATTCAATGAGTTCATGGCTGAACATGCAACTTCAGTACCCCATTCCTGCTTTCTTGCCATACCCTTTGATCCCCTTAGTAGTAAGGACTACATCTAACTCCTTTTTGAATATATTTAGTGAATTGGCCTCAACAACTTTCTGTGGTAGAAAATTCCACAGGTTCACCACTCTCTGGGTGAAGAAGTTTCTCCTCATCTCGGTCCTAAATGGCTTACCCCTTATCCTTAGACTGTGACCCCTGGTGCTGGACTTCCCCAACATTGTGAACATTCTTCCTGCATCTAACCTGTCTAAACCCATCAGAATTTTAAACGTTTCCATAAGGTCCCCTCTCATTCTTCAGAACTCCAGTGAATACAAGCTCAGTTGATTCAGTCTTTCTTGATAGGTCAGTCCCGCCATCCCGGGAATCAGTCTGGTGAACCTTCGCTGCACTCCCTCAATAACAAGAATATCCTTCCTCAGGTTAGGAGACCAAAATTGTACACAATACTCCAGGTGTGGCCTCACCAAGGCCCTGTACAACTGTAGCAACACCTCCCTGCCCCTGTACTCAAATCCCCTCGCTATGAAGGCCAACATGCCATTTGCTTTCTTAACCGCCTGCTGTACCTGCATGCCAACCTTCAATGACTGATGTACCATTACACCCAGGTCTCGTTGCACCTCCCCTTTTCTTAATCTGTCACCATTCAGATAATAGTCTGTCTCTCTGTTTTTACCACCAAAGTGGACAACCTCACATTTATCCACATTATATTTCAACTGCCATGCATTTGCCCACTCACCTAACCTATCCAAGTCGTTCTGCAGCCTCATAGCATCCTCCTCGCAGCTCACACTGCCACCTAACTTAGTGTCATCCGCAAATTTGGAGATACTACATTTAATCCCCTCGTCTAAATCATTAATATACAGTGTAAACAGCTGGGGCCCCAGCACAGAACCTTGCGGTACCCCACTAGTCACCGCCTGCCATTCTGAAAAGTACCCATTTACTCCTACTCTTTGCTTCCTGTCTGACAATCATTTCTCAATCCATGTCAGCACACTACCCCCAATCCCATGTGCTTTAACTTTGCACATTAATCTCTTGTGTGGAACCTTGTCGAAAGCCTTCTGAAAGTCCAAATATACCACATCAAATGGTTCTCCCTTGTCCACTCTACTGGAAACATCCTCAAAAAATTCCAGAAGTTTTGTCAGGCATGATTTCCCTTTCACAAATCCATGCTGACTTGGACCTATCATGTCACCTCTTTCCAAATGCGCTGCTATGACATCCTTAATAATTGATTCCATCATCTTTCCCACTACCGATGTCAGGCTGACCGGTCTATAATTCTCTGTTTTCTCTCTCCCTCCTTTTTTAAAAAGTGGGGTTACATTGGCTACCCTCCACTCGATAGGAACTGATCCAGAGTCAATGGAATGTTGGAAAATGACTGTCAATGCATCCGCTATTTCCAAGGCCACCTCCTTAAGTACTCTGGGATGCAGTCCATCAGGCCCTGGGGATTTATCGGCCTTCAATCCCATCAATTTCCCCAACACAATTTCCCAACTAATAAGGATTTCCCTCAGTTCCTCCTCCTTACTAGACCCTCTGACACTTCTTATATCCGGAATGTTGTTAGTGTCCTCCTTAGTGAATACTGAACCAAAGTCTCACCATGTGCATGCAGCTTGCCGGTTTAAGGTGTTCCCCGACCAACTTACTGAGCTCTTCAAACGTCTTCTCTGCCGGCTTCTCTGGCGTTAGAAGGTCCTTCATCAGGGAGTACGTTCTGGATGCACAAACCGTCAGGAGATAAGCCCTGCGTTTGTCGGCCAAATCCTGTCCCAACCATTCCTTAGTGACAAAACTTTGCTGTAGTCTCTCAATAAAGTCATCCCAATCATCACCAACACAGTACCTCTCTTCTGTGCTGCTAGTGGCCATGCTCGCATGGTTTAAATCCCAGTTTCTTGTTGCCAATAATATGTCCTTACTATACAGTACAAATGCACACGAGGCCCATACTTGAGAGAAGATCACTCTGTGACCTGTGACCTTTATTACCAAGACCTCAAGAGACAGGTGGGTGGAGCTTCCTTTTTTATACCGGAAAGTCCAGATTAGGAATGTCTCGCACAAGTTCGCCCCCTGTGCTCAGTGTTCTCAAGGTGTACAACTTAGGTCAGCTTATACATGGGTTACAATGACAGTTGAATATATGACACAGTGCATGCCCTGTACGTGGCTGCCCAGTCACCATTCAGGACACATTTCTTAACTAAAGACAGTAGCGGGTCTTTATTTAGCCAGACTTTAATCTGACGGGCTTTCACAGGTGAGCCTTCGCTTTCGAAAGCTTCAACAGCCATGACCATCTCAGCAGCATGCTCGGTAGCCCCCTCAGTGGTAGCTAGTGGGAGCCTGTTGAGTGCATTGGCGCAGTTTTCAGTGCCTGGTCTGTGCCGAATTATGTAGTCATAGGCGGCTATCGTGAGTGCCCACCTCTGTATGTGGGCCGATGCATTCGCATTTATGGCATTGTTGTTGGCCAAAAGGGACGTTAGGGGTTTGTGATCTGTCTCCAGCTCAAATTTCCTGCCAAACAGGTACTGGTGCATTTTTTTTACTGCATATGCACATGCTAGCGCTTCCTTTTCTACCATCCTGTAGCCCCTTCCTGCCTGGGACAGACTTCTGGAGGCATAAGCTACCGGTTATAACTGACCATTGGCATTCACATGCTGCAACACACACCCGACCCCATAGGATGATGCATCGCACGTTAAAACAAGTTTCTTACACGGGTCATATAACGTTAACAGTTTGTTGGAGCTTAACAAATTGCGTGCTCTATCAAAAGCCCTTTCCTGGCTGTCCCCCCAGACCCAATCACGACCTTTGTGTAGGAGCATGTGTAGCGGCTCTAACAGTGTGCTCAATTTGGGAAGAAAGTTACCAAAATAGTTCAGGAGCCCCAGGAACGAACGCAGCTCCGTCGTGTTACGGGGTCTGGGTGCTCTCTGGGTCGCTACCGTTTTGGACGCAGTAGGTCTGATCCCGTCTGCTGCTACCCTCCTCTCCAGGAATTCTATCTCTGGAGCTAAGAAGACGTACTTCGTCTTTTTCAGACCCAGCCCTACCCGGTCCAGTCTGTGTAGCACCTCCTCCAGGTTGTGGAGGTGTTCTTCAGTATTGCGACCCATGATGAGGATGTCGTCTTGAAAAACCACCGTCCTTGGAATCGACTTGAGGAGGCTTTCCATATTTCGCTGAAAGATCGCGGCAACCAAACAAAACCCAAACGGACATCTGTTATACTCAAATAACCCCTTGTATGTCGTGGTGGTGGTCAGCTTCTTCGACTCACTCGCCAGCTCCTGGGTCATGTAAGCTGAGGTCAGGTCCAATTTTGAAAGAGGTTTGCCACCGGATAACATCGCAAAGAGGTCCTCCGCTCTCGGTAGCGGGTACTGGTCTTGGAGTGACACCCGATTGATGGTGGCCTTGTAATCGCCACATATCCTGACCGACCCATCCACCTTGAGCACCGGCACGATCGGGCTCGCCCAGTCACTGAATTCGACTGGCAAGATGATGCCTTCCCTCAGCAGGCGGTCTAATTCGCATTCTATCTTTTCCCGCATCACGTACGGCACCGCTCTGGCCTTGTGGTGTACTGGCCTGTCGTCCGGGTTTATGTGAATCACTACCTTGGCCCCCATGAAAGTGCCGATGCCGGGTTGAAATAATGAGTCAAATTTGTCCAGGATCTGTGAGCATGATACTCACTCCACAGAAGAAATTGCATTGACATCGCCCCATTTCCAGTTCATGACAACAAGCCAACTCCTCCCCAGTAGTGTGGGTCCTTCCCCTGGGACAATCCAGAGTGGCAACCTGTTCTCCGAATCTTTGTGGGTCATGACTACCGTAGCGCTGCCTAGCACCGGAATGATCTCCTTTGTGTATGTCCGTAGCTGTGCGTCAATCGGCAATAATTTTGGCCTCCTGGCCTTGGACATCCACAACCTTTTGAACTGTTTGATATTCATCAGACCCCGTGTCCAGCTCCATTAATACTGGGATGCCATTGAGGAGCACTTTCATCATTATCAGTGACGTCCTGATGTATGAACTGTATATGTGCTCCACATGAACTTGCTGCACTTCAGCTTCCAGCGATTTCCCCCAGTATTCATTTGGCCTCGTAGGGCTTACATCGGGCCCGTCCTCCTCGTACATCAACCTGGCTGCAGGCTTCCTGCACGTACGCGCCAAGTGACCGCTGACGTTGCAGTTTCTGCACGTATGTTGCTGATACCTGCAAGCTCTGGCTGGGTGTTTGCCTCCACACCTCCAGCATGAGCTGGAGGCCCCGTTGTTGGAAACAAAAGGTCCATTACCAGTCGATCGTCTCTGACTGTCTCTGTAACTGTCCTTAAGCGCACCATTAACAGGTGTTGATGGCCCCATTACTGGTTGCATTGTCCATTGCGATGACATGAATCGCCGTTCAGCTAGCCATTGTCTCTGTTGAATTCCCCCCTTGGGTTCGACTGCATGCTGGGGCATGTCCGATTGCCCTTGTCTGCCTAGAGAACTGTGCCGCGTTAACAATGTTGACTCCCTGGTCGTTTGCCGCATTTGAGCCAAGATTTTTGTCATACATCATTTTGGTCTCTTCCTCCCCTGAGTAAAATGTCTGAGCTATCAGAGCCGTCGCTTCCAAGGTCAAGTCTTTGGTCCTGAAAACCCCAGCATGCCCGATGCCCTCAATAAAAAAGTCTCGCAGCATCTCCGCTCTGCATGCATCTGGGAACTTACATAGGCTCGCCAGTCGCCAGAGATCTGCCACGAAGTCTGGAACGCTTTGCCCTTCTCGCCACCGGTGCGTGTAAAACCAGTGTCTCGCCATGTGCATGCTGCTCGCTGGTTTAAGGTGTTCCCCGATCAACTTACTGAGCTCTTCGAACGTCTTGTCTGCCGACTTCTCTGGCACTAGAAGGTCCTTCATCAGGGAGTACGTTCTGGATCCACAAACTGTCAGGAGATGAGCCCTGCGTTTGTCGGCTGAATCCTGTCCCAACCATTCCTTAGTGACAAAACTTTGCTGTAGTCTCTTAATAAAGTCGTCCCAATCATCACCAACACTTCCGTGCTGCTAGTGGCCATGCTCGCGTGGTTTAAATCCCAGTTTCTCGTCGTCAATGCTATGTCCTTACTATACAGTATAAATGCACACGAGGCCCATACTTGAGAGAAGGTCACTTTGTGACCAGTAACCTTTATTACCAAAACCTCAAGTGATGAAGGTGGGTGGAGCTTTCCCTTTTATACCTGAAAGTCCAGGTTAGGAGTCTCTCCCACAAGTTCACCCCTTGTGGTCAATGTTCTCAAGGTGTACAACTTAGGTCAGCTTATATATGGGTTACAATGACAGTTGAATATATGGCAGGAGAGGAATGGTTTCTCCTGAGATACCGGTTATTGAATCCCTGACAGGAAGAGGCTTTTGGTTCTATTTATAGTTATAACTGCCAGAAAGAAGTCCTCAACGCACCAATCACAATTTTTTTTAAACTGCTGAAAGCAAGGGCTATTTCTGTCTAGTTGCACATTCGTACCAATTTCTCTACCAATATTACTGCACTCAGCACAGATTCGAAATGAAAGAGCCGGACGAATTGCACAAGACATGAGCTACAACTTTTGAATAACATACATGACATTTAACGTCGGGAGATTAATAACATAGATAGTGGGGGGCCTTATTTTCCTGGTAAGAGCAAGAAATTTATATTGGCACTAAAAATCAAACGCAGTGACAGGTCCCTGACAGATACAAGACATCCCTGTTGTTTCCGCAGCAGACAGCTATAAAGTATAGCAATAAAAATGTTCAAAGGATCTGCTAAAAATTGAGCGCAATATCTGCTTTTAATAAAACATCAATGAATCAGTGAGCAGTGCAGCCACCCAGGGCTGGACGCTCGCTCTGTTCCCCCACCCCCGCCCCAGTCACATACTTGTTTTCCCATATAAGGAAATCTGCTTTAATGAAACTGAAACTATTGATTAATGAGCAACAATAAAAGGTTTGTATATTTATGCAAATAATTCGATGTTAGTCGAATGGTTTGTATTTAATGCAAGGTCACTTGAGGTAAATCCCCACTGAAGTCTGCAAAAGCCAATTTTTCAGATGCACAAAGAAGAACAGCAATGAGTGAGTTTGAGGAAATGTGCAAGGCATGGTGCTCGGGAATGCAGGGCAAAGTAGCGAAACGTCTTCATAATCCCAGACTGACAGCTCCATCAGTCACGATCAGATAATGGTATCAGTAACTAGCAGCACTACTCTCCCGATCAGTGAAGAAAGCGTGCAGTGACAGACAGCTCGCTCAATGACTCCATGGACGTGATTTTAAGCTAACTTGCTGGGTAGGAATCCCATGGGATCGGGTGGAACACTGCTTTTATTCCCCGCCCAATATTACTCTCCATGCGACTTCGATGGCGGGGAGTAAAACCAGCCTTGCACCCGATCCCGTCAGTTTCACGCCAGGCGGGTTAGGTTGAAATTGCCCGCAATGCATCACCTTGTGCGAGACTGAGCCGCTGTGCCAGTGATACCATGAAGTGACACAGGATGAGCTGATTGGCACTCAACTTGCCAGCATCAGTTCTGGGTCACCATGCAGCCCATTACTAGGTAGCAGTAGGCGCCCCCTTTTTCAAAGCACTCATCATCATAGGCAGTCCCTCGGAATCGAGGAAGACTTGCTTCCGCTCCCAAAGTGAGTTCTTTGATGGCTGAACATTCCGATAAGAGAGCCACAGACCCTTTTACAGGTGGGACAGACATTCGTAGAGGGAAGGGGTCGGTGGAGCTGGTTTGCCGCGTGCTCCTTCCGCTGCCTGCGCTTGGCCTCTTCATGCTCTTTGCATTGAGACTCGAAGAGCTCAATGCTCTCCCGGATGTACTTTCTCCACTTCGGGCGGTCTTCGGCCAGGGTCTCCCAGGTGTCAGTGGTGATGCCGCACTTTACCAGCGAGGCTTTGAGGGCGTCCTTATAACGTTTCCACTGTCCTCCTTTGGCTCGTTTACCATGAAGGAGCTCCGCATAAAGCATTTGCTTAGGGAGTCTCAAATCTGGCATGTGAACTATGTGGCCTGCCCAGCGAAGCTGATCGAGTGTGGTCAGTGCTTCAATATTGGGGATGTTAGCCTGGTCGAGGACACTGATGTTGGTGCGCCTGTCCTCCCAGGGGATTTGCAGGATCTTGCGGAGACATCGTTGGTGATATATCTCCAGCGACTTGAGGTGCCTTCTATACATCGTCCATGCCTCAGATCCATACAGGAGGGCGGGTATTACTACAGCCCTGTAGACCATGAGCTTGGTGGTAGATTTGAGGGCCTGGTCTTCAAACACTCTTTTCCTCAGACGGCCGAAGGCTGCACTGACGCACTGGAGATGATGTTGAATCTCCGCATCAATGTCTGCCTTTGTTGATAAGAGGCTCCCGAGATATGGGAAATGGTCCACGTTGTCCAGGGCCGCGCACATTCAGAGGCTGAACTCCAGGATATAGTCAATATATTCAAAGCACTAGTCCATAGTGACCATGGCAACAGAGGTTCCTGGAACTGCTGTAGCTCAACAAAGGTCTGAGCCAAGTGAGCAGTTAACTTTTAACAAGTTAATTTGACCTTTATTGTCGGCTTTTCATGAACTTTTCTTACTAATGAAGGAATGCCCACTGCGGTGCTAGAAATAGACGAGGTGTCTATTGACACATCTCTCCCAACATTTTTACCTCATGTCTACCTCATGACTAGTGAACGCAGGAACATGAGGCTCTGGGTGACAACAGGGATTGAGGAGGATGTGTCTGGGCTCATCCGTGATGTGCCCCCCACAGTTAAGTTGGCGCTCATCGTCACTTTTGGATTTGGCAGTTGCAAGCAATCTCACACCACACAAGTGTGATTTCAGCATGGAAGTCAGAGAGGGACAGGCTCAGAGGCTACAATTGCTCACTTCAGTGCTGTCCTGCCAGACTAACTGGCTTCAATTCAAGCGGGACAGGGTGGGAGCTGCTGCAGTGGGGTAACGTAGAAACATAGAAACATAAAAAATAGGTGCAGGAGTAGGCCATTCGGCCTTTCGAGCCTGCACTGCCATTCAATAAGATCATGGCTGATCCTTCCTTCAGTACCCCTTTCCTGCTTTCTCTCCAAAGCCCTTGATCCCCTTATCCATAAGGGACATATCTAACTCCCTCTTGAATATATCCAATGAACTGTCATCAACAATTCTCTGCGGCAGGAAATTCCACAGATTAACAACTCTCTGAATGAAGAAGTTTCTCCTCATCTCAGTCCTAATGGCCTGCCCGTTATGCTAAGACTGTGTCCCCTGGTTCTGGACTTCCCCAACATCGGGAACATTCTTTCCACATCTAACCTGTCCAGTCGCCTCAGAATCTTATATGTTTCTATGAGATCCCCTCTCATCCTTCTAAACTCCAGTGAATACAGGCCCAGTCGATCCAGTCTCTCCTCATATGTCAGTCCAGCCATCCCTGGAATCAGTCTGGTGAACCTTCGCTGCACTCCCTCAATAGCAAGAATCTCCTTCCACAGATTAGGAGACCAGAACTGACCACAATATTCCAGGTGAGGCCTCACCAAGGCCCTGTACAACTGCAGTTAGACTTCCCTGCTCCTATACTCAAATCCCATAGCTATGAAGGCCAACATACCATTTGCCTTCTTCACTGCCTGCTGTACCTGCATGCCAACTTTCAATGACTGATGAACCATGACACCCAGGTCTCGCTGCACCTCCCCTTTTCCTAATCTGCCGCCATTCAGAAAATATTCTGCCTTCGTGTTTTTGCCCCCAAAGTGGATAACCTCACATTTATCCACATTATACTGCATCTGCCATGTATTTGCCCACTCGCCTAACCTGTCCAAGTCACCCTGCAGCCTCTTAGTGTCCTCCTCACAGCTCACACCGCCACCCAGTTTCATGTCATCTGCCAACTTGGAGATATTGCATTCAATTCCATCATTTAAATCATTAATATATATTGTAAAGAGCTGGAGTCCCAGCACTGAACCCTACGGCACTCCACTAGTCACTGCCTGCCATTCTGAAAAGGACCCGTTTATCCCGACTCTCTGCTTCCTGTCTGACAACCAGTTCTCTATCCATGTCAGTATATTACCCCCAATACTATGTGCTTTGATTTTGCACACCAATCTCTTGTGTGGGACCTTGTCAAAAGCCTTTTGAAAGTCCAAATACACCACATCCACTGGTTCTCCCTTGTCTACTCCACTAGTTACATCCTCAAAAAGTTCCAGAAGATTTGTCAAGCATGATTTCCCTTACATAAATCCATGCTGACTTGGACCAATCCTGTCACTGCTTTCCAAATGCGCTGCTATTTCATCCTTAATGATTGATTCCAACATTTTCCCCACTACTGATGTCAGGCTAACCGGTCTATAATTACCCGTTTTCTCTCTCCCTCCTTTTTTAAAAAGTGGTGTTACATTAGCAACCCTCCAGTCCACAGGAACTGATCCTGAGTCGACAGACTGTTGGAAAATGATCACCAATGCATCCACTATTTCTAGGGCCACTTCCTTAAGTACTCTGGGATGTAGACTATCAGGCCCTGGGGATTTATCGGCCTTCAATCCCATCAATTTCCCTAACACAATTTCCCGCCTAATAAGGATATCCTTCAGTTCCTCCTTCTCACTGGACCCTCGGTTCCCTAGTACATCCGGAAGGTTACTTGTGTCTTCCTTCTTGAAGACAGAACCAAAGTATTTGTTCAATTCGTCTGCCATTTCTTTGTGCCCCATTATAAATTCACCCGAATCTGACTTCACTAATCTTTTTCTCTTCACATATCTATAGAAGCTTTTGCAGTCAGTTTTTATGTTCCCAGCAAGCTTCCTCTCGTACTCTATTTTCCCCCTCTTAATCAAACCCTTTGTCCTCCTCTGCTGTATTATAAATTTCTCCCAGTCCTCAGGTTTGCTGCTTTTTCTGGCTAATTTATATGCCTCTTCCTTGGATTTAACACTATCCTTAATTTCCCTTGTTAGCCACGGTTGAGCCACGTCCCCCATTTTATTTTTACTCCAGACAGGGATGTACGATTGTCGAAATTCATCCATATGATCTTTAAAGGTTTGCCATTGTCTAACCACCGTCAACCCTTTCAGCATAATTTACCAGTCTAATCTCGCCAATTCGCGTCTCATACTGTCAAAGTTACCTTTCCTTAAGTTCAGGACCCTAGTTTCTGAATTAGCTTTGTCACTCTCCATCTCAATAAAGAATTCTACCATATTATGGTCACTCTTCCCCAAGGGGCCTCGCACAACAAGATTGCTAATTAGTCCCTTCTCATTACACATCACCCAGTCTAGGATGGCCAGCTCTCTGGTTGGTTCCTCAATATATTGGTCTAGAAAACCATCCCTAATACACTCCAGGAAATCCTCCTCCACCACATTGCTACCAGTTTGGTTAGCCCAATCTATATGTAAATTAAAGTTGCCCATGATAACTGCTGTACCTTTATTGCACACATCCCTTATTTCTTGTTTGATGCTGTCCCCAACCTCACTACTTCTGTTTGGTGGTCTGAACACAACACCCACGAGCGTTTTCTGCCCTTTGGTATTCCGTAGCTCCTCCCATACCGATTCCACATCATCCAAGCTAATGTCCTTCCTTACAATTGCATTAATTTCCTCTTTAACAAGCAACGCCACCCCGCCTACTTTTCCTTTCTGTTTATCCTTCCTATATGCTGAATACCCCTGGATGTTGAGTTCCCAGCCTTGGTCACCCTGGAGCCATGTCTCCGTGATGCCAATCACATCGTATCCGTTAACTGCCATCTGCGCAGTTAATTCGTCTACCATGTTCTGAATACTCCTCGCATTGAGGCACAGAGCCTTCAGACTTGTCTTAACACACTTCACCCCTTTAGAATTTTGCAGTAATGTGACCTTTTTTGTTTTTTGCCTTGGGTTTCTCTGCCCTCCACTTTTACTATTCTCCTTTCTATATTTTGCTTCTGCCTCCTTTTTATTTCCCTCTGTCTCCCTGCATAGGTTCCCATCCCCCTGTTCAACTCCTCCCCAACAGCACTAGCAAACACTACTCCCAGGACATTGGTTCCGGTCCTGCCCAGGTGCAGACTGTCCGGTTTGTATTGGTCCCACCTCCCCCCGAACCGGTTCCAATGTCCCAGGAATTTGAATCCCTCCCTTCTGCACCACTGCTCAAGCCACGTATTCATCTGAGCTATCCTGCAATTCCTACTCTGACTAGCAGGTGGCACTGGTCGCAATCCTGAGATTACTACTTTTGAGGTCCTACTTTTTAATTCAACTCCTAGCTCCCTAAATTCGTCTTGTAGGACCTCATCCCGTTTTTTACCTATGTCGTTGTTATCTATATGCACCACGACAACTGGCTGTTCACCCTCCCTTTTTAGAATGTCCTGTATCCGCTCCGAGACATCCTTGACCCTTGCATCAGGGAGGCAACATACCATCCTGGAGTCTCGGTTGCAGCCGCAGAAACGCCTATCTATTCCCCTTACTATCAAATCCCCTATCACTATAGCCCTCCCACTCTTTTTCCTGCCCTCCTGTGCAGCAGAGCCACTTGGATTTTGGCTTTGTGGGGCTCCACAACATGGAGCTGCAGGGACCACATACAACGTTTAGATCTCTGTGCCCGTTAATACCCATAAATCTCAAATTGCTGATTCTAACTGATCTGGGTGTCAGCCGTGGCTCAGCGGGTGGCACTCTCACCTTTAAAGGAAGTGGGTTCAAGCCCCACTCCAGAGTTTTGAGCCCCATAATCAAGGCTGATACTCCAGTGCAGTACTGGGGGAGTCCTGCACTGTCAAAGGTGCGTCTTTCAGATTAGATGTTAAACCGAGGCCCATCTGTCCTTTTAGGTGGATGTAAAAGATCCCATGGCAATATTTTGAAAAAGAGCAGGGGAATCTCTTCCTGGTGTCCTAGCCAATATTTACCCCTCAATCTAAGCCCACATGATCTAGTCATTATCTCATTGCTGGGGATGGGAACCTATGCAGCGAGACAGGGCAAAGTAATATGGAGTCAGAAACAGATGGTAGAAAGGTAAAAAGCAATAGTGGAAGGCCGAGTAAACAAAGGCAAGAAACAAAAAGGGCCACACTACATCATAATTCTAAAAGGACAAAGAGTGTTAAAAAAAACAATCTATATGGGTAGAGCTGCAGAACACCAAAGGGCAAAAAACGCTAGTGGGAGTTGTGTACAGACCTCCAAACAGTAGTAGTGATGTTGGGGAGGGCATCAAACAGGAAATTAGGGGTGCGTGCAATAAAGGTGCAGCAGTTATAATGGGTGACTTTAATATGCACATAGATTGGGCTAACCAAACTGGAAGCAATATGGTGGAGGAGGATTTTCTGCAGTGCATAAGGGATGGTTTTTTAGACCAATATGTCGAGGAACCAACTAGGGGGGAGGCCATCTTAGACTGGGTGTTATGTAATGAGAGAGGATTAATTAGCAATCTCGTTGTGCGAGGCCCCTTGGGGAAGAGTGACCATAATATGGTGGAATTCTGCATTGGGATGGAGAATGAAACAGTTAATTCAGAGACCATGGTCCAGAACTTAAAGAAAGCTAACTTTGAAGGTATGAGGCGTGAATTGGCTGGGATGGATTGGCGAATGATACTTAAGGGGTTGACTGTGGATGGGCAATGGCAGACATTTAGAGACCGCATGGATGAACTCCAACAATTGTACATTCCTGTCTGGCATAGAAATAAAAAAGGGAAGGTGGCTCAACCGTGGCTATCAAGGGAAATCAAGCCTTTATTTTATAAAGCCAATTTGATATTAAAGCCAAGGAAGTGGCATACAAATTGGCCAGAAATAGCAGCGAACCTGGGGACTGGAAGAAATTTAGAACTCAGCAGAGGAGGACAAAGGGTTTGATTAGGGCAGGGAAAATGGAGTATGAGAAGAAGCTTGCAGGGAACATTAAGACGGATTGCAAAAGTTTCTATAGATATGTAAAGAGAAAAAGGTTAGTAAAGACAAACGTAGGTCCCCTGCAGTCAGAATCAGGGGAAGTCATAACGGGGAACAAAGAAATGGCGGACCAATTGAACAAGTACTTTGGTTCGGTATTCACGAAGGAGGACACGAACAACCTTCCGGTTATAAAAGGGGTCGGGGGGTCTAGTAAGGAGGAGGAACTGAGGGAAATCCTTATTAGCCGGGAAATTGTGTTGGGGAAATTGATGGGATTGAAGGCCGATAAATCCCCAGGGCCTGATGGACTGCATCCCAGAGTACTTAAGGAGGTGGCCTTGGAAATAGTGGATGCGTTGACAGTCATTTTCCAACATTCCATTGACTCTGGATCAGTTCCTATGGAGTGGAGGGTAGCCAATGTAACCCCACTTTTTAAAAAAGGAGAGAGAAAACAGGGAATTATAGACCGGTCAGCCTGACATCGGTAGTGGGTAAAATGATGGAATCAATTATTAAGGATGTCATAGCAGTGCATTTGGAAAGAGGTGACATGATAGGTCCAAGTCAGCATGGATTTGTGAAAGGGAAATCATGCTTGACAAATCTTCTGGAATTTTTTGAGGATGTTTCCAGTAGAGTGGATAAGGGAGAACCAGTTGATGTGGTATATTTGGACTTTCAGAAGGCGTTCGACAAGGTCCCATACAAGAGATTGATGTGCAAAGTTAGAGCACATGGGATTGGGGGTAGTGTACTGACATGGATTGAGAACTGGTTGTCAGACAGGAAGCAAAGAGTAGGAGTAAATGGGTACTTTTCAGAATGGCAGGCAGTGACTAGTGGGGTACCACAAGGTTCTGTGCTGGGGCCCCAGCTGTTTACACTGTACATTAATGATTTAGATGAGGGGATTAAATGTAGTATCTCCAAATTTGCGGATGACACTAAGTTGGGTGGCAGTGTGAGCTGCGAGGAGGATGCTGTGAGGCTGCAGAGCGACTTGGATAGGTTAGGTGAGTGGGCAAATGCATGGCAGATGAAGTATAATGTGGATAAATGTGAGGTTATCCACTTTGGTGGTAAAAACAGAGAGACAGACTATTATCTGAATGGTGACAGATTAGGAAAAGGGGAGGTGCAAAGAGACCTGGGTGTCATGGTACATCAGTCATTGAAGGTTGGCATGCAGGTGCAGCAGGCGGTTAAGAAAGCAAATGGCATGTTGGCCTTCATAGCAAGGGGATTTGAGTACAGGGGCAGGGAGGTGTTGCTACAGTTGTACAGGGCATTGGTGAGGCCACACCTGGAGTATTGTGTACAGTTTTGGTCTCCTAACCTGAGGAAGGACATTCTTGCTATTGAGGGAGTGCAGCGAAGGTTCACCAGACTGATTCCCGGGATGGCGGGACTGACCTATCAAGAAAGACTGGATCAACTGGGCTTGTATTCACTGGAGTTCAGAAGAATGAGAGGGGACCTCATAGAAACATTTAAAATTCTGACGGGGTTAGACAGGTTAGATGCAGGAAGAATGTTCCCAATGTTGGGGAAGTCCAGAACCAGAGGTCACAGTCTAAGGATAAGG